>NC_085137.1:121938446-122572121 GCF_035046485.1 Aedes albopictus | reverse complement strand
AAACTTGGAATCTTGGAAGTATCACCAGAAATAACTTTAGAAATTTCATCAAAATTCGTGTTGAAATAACTGAAAGAATTCTGCAGGAGCAGTACCAAAATGAAACTTCTTTTTCTAATCCCTGACAAAATTATCCAAGGGATTCCAGTGGGAGTTCTTGGAAGAGTTTTCAGAAAAGTCGTAGCAGAATTTTTAAAAATGCTTTTGATGAATTTCTGAAAAAAAATCCATGGAAGAATTTATGATAAAATCCCATACCGAAATTCATGAAATATCCTTAAGCTTTTTAAAGAAATCCAACAAGGTGATGACGATGAACCTGGGCATGTTACCGCGTGTATATCTGTAAGTAAAAATAAAATTGGGTTAAGTACTACTTTCTTTAATTCAATCAAGAATTAAAATCCTTTGACAGTTACGTATTTCGACCTCAACTGTAAGGTCGTTTTCAGTGTCTTGTACTTGACTCGACTGACTGATCTGTCAAAAGATGCAAATTCTTAGTGGAATTAACAGGAACAATACTTAACCCGATTTTCTATTTACTTACATGTATTCCACTAAAAAGCCCAGGTTCATCATCATCTGGAGGAGCTTTTAAAGTTTATTTTCCGAGAAAAAAATATTATGAACAGATTTATTATCTAATCATTTTCAATACGCGTTTAAGGTGGCCGGCCTCAAGTTGTGCAAAAAAAAAATCGCACGCACCATGTACTGCGTAATCACATTTGACACACTCACCTAATTTTCCGGCATAGCACTTGTCATTTTCTTTACCACATGCAACAGTTTCACATGTTTTCAAATCCGTGCATTGTTCACATTGTGGTATTCGCCGGAAATTGCAGTTATCACCTGAACAAACTAGCACAATATTCTCCGTACTTTCGAAACATCCACGATCAATCTGATTAACATTTATCGCACTTTTGTAAACAGCACATTGGGTATCACACGGCTCACTTATGCTGAAGTCTGTTATTTCTTCAGAACAGTTCTCACATTTTAGGCAGTTCGCAGCTGATGCCGTCCGATACTGCCCTAAAATTGTTAATCCAAAAACGAATATTGTCAAAAAACACTTCATTTCCCTATACAAAAAAAAAATGAATATGAAAATCTTCAAGCACACCTAGCGAGCACGAACTAGTCTCTGACTTAGTCAACAACTGAGCATAGACAAGGCACTGAATGGCTCAAGTTTAACTCACTTATAACAAAAATTTCCACAATCGACCCCAAAATTGAAATTTTATTGCCCCTTCGATTACCGCGTGGTTTAGATAAGCTCTGAATTTGGCGTTTTGATAAACCTTCAAAAAACAAAAAGAATTTCTCATGCGATTCTTTCAACGGAAGGTACGCCGAGTTCTTCCGATAAGGGAATGCCATTGCCGGTTTCTGTGTTTTAAACGGCGTTATCACCATCATAGCGGACCCATACCGTGAGCCCGCCGCCAACGGCAATTGGGTTTCGGATAGGTCCAGAGAAATGGCGACGATATGAACGACGGGTAAATACCCCGTACAGGAAGGAGTTGGTGTCCACTACCTGTGAGGGCTTCGTGGTCGCCAAAGTAAACGGGGTCATCTTCAGTAGCTGCTATGCATCTCTGCGGTGGTCGATCGAGCAGTTCTCGCAGATGCTGGATTGTATCACTATAGTAACCACTAAGCATTTAAATAAGCCGTACAGCAGACGGTATTAAGCATTTGAACTGCTTGCTGCCCTACATAAGCAGTTCGAATGCATAGCTGCCTTGAATCAGCATAATCTATGCTATTCAGAAGCTTTCGGTTGTTAATTAGCATTTCAACTGCTTGAGGTATTTTCGATGGGAAGCACTCAGAATGCTTTTCAACTGCTCTACAAATGCCAAGAGTAAATAGTGTGGAAGATATGTTATGCATTTGATAGCACATGCTGCCTCTCTCTTACAGAATCTATGCCTCTGTTTACAAATTTGGACATCTGAGTTGCTAACTCGTTTTTCCCTTATTTATCCAAATTCCTATTTATCCAAAAGCTCCGAGGCAAACGTTGCTGCAGCTGGTTTGCATTGGAAACATTGCCTTGGAGAAATTACCACACCTCATTTTGTCGGAAAACTCCGGCGGATTATACAATAATTCGAAAGAGGGAATCAAATGTTACTGATGGAAGAGGAAATGAAAACGCTTTATACACTATGAAATGTCTCCTTGAAAACATGTTTCGGGTGTGAGAACAGAATCTGTTTTCCAGCCATTCTTCATATTGGGGATGAAATAAGCGCACGTCATCGGACCAACTGTAGCCTATCCTGGAGCGTGGGCAGCCGCTTGAGCAGAAAACATGATTGAATAATCACCGGATCGTAAGTTCATCTCCCGATAATTCAAAAACAAGCAAAAATCAGCTGGAGTGTGGAGGAAGCGGGATCGTCGAGAGAGTGAGAAGCACACGCAAATCTATTTTTGTTTTGGTTTGCGCGACGAGGCGTTACGCTTCTTTGACATTTTGATACGACGTTCCTGAAGGTGCTGCACTCAGGTAGCCCGTTATTTTGCCTAAACCTGCTGTTGGGTAGCACTATAGGCGTATATACGGCCAATTAGCATTAAATGCCTTGTCATAAGGGCAACTATAATGCTACAGGAATGCTATTTTAAATGCTTACTGGTTACTTGGTACGAAGGGCAAACATCGGGAAAAATAATTGATGATTGACGTTTCATCAAACCTTCCGGTTCTTGAGTTTTGTTAATTGGCGCCATCTATGTTTCATTTATTATTTTATGCTGGGATAGGCATTTCTCCCAGTGTTTTAAACCGCTGTCAACAAATTTTGACTCAGATGGGCTGAATGAGCCATTTTACGAAGTGACAACAATGTTGATGATGATATTGGTTTTCACGGGTTATTGGACACTACCTCCTGTCAAAGTTCATTCATAAAATCGGCTCGTAAAATGGACTATGGGAATGGAACGTGGGTGCCTCATCTGTCACTGGTGAGTGAAGACAGGCACTCACTCCACAGAGAACAGACGTCTATCTTTGCTTTCTACCTTGTGTAAAACTTTGTAACGGTCATATCAGAGTATGTGATTATGCTCCCGTTGCGCGGCGCTAGCGTCCCATCACTTACATTGTTGTGTTGTCATATTTGTTTCCAGTGCTCGCCGTTTTTGGCCGTTTGGCGCTCATGTCGCTTTGTGGGCTAGTGTATTTTAACGAAGAACACTGCCATCGTGTGGTCAAATCGAGTTTATAAGTGGGGCAGTCTCTTTGGTGGCGTTGAGGTACACTTAAATCCTTTACACACGATTTCGACGTATTGTTGTTCGAGCTTAAATGTCTGTTCTCTGTGCTCACTCTATGAAATAATTGACACAGAAAAATTAAACGGTTTCGAGCTGCAGTTTTGGCTTGAGGTGGAGCCGACAAGTTTTGTAATTGTAACCATTAATTACAACGTTACTGTTCCCCATATAGCCGTGGCGGTTAACGCCGAGGCGGTAAATGCACGGGTATTCAGCATTACCATGCTGAGGGTGACGGGTTCGATTCCCGGTCGGTCCAGGATCTTTTCGTAAAGGAAATTTCCTTGACTTCCTTGGGCATAGAGTATCTTCGTGCCTGCCACACGATATACGAGGAAGGTCTCAGTTAATAACTGTGGAAGTGCTCATAGAACACTAAGCTGAAAAGCAGGCTTTGTCCCAATGAGGACGTTACGCCAAGAAGAGAGAGAGAGACTGTTCTTTCTACGAAAGATGCCGCTTTTCAGTCAAAATACATGACATACTTATGGCAAAGTTACACCGTATGTTGGACCGGTGATAGAACGTGGTAGAAACATCCGTGAAAAAATAAAATGGAGTAATTCCAGGTTAAACCTACCCGAGCTATTACTACGTAACTAGAACGATAAAAATGTTTTTTTTTTGAAGATTTTACGATTTTCAGGTAAATGAGACCGATAGTTTATTTCAAGTGGCCCATACTTTTAAGAATATGTACCTTCAAGCAATTGTAACAATCGAGGGTTGAGTGATTAGGACAGTGATATAAAAAAACAACGAAGAATGCTTAGCCCGAACTACTTCTTTATGCAATGCTGAAAGTATATTTCGTCTAAATATGCTGTACTGGGGATAGACAAAATGATCGGGACAGGCAAAATTTTATTTTTCAACATATGGTCAAGTAATTTTTTTGAAAAATCCATAAAAACCCAAAATTTTCTTTGAAAATTGATCAACTAAGTTAGTCAACTTAGTTGTGTATCAATGGTTCAAATTTGGAAAGATCGGGCTGTTCTACGTGAAGTCAGAATGATTCTAGAAAAAGGCATAATTATTCGATAGCCAACTTTGAACTGTTATCTCTGTATTCAATAAACCGAATGCAATGGAATTTTGACTTTTATGTCTTATGTAGGGGGATTAGGGGCATAATGGACACTCTAAGCAAATGAGTGTGTTAGGCCTGTATAACAGACAAAAACTTAACATATTATCAGTTGGCTTACAACTTCAACTTGTTTGCTACGTATTTCAATCATTTCAAGCAGGAAGAATGTCATAATTGTGAAGATATAATGAATTGTAAACCGTGTGTTTTTTGGGGCTGGTAGGAAAGGTATGGGGCGAAATGGACACCCATCGGGGCATAATGGACACCCCTGCATATTGTATGCTGTATCTTTAATAATATTGACCAGTTAAGTAATTTGCCTACGGAAATCATTACCACAGATATGATACTCCATTTTAGATGAGTTTACATAACATCAAAGTTAATTAAATAAATTTTAGGCTAAAATAATCGGAATGATTTTTTCCAAACTCTCTAAAACGCCTAATAGTATGCAACGCGTGTACATCCATTCGTAATTGCCTGTGTTCATTTCGCCCCGAATCGACTACAACATTTAAATTGCTGTTTTGAGTAAGTTCTGATAAAAAATATAATACTTCATCCATTGCCAAATCTGCGTATACATGTAGATAAGCTAACAATTCACTAGTTTTTATGGTGGACATACTCAAACGCTCGTAATACCTTATTTTCTGCTGCTTCGAAATTATAAGAAATCCAGCATATGAAAAACATTCTTCAATTTCAATGATATTTTGGTTATTTTGAAGGAATATAAATGGTACTTTTGAAAAATAGAACAATTACTTGTTCCTTTACACTTATGCATTAAAAGTATTACATAAAAGTCAACGGTTTCGACAAAAACAGGGGTGTCCATTTCGCCCCGGGTGTCCATTATGCCCCTAATCCCCATAATGAGCATTGTAAAACGTTTGATTTAACTAGATTGGACTATTTTACTATGCATTACATTACTTTTCCTATTTATGGCTGGGTATTCTGTTAAATATTTTCAAAACATTTAAAAGTTCAACTCAATTAGAGGGAATTTGAATGAGTTATAATTATACCTGTCTAGAATTTTGAAACGATGTACAGTGACCCCACACCGATGAATCACCTTAATTTTGTACACTATTTATGAATCACCATGTTGATCAAATGAGTGATCCATAAACTGTGGTCATTTTTGCCGATTCATAAATTGTGGGGTCACTGTACATTGGGCAAAATCAATTCCAAAGTTGGAAAAAAATAATAACTTTTTAAATACAAGACTCTACGTGACCACCAATAGCTCATTCGAAAGAAAATTTTCTCAAGAATTGGGTTCTTTAGAGATATCTAGATTATGCCATAATCGGAATCTCCATCCAAAAATTAGTCGAAATCCAAAATATTTTTGGAGCCCGGGAACTATTTTGAAAATGCATTTAAAGTTTGTATGGGGATTTTTTTTGTTCGGGATGAACTGACATTTTATCGATTGAACTATCATCCACAAAAATAAAAACTGATTTGTTTATTTAACCATCAAAACAAAGGTATTGGAACGCAATAAAATCACGTTATATTCTGAAAAATGAGCTCTTTCTATTAGGATAGAGAAAATAGCAATATTTTGTTCACTAAACAACCCAATTCATTGATGATTGATTCGTGTATGAACAACTGCTCTGAAGTGAGTTATAGAGCCCGTTTTACCCCAGTCCCCCCCTTCAATTTGAGTTTCTCCTTTATTTTACGGCATCTATTATGATTTTAGAGGATATTTCGTTGGGATCTCATCGCCCCAAATCCATAGAGTAACGTTACATACAAGACGTTATTAAAATGTTGGAATTTCAGGGTATTTGGGCAGAAGCATATTTGCAAGGTAAATTTCATTTTTAAATGAATTTTAACGTAATGAAAATTGAATAAATGATCGAATACACAAGAGTTATTTCTAAAGAAACTATTTTTTGCGATATTGGTACCAAAGTATTGATCTTTTTTTTCAATATTTACGCAGACAAGTATGAGTAATTCTCTACCTAATATGACCGATTCCAAACATTTCCAAACGACTTCGAATGAGTGTTATCAGTTTCGTACCTTTTAATTCCGCCCTAATTGCTTATCCTTTGACAGATACGCATATTTCGACTACCACTTGTAATCTTCCTCAGTATCAATTATCCACAGGGCGGAGTTAAAAGGTACGAAACTGATTACACTCATTCGAAGAGGGTATTCTGCTTAGAGGGTTCGAAAAAGTCGATACAAGATCATATCCAAACGATAGTTTACATACTCCAAAAAGATCAAACAAATTGTTTGCCCATAGCCTCATAGACGGGGGGTTATGGCAGCGTATTGTTTTAGAGCTTAGTTTGCCCCAACTCCCCTATTTTCTATTGTATTTATGATAAATCAGTTAAAGTTGATGAATTGAAACATCATTACATGATATGAGTGAATATTGACGAAGAGCTAGCTAGTAGTGTTTCTACATCCTAAAGAATTTCTGAAATCTAGGGTATCATGGGATTAAATGAGAAAAGAAAAGCAATCCAAAAGGTTGATTTAGGGGAAACTGGGATAAAACGGGCTCTATTACTCATTTCAGAGCAGTTGCCCGTACACAAATTAGTCACTACTCTTAATTCTTGAGAAAATTTGCTTTCGAATGAGCTATATTGAAAAAAAGACACTACACCGTCTTCAGCCAGAGACTGCACAGACTGAACTACACATACACGAGACAACGGACAACACCACATAACACCCAGTGGCCCAATGGAGAATTTTCCGTTTGACGAAAAGTTTTCCCCGACTGGAGCGGGAATCGAATCCGCACACCGAGGCTTACGAAACGCCTAAACGACTGACGCCGCTAACCGCACGGCTACGAAGCCTTGTATTTAGAAAGTTATTATTTTTCCACCTTTTTGATTGATTTCGCCGAATGTGCGATGTTGCAGTTTTAAAGAGTTTGGTGTTTTATTAGAAAAATAATCAATTCGTTAAATTTTCTTTCGCGTTAACTATTTTAAGCTAAGTAAAAGTTTTTAAAAGCTTCATTTCATTCGGTTAATTGAATCTGGAGATATAACAGTTCAAACTTGGCTATCGAATAATTATACCTTTTTCTAGAATCTTCTTAACTTTGCGTAGAATAGTCCGATCTTTTCAAAATTTTGACCATTCATGAACAACTAGTTGATCATCTTACAGTGAAAATATGAGATTTTTGATACACTTGCCAAAAAGTTACAGCTATTTGACCATTTTTTGAAAAGTAAAAATTTTGTCTGTCCCGATCATTTTGTTTATCCTCTGTATATTTTTTTTTTTTAATATTTTTTTTAGGTAAGTTTAATAATTTTGCAATATGATCCACTGATAATCTTACCTTAGTTGTCTCAAGACCAACAATGAGCCTATTTTTCGTAGCCAAAAGTCGTTTTTCAACTACCCAGTTACCCAGTGCTAAAACTGTCGCCTCGAAGAGGCCAGTGTCATTCGTTCGTGGGGGTTACACTACTGGCTGATTGAAAAGTTGCGGCAAACCCATCGGTACTGCTTCGTTATTACAGTTATGATTCCGACATCTCTTACACAGAGGTCCTTCGATACATCCGACAATATCTTGATTGGCACAACTTCGACTCAGGTGACCAGTATTTTCGTCTACGCGAGTATAGCAATACGCGAAGCCGTGACATTCGCTTGTCCTTCCTAGAACATCAGGACGTGTAATGCAATCAAATCCATCTTCGCTTGCACTTGAGCACTCGTAACAGGATAACTCAGGAGAGTTGCAGAAGTCGGTTTTGCAAAGTTGGCAAAAGGTTTTTGCATTATAACAATCACATTCTACATGAGAGGGCATTTTATCGCTTAGACATCCTCTATAAGTAGGGATATCGAACATTTCCGATTGAACACAGTGATCAACGAGCATTCCTTCTCTGCAGGGCCGTGGTGATGTGTACTCATTGCAAGCAGTCCCTGAGCACGAAGAACACCACAATGGCTGTGATCGAACTTGATGCGAGTTGCAATTTTCTTCCTCACAAGTTATACAATTGAATTGATCACATTTTGTGCGATAGTCAGCATCCGTCACGCATCCGCGATATATGCTAAGATCCGTTAGATCTTGTGCAGTGTAGCATCCTTCAAAGGGGGTACTGCAAGCTGAAGGAGCTAATCCATTTGTGGAGTCACAATTCACACATTGGTAGCATGAATTGCTTTCCGGCCACGAGTCGGAATTACAAAGTGGACCATGACATGCAATATAGTTGGTTAGTTTATCATCCACAATATCTCGTAGACACCCTCGTTCCACAAGCCCATTTTGTTGTTTAGCTGTGTAACAATAATCGTCGTTTATTTTTGACATGCTGACCAACCGCATCGACTGTAGCTGCTTGCTCCAAAGAATCAGTTTCCGTGCACCCAGCCGACAACTCCGCGTTGCTAGCCTTTTATGGATTCCCGGACATAGAACTGATTATGGACGTAATAACCCTCTGGACAGGTCTTGTGAATTATTTAATGCTGTTTATGACGAATTTGATTTTAATATTAGTAGAATAGAGTTTAAAAATAGGATTAAGTATCGGTCTGTGTAGTTTTTCTAACTAAAGACGGCAAATAAATAGATATCTTTGCAGAACTGTGTTGGTCGTTGAGGCTCGATGGTTGGGCAGTCTATGCAAGTGTAGCATTCCATTAGGGCTGGAAGAAAAAAACTAAAAATGTTATAACAATAATTATTGGTATTGCGGTATAAATGAATGTGGTTAAATCGTCGAACAAAACAATTTAACGGTAGTTTTTCTGGGCATATGGCGGTGCGCGTTTTCGCCGAGCCAGCAAGTCTGTTTTGAGCGTGTTCAAATTCTCTTATATTATGTTGATCCAGAGCGTTAATGATTAATCATAAATTTAATCATGATTAATGATTAATGATTAAGATTAATCAAAAATCATTAATCATAATCACAAAAAAATCTCATTTAATCATTAATCATTAATCTTAATCACACTGATTTCACAATTTAATCATTAATCAGTAATCATAATCATAAGAAAAAACATTAATCAATCATTAATCATTCATCACCATAAATGATTCACCATATAAAATACATGATCCAATTTGAATTGGTTCAAATGCTGTTCTTTTTGTTCTTTTCATAAAAATCTCCCAGACAGAGTTACCTTTTACTTTTGGAACTTCAAAAATATTTTAAACAACAAATATATTTTAATCATTTCCAGTTTTTTGTGATTAATTAATCATGATTAATCATGATTTTTAATCAATGAGCCATTTTTAATCATTAATCATAATCAATAATCACAGTTAAAATTAGTTTTAATCATTAATCATAATCATTAATCATCCCAAAAATCAAATTAATCATTAATCATAATCAATAATCACCGAAATTGGAATTTTAATCATCAATGATTAATCATGATTAAAATTTTTATTAATCATGAACGCTCTGTGTTGATCAAACCTTTTGCGTTACATCCATCAGCTTCACATGTTCTGCAGCTAACAGTTGAATCTCCACATCCCGAAGGAAAATCACCTGCTGAGGTGCACCCCAGCTGAAAGTGCTCTCCGTCAACTGTTCGAAATGGTATTCATTTGATTTGAAGAAATTACCTTGTCGATAGCAATTTGCTTCTTGAACTAATCCATGGTTAAGGCACGCTGCAATGAATGCTTTCGGCTCGTTCAAGCAGTTTGCCTCATTTGGATTATCTGAATCGCACACGACACAGTGCGGCACCCGATTACACCTATCCGTTGTACACGTTACGAAATCATCCCATTCTTCCGCATTGTAAACGCCATCCGAAGTGCAGCCGCGGCGGTCATCTGTGAATTAATAAGTTAGAATTGGATAGTTTAGGAATTACTGTTCTAATTTTAAAAACTAAAGCGGGAGAGCTCACTTAGTTATATTTACTTGGCATTTACTTTTTTAGTTGAGTCATTTTGCTGAACTGTAATTTTCATGATCATTTGCAAATTTCATGAGTCTGACAAATGGATGTATACCAAAAGAAAGTATATCAAATGGGGTAGTCCCGATTAAGGTGCATATAGGATGACTAAGGGTATCATCGGCAGCTTCGTTCTCTTCGTCATGGGGGGTTTTTGTGGGCCAAATTGCCTGAAATTCGGGCATATTGTAACTCAACTTCATTAGAAAGGATTTGAGGCCAACTCTGAGATCAACAGGATTCCAAAAACCCGCAATGCCGAAGAGAACAAAACTGCCGAGAATGCGTCAGTTCCCCTATAACAGCGTTTCTCAAACTGTGGGTCACGATCCACTGGTGGGTTGCGGACTGATCTTAGGTGGGTTGCGAAGGTTTGAATGATATCGCGCTGAATGTTATTCCTAATGAAAACTTAAATTAAATGTTTCGCTAATCTACCGATACATCCGAGTTATGAGTCGGAGTCTAGAAGTCTTTTGAACCTTGTATGATCAGACTTTCTAAAACATGGATATGAACAATGGTATGCAGTTTGATGAAAAATGTGATGGATTCGGTTACATCGCGCATGTAACCCGAAATGCAATACGTGTGCATCGTTCCTACCTTCCCGTGGGAACCATGCGATCTCAGCATTTTTATATATGCGCAGTGTCTCGGACCTTTGCACGTACATACATTAGAATAAGGTAGTTTGAAATACAATAAAACAGTCTGAACCAACCTAACGAGCGAGTCGGTCATAAATAAGCCAATGATGACAATCCGTCGTAACATGGCTACCTAGACAGTGACAGTGAACCTGTGAAAAAAAAAATGGGAAACCAAAAATCCAGTTCCGCAGTGCAGCAAAGCGGTGACGCAGAAGTGACAATAATCAACAATCAAGACATTCATACCGAGTTCCATATCGGTCATGAAACGAAACTATTAATAATTATTGCAAACGCTGCAACTAGTGATAACAATTTACAAATTCGTTGCAAAGCGTGAGAGGAGAAAAGCCGCGCAGAGAATGGCAAAATCCGTAGCCAACCTGGGCGAAGTTATAGTGCAGCGCGACTAGTTGAAACGAGTGTATACCCGAACAGTGGCAAATTAAGCTCATCGCCGAAACCTGACGATAAAAGTGACCGAAAAATCAAACAGCAAAAACAGTAGTTCTTTTGGTTTTTAAGCTGAACCCGAAAGCTGTTAATAATGCCAATAAGTGATCAGAGTGATGAAATGGATTGAAGACCGCTCACAGTGGTGCGCTTGTATTTTGACAACTGGATTAAACAGAAGAAGACAATCGCTTTTCGCGGATTTATTTTGCAAGGCACAACATTCGCTTTGATGAAGACAGTGAACCTGAAACCGAAGACGACTATGAAGTGCAGCTACGGATCCTAGTCAGCTCGATGAAAACCCTGATACTCGCACGGTGTGTCTGGTAGAACAAATTTATTACAAAAAAAATGGGCATCGCTAATTTTTACGCTACGTGAAAGTTGACGCTACCAGCTTTCATTCAAGCCCAACATCGAAATATTCCATCGGGGGAACTTTTTCATACAAAAATTGGGTATGTTTGTTAAGTAGAAATAGGGATTAATTTGGAACCGTGCATTTTGTATGGGGAAAAACAGTATTCTGAAAAAGTTGTTCGGGATCCCTCGGTGGATTTTTTTGAGGGACCCTGCAAATGAAAGCTGAAAGCCTCTATTTTTGAATAGCGAAAAATTTGACGATGCCTATTTTTTTGTTATAAACTTTTCCCATACACACGCCGTGCTCGACGATCAGCTGCCCCTGGATGCGGCACACTGCGGTTCAGAAGCATTTATTTGTTACATTTAGTGTGGAAAAGAACAGAAAAAAAGGTAGGCCATTGACACCCTAAATATAATTGTGATTGTCTAGTTTTGGTTCGAATAATTTCTCCGATTTAGTAAAACAATTTGGTATCTAAATTAGTAAATCGAATTTCTTCGCCGCCATTCTTCCAACAAAACTTTGTTTTGAAGCAAAAAAAAAATACCACTTTCATCGACTTTTAACGAATCTATTAGCCTTCACGAATTAACATAAGCAATAATGGTGAAGTCCGTAGTCATAAATGGATATCGAAACATTAAAGCTGGAAAGGGGCTGTCCATAAACCACGTGGGCATTTTTTTGGAACTTTTCAACCCCCCCCCCCGCGTGATCATTAGTCCATACAAATTTTTTTATTTGTCCATACAAAATGGTCATTGGCCGAACCCCCCCCCAAGACCACGTGGTTTATGGACGGCCCCAAACTGATACCCATTTCGCCGTTCTTAACACTATTCTAACTAATTTTAATAAAGCACCAAACAGGAACTATAATTAAAGTTTTTTTAACAAATAAAAAGCATCAAGCTTTTCAAACGCTTAACCATTTAAGCAATTTGCTTAGACAATATGAAAATAAAATCACATCTGCTGAACTTACATTTTATATAAAAGGTGCCAGACAAAAATACGACATTATTATACTAATAATCAACCATAAATTAGTTTATGCAAAAGAGTCTACCTTGTGCGTTAAAACAATAGCGTTAGCATTCATATTTTTTATAAAACTAAAGCGTAGATATTACAGAAACGTTATAATGGCTTCTTTGAAAGATATGATTATGACAGCTAGCCAAACGGTACCCGAATATGACGGTACCGGAGGAAAACTTAATAAAGTATTATCAGCACTCAGTGCACTAGCCCTGCTCGAAACCGACGTAAACCGCGCAGGAGCTATTGCTGTAATACAATCCAAATTGGATGAGAAAGCACGAGCCGCAGTTGGCCAAAATCCCGCCAGTATTCAAGCCATCATCGACGCCTTGAAAGATAACTGCAAGGAGGAACAACTTAAACTCCTTAAGGTGTAATAGAAAAATGTCATGAAACTTTTCCAATGGGATTTCTGTAGCAGTTTCTAGAGGAGATTTGTAGAAGTATGTTTGGAGGAATTTCCTAGAAAATACATAAAGGCATACACGAACTCCTGAAGGAATCTCTGTATACATTTCTGCAGGAATGCTTGGAGGAATTGTTGAAGAATTCCTGAATGAATTGTTGATGGAACCGATGAATGCCTGAAAGAACCGATGGGTTACTTAGCTTCCTCCAAGAATTTCTTGAGATGTTTCTGACGAAGAAACGTCTATATATCAAGTCACGCTTTGAGGAGGGAGAGAAGAACAGCAAAGTGTGATGACCCATACACGATTTTCGGAGGTCTCATACAAAAAAATTGTAAAATGGATAAATTTTGTGTGACGCATTTTATGGACTTCTTATCAATAGAGCAATTTTAGAAGGGATCCATAGAAAATTCTCAATAGAAATTCTTAGGATAAATAATGGAGGAATCTCTGGAGGAGTAAGTTAAAAGAAAATCAGGTTAAGTACTGTTCCTTTTAATTCCACTAAGAATTTTCGTCCTTTGACAGATACGTATTCCGACCTCAATTGTAAGGTCGTCTTCAGTGTTTTGTACTTGACTCGACTGAAGTACAAGTCAAGCACAATACATTGAAGACGACCTTAAAGTTGAAGTCGAAATACGTATCTGTCAAAGGACAAGAATTCTTAGTGGAATTAAAAGGAACAGTAGGTATTTAACTCGGTTTTCTTTTTACTTTCAGGTATTCCACTAAGAAGCCAAGGTTCAGCATCATCTGGAAAAGTTTATAAAGTTAATTTACCGAAAAAAAAATTACTAGGTATAAACAGATTTATTATCTAATCATTTTGAAAATTCCTCAGGTTGTGCAAAAAAAAAATCGCACGCACTACGTAATCACATTTGACACACTCACCAAATTTTCCGGCATAGCACTTGTCATCTTCTCTGCCACATGCAACAGTTACACATGTTTCCAAATTCGTGCATTGTTCACATAATGGTATTCGCTTGTAATTGCAGTTATCAACCAGACAAACCAGCACAATATTCTCTGGACTATTGAAACATCCACGATCAATCTGATTAAGCCCATCTGAAAAATATTGTACATATCAGATTCAAATATTTCTCTTTCGTAACCTTTATCGCACTTTTGTATACAGCACAGGCTTCACACGGCTCACTGATGCTGAAGTCTGTTATTTCTTCAGAACAGTTTTCACATTTTAGGCAAGTCCCAGCTGATGCCGTTTGAAACTGCCCTAAAATTGTTAATCCGAGAACAAATATCGTTAAATAGCACTTCATTTCTCTATACGAAAAAAATGGATATAAAAATCTTCAAGCACTCCTAACGAACACGAATTCGAATCTGAATTAGGCAACATCCGAGCATAGACAAGGCACTGAAACGCTCAAGTTTAACTCACTTATAACAAAAAAAACTTCCACAATCGACCCCAAAATTAAAATTTTATTGCCCCTTCGATTGCCGCGTGGTTTAGATAAGCTCTCAATTTGGCATTTTGATAAACCTTCAAAAAACAAAAAAAAAATCTCATGCGATTCTTTCAACGGAAGGTACGCCGAGTTCTTCCGGTTTCTTGCCGGTTTCTGTGTTTTAAACGGCGTTATCACCATCATATCGGACCCATACCGAGAACCTGCCGGCAACGGCAATTGTGTTTCAGATAGGTCCAGAGAAATGGCGACGATATATACGTACAGGAGTTGGTGTCCACTACCAGTGAAGGCTTCGTGATCGCCAAAGTAAACGGGGTCATCTTCAGTAGCTGTCATGAATCTCCGCGGTGGATCATGATGGCCAAGACGAGAGGTGTAATGGATACAACAAAGCAATTTTCAGAGATGTTGGAGAGGATCATCGAGGAGCTTTTTCCGTGTCATGATCCTGTTGAAGTTAGGTAGCGTTGAACGTTCGGGTAGCGTCTATAGCAGACGCTATCCTGTCGGATCAGGCATCAGTAGGTCGGCTCCAGAGGCACGTTCTCCTCCATTAGAAAAAAAATGTGCCATCCTGTCGGTTACACAAATTGCCGAGATAGCGCTTCAGCGTAAGAGAAGGCGGATTCGCTACTGTGCAGTAGTGACTCTGCATGTAAGGAACTCGTTCAATAGCGCCAGTTGGGCGGCTATTGCCGATGCGCTCCTGCGTCTGGGGGTACCCGGGTACCTGCACGAGATTTTTGGAAGTCACTTCCAGAATCGAGTACTAGTTTACGATACAGAGGTGGGTTGGAAGTGCTTTCACATAACCTCAGTAGTTGCGCAAGATTCCATCCTAGGTCAGATGTTATGGAATGTCATGTACTACTAGGGTTGAGGTTACAATTCCCGGTAGGGGTGGAGATCGTCGGCTTCGATGATGACAATACGCTTGGAAGTCTACGGTGGATCGATCGATCGTTCGGCGGATTGAGTTGACTGCTGCCCATTCGATCAAGGTTGTGGAGACGTGGATGAGATCAAGGAAACTGGAGTTGGCTCATCGCAAAACTGAGGTGATGGTTGTGAACAACCGGAAGTTTGACTCCGTCAAACACTTGGGCGTGATGACCGACGTATTATGCCTGTAAAAGAGCGCTTACCGTACTGTGTTACACGACGCGCTCTGCGTCATCACTGGTATGGTCCCTATCGGTATCCTTATCAGGGAGGACATGGAGCGTTTTGAAATGCACGGCACAAGAGGCATACGCAGGACTGCCAGGATGGCCTCCATGATCAAATGGCAGCACACGTGAAACAGTTCCACCAAGGTGGACCCATCAGGTATCAGTAAGTCGGCTCCAAAGGCACATTCTCCTCCATTTATGAATTTTGTGGACCCATATGTTGATCCCGAAGGTAGATAGCTTGCAGGCGCCATGGGGAACTAACATTCCACCTGACGTAGGTCCTTCAGGCCATGGCTGCTTCCGACAGTATCTATTAGAGTGGGTCAACGTTGTATGGAGAAACTTTGATCGTATCAACCCGGAACAAAGTTGTTTAAATTTATATTAGCGTCCAAAACAACTGTACAAATTTACTTATAAGTTGAATTCTTTTGTCTTAAACCATGTAACTAATGACGTTAAAGTATAGCCTACGATATGCCGAAAAACTTTGCCGAAGACCGCAAAGTGATCCAACGCTTGTAAAAAAAAGTTATTCGTCTGGAAACTTAGGTCAAAAATTGAAATTTTATTATTGATGTTATTCCTTTACATGTTAAATGTTAAGCACCACCGGGCAATCTGTACGTTATAACTTTTATCACAAGTTTCGGATCACTTTGCGTCAGTGAATCAAAGTTCAACCATCGCGCAACAATAATGACAATGTCGCAACCTGAATTTGTAGCGACATTCTACCCAATGCGACATAGGTTTGTCCCTACTTGAAAAGAATGGGATAAAGATCATGCAGCACGAGTTTAGAGATTTTTAAGCCTTGCATTGTGATTTTCGAGCGGTAACTTCGAGTCGGTAAACACTGCAACGCTGCTGAAGGTTCGATTTTGGGTTGGTAATAATTGATTATTCACGAGTTGGAAAGTACGCAACAATTTCAGCTTCCGTTTTGTCTGCAACAAAAATTTTTGGGATCATGTCAGCTGGGATAAAAAGTTCGGCCAATGACCATTTTGTATGGACAAATAAAAAAATTTGTATGGACTAATGACCACGCGGGGGGTGGGTTGAAAAGTCCCAAAAAATGACCACGTGGTTTATGGACAGCCCCCTACTGGCGTTGCTGTCATTGCGTCGGTCTACTGGGTTGGATCCGATCCCGCGATTGGAAAGGGGATCCCGGAATGGGCAGGAGCAGGTGGAGACCCTGCTGTCAGCAACCCTCTGGTGCATGATAGGATCTGAAGAGTAGTGATACCTTTCCTTACGGGCAGGTCAGTTCTTGATGTCCGCAAAGCAGTTGGGCGCGGGCGGGGTTGACCCTTCCCGCCTTCCGAGGAGAAAGGGAGTGGTAAGGACCACTGGGGAAACTGGCTAAGTGCCAGTGCTACCGTGATGGACTCTCCAAAGCGAGTCATCGATGTTCGTTGCTGCAGGCTACGCACACGCAGCTAACCTTGAGGGTGCGATGTGCACTAGCCCCTCCCTGAAGCAATGCCTTCTTGATGGTTCCGGAGAGTCGAAGGGTTTTGTGACCATAGGAATGTATTTAGTGGGTCAAGGAGATAGTAGTCCTGGCTTTACTTTTGTTGTAGGAGACGGCCTTAACCCCACATTACCCGGATCTTCCGGTTCGGGTGTCTGTTGAGCAGATTTTCCTTCAATGGTTTAGAAGGGAAACAAAAAATTTGGGAGGAGGAAGTATTACCGGAGGAATGAACAAAAGGTATCGTGTGTCCAATCTACAAAAAAGGCAACAAATTGGATTGCAGGAACTTTTGCGCGATCACACTACTGAGCGCGTCCTACAAGATACTCTTTCAAATTGTACGCCGCCGTCTATCACCAATTGCATCATCAATATTATAAGTAATAGATAAGTAATTTCATTTCCTTTAAAACTAATCTTAAACGTTACCTTAAAAACCACATATCACAGCTAGTAATTTAGTCATATCGGGTCGTATTTTTTTTTTTTGAATTCTGGTAAATGTATGTCAACCACCTGCGAACAATTACGTTTCTATTGTTATTAGATTAATTTAATTGTAATTACTCTTTTTTTGTTAATCTTGTGTGCTTCTTTAAAGGGATAATTAATCCACTAGAAGCATTTTACAGATTTGTTCTGTTTATATATATTCTGTTTTCCTTGCTTATTTGTCCCAGCCATTAGTTTTTGCTTTTGTTTGATTTGTTGTGTTGCCTACGGCTGGGGCTTGAGTGTCCACTACCAGGAGGCTCAACAATGAGTCTTTTGGTGTGGGGAGAGCGGAGGGTCACTCAAAAAAAAAATATTAACTTCTTTTCCCGATCAGCCTGGATAGCTGTGTAGTGTCGGTAGCGGTTGTCTCAATTGGCTAAGAATAACACTACGGACCACCTGTTCCAGGGGTAAAAGTCCACTAAACAGGGAACCCCAATCCAAGGTGTCAGGCGACCCGTGCTGATGGATGAATGGTTGAGGGGGTTTAAAATATGCTCGATCTTTAACGGAGCCCGTAACGTAGGTATTTAGATCGCCTTTATGTGTTGCGTTACGGTTCAAGATCTACCAAACCGAACCCTAGTGACATCCGGTTTGTCAAGTTGGGGTAATGTGTTTTGGTAATAAGGGTTCATGGTACAAAGTCCTTGTTACTGGTGACAGTTTCTAAAATTGCACTTACTCTGCCTTGCTGATAGTTAAAGAATCGGACTTTGCCCACCCGAGACTACACTTGATGTTAGGAAAACAAACATGCTTTACGTATCTAATTGCGTACTAACCTATCAAGGACTCACGTGCATTCTTATTGCAGAACACATTCTCTAATTTGACAGAGTTTTGCAACTAGCCTAAAGTCCCGGGTTTTTCTTTGTTGTCCTGGGACTAAACTAGAAGCAAGAAATGGATGGGGCTAGAGTTCCGATGCATGGATAAATATCAGTACCACCTATCTATGAAAACGGGACCTTTTTATCTCAATCTATTTCTTGCACCTCTGGGATAACAAAACAGGAACTGTACAGAAATCGATGCTTCATTGCATCTCAATGACAATGGAGTAGTACGACATGCACTATATACTAAGGATACGGGTAATGCCACAAAAGATCTAAATACTGGTCGCAGTGGCTCACCCGAAAAATCACCAATTGCAAGACAGTTCGTGGGGAAATATCTAGCTGGATTCATGGGTGAGCGTGTTACAATGCACCCGTTGTTCGCCGTCCACCAAGTATTGCTGAAATGCCGCGAATACAACGTGCCAACACAGCACTTGTTCATTGATTTTAATTCGAAGTGTGATACCATTGAGACCAGCTATTGCAGATTATGCACGAACACGGATTCCCGGATGTACTGATACGATTGATCAAGGCGACGATGGATCGAGTGATGTGCGTAGTTCGAATATCGGGACATTCTCGTATCCCTTCGAATCTTGCAGAGGGTTACGGCAAGGTGATGGTCTTTCGTGCTTGCTTTTTAATATTGCTGTTTCGAAAGCGTAATAAGGAGAGCGGGATAAAAACGAGTAGTTCGATTTTCACGAAGTCCGTCCGGCTACTTGGTTTCGCCGATGACATTGATATGTATAACAATGTTTATTGACGAGTCTATGATTTTCATGTGAAAAATTGACAATCAGACTAATAGTTCATTATGGGTACTAGCCTAGATCCATACTTTTAAAAATGTCTTCAAGCAATTGTAATAATCGAGCGTCGAGTGATTAGGACAGTGATAAAAAACAACAATTAACGCTTAGCCAGAACTCTTTGTCTGTGCAATGCTAAAAGTATATTTCGTATAAATATTCTGTTTATTATTTTAATTGTTTTGAAGTATGTTAAATAATTTTGAAATATGGTCATATACCTTTGTCTCGAGACCAACAAGGAACCCATTAATCGTGTTGTCAAACGTCGTTTTGAACCACCCAGTTTTGCTAGAACTGTCGCCTCGAAGAGGCCAGTGTCATTCGGTCGTAGGGGTTACAGTGGTTGATTCAAAAGTTGCGGCAAACCCATCGGTACTGCTTCGTCATTACAGTTGTGATTTTGGCATCTCTTACACAGAGGTCCTTCGATACATCCAACATTATTTTGGTTGGCACAACTTCGACTTAGGTGACCAGTATTTTCATCTACGCGAGTATAGCAATACGCGAGGCCGTGACATTTGCTTGTCCTTCCTAGAACCTCAGGACGGGTAATGCAGTCAAATCCATCTCCGCTTGCACTTGAGCACTCGTAACAGGATAATTCAGGAGAATTGCAGAAGTCGGTTTCGCAAAGTTGGCAAAAGGTCTTGGCGTTATAACAATCACATTCTATATGAGAAAGCATTTTATCGCTAAGACATCCTCTATAAGTAGCGATATCGAACATTTCAAATTTTATACAGTGATCAACGAGCATGCCTTCTCGGCAAGGGCGTGGTGATGTGTACTCATTGCAAGCTGTTCCTGAGCACGAAGAACACCACAATGGCTGTGATCGAACTTGTTGCGTGTTGCAATTTTCTTCCTCACAAGTTATGCAATTGAACTGATCACATTTCATCTTAAAGTCAGCATCCGTCACGCATCCGCGATATATACTAAGGTCCGTTATATCTTGTGCAGTGTAGCATCCTTCGAAGGGGGCACTGCAAACTGAAGGAGTTAATCCATCGGTGGAGCCACAATTCTCACATTGGTAGCATGAATTGCCTTCCGACAACGAGTGAGAATTACAAAGTGGACCATCACATGCTATATAGATGGTTAGTTTACGATCTATATCTCCTAGGCACCCTCGTTCCACAAGTCCATTTTGATGTTTAGTTGTGTAACAATAATCGTCGATATCTTTGCAGAGCTGTGTTGGTTTTTGTGGCTCGATGGTTGGACAGTTCATGCATGTGTAGCATTCCGCTAAGGCTGGAAGAAGAAAAAAAAATATAAATGTACAATGATATGCAGCTTTTAATATTTTTTTATTATTTTTCGATACTATAATTATTATTATTACTTTTTCACAATTCCTTTGGCAAACTGAATGGGCAATATTTCAATTTGACTTCGAGGCATCCAACATTTGGTTTCAACTAGGCTTTAGTAAGTTCAACCTAAGCAATGGCAGAAAAATGCGCGCGTTCTTAGACTTTGTGTTTCATGATCAGCAGTCCGCATAAATATCTTGTTTTGTCAATTTTTACATAATGCTTGTCACACCTATCAAAATACTTCAAATAATCCTCAAAAATGACAAGCAAACTTTAGTCCAAGAGTTTAACATTAAATTTATTACAATGACAATGGAATTCTTGATGAGACCTAAAATTATTCTTCTTAGTGACTTAAAAGGACCCATATAGCCGAGGCGGTAAACGCACGGGTATTCAGCATGACCATGCTGAGGGTGACGGGTTCGATTCCCGGTCGGTCCAGGATCTTTTCGTAAAGGAAATTTCCTTGATTTCCTTGGGCATAGAGTATCTTCGTGCCTGCCACACGATATACACATGCAAAATGGTCATTGGCAGAGGAAGCTCTCAGTTAATAACTGTGGAAGTGCTCATAGAACACTAAGCTGAGAAGCAGGCTTTGTCCCAGTGAGGACGTTACGCCAAGAAGAAGAAGAAGAAGTGACTTAAAACTAAATACATACCATCTCCGTTGCAAAGATTCTGATCACACGCGTAGCAGTGCTCAGTGTCCAAACCGCAAATTTCGTCCCTAAATTCGGAACAACCCGTCTGTACTTGATCCACATTTTGGTAACGCAAACACTTATCAGCGGCCGAAGCTACGCTACATATTCCATTACAGTCAGTTGTAGCGTCGCAAACATCGTTATTGTTACATTTGTCGCCATGGCATGGTTTGGCACACGTCGGTGACTCCGCGGGCGGAATATCATTCTCGCATCCTCGCACAAATTTTCCTTCTAGAATGTAAGTGATTTCATTAGTAACAGGAAAGTCTAATATGGTGGTTATTGTCGAAATCTCGAACTCTCTTTTTTTCGCACAAGACCAATATTTGTTTTTTTACCAGGACGATGCATATCTTTTCTTGTTAGATAAATGTATTTGTTCATGTCACTTAAATAGACAAAAATGCAAATGCATATTGGACCAACTGGGAAAAAATCGAGGTATACGAAAATGAAAGTATGAGTATTATCGAGATGTGTCCACCGTATCTCAGTTCAATTCGATTACCTGCATTGATGTATACCACGCAGTCTCCCGTTGTAGAACAAGTCGCAGCATCCCCGCTGCTGACACAATCTTCCTCCGGGTCGTCAAAAGTGCAGTGATAGCACTCGTTGATTTTTTCCGCGTTACAGCCGTCTTTGTCTGCGCAGTCGAAGCAATGTTGGTCATTGTCACAGTCCAATCCTTCTTCGGACAAACAACCACGTCTCGTAACGGAAAATCCTGTTCGAAAATTATAATTTAGTTATAGGATTCATGAAACATTGAAACATGATAAGAGAAGTTCAAAGAAGCCTAACTGATCAATAATAATTGATAAAGTGTAAAGTGTTCCAAAACTTTTGTGAACATAATTTCCGTGTTCTCAGGCCAAATAGTAAATTTTCCAGTTGTGTAGAAGGGTAAGTATCTTACATACCATCGACAATGTAATAGCATCCCTGCACGTCGTTACGGCTGCAATATTTAAGTTGCTCATCTTTGAGGTCATCGCAGTTTTCGTTGCACTGATAGCACTTGATTGCATCGCTTGGAACCAGCCCAAAGTTTTTGCCAGGATCGGTACTTTCAACATCAGGTGCGTCAAAATTGCTAGTGCAGCCCCGTTTTGTATATCCTTGAGCTGGAGAAAAAAACATTAGTCAAACTCGGACTTCATTACATAATGAGACAAACCATTCCCGATTTTCTACGTACCATCTTTGAACATGAGACACTTGTCTTCAGGTGAGCATAGTTCATACTCGACTGCATCCGGGTCCCCTTCCACACATTCGTCATCTATCTCAGAATCGCACTTCAAACAGTGAACTGCGTTACAATTCGGCTCAGAACACTTGTGACACAATGCATTATCGGTACCACATGCTTCCTTGGCATCCGAAGTCGTTCCACCACTCGTCAGATCATTGAGACAACCTTTCTCTAGGCTGCCACTGCCAAGATACGTGTAACACCCTTCGTTGAACTTGGCATCTGCACAAGGCCGATGTTGTGGGTCATTCCGACATTGATCTAGTCCACTGCAAATCACGCATTCCATTGGTACATCCTTTTCATTACACCCATCAGAACTGCAAACCGAACAATTTCCCAAATCTTGGCATATCTCTGCAAAGTCTTCGTCCGTATTACAACCACGGAATTTATTTCCAAGTTGGTCTTCCACTGTGAAGCATTCAGTTGCATCCGGCGACCGGCAGAATTCAATTTTACCTAACGTTTCCTGATAACATTTTAAATGTGAAGGAAATTCGGCAAAATTACAATTGGGAGTGTCGCACGCTACGACTATGTCCCCGAGCGCCTCCGCTGGTAAAGCATCTGAACAATCTCGTAGTGTCGATTTTGTAGCGTCTGAAATAGTTCAACAGAAAACACAATGGTATTTCAACTACTCATGGTTTAGAAACATTGATGGACAGTATATACATTGTGTGCAGTTTAATCTCATACAAATTCAAGTCAACGTTATTTCACACCAGCATTTCCGAAAACCAGTAACACATGAACGCCGATGCCTCAAAAAAGTTGGAACGCTAATTTGAACCTTCTATATCCCGGCCGTCACAATTCGGTTTCAAAAACTTTTGCAAAAATATTTTTTTGGAACTCTGGAGGAGTGTAGATGATTTTCTTCAAAAATCAAAATTTTAATATAGGTATAATATGTGCCTTATAGAAAACCGAAGCAAGCAGTTATGGTTTCATAAATATATTATGCTTACGCAAAACTTTAAATTTATCGCGGTGACCAAATGATTTTCTGACAGTAACTTGCTCACACAAGTGTAGTCAAGCAAACAACGTGAATTTTTGTGTATATTTTCATTCGAAGTACTGCAATATATTCACAATATTTTAGAAAAAAGAAACATTTTTGATGCAATTTAGATAGGATTTCAATATTCCATACATATTTGCATGTTTATCCAGGGGAGGTTTGCAAAACATTGTTGCTATTATTCTGATCAAGGAATTGCAAAAAAGAAAACTTTGGATATTTGCCTAAAAGAGGTTAGCAGATCAATGTTGATATTATTCTTACCAAGAACTACATAAAAACCAGAAAAATACTTTTTTTTTTCAATGTGTATTTGAGCACTTCCAGATCAATGCAAGAATCGCGTAGACGCGAACTTTTTCAAATTTAAATAAAATTTTGCTCATGTATGAGCAAATAGGAAAATGTTTTTTGATCTGCAATATTCTTCACCAAACTTTTGAAAAGGACGTAGCGTACCGAGTTACTTGGGCAGTGGCTTCTATTTTGTTTTTTTTTTCGCTAAAACTCAGTCAATATTGAACCAATTGGCTTGAAATTTTGTACTTTTTTGGTTAGATACTAAACCTATCTCATTGAGCTCAAAAAATTGCGTCAATTGGTTCAAAATTGACTGAGTTATAGCGGAAAGTGCCGAAAGTAAATGCCACTGCTCGGTTCCCTATGAATAAATTCAAATTTTCTTTTTCAAAAAAATATAGGAAATTTGTAACCGTTGGTTCCATGGTAGTCTTGTGGCTCCTCCACAATTATTAGATTTTTTCAATTTCCCTTCCTCGATTTCCCCTCAATACGCCCCTGGTAAATATTTCCCATTAAACTTCGGGTCTGTGACACTCGGTTTGTTTTGTTGAAATTATTCTTCGAAGATGTTTAAGGATGTTTGAGGGATTTTTAGAAAAAAGTTACATTGAGTGTAATATTCATCGCGGATTTACAGCTGTGTTCATAAAAATAGCAGTGAAAGCCAATTTTCATACATGGTCAACTTTGACAAAATGTAACTTGGTTCTCCTATGAGTTGAAAATTTAACGGTGCTCCATTTACCGTTATTATAAAATAAAATATACCATCAAAACCTGAAACGCCATTCTCTTTATTTATCTATCCTACACCTCTAGACAAATTTATATATAAAATACATATATTTCACATTTTTTATTTACATATATTTATATTTTTTTCATTGATTTAAAAGCAATCAAAACGATACAATTTTTGAGATTTTCAAAGATTACTCATTTCTCAGACATGTGAATTTTCTGACAGTCGCAAATAACTTTTAACAAGGGCCATTTTTTTTAAATTCGAACAGACTTTAGTATAGTTAGTCGTAAGAAAAAATATGTATACGGGCATACCTCGATTGAATGGACCCTCGATTGTATGAACGATTTTATGTTCATTTTTTAATGTTATAATTTTTAATACACAATCAGTTTGAAATTTGCAGTTTGTATTATGATGCCTTACAGTCCAGGGGTTTTCAGCTCTTTGACATACGGAACACTTCATATCAATAACAACCCATAAGCGCCAAAACATACCTCATGACATACTTAGTTTTCAACGATCAAACGATCAATTCTGACTATATCTGTCATTGATTGCTCCTCCGTGATTGATCTAAATTGGTACCAATTACACTGAGATCAAACTGAATATGGGACTGGGACATTCCACTTATTCTCAAAGTGCAATTGTGGTAGCTCATGCCATACCTCATGACATACTTAGTTTTATATATTTACTTAAACCTCATTCTTCCATTTTTGCCTTTATTTGTTTATAAATATCTCTCGCTTTGTCGATGATCATGCTGAGAGGAGTATTTGTGGTGATTATCTTGCGATATTTTTTTTTACAGATGGGGATTTTTCTTATTATTGTACAAATTGGTATCGATTTTAGCCTGACGTAATTTATGGACATTCCCTAACTGGTGTATATTCTGTGAATATACACCAGTTATATACATGTGAATAATGACATCAGGTGTGGCAATACCTAAATAATAATCGACGATTTTTCCATACGAATAGCGATTTTTCCATAATTGAATAACACCTCAAGCAGTCCTCAACACCAAACCAATAACTCGTTGAAGTATTTTATCAATACCTACACAATACCAAAATAAGTTATTTTCAATACCTGAGTAACCGACCAATACCTTATCTTAACCACTTAAGACCGAGCAGGAGAAAATAGCTGAAGAATAACAAACTCAGGTATGGAAAACCGAATACCTACAACCTGAATGAGGTATTAAGAAGCTCTGCATAAGAGGTAAAATACCTAAAATAACACAGCGTAACAAAAATTAACTTTTTGTCTGTCTCAAGAGCAAACTTATGTGTCTCCGAAGGATTTTGGGCCGCTGAATCCGAATCCGGGCTCAGATTTGCTCTAACACGTCACAATTTTGAGCTATACCTCAATTTATAGGGCAAAATATGCGATTTTGGGCTTTTTTTACTGCAAGCCATTAAGCAAGGAAATATTTTTTTAAGCAATCAAAAGGTTAATTGGTCAATTAACATCTAAATTAACGACGCATGCAAAATATTTCGTTTTACCAAATCGAATTTGATAGTTTTAAGCGATTTGTGTTAGGTACGATATTTCCCATACAAGTCACCCTCCAAAAGTTGCATGCAAGTTTTCATACTAACGTAAAATGCTTAAATCTATCAAAATTGATTTGGTAAAACGAAATATTTTGCATGAGTCATTAATTTAGATGTTAATTGACCAATTAACCTTTTGATTGCTTAAAAAAAATATTTCCTTGCTTAATGGCTTGCAGTCAAAAAAGCCCAAAATCGCATATTTTGCCCTATAAATTGAGGTATAGCTCAAAATTGTGACGTGTTAGAGCAAATCTGAGCCCGGATTCGGATTAAGTGGCCCAAAATCCTTCAGAGACACATAAGGTTGCTCTTGAGACAAAAAAATGTTGCGCTGTGTAATAACTGATGTGTTTCCTGTGCATAACACGCGCATAATGACTTCAGGTATGGTAATACCTAAATAATAATCGGTGATTTTTCCATACAAATAGTGATTTTTCCATAATTGAATAATACCTCAATCAGTCCTCAAAACTAAAATAATAACTCGTTGAGGTATTCTATCAATACCTACAAAATACCAAAATAAGTTATTTTCAATACCTGGATGACCGACCAATACCTGATTTTGGTATGATACCTGACTTTGGTATGCTCCAGTTATGTGTCAGTTATTCATTCCTGCTCGGGTTGGTATGAAACCTGACTTTGGTATGCTGCAGTTATGTGTCAGTTATTCACTCCTGCTCGGGTATGCATACCTAAAATTTGAAGAATTGTACTTGTTATGCAGTAGGTATAAAATATAAAGTAATAACACTTTTTGCTATTCAATTGTACGTTTGTTTGGTACTTATTGTTTTTCAGTTATTCTCTCAGTAAATCAACAAATACCACGTAAATACCAAACGGTGCTCAAATACTTCTAGTTGTTATTTTAATATTATTTTAACATTTCGTTGAACAGCAAAGCAAAAACTATTTTAGGCATTATAAACGTTGTTCTTCACACGGTATTTGTAAGACATTGCCTTCTGCTCCGGTTGACCATTCTGAGCTACATGGCAAATTTTGAGGCAGGAGATCAGCATTCCACAGTAAAATAATAAAAAAAAATATCGATGGTTAAGGTTTTCAGTAAATTTGAATTATATGACATCTAACATAGAACCTCGATGAATATTAATCTTAGTGCATATTTTTCTGAGAGTCCTTCAAATATCCTCAAACATCTACGAGGACATCATGTCATCATCATCATCATAATCATTTATCTCGGAATCCGTAGTATACACTGTGTAAACTATGTTCCCATTACATTTACTTTACACACATATTAAACAAACTATTACATTGTCATATTATTCTTAAGGATACTTTTTGTATATATACACTACCCGTGATAAATATGGAATAGCATAATGTAACATTTATACTGAATATTGCAGTACCTATGTTTTGCATCGCCCTGAATGTAATTATTTCAGGTCTTTGAGGCATAAATCACTTATGACTCGCCAATTCTTTTTTAAAATACAGCTGCTATCCACAACCTAATTGGTTCTAGGTTTACTCAATGTTTCCTCCTTATTTTGGGTGCTGAAATACTGAATACGTACATACATTCTAGTGTCTTTGATTGCGCGAGGAACGAGAGATCTTCTTTGTATGTAATGTCCACAAATGCTTCATCATTGATCAAAATTTCCACTTACAGTCATACCCCATAACACATCCGGCGTTGTATTCGGAACAAGGCAGTGACTGTATCTGATTGGCGAACAACTGGTTCTTTGGACAGTTTCCGGGATTATTGCAGACGTAGCACGTTTAGAAAGCTAAAAAAGAAAGAGCATAAGAAGAGCGAGATCTACATATAAGATTGCATTTTCTACACCGTGTGTTAATTAGGAGATGTGATTCGTGCTAACGGCCATTTTTTGACTTGCAAATATGACATTAAAATATATTGATCCTACCTTTTGCATTGCAACTATCAGCTTCACATTTTCTGCAGGGTACAGACTCTTCACATTTCGAAGGAGCATCTTCTGCCGAGGTGCACCCTAACTGGAACTGCTCCTTATCAACTGAAAGGTTGAATCCGACAATTAAACTAGTTGCAATCGTTTGACTTGACGAACATACCTTGTCGATAGCAATTTTCTTTCTTAATAATTCCATGCTTAGGACACGATGCAATGAACTTTTCCGGCTCATCCAAGCAGTCTGCGTCGCTTTGCTCAGCAGAGTTGCATACGACACAGCGCGGCACCCGATTACATTTATCCGTTTCACATGTTTCGAAAGCTTCCGGCTCTGCATTGTAAACGCTATCCGAAGTGCAGCCGCGGCGATCATCTGTGGAGAAATAATAATGTACAGTAAAACCTCCATGAGTCGATACTGAAGGGACTATCGACTCAAGTAAATATCTAGTAGTGGAACAAAAGTCCTTCCCAGCTTTTTGGGAGGGCCATCATAGTAACCCAGAAATAATTTTTCAGTATGGAAAAATTTACCTCCATGAGTCGATATCGAGTCAAGGAACATCGACTCATAGAGGTTCGACTGTATTACAATAAATAATTTATAACGATACACATTGGTCGGGCTCCATACAAAGGGGCGGCCAAAACTCTCAAAAAACGAAATTGATATTTTTAAACTTTTAAATTTTTTCACCTTATAACAAAGTTAATGTATTGTACTTTTATGATTCTTGATTAAAAGCATACCAGCTTTTGTATTTCAATGACATTTTCACTGCCAAAGTGGCCTAAGTCATAAAATTGTAAAATGAATTATTCGAAAAAAGTAAAATAATAATATTTTGAGAATGGAATATATGTTTTAAGTTATCCAGCATAAGAAAGCATGTTATTGGACTGTTTGAATGCACGTATGGTGCAAAATTAATATGTCACACAACTTTTCAAATTTTCATATATTGTACCTTAGAAATTTTGGTAATTTTTATGTTAAAAAACGGTTCGTGTCGTCACGTGTCGTCGCAATTTCGAATAGTACATCTTAAACATCATGCTCAGAGCTGCCTAAAAACGTTTAAATATTTTGCAGATATTTGCAGCTTTTCAAATTAGAGCTATTTAAAAAAAGTCATGTTTTTTCATATATTTTACGTGATTTTTCCATTTTTTACTGAAATAAAATTTATCTTTCCACATTTTTCACACGTTTTGAACAAACTTGATTTGATTTGATCGAAAGATGATCATTTATTTAAATTTGAATTGATTTTCTAACAAAAAACGCAAAAAATATGGGGTTTACCGATTTTCATCGTTTTTGAAATTACGTAATTTTTGAATCCCTTTTTTTAAACACTAAAAACACTATATAACATATCTAGGCAACCTATAACTTCGATTTAACACATAAAAAGAGTTATGGCCGAACTTTATCTTTTTCCGACCATTGTGCGATACAGGGATTTTCTTAGAGTGCGTGAATTACTTAGAATGTAAATGTGAATTGGTGTCGATTATATATTATCATATCGACACTGATTCTTCATAAGGGCCTAACTGACATTTTCGATTCCTCTTCATCGATCCTCTCTTTGTGATATTACGGAAGTGTACTAAGTTTTCTAAAGAATTTTTGGTTGAAATGCGAAGACGACAACTACATCTTGCTCTAGAAACAAAAAGAACAATGATTTTGTTTGTTTTGATCAAGTTAGGCCCTTAAGAAAAATCATTGTCGATATATCCCTTTCGGGACACAAACCAGCACACTTGTGCTGTTTTTCTGTATTAGTTCTACACATTTTTCAGCTGTTTTTTCCTCAAAATATGTGATGTAATTATTTTTTATGATCGAGTTATTGTTTATACTTGTATTTCTGAGCTTCAGCTCTGACTAGAAATGTTCATAAAATACGCCACACTAAGTTAAACAAAAAATGAACAATCACACTAGAAAAACCTGATAACTAGAAGACACATGATAATGTTAAATAATTGACACGGACACGTTTGATGCTTCCAATAAGCTATTCGCTCTTTGAAGGAAACACGACACCAGACAACGGACTAGCATGCAACTCCCAGTGGCACAGCCGAAACTTTTTCCAGACAGCTGCGGCATTAATCGAACCCGCGCTCCTAAATGCTTGGTGACACTCGCCACACGACCACGAAGCCAAACAATTGGTAAATAAGGAGATGAAATGGTGAAAAAAATCGCGTTCTGGTGGGATTCGAACCTACGACTCCGCATTCGCTAGACCGGCGCTTTAGCCAACTAAGCCACAGAAAAGGAAACAATTCTGCAGAATTGAAAGCCAAACTGACTCCCAGCCCACCTCATGGGCACTCCTATTTTCACAATTCCATCTCTCTTTCGGCTTAGATCCAAACTCTGAACACGCTCGTGGTAGTGCCTTCTAATTATACAAGTGAAAGTGAATTGTTTTTATACCTAGTACTCTCGCACTACATAGGCATACCTAGGCACCGTATTTATGTGTTGCCGGTGTCCATTTAGTATGCGTCAAGAGCTCGGTTCGGTCGTACGTTCTTTTTTCACAATTTCATCTCTCAATTTTCCAAATAATCTGTGTCTTCTAATATTATTTTTTTCCCAGTAAGTTTCGACGTATCGTAAAACGGGGTATCTTCGTATCTTTGATCAGCAGGGTAACATCGATCGGCTTGACCAAACAATTTTTTTTAATCGAATCAGTTTCTGCTCACGAATGGTATTTCGTAATCCGCTGTTAATAAGCTATTAAATGACATGGAGTTCATGATAATTTAATTTCATAAACATTGTAATAAATCGATTTTTTCTTAACTGTGTTTCGTAACGCAATGAGATGTATTGCCAAAAATTCATGCTTGGTATGAATACTAGGTACAATATAAGGTAAGAAATCACTGTTAGCGCTCCATAAAGAATGAACACATGTTCCATGAAGATGTCCAATGTTATCCATAAATAATTGAAAACGTTTCATACTTTATATAAAATGTACCGGTAAAACAATCTCGAAAGGAATGCCTGAAGAAATCCTGGAAAGAATTCCTGAAGGTATCTCGATAAAAACCTCAGCTCAGCTAAACTCATCTCAATTCTTCACCCTTCTCTCTAGCCTCTACCTTACTGTCTTCTTTGCCCTCTATTCCGCTCTATTATAACCTTCAACCCTACCATGTGTCCTACCCTCTACCCTATCATCTACCATAACCACTGCCCTATCCTTTATACCGTACCCTATATTATGCCTAATTGTACCCTACTCTCTACCCAAACCATTTTCCTACCCCCAACCCTATTCTCTATCCTACTCTCTTCCCTACCGTCTGCCCTATCCTCTACCGTAACCTTCTATTCCACTCCCTTTACTCTATGCTTCACCCAAACCCCCTATCCGACCGTCTGCTTCACCGTTTACCCTACCATCTACCTTGACCCACTACCTTTTTCTCAAAAAGCCCGATCGATAGATACCCATATTGCATGGTATCATAGCTCAAACTACCATACACAGCAAATAATTTTGTAATATCCAGGCGCGTAATTTCTGGTGATGTATTCATTTTCGAACGTAATTTCACTCGGTTACATCGTTTTCCAACAATTATCACACTCATCATGCACACCCTGGTTGGCACCGGAAAGTATCAACAAACCCATTCCAGCAGATACCTAGAAGCAGTATCATATTTATTACCTTCCTTCTATAACTCGGTGAAATATCTGAGAGGTAAGGGATATGCCTCACAATCATCGGATCAGTGTACGAATCCATGCCAATATTTTACTTAAATATGATTCAACTATAGATCCGGTTCTAGCGATTGCTAGACCCACTCTCAAGCTGCAGCGGCTAATTTGTTGCATGAAAATGATGTAATTGTTTACATCACTTTTACGACGCGACTGATGTGCAGCGAAAATGATGTGATATCACAAGATTTTTTTTTTGCTGTGTACCGTGGCCGCTATCTTAGATGTGGTCCGCCATCTTGGATTTCGAAATAGGGTCAAATGTTGATTTTTGACTTCTTTTCATCAAACCCGATCGATAGATACCCATATTGTATGGTATCATAGCTCAAACTACCATTCCGTGCCGCCATCTTAGATATGGCCCGCCATTTTGGATTTTAAAATGGCGTTAAATATCGATTTTTGACCTCTACTCATCAAGCCCAATCGATAGATACCCATATTGCATCGCATTATAGATCAAACTACCATTCCATGGTCGCCATCTTGAATATGGTCCGACATCTTGGATAATGGCGTCGGATATTCATGTTTGAGTTCTACTTACACAGCAAATAATTTTGTAATATTCAGGCGCGTAATTTCTTGCGACGTATTCAATTTTGAACGTAAATTCACTCGGTTACATCGTTTTCCAACAATTATCACACTCTCCATGTACACCCTAGTTGTCACCATTCCAGCAGATACCTAGAAACAGTATTACATTTATCATACACCTTCCAACTCGGTGAAATAGCCGAGATGTAAGAGACAGGCCTCACAATCCACGGATCAGTGTACGAATCCATGCCAATATTTTATCTATATATGATTTATCTATCGATTCGGTTCTAGCGATTGCTAGACCCACTTTCAAGCTGCGGCGGCTAATTTGCTGCGTGGAAAGAATGTAATCTGTACATCACTTTTACGACGTGACTGATGTGCAGCGAAAATGATGTGATATCACATGAATTTTTTTGCTGTGTATGAAGCTCGATCGATAGATACGGATATTGCATAGTATCCGAAGCAGCATTGCCGTTAAAAAGCATATATTCTGGAGTTTTGACCGCCATCTTGGAACCTAAACCGCCATCTTGAATTCCAATACGCCTACTACCACCTCCACATCCTAAGGATTATGTATGCCAAATTTGATTAAAATTTCTTGACGCATTCTATGTTCCGGCATGCCTATGTTCCGGCATACATATATACATACGTACATACACATAAACATACAAATAGACAAACATACAAAAATATAAATATACATGTATACAAACATACAATCATACATACATCGGCTTTTTTTTTGTATGTGTTGATTAACAACTCTGCCGAAGTAATGAACTGAGGGGGTTGAAAGCAAAGGGGTGTAAGTGCCAAAAACCTACTTTCGAGTAAATGAGGCTTGAAGTTTCTCATCAACTTTTCATTCCATACAAAATGTATGGGGTTTCAAAATCAACCCAATTTTCTCCGATTTATTGTAATTTTTCTAAACATCGAATCAACAATCTTAAAAAAGTTCCTGAAAGCTTGAAATCTGAAGAATTTTTTGATATGTTCAGCTCAAAATCGACAAAATGGTCACTTACACCCCTTTGCATCTGGGCCCCTCAACTATAAATTACACTAGTTTACAAAATAAAACGAAAGTCATGAACTTCTGTCAACGACCAAAATTTTTGAAGCATAATTTAGCGCTGATTTCGAAAGCGTGCTTCAAAAAATTTTAAGTAGAACAGTTTTTGAGTTTTAGCTCAATATCGAGTTTTACAACTTTTTAAAATATATTTTTTTTTTTTTTTATTAAAGACGCTTTAACCGCGCGGGTCATTCGCGTCATATTTTTAAAATATGGAATTTAATCAAATTCAAATATCTTGCGTTTTGTTCAACCAATTTTAAATCTTTTTCCAAAAATTCAAAGCTGAATATAATACCATGCGATCATCTGAATGCAGGTTTTGCGTCAGATTGATGAAATTCAAGATATTGGCGAGTTTTGGGGACGATCTCCTTAAATTTTAGCAAAATTTTCAAAAATATATGAAGAAATGTATTTTTTTCTATAAGAAAAAAAACAATTTAAAAATTCTTTCTCAACGTTTATACGACATATCATATGTGGGCGAGTTACAGTAAAAAATTCAGCTCAATCTGAGCATTGGTTACGAAGAATGGGATGTATGAAGTGCGCGACATTGCTTAAAAATAGAACAAAAATCGATTTCAAATCATCAACCTTGTATGGAAAGTCGAAAAAATTTCCGCTCTACTGTAATTTTTTTCGTTCGCGTTTTCGAACTCAGGGCATGATTCTACACCAAAAACGATTATCAGTTTACCGAGTTCAAAAATGCTGTAAACTAGTGTTATTAACCATTGTCCAGATCTCTGAAGAAAGTATTCTAAAATTTTGCATAATTCTGGAGATATTCACATCAAAAGGACTGTCCTATTTATAGGACGCTAGGCGTTCGGGGCATCTCTCCATCAAATAAGACGCTGGGCGGATATGGGTCAATCCAGGTATGCCGAGATAAATATCGATAGAAAAGAAGTAGTTCGCCTGTCTCCAGAGTAGGATCTCCAGTCAGCCTAGTGATTAAGGCTATGGATCGCCAATCCGGAGACGGCGGGGTCGATTCCCGGAAAACTCGGTACATTATCTCGACTCCCTGGGCAAAATGTATCATTGTACTTGTCACACAATGTACAAATTCATGCAATGGCAGGCAAGGAAAGTGCTCCAGCAAAAAAAGAAATCCGTGTAAGTGGTCTAAGGACACTAAGTTGAAGAGAGACAGGCCAAGTTCCCAATGTGAACGAAGAAGAAGAAGAAAGGGAAAGTTTCGTAGTTTATTCATGTTTGCGAGTTGACATTTTTTACATGAAGTAGTGTTACAGTAGGCTCAATGTACCAGTTATGGCTATAGTACCTCAAATTGGCTATAGTTGTTGTTCAACCTTTAACATGAAACATTTTTGTGAATAAAGGTCACATTCACAGAAGATAGTTGCACTCATTCAAACTTCTCAATTTGCTTACACAAATCAAAAAAAAAGAATGTAAAATTCTGTGACATATGATGTACATGATTGGAGCGTGGGATATCATAGTAGTTTACATGATATATCATGTAAAGTTCATGAAGTATCTTGTAAACTTCCATTATATGTCATGTAATTCTGCATGACTCTGAGAGTTTACATGACATATAACACAAATTTACATGATATATCATGTAAACCATCATAACACTAAGTTTACATGACTAAAATGAAGTTTACATGACGTGTAAATCTTATTATTTTTATCTGTGTAAATTATGATAGAAAAAATCATTTTCCTTAAAATTTTGGCTTCTTTGCCCCCTTTTTCGCCATAGTGTACCAGTTATGGCTAATCCCATAAGAAATGCATGTAAATAGTGCGAAGTGGAACTGAAATAAGAAAATATATCCACTACTGGTATGTACAGGGTTCCTATCATTGACACAAGCCGTAATAAATAGAAAAAGTAGTTGTGGCTCCGTTTCTACATTTTTCCTGTAAAGCATGGAAACTAATCCATCATTTGACAAATCGATGACATACGCCGGTCTTCTTCTTATTTTTGTAGAAATAGTTTTCCTTAGGTAGTGCCATAACTGGCACAGGCACCCTAGTTTATTTTGATTCTCATACAAAATCACATTTTTGCAAAAATGTGTTTTGCCGTTAACCTTCCGTAACTTGCGTGGTTGACTACCTGCGTCAGCACCACGCTAATGCTGAGTACAAAAAGCGAGATTTTTTCAACGTGTTGTACAAAATACAACAGCGTGATCGCTCGTGGGTTAAGGAAGCTATCAGAGGGCCACATTCTAATTTATTTCAAAATCTATTCGCGGGCTGCATAAAACCTTTATTTCGTGATCACTGATTTAGCGCATTCGATTCCGATGCGTAGTGTCAACTTCGTTAGTTTTGGTGTATACACTTAGTGGTTTTGATTGTTGAACAGTACATGGCTGAAAATACCGAACCGGTCATTTCAAAACATGCATAACTCCTCCTCTCTCCTCTCCTCTTCTTGGCGTAACGTCCTCACTGGGACAAAGCCTGCTTCTCAGCTTAGTGTTCAATGAGCACTTCCACAGTTTTTAACTGAGAGCTTCCTCTGCCAATGACCATTTTGCATGTGTATATCGTGTGGCAGGCACGAAGATACTCTATGCCCAAGGAAGTCAAGGAAATTTCCTTTACGAAAAGATCCTGGACCGACCGGGAATCGAACCCGTCACCCTCAGCATGGTCATGCTGAACCCGTGCGTTTACCGCCTCGGCTATATGGGCCCATGCATAACTATCTCAACTGTATTCTATGATTACGAGGTAGATTCATTCACTTAGTTCACTTTTCCATATAGTTCACTTTATTTATTTGTTAGTCTACGGCTTTAAGACGATAATAAGACAAATTGAAAACATACCTGATTTACTCACGTAGCATCTATCATCTAGCTTTCCACAAGGTACCGATCTGCAGGTGTGCAAATCGGAACATTCCTCACAAATAGGTACACGATCTGTATTACATCTGGTACTCGCACACGATTTTAAAGGAATAATATTATTTGAATTATTCTGACAGCCACGTTCTACACGACCTTCTCGATCTAAAAAGTATGAACAAAGTAGTTTATTTTTTCTTCACTTTGAAATGGTATCACCGAACTTATAAAAATGGCACAATTCCCTGGAATTGAAATTGAACCGCAAGAAACAGTTGTTTCGATACCACTTGCTTCATCGGGACAATCTGTACATGCCACACAAATGCGTTGAGCTTGAAGCTGATCAAAAGAACCCGACATCAATATGACAAACCACCACGCACTAATCTTTTTCTTTAACTGGCGCATTTTCATGAGATTGCTTCTACTCGATTACGCGTATTAAAATTTTTGTACCACTCCACCTGGGTAATAACTGAATTTGGAACTGAATTGTCTGCGCTATCACACTCTTTTATAAGTTACGGCAAACCCATCAGCCCAAACTCATAGACTGTGCCCTCGCATTATCCATTGATTAGGGCATACCGCGTGTTATCGGGTCGCAAATTATATACTGAAATTAATGCAAGCACACAGAAGTAAATGGGTCAAATCACGACCGAATTATTACTTACATTGACATACCCCTTATGTAATACCTTAGTGACCCGTTTTTGCCTACCTAAATTTTGAACACACTTTTGGCTCTACTTTTTTCACAACAATATGCCAAACCTTTAATATGTTGTAAATTTTAGAAGAAGTTTGATAAAAAACAGAATGATTTGGTCAAAATTCAATTTTGTTTTGAGTCAAAATTTAAAATCCGTATCTCAAGTCTAAGGCTCTCAAAAATTGTAAACTTAATTAGGTATACTTTCTTTCAGTCCTGGGCATTGCAAAGGGCCGAATTGAAAGAACTAAATCCTGGGCGATTGCTCGCCATAGTTTTGACGTTTTGACGACTTGCTTTATCGTCTTGTTGAGGCTGCGCTGCAATGAGCCTCTGAGTCTGCCTCTGCTGCGATGTCCTGTCGGGCTCCAATCTAATGCTTGCTTGCAGATTTCGTTTCCGCCCCTGCATAGAGTGTGGCCGAATTTCTGTCACTATCGGCTTTTGGTCACATCGACAATCGAGCTCCACGTTGAAGATCCAATTGTAAGGCCACCATGCACGAATTATATATCGCAGGCATCTATTCATGAAAACCTTCAGCTGTAGAATGTTCTTCACTGATACACAACGGGTTTCACAGGCGTGATTTCACGTTCGAGTTGAAAACTCGGATTTTAGTGCGTCGACTATTCTGATTGTTTTTTTTTCATACAAAGCAAGCAAAGCAAAGCAAACCGCGATAACCGTACACATCGTAGTTGCTACTCCGTGATTGACCAGAACAATCAAAGTTGCACAGAGATCCAACGAATGGTGCTTGGGACTAGCTACACACTCTCAATGTGCACAATTCGAGAGTTCAATATTTTAAAGTCAATAACGGCGCCGGCCACGTCCTTACGGTCATCGGGAAAGGGGAAGGAATGTTAGTTCGACAACCGTTGTTACTAGAAACCGTGGAATCCACAGCATCCCCACAGTTGTCTCGGGAAGGAGCATTTGTTAGTAGGGTAGGGTAAGGTGTGGATCTTGGCGCCACCTTTGGTAGGTGATATGATCCACTAGTTAAATGAAAATACACGACACGGTATTCATCCCGATTATGATTTATTTGATCGCGATAGTATGAATAATGCACACACGTCAACGATCGTTCTATATTAAACGCGTCATCGCATTGATCGTTTACACAACCGTGAAAACCGACTTTCCAACAAAAGTTATCGCGCGCTTCTGATTTCGCATTCAATATTCGCGTCCCCATCTCCCTACCAAAAAAAAACCGACCAACTCACGGAAATAGTCGCGAGTTTCCCACAGTATTGAACTTACAGTAGACGGAGAATAAACTTTCAAGCTTAGGTAGCTATTTTCGAATTATGTATTTTACTAAGAGTAGTCCCATGTGTTACCTGTGATCGACAGCCGTTGAGATAATTAAGCCAATTATTTTAAATTTGCTCAATGCTTCTTGTGAACTGCAATCACTTTCATCTAACATTTTTATCGCTTCAATATGAGGCCTGCACCAGAGTTACAAGATTAATTTGCAGATATAACAGACTCCAGGATCTATGAACTTCGGCCTAATAACCGTCGGCCGTACACTTTTTCCTAGTTATGCAAAAATTTATATTTCATTTGTATGAGAACCTCCTCCACCCTCTGGAAGAACTTACAATATCACAGACATTTCATGCCTTCAAAAATGTCCACATGCCAAATTTAGTTCGTTTTGCACATAAATAATGCACACAATTTTGTTTCATTAGGGTGGTGAGGTGCTGCTCCCAGATAAAGGAGGGGTCGCAGACCCTCAACTTTTGAAACGTTCCTTATCTTCAAAATCATCCACATTTAAAATTTTGTTTTATTTGCTTGATTATTTTTTGAGTTATGAGTCATGTTTTATCTGTAAGAGAGCCTTTACCTTTACGCGCCACCATAGAGACATTTCTGGTCTTCACCATAACCTCCACATTTTGACTAAGAATAAGTTCAAACTTCAGTACTGATAGTTCAAACTATCAGTACATGCGTGTTAGTATTACTGTTAAATTCCTAGTGGAATTACTGGTAAATCCTGGTGGAATTAATGGAGGAATCCTTGGCGGAATCCATGTATTCTTGGAATAATGCGTGTATAATTTTCTTGAGGACGATTTCCTAGAGAAATTCCTGGATAAATTGGCGTTGAAATTCCTGAACGAATTACTGGATTAATTTCTGCGGGAATTCCTGAGGGAATTTTTGCAGGAGTTCCTGTGATAATTCCTGGTGGAATTCTTAAAGGAATTCCTGGAGGAATCCAAGAATCAAATTCTGAAGAAATACCTGAATGAATCCCTGGAGGAATCGCTGTGAAAATCCCTGGATGAACTCCTGGAGTAATGCCCGAAGGTATTACCAAAAGAATTCCTTGAGGAATTCCTAGAGCGATCCCTAGAGGATTCCCTAGAGAAGCTCCTGAAGGAATGCCTGGAGACATGCTTGTGCGAATTCCTGGAGGAGTATCTAGAAAAAAAATACTTGAGAAAACTTCAGAGGAACTCCTGGAGGAATTTCTGGAGGATTTTCTTGAAGAATCGCTGGAAAAGTTTCAGGTAGAATCCCTGGAGGAATCCTTTAATGAATTTCTGGGAAAAATCCTCAAGGATTCCCTAGTGGAATTTATACAGTAATTTCATGAGGTATCTCTAGAGCAACGATTCTAGTTGTTTAGTTGTCCAGTTTTCTCGTAAAGCTACGGCGTGGGTTTCGGTTTTTCAGCATTGGCAGTAACACTAAACGGAATTGCATACAGTTTATTTTCTGACTGAGAAACGATAAGCTTAAAACGTGCGTTATTACGAGTTGATCTGACATAAGCGTGGTTTAAAAATTATTCATACCCGGTATATAATTTAATTTAATACACAAACATACAATAAAATTATTGTATTCTTCCGACTGCCGGCTGGCGGAAGACTAAATCATATAAAGGGTTGCATAGCTCACACCACTTACCAATGTGAATCCAGATCTATGCAACTTTCTATCCCTTCCCTTCCCACTAACAAACTTCCTTCCTGTGACAACCGTGGGGATGCGGAGGTACACACGGTCTCTAGTAGCAACGGATGTCACACCAACATTCCTTCCCTTCCCCGATGACCGTAAGGACGTGGCCGGCGCCGGTACTGACAATATAAATTTTTGAACCTTCAAAATTGCACATTGAGGATGGAAAGCTACACCCAGGCCCCTTCCATTTAGTTCCCTGTGCAATGTTGACTGTTCTAATCAGTAACGGAGTAGCAACTACGAATTGTACGGTCATCTCATGCTCATGCTCATGCTCATGATGCCTTAAGGCTAAACTGGATCCATTTCCTCACTTTTTGGCAAGGTTGCGACCATTCATTTGCAAAGATTTACATTCATTTGCTATTATCTCAGTTCAGAAGCATGCTATCGAAAAACAATGTATGGATGAATTTAACCTTGTAGTTTTATCTGAAAGTTTGCCGAATAACATTGGGGTCGCAAACGTATACCAAAGTCGTGAGCGAGCTGTGAAGGAAACTTTCCACAGCGTGAAGTCGCATGTAATATAATACACTGTAACGTAAAGTTAATGCTCTATATACAGCGCCATGGTTACTTGGGGCAGCTTGTTAAACTTTTTTGTGAGAGAAAAAAAGTTATCGATTCCCACATGTCTTCGTGATTGAGACGGTCTAAAGCTTCTTTTGTTGAGAGATTATAAGGATTCATTGATTTACCTCAAGATGATACGGAGCGTGACAACATGGTCTATACAGGATCGTCCTGCACAGAATCCTGATTACTGCCGTCGCAGAGTTTCGTCAATCTTCACCTGTACCTTGTTAAGGATCACTTTTCAAAGGACTTTGAGGACTTTTAGTCAACTTTACTAGCCCTTCAAAACGTACGCCGTTGTAAAAAGTACAACACTACTAAAAAACCTCGCCCGTCGTATACAGCGCGAGCGCGGTGCATTTTTGCATATCAAACAGGAACGCGTCCTGAAAGGCTAAGACGCCTTCAAACAAGTTGAAAATTCAAAGCTCCCATATGTTCATTACAATCCTTGGTGCAAAACTAGAGTCCTGTCAAATTTTCAGCCGTTTTGATGATGATTTAATGGTGGCCCAAGAGCAAAATTGGTTTGTATGGGAATTACAATGGAGAATTTTCAAAAAAAAAAAAAAAAACAAAAAAAACTGGTGGCACTTTGAGAAATTCCTGGAGGCATCCGTGGAGGCATTCCAGGAGAAACCCCTGGAAGAATTTCAGGAGGATCTTCTGGAGCAATCCCTAGAGGCATTACTAAAAGAGTGCTTGAAAGAGTTCTTGAAGGAAGCTCTCAAAAACTGATGGAGGAGTCTAGGGAAATTCCTGTAGAATTTCCAGAAGAACTACTAAAGGAATTGCTGGAGAAATTATTGAACGAATTGCCGGGAGGAATTTCAGGAGGAATCCCTGGAAGCATTTCTAAAGGAATCCTTAAAGAATTTCCTGGAGGAATCCTTAAAGAATATCCTGAAGGAATCCGTAGAGCAATTCCTGGAAGAATTTATGGAGGAACTTATGGAGAATTATTTCGAGAAATTCCTGGACAAATTTCTGGAGGAATTCCAGCAGGGGTTCATTGACTGGTGGAATTCCTGTAGTAAACTCTGGGGGAACATCTTTTTAAGAAAGCCTTGAGAAATTCCTGGAAGAATCCCTGGCAGAATCCCTAGACGAATTTCTGGAGGAATGCTTGGAGGCATTCCTGCAGGAATCCTTGGAGGAATGCCTGGAGGTTTCCGTGTAGGAATTCCTGGAAGAACTTTTGGAAGAATGCCTAGAGGAATTTCTGTAGGGATCCCTGAGGAAATTTCTGGATGGACATTTGGAGGAATTTCTAGAAGAATTCCTGGAGGAGTTCATTGAGGAATTCCTGCAAGAATTCCTGCAGAAATTTTTGAAGGAATCCGTAGAATTATTATGAGAAAATTTTTTGCAGGAATTCCGTGGAAGAATTCGTGGTAGAATTCGTAGAGAAACTCCAGGAGGAATCTCTGGAGTAATCCGTGGAGGAATCTCTGGAGGTATTCATAAAGAAATCCTTAGAAGATACGTTGGAAAAAACTCTGGAAAATTCCTGGAGAAATTCCTGAAGTAATCCCTGGAGGAATACCGGAAGAATCCGTGAAGGAATTACAGACTGAATCCCTGGAGGGATAACAGGAGGAATCCGTAAAGGATTCCATGAAATATTTGCTAAAGGATTTTTTGGAAGAATTCCTGCACAGGCACGGGAAAATTCATTCACTCACATTCATCTTGCCAACTGCGCTCTTTGTTTTGATTACTTTGCATCGTTCGCTCACGGTTGGATCAAACCGTTCCAATGAACTCCACCGAGTCTCAATACAACTGAACTGCAGAAAGAAAGATTGCATAAAGAGAATGGCACCGAAGCAATTGAATCATGTCAATCGTGGTTCTTCGGTTGGGCCGTGATTCAATGAATCTTTACGCGAACGTTCACACACGAATCAAATTTTAGATTCAGTGTGAATGAAAGATTGCATTCGCGTGATTGTTATGACAATATTGCTGACTGCACCCCAAATTGGACTATCACACTATTTTTGATACGCCTAAAAAGTGTGATAAAAGTGCACAATTGCCTCGGATCGCCTCGACGTCTTCGGTGCACTTATTCCTTAATTCACAAGGAATAAGTGCACCGAAGACCCCAACTCGATCCGACGTGGTCCAGCGCTGCAATCACACTTTGAAAGTGTGTGCACACTATTGTGTCAGTCCAATTTGGGGTGCAGTCAGCAATATTATTTTGCGGGTTTCGTGCGTTTCCTTAATTTATTGCTAGATGGGAAGGTAAAGCATGTCTATTCGTATTATATTTCCTTGGTTGTACGAGGGCAAAGAGGGAAAATGCGTTGACCTTGGCGGTGACATTGTGCAGATGGTGCGGCGCGGAAACGGTTGATTCGGAAAAATATATCTACTATTGTACCATGTATCATGATAAGATGTGCTAGCTTTCTATCAGAAAATATTTCTACATATTTCTACCGTACTTGAATGCATGCATGTCTACCGTGCCGCCAGGACATTGATGAGGATCAAACTCGCCGATTTGTGCCTGATTTGCCTGAACGATAACCCACTTTTGACAATTACATTGCGGCTCTTTCTTTGATTTGGTTTTTGAGAGTGACACATATTTTTGTTTGCCCTGTACTCCTTGGCCAAAATGTAACTGTCAAAATTAGTGAAATAGTGAAATATTTGGTTAACATTAAAACATAAATAAACCAGAGTAATAATTCTCCTGATCTATTAAAACACGCTACAATATAGCGGTAGTATATTCTTTCCTTTGTCAAGTATGTAAACTTGATAATTTATTACCCTTTTCCGGTTGTATTATAATATTGTTTTCCTAAATCAGAAATTAGCCCATCTTTGCTATAAGCCCAAATAAATAATGTACGTTTGGCGATGTTATCCACATGCACTACTAAAATTGCCTGATTTCAAATTACGTGGAAATCTATAGACCCTTTCATATTTACCATCGTTACTTGTTAATTTCCTAATTAGGTAAAACATGCAATTGCTCAATACCCCCAACAAACGGGATAGATAAAACTAGCACCATCAGCATCGGCAGCAGTACGACGTACGAACAGTGATCCAAAATGTACTATCAAAAACTGTAGTTTGCATGATAATCGTGGATGTATGGTTTTGACTATCATGCAACAAAAACATTCACGTATGACCAGATGAAATATTCATGGGACTGTGACATTTTTTTAATCACGGCAAAAAATGTAGTGGATTTTCAAATTGAGTGAACTAATGAAATACCAGTGGTTCCGAAAACTGCGAACGGGAAATGCGTATAATTTAGGAAGCGGAAGTGTGAAGAAGCGGAGACAAAGATTTTCGGATTGTGCGTTCCGAGGGTCATAACCACCAATGGAGCAGGGGAACAAAAGTCAGTGGCTCCCAACTGAATAGTTACGGCCCACGTCTAACAAATCAAAAAGTCTCATGCCATACGGATATTTTCAGACCTGGCTAATTGAGCTGATGTTGAAACCCGATATCCTAGGCCATTTTGGAATTAAATATGGCGCTTGGGGTTTCTGGGACAATACAGGGACACTACTGAGGGTTTCCGCCATCGTCAAAAACGCCTTTGTAACGACTTTGAAATCAAATCCGCTGAAAATGCTCTGAAGTTTCTTGGAATGTCTCCAAAATCCCCCTAAAATCCCCAGAAACCCCATGTAACGCACCTCAGACCCTCCGAAACCCCAGAAAACGCTTGTAACGCCTCCGTAACGTTTCTGAAATCTGCCGAAAATGCTCTGAAGCTTCTTGGAATGGCTCCAAAATCCCCCTAAGACCCCCAGAGACCCCATGTAACGCACCTCAGACCTTCCGAAACCCCAGAAAACGCCATGTAACGCCTCCGTAACGTTTCTGAAATCCGCCGAAAATGCTCTGAAGCTCTTTGGAATGCCTCCAAAATCCCCCTAAAACCCCCAGAAACCCCATGTAACGCACCTCAGACTTTCCGAAACCCCAGAAAACGCCATGTAACGCCTCCGTAACGTTTCTGAAATCCGCCGAAAGTGCTCTGAAGCTCTTTGGAATGGCTCCAAAATCCCCTTAAGACCCCCAGAAATCCCATGTAACGCATCTCAGACCCTCCGAAACCCCAGAAAACGCCATGTAACGCCTCCGTAACGTTTCTGAAATCCGCAGAAAATGCTCTGAAGCTCTTTGGAATGCCTCCAAAATCCCCCTAAAACCCCCAGAAACCTCATGTAACGCATCTCAGACCCTCCGAAACCCCAGAAAACGCCATGTAACGCCTCTGTAACGTTTCTGAAATCCGCTGAGAATGCTCTGAAGCTTCTTGGAATGCCTCTGAAATCCCCCTTAAACCCCCTCAGACCCCAAGTAACGCCCTTGACACCCTCTAGCACGAGTTATCCGCATTTTTCTTTCGCAGTTTTCGGAACCACTGGAACTCCAACTCTACATTTCAAAACTGTCATTTCGTACTCCCATCATCTTGATTTGTGTTACAATCATGGTGCCAAATGCTACATTCATGGTAGACGACATTGATGCATCGACGGCAGCATGAATGTAGTGTGTGACGGTAGTATGCAACATTAGTCATGACGGTAAAGGCGTTGCGACGATAATGAAAAAAATGTACTATACGGTTCACTGCGTACGAAACGAAAGAATCGCCGCGATTGAAGGAATGCATTCACGTGTGATCCTTTCAAGACATTCGCCTTGCGATTGCAGTCCCGTACCGAATGAGTAAACGGGTGAACGTGAACAACGATGAACGCTGCCATAATTTTTTTGTGTTTGCTTTTTCCCCTTCATTCGCCTGAGTGCGTAACACACTATGTACAGGATTGCTGGGATTGTGTTTCGTTCCGCGAGAATGTTTGTGAGAGAGCTAGAAATGAATGGATCGTGAACGATTATTTCCATGCCTGTTCCTGCATGATTTCTGGAAGAATTCGTTGACGAATCCTTGCAGGAATTCCTGGAGAAATTTCTTGAGGAATGCCTGGAGGAATCCGTGGAAAGAATCCTAGAGGAATTTCTATAAGAATCGCTGAAGGCATATTTGAAAGAATCATTGGAAACATTTCTGAAAGAGTCAGTGGAAAAATTCCTGGAGGAATTTCTGGAGAAATTCCTGGAGGAATTGTTATAGAAATTTCTGGAGGAGTTTCTGGAGAAGTTCCGAGACGAATTTCTGGAGAAATTCCTGGATGAATTTCTGGAGGACTTCTTGGAAGAAGTTATGGAAAAAAACCGTGGAGAAACTCAAGGAGGAATTCTTGGAGGATTTTTAAAAGGAATTCTTGGAGAAATCCCTGGAGGCATTCCTAAAGGAATTTTTGGAAATCCTGGAGATAATTTTGGAAAATGCTTGGAAAATCCCTGCTGTAATCCTAGTAGGAATTCCTAAAAGAATCCGTGAAGGAATTCTAGGATTAATTCCTGGAGAAATTTCAAGAGAAATTCCTGAATGGTTCCTAGAGAAATTTCTGAAAGAATCTCTGGAGGAACGCTCTTCTTATCGGGTTACCGTTTTGCAGCCCAGAATTAATCCTTGGAAGAATTTCTGGACGATCCCCAGGATATGTCCATGGAGGAATTCCAGAAGAAGTTTCAGAGAAAATCCCTAGAAGAATCACTCTTGAATTTGCTAGAGGTTTTTCTGGAGAAATTTCAGAAAAAAATATGCACGAATTCCTGGAAGAATTTCTGGAAAAATATTTGCGGCTTTCTGGAGGAATTTCTAAAAGAATTCCTGGAGGTATTTTCGAGGAATATCTGAAGAATTTCATTGATGAATCCCTCCAGGAATACCTGAAGATACTCCTGGAGAAATTCTTAGCGAAATCTATGGAGGAATCCCTGGAGAAATGAAGAAACATTAAAGAATACCAATATGGCTGCCACAATGCCACAATGGTCCACGAAACAGATTTACGAGGAAAGATGCATTCAGCGCCTCCAAATGATTTTCTAGATTAATATGATCTTCTACAAAGTTGTTCCTAAAAATAAGGCCCTCCTTACAATATATATGAAAATTAGGGTGGTCCATATTTTCAAAGAATTTGGGAACCATACTTTTTTATTTGCAAGAATAACTATATACATTCTTCGGGATAGTTGTAGATCCATCAACTTTGAGCAAGTTTGCTGAAGACACTTTTTATGTAGCTTTAAAATTGACCGATGTAGAGGTATTTTTCTGAATAAGCTTAGGGTGGTTCAAGAAAAACGGTTTTCTGGCGTTAATTTTTTTAGTTTCGATTTTTCATCAAAGTCGCCCAAGAAACACTTGTAGAGCATTTGAAAACGCGTCGTTTCGTGCGCTGGGATGGTCGTTATCTCTTTTGGTTCAAAAGTTACAGGCATTTGTCTTAAAAAAATATCATAGATTTTTAAAAAGGTGTTATGACGGATTGGGGCAAACACAAAAATATCTTTTTCCCGCATTCAAAAGAAGAAATGTTGTTATAAAACATATCAAAAAATTAGAGGGGTGTTATTTTGTAACTCAAGTGAAAAATACTTGAAAATTGCCTATTTTTTCTAAAAAATCATCAATATCTTTTGAACGGAATGACGTAGCAACATTCTCAGCGCACGAAAATGTGCGTTTTTCAATGCTCTAAAAATGGTTCTTGGACAATTTTGATGAGAAATTTGAAACAAAAAAGATAAAGAGTTTAAACTGTTTTGACCAAATTTGGAGCATTTTCCCATAGTTTTCATAGGGTGACGCTAGAACAAATCGTTTGATTGCTTTATCTTTTTTGTTTCAAATTTCTCGTCAAAGTCGCCTAAGACCACTTTTAGAGCTGCCAAACGGGTGCGCTGAGAATGTTGCTACGTCATTCCGTTCAAAAGATATAGATGATTTTCTAGAAATTTTATAGGAACTTTTCAAGTGAAAATAACACCCCTCTAATTTTTTTATATGTTTTATAACAACATTTCTTATTTTGAATCCAGGCAAAAGATATTTTTCATATTTGCACCAACCCATCATAAACATTTTTTAAAAAACTATGATTTTTTAAGACAAATGCCTGTAACTGTTGAACCAAAAGAGATAACGACCATCTCAGCGAACGAAACGACGCGTCTTCAAAAGCTCTACAAGTGTTTCTTGGGCGACTTTGATGAAAAATCGAAACTGAAAAAGTTAACGCCAGAAAACCGGTTTTTCTTGAACCACCATAAGCTTATTCAGAAAAATACCTCTAATCGATCGATTAGAATTTTAAAGCTATATACATAAAAAGTGTCTTCAGCAAACTTGCTCAAAATTGATAGATCTACACTTTTCAGGAAGAATGTATACAGTTATTCTTGCAAATAAAAAAAATGGTTACCAATTTCTTCGAAAATATTGACCACTCTAATTTTCATGCACATTTTAAAGAGGGCCTTATTATTAGGGACAACTTTGTAGAAGACCATATTTGCCTAAAAACTCATTTGAAGGCGTTGAATGCATCTTTCCTCGTAAATTTGGTTCGTGGACCACTGTGCATTGTGCAATGGCCGACTTGGACCCCTGTGCTCACGTTTTCAAGAGCACCAATCTTTAAAATTTGTAAACAAAATGCGCTCGATTTGGAAAAGCTGCCTCTTTTTGCCAATGAGCAAAGCCAGGATAAACAAGTGCGGCATTGTTCGAGGCCTCGTTTGTCAGATCTGTGTCTCTAAAGTTTGTATGCAAAATTGCAATGGGATTTGTTGATGTTTTACCTTAAGCGATACTCACATCCGGACAGAAAAAAGTGACCGTCACAAGATTTTTTTGTTATATTTTTGTCAAAAGTTAACATTCCAATTAAGTGACCCAGATTCAAAGGGGTGTAAGTGATCATTTTGCCAATTTTGAGCTGAGGATATCTAAAAATTCTTCAAATTTCTTGCTTTCAGGAACTTTTCTAAGATTTTTTTTCACGATTATTAGAAAAATTACAATAATTCGGAGAAAATTGGGTAGATTTTGAAACTCCATACATTTTGTATGGGATGAAAAATTGATGAAAAACTTTAAACCTCATTTACTCAAAAGTGGGTTTTTGACACTTACACCTTTTTGCTTCTAATCCCATCAATTTTTTCTTAAGTTTCAAGTCTTTAGCATTTTGCGTTCCTACAATATGAAATGCCAAACAGAATTTTTTTTCGAATGAGTGAAAAAATTAGCGCAATTTTGAATTTTGTCATTTAAAAAATAGGCCATTTCTGTGCAATATTATGGTTTTTGATAAAGTGTTTGGTATATAACAATAGCAATTGTATCGCTTTCGTATTTTTTCTAAGTAGAATATGGATACATATTTAGATACATATGGAAACCAAGAAAAACATAACTCTTGATTTGCAGTCGAAGTTCAGATCGAATTGATTTTTAACTAACTTTACATAAATAAGTATAAACGCCTTTTGATAAGTAAATCTCGAATATTGCGCATTGCGCATTGCGCAGTTAAAAGTGCGACGATGAAGTGCGGAATCTCAAATAAAAGTGCGATTTGGCGTCAGATCGTTCCGGTGTCTTCACCGCACTTATTCATTAGCTCATGATGAATAAGTGCGGTAAAGACACCGGAACGATTTGATGTAATATCGCACTTTTATTTTAAGATTGCGCACTCTGTCGCAGTCCAGTTAGCAATGATATAAACTATATAATGAACGATAACATATTACAGGTATTTTTCGTATTCGCTGACGTAAACAACTTGAATTGTAACAAAAATGTAGACCTAATCTTAACCATCGAACGTTCACGCTGTAGTATTCTGTACAACACGCTGCAACAAATCTCGCTTTTTGTACTCAGCATTGGCGTGATGCTGGCGGTGGTGGCCTACCGTGCAAGTTACGGAAGGTTAAAGAATGTATATAATGCAGTCCATTCTTAAAGTGGCTTATTTTCGAGCCACGCCTATACGCTACTGTATTGTGAGATAAGAAAAAGTATATTATGGTATTATCTGAGCTGGATATTGATTTCAATGGCCACAGCCCTTTTTGGTGGTGTCCAAAGTATTTTTTTTTTTATTGTGGACAAAATTCTTTCTTCTTGTCTTACTAATTACCATTTAGATAGGCTCTATTGGGGACACCTTATCATATAATGATGATAATTTCAGAAATATTTTGATGGATTTGCAGCAAATCATTCATTTGTCTATATGTCTCTGACAGATTTTGGGCCACTGTATCTAAATCCGGGTTCGGATTTGTCGTAGCACGTCACAATTTTGCTAAATTACCCTAACTTATATGGCAAAATATGCGTTTTTGTTGATATTTGACAGCCATTTATGATACGAAGGTGTGGATTGCCAGCCCGAGGAAGTGCTTAGGTATATACATATGAACTTTGGCGTGTTCAGGTCAACCCGGAACCATTTTTGTGTCTATGGCCAACAGAAGTGAAGCGAGATCCGTGTGCCATGTTAATCGGGGACTACGTTCTGAAGACGATGTGGCTCAAGGAGAAAAGCGTCAAAAGCTGATGGGAAACGAAGAGCTTAAGGTGAACGTCGGGCGATCGTCTGGGCATTTGACCCCGACACACTTCTTCCCGGCACCGTAAAGGACAAGTGGTGTTTCATTGACGACCTAATCTTATCTTATCTGATCTAATCTAATCTAATCTAATCTAGTGCAGACGACCGTAGATGATGAATCCGTTTCAAAATTGGTGCTCACTTGCAAATAGAGGCAGCTGTTCCAAATCGAGAGCATTTGTTTACGAATTTTTAAGATTGGTGCTCTTGAAAACGTAAATAGGGGACCAAATCGTCCATTGTGGCAACCATGCTTGTATTCTTTGAAATATCTCCTTAAGAATTTCTCGTTTTGCGAACGACGAAGGCAACCGCACCAAAGCAGCAGCTTTGTTCGTCATCACCGTTGAATATTCATTTCGCCAGAATTACTTGTTGAATCAACTTTAACACAATACACACCCCACAAAGGCTCTGTGGCACTTCACAGTTATGATCTGAAGTATGATCTGAAGGTCAAAAAGCTAATTGACAAGTTTTGGTCGTTATTCCAAAGCAAGATCCGTCGCAATTTAAAACTTTCTACTCAATCATACTTTGTGCACTTCGATTTGGATTGCGAAGAATTTGAGCGACTTTCCGAATGAACAGTTAATACGATCAAATCATAATTTTTGATCATCCCATGTACCATAGTGATAGAAGGTGTGCCGTGAATTTAATTCAGGTTTTGCCTGAAATAGCAGCTGTGGACTAGACGGAAACATAAGTCAAAGATAATTATTCAATCTTATTGTTTCATCCAGGATTTTTTTTTCATAGCTTCCTTCAGTGCTTCCATCATAGATTGCTCCAAAGATTCCATGAAGAATTCCTCTAGGTGTTTCGCCTAAACATTCCTCCGTGATTTTCTCCTGGGATATCTCTAGAGGTTCCTCAAATAATTGTTCTAGTTCAGGGATTTCTAAAGGAATTTCAACAGAGGCACTTTTAAGTATTTCTGCAAGTGATTTTTCCTGGAGAATTTCGACTTGCAGTCTGATAAATTGCGTTGATTAATTGTTTATCATCGCCGATGTTTCGGTCCGGCTATTGGACCATCTTCAGGGCTCGATACGATAATCAACAATTTACACTATTTTGTACAAGTTTAGAACTGTCGGGTTGAAAAGGGTCCCGCCGTCAGAGCCGTAGCGTGCGGTTGGCCAGGTTGGTCCCCGCCAAGGGCGCCAGCCTCTGAGGGGCGCCGAAAAGGCCTATGGCTGGAAAAACAGAATGATGCAAATGATTTTTTGGTGTTATCAAGATTTCACTATTTTCAGTATTTGAGACTGATTATAAGTATTTTACTTTCTCCGTATTCTCAAAAAACTAGGTTTATCTTGTTTGCTTTGAGCATTTACCGTGATGTTACCTGGAAATTTATCTACTATTTTATTTTGAGAAACTATTATAGCTATTATAACTATTAATAAAAATACAAAACATTCTCCCAGGGGATATCTTAAAGGCTATTTCCAAGTATTTTCTTTACATGTTTCTTTCATTTCTTTGGAAATTCAGGAACTATATCTACGAATTTATTCAATAATTATAATTAGTCAAGATTCCTCCAGATATTTCTCTTATGATTTTATTAGATAATCTTCCTTAGTTTCGTCAAGCAATTTAGTAAAATATTCTTTTTAAAAATCGTTCAGCGATAAAATTGAAAATTTTCTACAAAAATATACCTTCAGAAATTGTTCCACAGATTCCTTCTAAACTCTTCATGTTTCTATTTCTCAATACTTCTATACAACATTTTGTCCTGTTTTTTTTTGGAAAATCTTCAATGAATTTGTTCAGAAAATTTCCAGAGTTTCGTTCAAAATTCTTATAGAGATTTCCATAAAAATATCTTTAAGGATTACCGTCGTGCGGGGCTTCTTTTTACATTTTTTCATAGTTTTTCAACTTTATGACATTATAACTCCCAGAGTAGTGAATGGATTTCTACAATTTTTACACATAATAATTGTGAGTATGTATGTAGGATGTGTGCAAAATTTGAACTCAATCCATCAATAAACAAAAAAGTTGTTCATACACCAATCGGACACATCTCATATAGAACCGGATGGGGACTACTTTGGACATTTTATCTATAACAATATTGCATATCTAATTCCAGGGTTATTTAGAAAACTGCTTTGTACCAATACTGTAGTATACTACATATATCAGACATGATTTCAATAATTATATGCGTTTGAAGATGGTTCTGTGCTACCTTTGATATTATGAGCAGCGTGATATTGCTATGTAGATAGCCTGAAAAAAGGGACCCTCAATCCTTGATTTGGGTGAAATGGTCATTTATAATGTATAATGATACAAATATTCGATTAAACATGCTACGTTGATACATTTTGAATGAATTGATCAACCCTTTGATATTTATGAACTGTAGAAACAATGCTTACAGTCCAAATGTTCTGATATGTTATGTATATTTTATTGGTTTATTCGATATTTTTTCGCGTCCTGACAAGCAATAAACAATCTGTTTGAAAAATAATTTCAACCAAATGGAGGGAAAACTATTGCTTCATAATAGTCCCAAAGACATCTAACAGATTTTAACCATTTTTCGAATTAAAAAAATCCATATTCAAAAGTGTCCAAAGTAGCCCCGTATTTCAAAAGTAGCCCCGCACGACGGTACTTTGAAACCCTTCTTTGGATTGCCTCATCAATTACTTCAGGGATTCCTATAGACAATGCCGCAGAGATTCCTCCAGGGATTCCTTCAGAAACTCTTTCAGATATTAAAAAAATAGTTTCTTCAGTAATTTGACAATCATTTGCTTCAGAGAGTCTTCTATAGATACCTTTGGAAAAAAAACAAAGATTTAATATCGCTTTGAAAAGCTTCCATTGTTTTGTAAGTGTTGGTTATTTTGTGTCGTGAGTGTTACCGAGAACTTCGTGATTTGTGATGCGTGAAATGTAAAAATGTAATATGGCAGGTAATACTCGTGGTTAGTGTAGGTGTCACCCAGCTAAAAAGCTCCCGATAGGCTAGACAGGACAAGGCCAGGCTCCACCACCCTAAAAGCAACCATCAGCACGCCACACATCGTAGTTGGAAAACCCACCACCAGATGGACTGGTTACCAACCATTGAGCGGCCATGAGGGGTGGCGTAACGGGGCCATTGAGAATTGGGATGGCTGAAGAGGGCAATGACCGAGGAACGAGGTCATGAACCTCAAGGCAGTCAATGACTCGGTATGCTATCACTTGCCCAGAGTTCGTCGACTTAGACAGTAGTAAAAGTTTGGAAAGTTTGGACAGAAGTAAAAGTTTGGAAAGTTTTATGCAGAGTTATTGGAGAAAGTTGAAAAGTGGAAGAAGTGTCAGAGAAGTGGACTACAGGTAATAACAGTAACCGTAACATTTAAAACCTGTGAGTAATGCCCTCTCTGTGCTACACAACCCCGCCATTTTGACGTAAAAGTGCACGACCGATTTCCCTACGTCGTCTCCGTGACCATCTGGGCGAATTCCGGCATAGAACTTGCCGAAGGCCGATCCGTCACCATATCGGCAGGACCGAGACGCGTAGGAGGTTCAGGAACCCGTGTAGTGCCACCCCAAACCACCCAAATCCGTAGGACGTCACCATCGCTGATAGCGGTGTGTGAAGTACCGTGCGCCGCCATCGTGTGCGCCAGCACCAGGAAGCTATCCGAAGGCCTGCACGCCGCCATCGCGCACAGTATCTAGGAAGCAGTGGAGGACAGGTGTGGTGGAGTGTTGCTGACAAAGGGGCCCCCAACGATAAGGTCAGGTTAGCTTTAAGGAAGTGGGAATTAGAGGGAGTGTAAGGAAGTGCCAGAAATACAGACCAGTTAGACCGAATAAAGCGTAGTTGTCCGTGAAGTGCTGTGGTGATTATCTATTTCAAATTGCGAGAGTTCCCTGCCCGCGAGTTCCGTGACGTGAGCGTGCCGACCCTGAGGCTATTGTGTCGGGGAGTCTCAGTACCGCTCCCGACCGACTTACCCGATAATTACAGTTTCCAGGAGTTCCTTAAGAATTACTACATGAATCCCTTAGGAAATTCTTGTTGGAATATCTCCCGGATTTTCACATGAAGCGGATATTCCAGCAGAGATTCCTGCATATTTTTTTCAGTAATCAAAGCGGGAATTCTTCCAGAGATTCCAACAAACACTCATTTAGAAATTTCTTCAGGAATTCCTCTTGGTATTTATCTATGTCCATAGTTTGCTTGATGGTTACTGGAAATTTTCTTACAAAACTTCTGGGAAATATTTTGATTAAGCTTCAGAAGAATTCTTTGGTAAAGTTATTGGAACATTCTGGCAAAACCAATTGAACAAATCGCCGAAAAATGGTAAAATAAATCGTTTAAGGTTTCCAGGAACCCCTTAACTTAATTAGGTATTGAAAAATCAGTTGAACGGAAAATCCAGAAAAAAAGAAAAAAGAAAGATGTCTTGAAGAAATGTATGCGTTATTTACAAAATGTCATTTCTAATTATTATGCTGGTCTTTGTGAGGTACTTGAAATGCGAAATGTGTTCGTACTTATACTCGTATAAAATAAACAAATTTTATAGATTTTTTAGGGCAGTTCGCATTGTAATTCCTAAAGAAAAACACGAATGAAAAATACTGTAAGAAAAAAAAAATCGGGGGGAATTTATCTCTTCGAATTACCTAAATCCAATTAAAAAAAAACTTATAAAAAATAATAACTACATACTTTGCAAATTAACAATGTCCAATCGTCGTGGGGCGCCAATCTGGATGCTTGCCAAGGGCGCCATGGGCCCACGCTACGGCTCTGCCCGCCGTCTGGTACACGTTTGGGCCATTCGTTCCTATCGGATTTGGGAAATCCCTAGCTGTCGTACGGGTACTACCTGCCGGTGTAGATGGTCGCTTCTAGAAGCGATCATCTGCACCGGCAGGTAGTACAAATTAGTGCATAGAGCTGGAAAAAGTTGAATTATGTCCAATTTCTAAGAGCTTCGCCCCCCCCAACTACATCACAAGTTGGTGAACGAGAGCATTTTGAACGTCGGGCACCATATTTGTATCTCCGTGTCAAATATTGAGTGGATTGATCTCAAAGCAAACTATAGTTACAGCATCTCAAACTTGCCCATTTTATATGAAATCGGGGTTTGTCCGAAAAATTATGCACCACAGTGTACAACATACGTTGAGTTATTTAGTAATCAGAGATTGACGAAACAGTTTTCAAAATGATTTTGATTTGAATAATTTTTAAAATTTGCGATTTTGAATTACGATATCTACTTTCTTCAATGCATGTTCGATCATTCCTTACACAGAAACCCTTATTATTTAAGGAAAACCCCCGCGATAGCCAAAGTCTGTTTAAAGTGCCGTTCAGCCAAATCAAACTAATCAGGACGCAAACTGTGGAACAAGTGGAGGATCTCGTCAATAAAGTTAACACAATCTTCCTCTTTAGTTTTTTTCACCTCTATTCTCTCGTGTCACTGTGTCTTCAAACCCTACAGAAACACGCATGAACTGGGAATCCCCGACGAGCACAAGCATTGGAAGCCAGATTACACTGTGCAGAAGCCGCTCGATATTGATGTTCGACAGTACGCAGGCGATCAACTCCAATGCCGTTGGAAAAAATACAAATATAGCGTAGATGAAATCGAACGTTCCCTGTACTGGCTTCCAGTTTGTACTCAATGTATGATTCAGCATGCTAACAGTTATTTTTGTGGCACCAAACGGACAGCGTCTCGCGAGCTGCATGCTGCTTTTAGCGAAAGAGATTCAGCAAGACGTCATATATAAATATCGCAATGAGTCGTCCCGTATCAGTTCTTCAGTTAGGGCAATCCGCGTCTGTCGCATTCGATAAGCATGGGTTTGTGTTTGAAAGTGTTTGTTTGCCTATCGATAGCCATTTCGTCTACAGTGGGGCAACCACGTCCTGAAGAGTCTTATTTCGAAGATCGTGTTCCGGTGGGATACTTTTCGCGTTCGAATTTAGACGATTGTCGGAATCGATTTCACGATGGTATAACTAGGGATCAGTGTCTGGTGTTTGGCGGAACACGCGCTAACGCGACCGAGTTTCCCCATATGGCCGTTATCGGCTGGACAGACCAAAGTGGTGGAACGCGTATCGCGTGGAAGTGCGGCGGGTCGTTGATAACGAAGCGGTTTGTCGTGACGGCGGCGCACTGTGCAGTGGATGAGCAAAACAACGCTCCCAGTGTGGTGCGGTTCGGTGACGTGAATTTAGCCTCTGACGAAGACGATGAGTATGCGCAACAGCTGAAAATTGTTCGATTCATTCGACATCCGCAGCATCGCTTCAGCAGCAAGTACAATGATATTGCGTTGATCGAACTGGAGAAAGAGGTCAAGTGAGTAAGGTGCGCATTTTGTGTGATAACTTCGACTATCAACGAGTTTGTTTTCGATTCCAGTCTGACCACGGGTGTTTGTCCAGCTTGCGTTTGGATTGATTCTTACTTCCCGTATGATGCTTTCGATGTGGCAGGTTTTGGAGCTACTGGTTACGCCGAACAGGGTAGCCCATATTTACTGAAAGCTCAGTTGAAGACAGAAACCACAGAACACTGTACCGAATATTTCGAATCAACTCGAGGCCTACCAAACGGAATCGCAGATGACCAATTGTGTGCCTCAAACATCGGGATGGATACCTGTCAGGGGGACTCAGGAGGTCCGCTGCAAATAACACTGCACACCTATAATCGAAAAGTCGCTACGTTGGTTGGCGTGACTTCATTCGGAAAGAGTTGCGGCTTTGGATCGATCGGTGTTTACCAGAAGATACAGCCCCACATCCCGTGGATAGAGTTGATTGTTGGAGAAACGTTGGACCCACTGGAGTGCGCAAGAATGTACGAAGACTACAGAATGGGATATCTACTTGGACCAGAGTGTTCAGTAGAAAACCCTCCAGCTAACCGGGTAAGAATTAAATATGATCGGTATCTTTTGCGATTACCGTGGAGAGATAAATGGCATTATCATGTTGGATAGCTAGCTGGTACCTTCAACAATGTTGCCCAACTAGCCAGGAACAATCATTGAGTTCAAAATTTGGTGCATATTTGTTCCAGTAAGTGGCTCTAGTGGGCATGGAACATTTTGTTTTAGACACATTCTACCGAGACGTTGCAACGTTTTTACGCCTTTTTGGTCAGATTTACGCATTACAACGTTGTAACGCCATGCTACTGATTCCCATTTTAAACAAACTTTTCCAACGAAAACTAAATGTTCAACAGATCATATTTACTGCTATTTTTATATGGAATCCGAATATGCAAGTATGTTTGAGGTTTACGGTTGTATTTATGAGTTGTAGTGGAAAATATGACCAAAAAGGCGTCAAAACGTTGTAACGTCGAGGTGAAATGTGTTTTTAACTGGTATCACACTTATGTTGAGAACGACAAGCTTGGTTTTGCAATTGCAAATTAATGCACAGTGTACCAAGCCCAAATTATAAACTTTTTTGACATAAGTTCGGAGTATTCGACATAACGGTTTAGGACTGTACCACCTACAAAATTGTGCTCTCTTAATGCTTATGCTAATGCTAATGCTAATATTGTTGTTGTTTTATTTTTTGCGGAATTTCTTATGCCGCTAGTACACAGGGTTATATACTTGGCCATAAACAACCAATGCTTAACCGTTATGTGTCCGACAAATTTTTTGCTTTTTTTTTACACCGTGGGCGCTGGGTACCCGGGTACCCTATCGGCCACATAAGGGTTAAACATTTTGTTTGGCTCGATTGCATTTTCATAAGTGTCAATTTTTTTTTTGTCAAATATTTGACCCATTTAACCCATAATTGTATCGCAAGGGAGGGGTTTTGGGGGTTCACCCCCTCCATTGTCGCTGTTCTATACACTGGACGCCCCTCCGCCCTAGGAAAAAACCCTGTCTTGTCACCTTTTCAGTGCACGGGCCAGCCCTGTGTACTGGAAGCCTTTGGAAGCCAATAAGACGATTCTTAAAAACTTGCAGACCTGATTTCCTGGGGAGTGCCTGTAAGATTTTGTAGTCGATTTTAAAAACATAATTCGCGAAGATTTTAGATATAGGATTTTCGATTCAGCGAAAATATCTGACAAAAATTTAAATACAATGTAAAAACCCAAATTAATCCACCTAGCGGTGATGGTGCCTTTCTCGTGCCATAAAGTATCCTTTCAACAAAACACAAGTGATAAATTAAGTCCACTCAATATGGATATATTTTATATGAGCATGATCAAAATTTTAATTGTGGATTTTTTATAATTCCGAATATCTTCCCCAACTATCCAAGGAGAACCATTTTACTTGGTTTCAGAGAATAAATTCTAGAAAACAATCGCCGTATTTAATATTGAGGCATCATATAGATATTCAAGTAGGGGGATTAGGGGCATAATGGACACCCGGGGCGAAATGGACACCCCCGTTTTTGCCGAAACCGTCGACTTTTATGTAAAACTTTTAATGCATAAGTGTAAAGGAACAAGTCATTGTTCTATTTTTCAAAAGTACCATTTATATTCCTTCAAAATAACTAAAATATCATTGAAATTGAAGTATGTCTTTCATATGGTGGATTTCTTATAATTTCGAAGCAGTAGCAAATAAGGTATTAAGAGTGTTTGAGTGTGTCCACCATAAAAACAAGTGAATTGTTAGCTTATCTACATGTATACGCAGATTTAGCAATGAATCAAGTATTATATTTTCGATCAGAACTTACTCAAAATAGCAATTTCAATGTTGTAGTCAATTCGGGGCGAAATGAACACTGGCAATTATTAATGGATGTACGCGCGTTGCATACTGTTAGGCGTTTTAGAGAGTTTGGAAAAAAAGAATCTGATTATTTTAGCCTAAAATTTATTAAATTAACTTTGATGTTATGTAAACTCGTCTAAGATGGAGTATTATATTTATGGTATTGATTCCCGTAGGCAAATTACTTAACTGGTCGATATTATCAAAGATACAGCATAAAATATGCAGGGGTGTCCATTATACCCCGATGGGTGTCCATTTCGCCCCGTACCTTTGCTGCCAGCCCCAAAAAACACACGGTTTACATTCAACTATTTCTTCACAATAATGACATTCTACCTGCTGTTAATGATTGAAATACGTAGGAAAATGTCAACGAACCTGTTCCAGAAGATAGGGCAGTGGAAGTATTTTGGCCCGGGGCATGCATTTTGGCCCACCCTGGGTTTTTTTTATTGCATATGTATATCATATAATCTCTACCAAATCTTGGTAAATGATTATTGGAAGTTCCAATAATCATTTACCAAGATTTGGTAGAGATTATATGATATACATATGCAATAAAAAAACCCAGGGTGGGCCAAAATACATGCCCCGGGCCAAAATACTTCCACTGCCCTACTCGCTTATTTTCGAATAGGATGAATATGGGAGCGTAAGATTTTTAATGATGGAACACACATCCTATATGAATTGTCTGTCGGTTTCATTCTAGCGATTGCTAGAACGCCATTTAAGAGTGTAGGGGTATTAGGGGCATAATGGACACCCTAAGCAAATGAGTATTTTAGGCATGTATAACATACAAAAACTTCACATATTATAAGTTGGCTTACAACTTTAACTTGTTTCCTACGTATTTCAATCATTTACAGCTAGTAGAATGTCATTATTGTGAAGAAATAATGAATTGAAAACCGTGTGTTTTTTGGGGCTGGCAGGAAAGGTACGGGGCGAAATGGACACCCATCGGGGCATAATGGACACCCCTGCATATTTTATGCTGCATCTTTGAGAATATCGACCAGTTAAGTAATTTGCCAACGGAGATCAATACCACATATATAATACTCCATCTTAGACGAGTTTACATAACTTCAAAGTTAATTAAATAAATTTTAGGCTAAAATAATCGGATTGATTTTTTTCAAACTCTCTAAAACGCCTAACAGTAAGCAACGCGCGTACATCCATTCAAAACTGCCACTGTTCATTTCGCCCCGAATAGACTACAACATTAAAATTGCTATTTTCAGTGTGTTCTGATCAAAAATATAGTACTTCTTCCATTGCTAAATCTACGTATACATGTAGATAAGCTAACAATACACTTGTTTGTATGGCGGACACACTCAATCACTCGTAATGCCTTATTTGCTGCTGCTTCGAAATTATAAGAAATCCACCATATGAAGAACATGCTTCAATTTCAAGGATATTTTGGTTATTTTGAAGGAATAAAAATGGTACTTTTGACAAATAGAACAATGACTTGTTCCTTTACACTTATGCATTAAAAGTTTTACATAAAAGTCAACGGTTTCGGCAAAAACAGGGGTGTCCATTTCGCCCCGGGTGTCCATTATGCCCCTAATCCCCCTACTATCAAACTCGGTGAAATAGCTAAACGGCGGCGGCTAATTTGCTGCATTGAATGTGGTATCTTAAGAATATTTTTGTAAGGGCTTGTTCACAAATGTCATAACGCTGAAGGGGGTGGGTGGGTGTCCATCTTAGTGTTACAGCTCAAACGAAAAAAAAAAATCTCTCCATACAAACATTGTAACACAGGGGTGGGTGGGTGTCAGAGAAGGCCATTTTCGGCGTTATGATATTTGTAAATGAACCCTAACAATATTATTGCTTTTTTCATTCGTTGATAGACTTTCGATCAAATCTTCGAAGAGGAAAAATAAATACTCACACGTCACTTTGCATGGCATCTAGCAACTGAATGAACCATGTATTCATTGTGCCAACCGAGAGAGTGCGTTCAATGGTGTTTTTTTTAGCGGCGGCAAAACTCAATCTATGGGAAAAGCGGTGTGACAATATTTTGGTGGCATAAAATTTTTCAGGTGTGAGTTTTTTACGGGGTAAAATCCGCAATAGGATCTGAATTATAAACGAACGTCGTTATGACGTCACGCGGGGAAAAATGCATGCTGCCGTTGCATGCTTTATACAACTTGTGTGAAGAATATGATATTTGCTAGGATTTTTTTATGATGATATATAAATGACTAAAAAAGTAACTAAAATCTCAAATAGGACTAAAATCTAAAACTAAAACTTAAACTAAAACTAAAATCTAAAACAGGATCGTTGAGGGATTTTTTGCCTTTCTCGTACACCAAGGTGTACCGAAAGGCTATATGTTCACTCCAAAAATGAAATTTTGATAGAGCCCCCGGAGGGGCAAGTTTCATATACCAATCGACTCAGCTCGACGAGTTGAGATGATGTCTGTGTGTGTGTATGTGTGTGTGTGTGTGTGTGTGTGTGTGTGTGTGTGTGTGTGTGTGTGTGTGTGTGTATGTGTGTGTGTGTGTGTGTGTGTGTGTGTGTGTGTGTGTGTGTGTGTGTATGTGTGTGTGTGTGTGTGTGTGTATGTGTACAAAAAAGGTCACCTCACTTTTAGACAGTAAATATCAACCGATTTTAACGATCAATGGCTCATTCGACGCAGAATCTGGTCCCATTGTTTCCTATTGAAAATGGTTCGGATCGGTCCAGCCGTTCCGGAGTTATGGCCATTTAGGTGTTCCGGATCGGTACCCCTGGAAGGGGACAGACATGAACATGCACCAAACCCATGCATGCGACCCATCAAACCACGGCATTTACGATTATCTGATGAACGGTGAGCAAGAAAATAGTCTCAGACCATATCTGAATCGGTAATGTTCCGAAACCGGTTCTGAGTGTCCCGCCGGAAGTGGCCAAATATCAAATTGAACATAACTCATGCATGCGACACATCAAACAGCGACTTTTTCGATAATCTGATGAACAGTTAGCAGGAAAACACTATCAGACCACATCTGAACCGGTACTGTTCCGGAACCGGTTCCGGGGGTCCCGGCGGATGTGGCCAAATAAAAAAGAGTACCTAACCCATGCATGCGATACAACAAATAACGGCTTTTCTGATAACCTGATGACTGGTTATCAAAGAAATAGGTTAGGACCACATTAGAGACAGCCGGTTGCATTCCGGAACCAGTTCCGGGTGTCGCGCCAGAAATGGCCAAATATAAAAGTGAACCAAACCCATGCATGCGACACATCAAACAGCGGCATTTTCGATAACCTGAGAAACGGTAAGCAGGAAAAAAGTATCAGACCATATCTGAACCGGTGGTGTTCCGGAACCGATTCCAGATGTCCCACCGGAAGTGGCCAAATTTAAAAGAGTACCAAACCCATGCATGCGACACATCAAACAGCGGCATTTTCGATAACCTTATGAACGGTTAGCATGAAAACAGTATCAGACCATGTCTGAACCGGTAGTTGTCCGGAACCGGTTCCGGGGGTCTCGACGGATGTGGCCAAATATAAAAGAGTACCTAACCCATGCATGCGATACAACAAATAACGGCTTTTTTGATAACCTGATGACTGGTTATCAATGAAATAGGTAAGGACCACATTAGGGACAGCCGGTAGTGCCGTAACCAGTTCAGGTGTCCCTCCGAAAGTGGCTAAATATATGTGACAGAGAAAAGCTAGGATTTTTGATAACCTCATGAACGTTAGCAAGCAAACAGGCTAAGACCGGTGAAAAAAAATGTTTTACGCATATGGTCAAATGTAAACCGTTACGTAGTGATTGAACTTTACATGTTTTTGACTTTGCTTGTCTCAAACTGGCTATAACTTGAAAATGGTCAAACTTATCGCATTTGAAAGATTATTAAATTTGCTACCTGTTAGATCAGCGGGGAGCAGTGGTTCTACCGTTTCGGAGTTCGGGGCACTAACGGTCACTTTAAGTTCGGAACTGATATACACATTTGTTGAGAGTTCTCAGATTGGTAAACAGTTCTTGATTTTGTACACGAATTCACTAAAACACTTCACTTTATTTCTTAATTAATTATTAAACTACTGTATTTCAACTTAATTACAAATTTAATCGTGAGCACTCTATTTCAAAAAATAACTTGCACGGGATGTTGAACGGTCCACTCCTATGACGTCACACGATGTCGCAGAAAAGAAAGCGATACCTTGCAGCAGTCTATCTTTTATACCCAAGATGAGGCGGAAGAAGGTACGACGCCATTGTAACCGCCTTAGTGGTGCCAACGTTAGTGTTGGTGTCTCCAGAGGATTCTCCTTTTGGGCGTTTATCGCATCGATGAACAAGGGGTGATGCATCAGCTCGCAGTTGCCATTCGAATACAGATGGCGCTCTACTTCTCTTTTCGTGACGTTCACGAACATACTGGCCCCTTCAGAAACCGTGTTTCTGACAGTTGATTCGATGTGGATACTGTCATCATATTCTCCTTGCTTCAATTCTGTCAGGTCGATCGATGAAACAATGGTTGACGGAACAATGGCTAGAAAGATTAAGACCCGGTAGCGGGTTTCGCAAAATTTAACAAACTTGGACAGGTTCTTACCGTGTCCTTCTTAACCCGTATCGGCCTGAGTCAGCGCATATGAACTAAAAATGTCGCCGTTCAGCGAATACACAACGGATTTGAATAATTTTTTGACAGTACACTCGTACATATGTCTAGTTTGTAAAAGTGGACAGAGAACGTCGGAATGGTCCCTATGGCCGGAGTTATTCCGGTGGGTCACTGGGTCAGATTCGTATAAAAAGGGCTGTTTTTCGGTACACAGAGCGCTTTCCATTATGATTCGCTATTAAACTCACTCTATTTTCACTGAAACTTATACCTCTGCAACCAAGCATTGTTTCCACACAGTTTTTGACCGTTTAGGAACTACCGGATGTGGCCACCGGACATAATCTCCGGAGGAACCTGCCACATACTGTATACTGGGGTACACAACCGTAACCCATTTTTTGCAGCTCTATGTATTGACTTTAGTGGTATAGTGTCTTAGAAGAATTTGTTCTATATACTGAACTCTTTATTTTGGGATTTTCACTTTTGTGATTAATCCACCTAAAATTGCGACAGAAATTCACTTTTTTCAAAAATGAAGATAGAGTGTTGGAGTCTTCTGCAAAGTTGTATAAAAATGTATTGTTGGAAAGTTTGCCGAACAAACTATTACCATATTTGCTTAATTATAAGAGATATGTGTCGTTTTTTGTGAACGACCCCTCAAAATAGTTTTTTTGTTATATCTTTTTGGGGATTTTTGGTAATTTGGGATTTTTGGTAATTTTCGTGTGTTCTACAAAGTTGTTCTTTGTTATGAAATACACCTCCTTCTGCTTTTTTATCATTGGAATAACGCTCCAGGTGGAACAGAGCCTGCATCTCAACTCAACATAAATAGATTTTCTTAATAAATCCTTGGAGGAATCCCTGGTGGAATCATGGAACGAATATTATAGAAATACCTGGAATGATAATAGGTCTCTTCCAGAATTTATTGAAGGAATTCCCTTTGCAATAACAACCAGTAGCGTAGGCAGCCTTTACTTTTTTTCAATTATTCTTTGTGATAAATACTAAGAAAAACGGAATGAAGGAGAGGGCAAGTCCCTTGTCTTGTATATTTACAACTGAGATTCCTACAAATGTGCTGCTGTGAATCCTTCAGATATTTCTTTAAAATTTCTTGCTGTGATTCCTTCAGAGTGTTCGGTGATGAACTGCTCTCCAAAATACCCACAATGTTTCACCACCTCGAAGCCATTCATTCTACTCAAGCGGTTTCAACTAATTTGAATTTATTTGATCTTCCCCAAACAGGCAGCGTGCCTGTTGGGGAGATGACTATTGCTATAACTATGTACACACAGAGTTGGGCTTGCTGCTTTTATACATGCAAGCGAGTACGGAGAAATATTAATCTAGGTAGTGACGTGCGCACTGCTCTGCATGAAAGGCGCAAAGCAGAACAATCAAACAGTGAGCTGGGTTGCTATCATTGCGCTGCCTATTACAGCAAGAAGAATACCGACTGGCTGTTGGTGCTTCGTAGAGACGGATGGAATGGAACAATGAGTGAATGGTTTGCTGCATTGCTACTGTACGATCCACACAGCCAGTGTGAACGCCGTTTGCGTCTTGCTTTCTGTGCTGCTTTGGTACGGCTCACACAGCCACTGTAGGCGATGTTTGTGGTGCTGGTTTTGCTAGGCTTGAGTAGAATGAATGGCTTCGAGGTGGTGAAACATTGTGGGTATTTTGGAGAGCAGTTCATCACCGAACATACTGCCCCCGCTGAAATGACCATTTCAGAAGATGATGATGTTGTTCTTTGACACGCTGAAGGTGAAGAGGTGGAGTGGTTGGTGCCTCGATTGATCTGTCCGCAGATACCGGGTATGCTGGTTGGGTTGATCCTCCGTGGAAACCGTCTGCCCAAGCACGGCGCTAGGAATGGTGGTTGATCTGCCCGTTGCAGAAACCTCGAATGGCATTGGTTGATCCACGAAGAAAACCGCCAGCCGACTACATGGTTGAATGGCTTGAATCGATGATTGATCTTGCCGACGGGATTATCATTTCTCTCCGGTGGATCTGCGTTCAGAAACCGGGCTTACTAGGTCAGTTGATCCATCGTAGAAACCTTGACCCGAACACGAATGAAGCGAATGGTGGTTGATCTGCCCTGTGCAGAAACCTCGAAGAATGTGGCGTGGTTGATCTACGATGGAAACCGCTAGCGTCACGACGGTGATAACGATTGACTTGCTTGATGCAGGATGACGATGGCTTGGTAGTTGATCCGATTCAGAAAACGTGGTGTGATAATTTGAGCGTTGATTGCTTCCGTGTGTATGCGAATTCCGTTCCGATTCCAGTAGATGGTTTGATAGAAGATAGCTTGCGTTGTTGACTGGCCATCGGGACCACTCGACCGATGCCAAGATCAGGCTGACAGTCCGACAGCTCGTTGGGGTTGGTTGATGACTTCCGTTGTGATTCCCATCAGCGCATGGGTTGGCTTGACTGAGATGATTTCCTGTCGACGTCCGTATCCAGCTTCACACTCCGTGACTCTCCGACGAGGGCTTTCCGTACGGTTGGTTGGGCGGATTCCTCTCGACGCCCAATCCGGTTCGAAGGACCATGTTCGAATGCTCGGGAGATCAGTGGACTTGAATGTGCTCCAGTGGATGACGACGACGACGGCGATAATAGAAACAGAACGGTTTGAACTGCTTGAATTTTATTTGCTTCTCCCCAAACAGGCAGCGTGCCTGCTGGGGAGCTGACTATTGCTATTCAACTATGTACACACAGAGTTGGGCTTGCTGCTTTTATACATGCAAGCGAGTACGGAGAAATATTAATCTAGGTAGTGACGTGCGCACTGCTCTGCATGAAAGGCGCAAAGCAGAACAATCAAACAGTGAGCTGGGTTGCTATCATTGCGCTGCCTATTACAGCAAGAAGAATACCGACTGGCTGTTGGTGCTTCGTAGAGACGGATGGAATGGAACAATGAGTGAATGGTTTGCTGCATTGCTACTGTACGATCCACACAGCCAGTGTGAACGCCGTTTGCGTCTTGCTTTCTGTGCTGCTTTGGTACGGCTCACACAGCCACTGTAGGCGATGTTTGTGGTGCTGGTTTTGCTAGGCTTGAGTAGAATGAATGGCTTCGAGGTGGTGAAACATTGTGGGTATTTTGGAGAGCAGTTCATCACCGAACACAGAGATTTCCAGTAGTATTTCAAGCGAAATTGCTAAAGAGAGAAATCTGGAAACATCATTGGAAATATCTATAGAAATCCTTGGAGATATCACATAATGGATTTGTATATGATAACGTGGACATACTTCTGGAGCAATCTCAGCAAGAATTTCAGCATTTCAGCAAGAATTCCTTGAGACGTTATCCAAAGATTTCTTCATTTTCCCAAGAGTTCCTCTTGATATTTTCGGCGGATTTCTCCAAGAGTTCCTTCAGGAATTCCTCTAGGAAATCTTCTAGGATACCTACCGTGATTTCTGCATTGATCCATTGTGTTTTGTTCTCAAAGTTCTGTGCCAAAGTTTTGGTGATTATAGAACTAAGCCACACCTCGAATTTCCAAAAGCGCAAATCTGAGGAACCAAATGACGGATCACCCTGAAAACTTGATCGATTGGTCACCACCAGCAGCTGCCCAATCGATCAACTTTTCAGCGCGATAGGATATTTGGTTCCTCAGATTTGTGCTTTTGGAAATTCAAGGTGTGGCTTCGTTCTTCACCTTATCCTGAATCGGATACAGGAGAAAATAGACGCGGATTTCCCGGCGGCAGCAAGACGGTTCCGTGCCGGAAGATCTTGTGTTAACTATATTGTCACGCTCCGTATTATACTGGAGCAGGTTAACGAATTCCAAGAGTCTTTTTGGTGTTCATTGAGTACAAAAAAAGCTTTCGATCGTCTGAGCCACGAAAATCTGTGGGGCGCACAGTGGAGCACCTAGTACATCAAAACTGATCAAAATTATTTTGACGCATTTTCACAACCCAAATGCAACCCAAATTAGTAATGAAACGTATTTCATAGTTTTCGTTTTTTTTTATTTCGCCATTAGGGTGACCAATTTTACGATTGTAAAAGTCAAGATTTTTCGAAACTAAATTTTTTCAAAAAATCACAACTTTTGAAACAGTTGACCGATTTTAAACTTCTTTTTTTTCCTTGAAAGCTGGTGAGTTCTAGTTTTCAGCAAAAACACGTTCAGAGATCCAAATAGTGTTTTGAGGCAAATAATATCATATAATAACATAATTATCACGATTTTTTCAAAGTGTTGCAACTTTTGAAATCGGAAACATCCGGAAGGTTTTCTTTCTGCATTTGAAAGAGGAACAATAGTTTTATCATACACTAAACGCAGATTTTCCGGAAACAGCCGGAAAATCAACTTATTTCATTTTGAATGTACGGTAAAGGATTCCATCAATTTTTTTTTTCAATATTTTCATATATTGTATGTAAATTCAACGTCAATTTGTTTGGGTTTCAGATTAACAGAATAACAACATTAACCTTCTTTAACAAACTGCATTGTTGAATTGATTGACTATCAATTTCATTCACTTTGTACGGTCAAAACTAGCACGCGCTGTGAGTTATATCAAAGAAAACGGCTAAACTTCAGCTTCACTTAACCTCTTCTGAAAAGCGTAAACAAAACATTTGTTAACTGCTTAGCTGTCAAACGATTACACGATAACTACACTTGGCAAAAACACAACGGAAAACCTAATTACTTCATTTTGAGTTTTTCCACTTATGATCAGGTTTTGATGTGATTTACTCCAATGTGGGGCGCCACACGGTGTCAAAATTTTGATTATTATCGAACTTTCATGTACCTCGGATTTTTCTTCATAGAATGTTAGAATTTCGGCTATAATTTATAAATGCAAAATTTGAAAATATTCTATCGAGGAAAATTTGAGTTAGATGAGTTTTTAGCTATTTTCCATACTAAAAATCAATAATTACAATTTTAGCCCAAAAAACGCCCCATACAAAATGTATGGAAAAATTTTCGCCGATGAAATATTTTCTAGTTTTCTGATTATGAATATACAGCCCAAATACTAATCATTTTCGAAGAAAAATCCGAGGTACATGAATGTTCGATAATAATCGAAATTTTGACACCGTGCGCCATGAGACGCAAAGGAGTTTCGAATAAAATCGTCAACCTCATGGAAGCGCAGTACGAGGCTTTTACATGCAGAGTCCTGCATAACGGAGCTTTGTCGGACCCCATCCGGGTAGTTGGGTACTATCACGGCTACTGTTTCTCATCGTAATCGGCGAGATCATGGTGGGGGCGATTGACCGTGTACCAAATCGTAGGCTAGTTTGGCAGTCCATTGCAATGGAGCATACTAGACCAACGACGCTCTAACATGCAGAATAAGCTCGATGACCAGACCGAACGCTCCTGTACGGCGGGTCTACCATCAACGTCAGCAAGACCAAATCGTTGGCTATCAACATGAATCAAAACGGCTACGACTGCTTTTCCAAATCTACGAAATATATCCAATCAGGTCAGTCAACGCATCAAAACTCGAATTTTCAATTCCAAAGTGAAATCTATGTTGTTGTACGCCAGCGAAACGTGGTGCGTGTCAGCAGAGACCATACAAAAGCTTCAGATTTTCATCAACCGATGTCTGCGGTTTATAATTCGGGCCTGATGGCCTCACAACTGAATTTCGAGTACTGACGATGTCGTTGGAAACCGATATCAACAGAAATTCGAGAACGTAAATGAAGGAAGTCAACCACACACCACGAAAGAACGGAGACGAAATCTGCAAGCAAGCGTTGGATTGGAATCCGGCAGGACATCGCAGCAGAGACAGACCCAGCGGCCCGTGGCGACGAAACCTCAACAAGGAAATCAAAGAAGGTGAACCTGTCCTGGGTCCAGGTCAAGGCTGAAGCCTTGACGTTGACCCTATGTAGAGGTGCTCAGGATACATGAGTGAGTGAGAGATTCCTGCAGAAGTTCCTTCTGTGATTGCTACAGGGATGTTTAAAAGTTACCTCGAATAATTTCTTCACAAACTCATCTAGGGGTTTTTTTTGCCGAGTTCCTCTAGTGATTTTTCTCTGAATTTCTCTTCGTATTCTGGAAATCCTCTTCAAATTTCTTTGAGAATTCCTGTTGAAAGTTTTCCTGAAATGGTACCGTGGTTTTTCCAGGATTTCGTGGTGGCAATCCTACGAGAAGTGTTGCTGGAATTCTTCAAGCCATTCCTGCATGAAATAATTCAGGAGGATTCCCAAGAGCAAAAACTGCAGAAATATCATCTAGAAGTGCTTGAGAATTCTCAGGAAGGAATGCTAGGAGAAATCCATGGAGAAATTCCAGAAATTTCCAGGAGAACCCATCAGACATTTCTAGAGGAATTCCAAGAGGATTTCTCAAATAATTTGGGAAGCCTGCTGGAGTGTCTCTGAAAACTCTTCCTGGGATTCCTCAAGGGAATCTCTGGTAATTCTTCCAGAAATTTCTGTTATAAATCCTTCAGAGAATTTGTGGAAGATAACTCTAGGAATTTCTTATTGTATTCCAGTCAATTCTGCAGAGATTCCTTCAGGAACCCCTTCTGATTTTTTTTCGAATTCTTGATAAATTTCATGCATTTTCAGCATCTCCAATTATTACTGTCGAGAATCTTCCAGGAATTCCTGGACAATTTCCTGCAGGTGGGAAACTCAGAAAAAATCCTGGAGGATTCTAGTCTGAAATTTATAGAAGAATCCCAGTAGCAGTCCAGTAGCAATCCCAGCAGTAGTTCCCAAAATAATCTGAAGAAGATTCCTAGTAGGAGTACTTAGTTTCTAAAGAAATCAATACTGGTATCGCTGGAGGAATCCCAGCAAGAATTTTTAGTGAAAATGCCAGAAGAGTTTTTGGAAGTATCATCATAATCTGAAGAATAAATTATAAAGGAATCATTGGAACTACAGACGGAATTAATGAAGGAATTTCGAGAGCAATTTCTGAAAGTATCTATAGAGAAATCACTGGAAGAACTATTGCAGGATTTTTCAGAAAAAAAAAACAGTGTTGGAATTCATGCAAAAATACTTGGAGAAATCACTTGACAAATCACAGGAAGAATTCCTGGAGGAACTTCAAGTGGACTCCCTGGAAGAATCCTGGATGGTATCAGCAATCCCAGTAGCAATTCCTAGAGGAACCCAACAGGCATTCTGGAGACAATCCAAGAGAAACTTATGAAACATTATCTTGGAGTTCTTCAACAAATGCCTGATGGGATTATTTTAAATATTCTTGTTGGGATTGTTTCAAAGGTGTCTGCAATAGTTCCTTTACATATCCTTATAAGGATTCCTCCAGAGATTTATCTAAGGGTTCCTATAGAAAATCCTCTTGCTATGTCTCCAGAGATTTCTTCAATAATTCCTTCAGGACTATGTCTTAGAATAGCAACAGATATTACTACTAGGACTTATCCGCAAATTACTGCTGGGATTTCTCAAGCATTTTCAGCTGAAAGAACTCCAGGATGATCTGTAGCGAGAGATACCTGCGTAATCCCAGCAAAAGTACCTGATGGTTCTACCAGAAATTTATAAATAAATCCCAGCAATATTCCTGAAGTAATACCAGCAAAAATTTCTAAAAGAATGTCAAGGTGATTTCCAATAGGAGTTTCTTAGAAAACCTTGAAGGAATCACAACAATAAAGTTCGAAGGAATCTCAGCTGTAAATACTAGCGTTGGCATGCTTGTCCCTTTCCTAAATAAGCACTAGACAGAGGCAGATGGAAGAGGGGGATTAGCCCTTTCCTTCAACCCGATTTTCTTAGTATTTATCACAAAGAATAATTGAAAAAAAGAAAAGGCTGCCTACGCTACTGGTTGTTATTGCAAGGGGAATTCCTTCAATAAATTCTGGAAGAGACCTATTATCATTCCAGGTATTTCTATAATATTCGTTCCATGATTCCACCAGGGATTCCTCCAAGGATTCATTAAGAAAATCTATTTATGTTGAGTTGAGATGCAGGCTCTGTTCCACCTGGAGCGTTATTCCAATGATAAAAAAGCAGAAGGAGGTGTATTTCATAACAAAGAACAACTTTGTAGAACACACGAAAATTACCAAAAATCCCAAATTACCAAAAATCCCCAAAAAGATATAACAAAAAAACTATTTTGAGGGGTCGTTCACAAAAAACGACACATATCTCTTATAATTAAGCAAATATGGTAATAGTTTGTTCGGCAAACTTTCCAACAATACATTTTTCTACAACTTTGCAGAAGACTCCAACACTCTATCTTCATTTTTGAAAAAAGTGAATTTCTGTCGCAATTTTAGGTGGATTAATCACAAAAGTGAAAATCCCAAAATAAAGAGTTCAGTATATAGAACAAATTCTTCTAAGACACTATACCACTAAAGTCAATACATAGAGCTGCAAAAAATGGGTTACGGTTGTGTACCCCAGTATACAGTATGTGGCAGGTTCCTCCGGAGATTATGTCCGGTGGCCACATCCGGTAGTTCCTAAACGGTCAAAAACTGTGTGGAAACAATGCTTGGTTGCAGAGGTATAAGTTTCAGTGAAAATAGAGTGAGTTTAATAGCGAATCATAATGGAAAGCGCTCTGTGTACCGAAAAACAGCCCTTTTTATACGAATCTGACCCAGTGACCCACCGGAATAACTCCGGCCATAGGGACCATTCCGACGTTCTCTGTCCACTTTTACAAACTAGACATATGTACGAGTGTACTGTCAAAAAATTATTCAAATCCGTTGTGTATTCGCTGAACGGCGACATTTTTAGTTCATATGCGCTGACTCAGGCCGATACGGGTTAATAGAAGGCCTATCTTTCTTTATTTGTAGGTTCTCCTCCTAGGCTTGGTAGCGGAAGAGTCACGGTTCGGCAAAACTTGGTTGCAGAATTGGGAAGATTGTGTCCGGTGTAGATGTTGTTGTTTGCGGTTTGGTCCATTGATGATGCAGTAATTATTGGAGGTGGCAACAATCAATTGTTCGTCCAGAGTTCTGCGATGATGTGCTGAGGTTCGATTGAGTATCTTCGCTGATGATGTCCACTGGCCTTTCAATGCAGAGGGTCGAAACGTTTCGGAAAATGCTGCTGGTGAGATCGATGGTTGCGATCGGTGTTGCGGTATGAACGGCTGAGCAACCGGTCGCTGGCCCCTGTGATGGAATGCAGCAAGCGCTGTTGATTCGCCAATTGGTTGGCGATGAAAGGGTTCCATATTTCCTCGGTGTTGATGACGAAAATAGTGATCGGTGACCGACGAATGTTTGTTGATTGTTCGACGTGAGTTGAATGGATGATTCATCGTGTGGTGTAGCGCTTTCGTGATGTTATCGGTGTTATTGATAGAAGTTCGTTGATGAAACTGCGATCCCTGAGTGGTTGATGGAATGATTGTTGATTTGGTGGTGGTCCGTGATCTTTGGGAAGCATTGAAGGGTTGGTGGTAGATCTTCGTCACGCGTGTGCCTTGCTTCGATGGAAGTTTTGTTGTCTTCGTTGTATGGAGTGTGTAACAGTTGGAGCTTTTTCGCAGGCAGGCCATTGATGATTTACTGGAAAGTTGATTCAGATTTTTGGTGCTCGCTAGCGGGTGAAAATTTCGTTGACTCGAGGTTGCTCCTTGTATCGGCGTGTGGTTATGTTGCAGTTGTTTGAATGCTAGATGAGCGACGACGGGTGCAGGACTACTAGTAACTTTGCCGCACACGACCCAGCCAAACGCCGAGTTGACAAGCACGGGTAGGTTGTCTCCGAGCGGAATTCTACCTGGGACCTTGAACAGCTCGAAGATGATCTCAGCTCCGATGATCATGTCTACCGTACCGGTGCTGGCGAACGATGGGTCAGCTAATTTGATTCCTGGTGGTAGTGTCCAAGATGAGGTGTCGATCGTTGTCGCTGGCAGGTCAATCGTGACCTTCGGCAAAACCAGAAACTCAATGTTGGTGGAGTATTTGCCAACTCTTGAACGGATCTGTGCTAGGAATTTAGTTTTTGCTTGGGTTGATTCTTGACCGATTCCAGTGATGGGTTGGGAGATTCTTTTCCGTGGCGCGATGATGTGTTCCGAGAAGCATTCTGTAACGAAACAGCATTCGCTTCCCGAGTCGAGAAGTGCTCGGCCGACGTGTTCAGTGCCGTTGTCGTCGATGATGGAGATGACTGCGGTGGCCAGAAGAATGGTTGATCGTGCGGGACCAACAGATGCACAGCTGATTGCGGTTTCCATTGAAGCTGTGGCTGAGGTGATCGGTGTATCGCTTGTGGAAGGAAGAGTCGCAGGATTCGGTTGCTGGTGGCTTGCAAGTTTTGATTCATTCGATGTGGGTGGATTCTTGCACAGCTGTGTGTGATGTCGCTCACGACACCTTCGGCAGGTTGAAGATGATAGGCAGTCGGATGATTGGTGTGCCTTTCGCAGACAATTTCGGCAGAGCTGATGACGGTCGACTTCGGTTTCTTTGTCGGTGATCGAAAGGTTGGAGAAGCGTTCGCATAGATAGAGTGGGTGGTGATCTGAGCAGATTATGCAGCTACGGTGATTCGCTTGGCTCGCTGCGTTGCTCGCGACGGGTCGTTGAGAGAGTTTTTTCGCTTGGTGTGGGAATGGAATTTCGATGGGCTTCGGTTGAGTTGACTGGAGAACGGTTACACGGCGCTGAATGAACGACGTTAGATCTTTAAAGGTGACAGCTTGCTGGGACGAAGAGTGCTCTTCCCAGTCTCTTCTGGTCGTCGGGTCGAGACGACTGCTGAGCATGCGGATTAGTAGAAGATCCCAATGGTCCGTTCGCTCACCTAGTTGCTGCAGAACTTTAACATTTGCCTCGAACTTTTCCACCAGGTTGTGCAGTTCTGCGGACGATTCTCGTTTCAGCGTGGCAAATTCGAAAAGGTTGTCTACGTACGATTGCTTGAGCCGTGCGGTGTTTTGGAAGTGGTCCAGCAGTAGGTTCCATGCCACCGGGTAGTTCTTGGCACTTATGGGGATCGTCTGGATGAGCTGTAGAGCTGCGTTCGATAGCGATGACCGCAGATAGTAGAACTTCTGTATGTTCGAAAGGTCGGCGGATGAATGGACAAGCGATAGGAACAAATCGTGGAAGTTCAACCAGTTCTCCAGTTGTCCATCGAAGATTGGTAACTTGACATCGGGTAATCGGACTTGCGATGCCGACGGAGGTGGTCGCGCCTCGAAATGTGAAGTGTTGAAGGTGCTCTGATTGAGTTCAGCCTTGTTGTGCGCCAGTAGGAAGCCCTTGACGCGATAGTAGGCAGACTCGATAGTAGCCCGATCTTGAAGGTGGGTTTCTAGGGCTTCGTCGTCTAAGGTTTCCAGCTCGCTTTGGACGGCGTTGTACTCGGTCCATAGCTTAGATAGATGCTCCAACCGGACAGGGACTTCGTCGACCTGGGTTTCTTCATCATAATCGTCGACGAAGGTCTTGATAAGCGTGAAGGAAGTGATGATGCTCTTCTGCCGAAGCTTGAGGGTTTTGATGCGGCGCTCGGTCGGCATGGTGGTGTGACGTAGAAATGGACCTGTAATTTTGAGACAAGCGTAGCCCACACAAAACGGTAGTTTAGGGGATAGGAATTGTAATTACCTTTTCAAGGCAATTCTAGTGCCTTGTATTGAATTTAACAGTTGATGCTCGAGGTGGGAGTCGTGTCCGGAAGGCGTGCTACTTCGACGGAACGACTAGAAGGTTCTCGAACATCCCAGCATGAAGTTGACGGTTCAGCGATCCAAGAGACGGGATTCGCCAAACGGAAGATGGCGGACGTAGATATCGTAGATTCAGCTCGTGAGGTTGTTGGCTAGCGGAGTTTCGACGCTATCCGGCTCGAAGGACCAATGTTAGATCAGCGGGGAGCAGTGGTTCTACCGTTTCGGAGTTCGGGGCACTAACGGTCACTTTAAGTTCGGAACTGATATACACATTTGTTGAGAGTTCTCAGATTGGTAAACAGTTCTTGATTTTGTACACGAATTCACTAAAACACTTCACTTTATTTCTTAATTAATTATTAAACTACTGTATTTCAACTTAATTACAAATTTAATCGTGAGCACTCTATTTCAAAAAATAACTTGCACGGGATGTTGAACGGTCCACTCCTATGACGTCACACGATGTCGCAGAAAAGAGAGCGATACCTTGCAGCAGTCTATCTTTTATACCCAAGATGAGGCGGAAGAAGATACGACGCCATTGTAACCGCCTTAGTGGTGCCAACGTTAGTGTTGGTGTCTCCAGAAGATTCTCCTTTTGTGCGTTTATCGCATCGATGAACAAGGGGTGATGCATCAGCTCGCAGTTGCCATTCGAATACAGATGGCGCTCTACTTCTCTTTTCGTGACGTTCACGAACACTACCAAAAAAATCTTGGAATCTATTTGTTTAGTTAGATAAATTAAGCTAAAAAACTATATGTTCACTCAAAAAACGATTTTTCGAAAAAAGGCTCGGAGGATCAAGTCGCATATACCAATAAACTCAGTTCAACGAATTAGGATTATGTATGTATGTGCGCAAAATAAGTTCACTCACTTTTAAGGCACTTCAAATTGGCCGATTTTTCAGATTATAGCTTGAATCTGACTGGAATTGTTTGCTATTAAAAATGGTCCAGATCGGCCAAGGCGTTCCGAAGTTATGGCCATTTCAGTGATCCGGACCAGCACCGGTAGAACTGGCCGTATATAAAACTGAACTAGCCCCATCATACGATACATCATGGTTGACGAGTTTTGTGCGGAAATCAGCACTGGAGCCCAGAAGCTCCACTAAAACTTAAGATGGCGGCTCCGAATTCAAAATCGCGGCTCTTAAATGGAGTTTTAGGGCCTGAAACAATGCTTTTTTGGTATATTTGGTATGGGGATGATTTCTGGATTCCAAAAATGGCGACTTGAATATCCAACCCAGCCAACAATTTGGTTGCTATATCGAAATTGCAACTGAAATAGTCACACATATATCGTATTCAATGCGTGAAACAGGCATATACATACTAAAGTGGAGGCCATATCAAAACATATATACGATTACTGCGATTCCATCCAACAGAATTTACGATTTCTCGAAAAATTTCAACGATTTCGCCGATTTTATCCGTCCATATATACGATTATGCATGATCTTATTACGATTGAGAGTACCAATATACGACTCAAGATTTTCAAATTAAAAAAAAAACAATTGGTGTTCAGTGGGAATCGAACTTAGGTCCTTTGATTGAGAACTGCGCGTTATCTCTATTGGCTATACTGTCAAGTATAAAATAGAGAGTTCAAAGTGGATGGCATGAAACGAATAGAAAATAGCATGGTACGGTGCGAGACTTGTGGTGGGAGCGTTGTTGTTGTGCATTGAGTGGCACCAAAAGTGGTTCCGTGCAAGAGGCCCGGAATTCACATCGTTGTTGGAATCTATACATCACTTATTGTAAGTCATCTGATAGTATGAAAACCTATATATTTGGTTGAAATTATTGCTACCCTGGTTGGAATGTGTCAACAACATTAAAATACAAATTTGTGATGAATACCATTTTTTTCTTTTTCTCCATCTCATAAATATGTAAATAAAACCATTTACGATTTCCTAGATTAAGATTCAACTATTAAAAGTGCAGTAACAATCATATGCGACTGTAAAAATTAATGTACGATTTCTACGACTTCATTCACTTGGTATACGACGCAAGTGTGACGCAAACGATCAATATACAACATTGTTATAGTTGTATACGATTTCACCGATTTCCATCATACCTTTAGGTAGCAAGCTCGATTTAGCAGATTCATATACGATGTGAAGCGACGATTTCCACGATAAAAAGAAATCATATATGCTAGCGAACTTGCAGCTTGATACTAAAAATGTATGTTTTTTTCACGATTCTATCCGATTCTGTGCGATCCTACCGATAGTATCTCGCACCTTTTATGATCGGAGACGACTATATGAAACAAAATCCCAATTGAAATTTAATTTGGCATGAAATGTGATTTTACGCAATCATTGTCAACAAATATACATATTATTATACAATTCTGATTCAATATATAAAAATATACGATTTTTTCCACACAATGATTTACGATATGTGGTTGGCTGGGAAGATGTTGGTCCAAAATCAAGATGGCGGCTGTTTAATGAAGTATATTTTTCGTAGGGAAGATGCCTGGACGCCAAAAATAGCGACCAGAACATCTAAGATGGCAATCTTAAATCCTAAATGGCAGTTTCAAATTCAAGATAGCGTCTTTTTCTTAAGATTTTGAGGCTCAAACATTAAAAGCCAGATAAACGATATGATTTCTTGTATCATGAAATGGATTTCTGTTAATTGTATGAAAGTGCGATATACATCAACATTTCGCTTGATTTTTATTGAAATGGGGTTTCGAAGGCACGAGAAAGGCGCCATCACCGCTAGGTGGATTAATTAGGGTTTTTTTTTATTCGGCAATGAATGGCATGCATTCATTTTGGGAGTGTTTAAACTGAAATCGATTATTTTCTGAAGATTATTGAGGAAATTCTAAGTTCAGCGGCGTGATGAGTTTTAAGCTGGCGGCGTGCTGGAAAATCAAAACATCCGGCGGCGTAAAGTAATAAATCTCGACGGCGCACATCTCTAGTCTTTGAGACAAAATGAGATGAATATAGGTACTAGGCCGAAAAAGGGGGCTTTTACCCCATTTTATTTATATCCATCAATCTAATTTATTCGTTTCGGTCCATCCGAATGGCGCAGCACCACCCAACAACCACCCACAGCCACCCGAACCGAAACCCAACCCAACCAGTCAGCTCTGTCCGGTCCGCGCATCACCGCTGGCTGTGTGCGTGATCCTGATCCTGCCCGCGCGCACCAGACTTTCGGTGGGCAAACAACATCATTCGCGAGTGACAACCATTTCGCTCGCACTATCCCAGCATTGATGTTGCATTGGTGCCGGTAGTGGGATGCAAGGTTTTTATATATTGTAAGGTTGAGCATGACGTTTAGTTTGTGGAGAAAAGCAGAGGAAGCGAAATTTCAAAGGAATTGAGGTGGCGGGGGATTTGTTTCCAGAATTTCTCACGGAGAAAAAATAATGGCCACTCAGCCAGTTTTGACATCTAAGACTACCTTAGAATATGTAAATACCTTGGTGGGATGCACTTCAAAACTTGGCCTAGTTTCGTAACGAAACGCGGAAAGACAGTATCCGCGATCAACTAGGTAAATATCCTATAGGAACGTAATTTAAAACGAAAGCCTTCGGCTGCCTCCCGTCCGTCACTTAGCATCGCTATCGCTATCGAACCATGAATGGCAGTGAGGTGGGGTGCTATGCTCGGTCAGCCTCCTCCACCCAGGCCATGCCCTCGGATGGGTTAAGGTCGGCGTCGAAGCGCTGGGTGTCCATGCCAGTTGGCCCATTTCGATGACGTATTACTTTAGGGGGGGAAGGGGGGCAATCGGTCGTACGACTGATTCGTCGTTCCGAAGGGGCTGTTCATAAACCACGGGGCCATTTCAGACCCCCCCCCCCCCCCTCCTTGACTTTTGTCCATACAAAATTTTTTAAATTTATATGGAGCGTAGACTTTGGCCAAACCCACTCCCTTCCCCCCATAAAGTCTACGTGGTTCCCCTGTTTATAAGTAAACTTTGAAATATCAGGACATGTTGCCATCATTACACTCATACGTGGTTCGTTAGTGATGGGTGACAACTCAAGGCTTTTTTTTGCTTGTATAGCACGTTAGCGCCGCTCTTTCGTCGTCGTCGTTTTCTCTCACATTCTCTCTTACTTTCGTTCTCGTGGTGTGCTGCGGCGCTGCGGGCTGCGGCGTCCGTCGTCGCGGTCGTCGCGCACCAACTTAAGCAGGCTGTTACACCTGTCGCTCGGGTGAAAAATGCTGGTCCGGATCATTCAATTGGCCATAATTCCGAAACGCCTTGACCGATCCGAATCATTCTCAATAGCAAACAATGCGGTAAAATTCCGGTTCGATTCGAGCTATAATCCGAAAAATCGGCCAATGGGAAGTGCCTTAAAAGTCAGTGAACTTATTTTGTTCACAGACATACATACATACACATACAGACATCATCTCAATTCGTCGAACTGAGTTGATTGGTATATGTGACTTGGCCCTCCGAGCCTCCTATCGAAAAAATTTTTTTTGAGTGAACATATAGCCTTTCAGTTCACTTAGGTGAACGAGAAAGGCAAAAATGAGAAGTTTCCTACAATTTAAAGAGACTTCTCGATGTAAATGTAGGTTGAATTTAATACCGAACTCGAAGTGGAATTGCTGACGATATTCTGGGCTATATCATTAACATATTGTAACTAATAGGGCCTCCCCCTATCCGGCATCAATGAGACCCCCTTCTACAACTGCCTCAGGGTCGGCATACGCGCTTGACTCACCGCGACCAAGAAAACACTTGAACTCCGGATTGCAACACACTTTTCCCACTTTATTCAAACTTTTGTGCACACAGGTTCCTTTATTCCTCCCACTTCCTTACAGCCTATCTCCTACCTTTCTCTATCACTTTATTCTTCCCTTTACGGTCGGCGGGGCCCCTTCTCCGTTCCGCAGCCACTCTTTTCCACCTTCCTTCTTCGTCGCTGGCTCGCTCCTCTCGACCGGCGACGCTACGTCGGCTTCACTTCCTCCTCTCTCGCTTGATTCCCTTCCGTTGGCTTTACGGTGCCGAGCGTTCGCGGTCTTTGGCTTGACGATGCCGCGAAGCTCCTGGCAAAATGGCGGCACTCACTCACCGTCGGGTAACGGCACGGTGATGGGCGGTTCTATCCAGCAGGATAGGCGGCCTACTACTGCAGTCTCGGGTGTAGGATTCGTGAACTGCGGTTGACTGAGAGGCGGTAGGACCACGCAAGGGTCTCGGTCGACTACGCGCACTCTACGGACTTCACCAAGGTAAAACACAAGGTAAACACAAGGGGTCCTGCGGGCGGTTTGGAAACGGGTTGGTGGCGCATTACTGATGGGGACGATTGGGACTCTGGTCGAGGGTTTCTTACCTGGATATTTCAATTGATTTGCTTCTTCCACAAGCTATCACTCAAAACACGCTCCTTTAAAGCTCCTTCTGACTTCTGCTAGTTCTTATGAACTTACTACGATCTTCACTTTTTAGCTTGCGCTTAGCTCTTGTATCACGTCTGTCTCTATCGAGTTTTGGCTTGCCAATGATCGGGAGCAATTGCGCAACGTCTATTCAGAATCCCCTTCGACCACGAGTTCCCGCTATCCTGCAATTCGCCCCATCATGGCTCCTTAAACGCCACCCCTAATGGCCGCCTTGTCCTTGCGCCTGCGATGTCTGGTGGTGAGTAGCGGAACTATGTGGTGTGGTTGCTTGTTGTCCGGTGGGCGGTGAGTGGTATTGTGTGATGCTCAGCGGTTGGTCAAACATCTTCTTGGTATTTACTTTTAAACATATACAACGAACACTACACCGCGAAAATCTCACAAATCTCGGACAGACAGACACACCACTGGTTACAATATTTCCAACAGTTCTTCTAAATTCATTTTTGGTAAAACCAGAGAATTTTCCAATAAATTTATCTGGATGGCTGCATTATATTTTTTTAAGTATTGCTAGGAATCTATATTGCCCATTGTCTGAAGCTTTTGGTAGCTTTTCTACCAACTAACCAACTATCTGATAACTAATTCTTTAAAAAGAAATTACAGGCAAAAGTTCTTGAGAAAAATGTGTAATCAATTTCAGAAAGAATAGCTAAATACATACTTGAATATTATGAATAAACTTTGGAGAATACTTGGTGGGGTTCACTTTCCCCGAACTTATAGGATTCTCAGGTCTTCTTCAACCACGTGCAGTCGCTGACCTCTACCTGATTTCCTGCTAAATATTGTTTATGTAAATTTTTCAACCGAAAGTTCTTTTGTATTACGTGTCCAGCCTGCCGCACTCTGTTCGTTTCGCAATGTTTGCTTCTTTGTACACAAGGTATAGCTTATGATTCATAGCTCTGTGCCACACATGATTTTCTTGTTTCCGATCGAAAACTGTTTACAGCGTTTGACGCTCAAAAAATTCCGAAAGCATTTCGGTCTACCTCTTTTTACCTACACGTACCAGACCCCCGACAACTCATTTTCAAAATGCTGGCATTCCGTCAATTTTCAATCGATTTTTTTGAATTCGTCCTCGATCATAAATTGGTGCTAGTTTATTATACTCGAGTGGCCATACAATATCTGGAATCATTCGGGGATAATCCAGATTGTACTGTGGTCAGGGGGGTTGCCAAAATGACTAAAAGTGATTATTTTATGTGCTTTTGTGTTTGAACCATCGATTTTCAGAGAAATTTTTGTTGCGAACAGTGAAACACAACTGCGATAACCAGATTTGAATAAGTTGACCTATCCGAGTCCACGTGACAGGTTCCGCGGGGCCTCATTGGGGACACTTCTGGCTTTCAACCTAAACATGCCGTGCGACCTATCAATCTTAATGGTTTCGAATGATAGACTGAAGTCTGTATCCACTGATATGGCCACCCCGGAACATCTAGCATAGGTTCCACGGGGGTGTCATCGACGACATTTCTGATTTGTAACCAAAATATGCCGTGCGACGTATCAATTGTCATGCTTTCAAGAGAATGGGACAGAAAAAAATGACTGAAGTGGCCGCTTCGGGACATCGGAAACAAGTTTCGCGGGGGCCTCTCAAACACAATAACACACGAAATAATCACTTTTGGTCATTTGGAAAAACAGATCCCTCCACCACCCCCTGACCACAGTACAATTTGGAATATCTCCGGAATGGTTCTGGATATTACATGGCCACTTGAGTATAATAAACTTGCACCAATTAATCATCGATTGAGGGCGACTTCTGAAAAATCGGTTGAAAATTGACGAAATGCCAGCATTTTGAAAATAAGTTGTCGATGGTCGGGTACGTGAAGGTTAGAGGCTTACATACCTTGGGGTGATCAAAAGTCGAACTTTTTGTTGCATAAACTTTGCTAGCTAGACAATACACATGCCAAATTTCATAAAGACTGGAACACTCTCCATAAGAACAAGGCAAAGCGCAATATTTAAGCGTCATTATCTTAAAATTGTGTAATTCAATAGAGCTGTTACGGTCATCACGATATCTTAAAAACAAATTAGTTGATTCAAAAAAAATACTTTGTTCAAATTTTGTTCACCTAAAGCAATGACTTTTTCGTTCAACATGGATTTTCATCGTAGAAAAAAAAAATTCGTTAAAATGGCGGCTTGCGCGTTGATCGAGTTAATCTTCAAGCCTATTTTCACTGTCTCCTTCCTCAGAGAAGTAAACCTCCTAAATTAACTTTGTGGTGTAAATTTTTATTTTAAACAAAAACAAAAATAGTTTCAAAAACTTTTTTATAATGATGTACTATGTTGTTTTAATTCCACTGGTCCCACTGGGGACGTAGAGCCACAGAGGAGAAGAAGAAGAACTGATTACACTCATTTGAAGAGAGTTCGAAAAGTCGGTACAAGATCAAAACTACTTTAGATCGTTATGCGAAGACGGTGCTGCAAGAACAATTTTGTGATATTGGAAAATCTTTTCGTGCAAATTCTAGAAAGTTTATTTAAATGTTTCAATATTTAGTTGAGTTAAATCCTAAAATAAAATTCACAGGAGGCTTCAAACCACTCAAGGCTTGGGGATTTGTATCTGTTGACATTTGGTGGGCTTCGTGGCCGTGCGGTGTTGTGAAACGATCTTTGCTAATGAAAAGGGGCATTGATCGGACCGGCTAGTAACAAATTAACGCCACAAATTACAAAATCATAGTGTGCAACCCTTTATTCACATTGGTGATAGATGATCTTTCCTGCCTCGAATCCCTAACTCCTGCTTAACCTTTTCTCTAACCTTTCATTCCCAATTTTCTTCGTACTTTAGTACTCACGATCTTCTCGGGTGCACCCATTCTTCTACCGGGACCGCTTTCCTGGCATGCTCCAACACGACCGCCGTTCGTCAGGCCACTGCGTGCAAATCCGTGCCGCCGAGCCGGGGACAGCGTGTGAAATCTGGAGTCGGTCGCCGCGATTATCCACGGACCTCCTTTGCCGCTGGATTTGGCCACCTGGAGCGTGTCCAGAGGTGCTCTCCTCCTGTCCGTAATCGCGATCGTGTGTCCTCTCGCCTCGTCCGATGCCGCACTAGTCGATACTTGGACCGGCCTGAATGGCCGTCTCGAACTGCTAGTCTGGAATGAAAAGCCCTGGCCGAACATCCAAAATTAGCAACGAGGCCAGGAATCAAGGCAGTTTCGGTACACTCACTTCTCTGTGAAGGCTTTTCTAGCTACCTGCAGCTCTGGCGGTTTCCCGGATGTCGATCTGCCAGTCTACAAGATCGTTTTTCGAAGAGGCACCGTTGATCTGCGCAAAGAATAAGAGTGTCATTCGTCGTACACAGCACTGGTCTACTAATGACTCACCAGGTTCCACTGCTGCTTTCCGCACAATTTGGGAAGATGCTGTTGTGCTCCGACTATCGTGCAACTACAATGTCAATCGTCGTACCGCTGGGCAGTGCTGTCGTCTCTCAGATGATGTCGTCTGCCGGATGCTATCGCTGGATCGCAATTTAACACCTACGCACTCAAATTGTGCCCGTCACACGAGGTTATGCTCGCATCCAAGCTGTAAGACACGGTGTCATTTCGTAAGCTGGTGTTTTCCCGAAATAATGGTCAATTTCTCTCACCTGCACATCCACATTCGATGGGAACGGTTTCGACCTGGATGCCCCGGGTGTTCCTCCCGGGACAGTTCTGTGCGTGTCCGGTTATCCAAAGACGCACAATGATCGCTCCCGCAGTCACTTGGCCGTGCTCGTCGCGGTTGATTTTCTGGAGTAAAATGAATTGTGAGCCGATTGTCCTGCTTGGTCGGACAGCGAGGACTCACCTGTGCGAAACCACGCCAGTTTTTCGTGGTGTGCTCTCGAGATGAAGGATTCGGTATTCCGCGGATGCTGGCCACTTGCAGGGGACAATTAGCGGGTTTGAAGTTGTGAGTGGCTTTTAATTTATACACTCTTCCTGCACTCCGAGTGAGGCTCCAAGAATTCACTTGCACCGACTGTTTTCGACGGACAACACTTCACCCACTCCGGCATGCAACTCGACTTTCTTCACTCTCCGTCCGATCGATGCTGATGTTCGTGTGCCGTGATGCGAAGCGGATGTAGCTGCTTTTCGTTCAGTGGCCGGCCGAGGGCAAACAATTTTTTCTTCTCATTTGTTTTCAAGATCGTGTTCCCAGTGAGGTGATGTGTTGACGTTTGGTGTTTGAATATTGCACACATAACAAAAAAGGCTCAAAATCTAATTGTAATGTAACACAACCTTACCACAGGCGCAGAGTTTTTTGTGAGCGCTGACAGGCAGCTCACAAAAAACTCTTAGACTCACTTCTACAAGAAGTCGCAGAGAGACTGGAGCAGATCTGAAGGTTATCTTTTGAGTAGACCTCAAGATGTCGATAACTACAGCAAAACTAACAAACGCGAACCTTGTTGTTCGCCAGATCCAAAAGCTCAAAACATAATCAAAACAAACATAACGGCAGCGAGCCCTGCCAAATGTGATCTGAACGCTCACAAATGAGCAAATGTCTCTGCGCTAGTTCTTGTCCCATCTTCTGTGCTATGCCGTTCCTGTGGCAAAACACTCAGTATGATCTATTCTAGTTTTAAGAGCTACAATAAAACTAAAGATCAAAACATGTAACGAAAATTACGGCTAGTGTTGGCTAATATATGAACGTTTACAGTGGATGTTGTCAGTCACGATTGAGTAAAGGTCGGATTTGGTCGTCCTGAATCACTACGAGCCCAGAAAGGAGGTTTTACCGCGCCCCCCGGTCGCGTTGCTTTTATGGAAGTTTTTCGTAGTGACCCCCATGCAACCGACTACCACTTAGTTCAAGACCTGTGCCTGGATGTTTGTCAATGCCACTCGGTGGGATTCTCCACAGCAGTTTTGGTGCCCGATAGGATGATCGGTGGCGTATTCGCGAAGCTGCAGGTCCTTCAATTCCGTGGTCGACTACCAAGGGTCCCTCACTGTCTGGCGGGTCGTTGTGTTTGAGGTTTAGACCGTGTGCGACAGATGATTCTGATGTGTTGGTCCACTGTGCTGCAAGGAACGGCGAGGTTTCGCTTGATGATCTTGGTCCTCTAGCCACTGCCGTAGGACGTGTTTCAGTGGCTCGTCGGCTCGTCGTTAACAGCTCCCTGCTCGCTGTCTGCATAGCTTGTTCGTCGATGGCATTTGGCGTCACCTTACTAGCTTTCGGAGTCCCAATCTCCCTCGCCGGCTGTGTCCTCCTACCTTCACTGTGCCGACACTTCTGTTGGTATTTGGGGCCATCCTCCAACTTTCAGGGTTCCAATCTCCCGAGCCCTCCGTAGGCTTCATGCAGTCGCTGTTCATGGCATTTGGAGCCTCCCTACTCGCTGAGTTGCTTTCAGGGTCCCAATCTCCCGAACCTGCCGTAGGTTGTGGTCTTATCGCGTTGTCTCAATTTCCGGTATTTGGAGCCTCCCTACTCGCTGGATAGTTTTCGGGGTCCCAATCTCCCTCGCCTGCCGTAGGCGCTGCTACGTACTCCTCCTCTCCCAGTACTCCCAGGTGCGATTCCGCTGCGCCCGATAGTGGCCGTAAGCTTCAAGCCGCGTCGAACCGATTGTTGGTCGTCGATCTCCGACTCTCCACTCCTCCTATCCAGAAGCCAGCTGGTGTACTGCAGAGATCCCTGCTCCCCGTTTCCAAAGATGCAGGGTGCGATTTCTCACGATCGCGAACGGCGCGCGGTACACTTCTTGGCGCGATAGAAGTGTTGGTGTACCGCTGATTCTCGCTGCTGATGAACCGTTGTCTTGACCGCAAAGCGTGTTTTTACTTCTTAGGAAGTTCGTAGTCGACAAACGAATTTGTGTACATAGCTGTATGATGGTCAAGGTGGAGAGGTAGTTTATAAAAAGTTGTTGCTCATCACACCTGACTGTGTACGCTCGACCTGGTTTGGGAGCTCGACTGGGATCTAATCCGTGTTCGCCTAGGCTCCGTTGTCAAAGAGTGCCGCTGAACGATGAACTAGACTCCACAGCAGAGACGATTCTTGTGCGACGCAGCACCGTCAGGGTCCTCCGTGTTTGCGGAGCGCGTTGTGTCTCTTCTTCACTGCGTTCCTTCTGCTACCCTTGGGCGTTGTCTGGTTTCTCGCTCTGCACCATGGAATCTTGACCGCTTCGCGTATTTTGGTGATTCTCCGAAGATAATTCGTAGTTGACAGCTGTTGCTGCTTACATAGCTTGTGGAATTACTTCGTTAGTCTGGCTTTATGTCCTTGGCATGATACTGTCCTCGCTTGCCATCCTTCACGTCTTCCAGCACGTAGAGATTGCTTCCCAGGATCTTCACCACCGTCGCCGGAGCGAATTTGGAGTCGAGTTTGCGGTTGATGTGATCCACCTTGGAAGACTGCGTGAAGGTTCTACGCCAGACGAGATCACCAACCTTGAAAACGATGTCGCGTGTCCGCAGATTGTATCGCTGCTTCGTCTTTTCGTGGTTGTTCTTTATGCGCTGGATGATGAACTGGTGGATACGACGAATCGCCGATAGCCGTACGTCCTGCGCCACTTTCGGATCGTCGGGCGTGTTCAACTCCTGCTGAGTATACAGATCAGTGTGCAGTATCAGCTCCCTACCGAAGTTCGCATAGTGCGGGCTGACACCGGTCGCCTCGTGCTTCGCTCCGTTGATGGCTGCTACGATCGCTTGCAGGTTTTCGTCCCAGCCTCGGTGATCTTCATCCAACAGGGCTCGTATGCAGGTGATGAGGACTCTGTTCACTCTCTCGGCATTGTTCACCATCGGACAGTAGAACGCAGTCTTCATGTGAATGATGTTGTGCTTTGCGATCAACGCTTTGAAGGCAGCCGACAGAAACTGCTTCCCGTTGTCCGAGAGAATGATCCGTGGTCGAGAGTAGCGTAGGAAGACTTGCTGTTCTAGGAATTCCACCATTTTAACGGAGTCCGCAGATCTCATCGGATGAACGACAACGTATTTCGTCACCCAGTCCACTACGACGAGCATCACTGTGTTTCCGGCACGAGAGCGAGTGAAAGGACCTACGAAGTCGACCGACACCAATTCCCAAGGTACACGGGCAGGTTTGGGACCACCCATGTTCGGCATCATTGTTCTGTTCGGCGCTTTGCTGGCTTTGCATGTCTCGCATCCCCTCACGTACCGTGCGACGTCCTCCATCATCTTCGGCCAGTAAAAGTGGTTCTGCAGCTTCTGCCAAGTCTTCTGGAATCCGAGATGCGCTCCTGATGTTGAGTCGTGGAACTTCGCAATCACTTCAGCTCGCTGATTGAGCGGAACTACCTTCCTCCACCGGTGTGTCAGCGCGCCTTCTTCATTCCTACAGCTGCAGTTCTTGTAGAGTTCTTGGTTCACCAGGCGGAAGTCTGGAAACTTATCCCCGTCTTGCTGCACTCGTTCCGTTAACTTTTGGTACCACTGATCGACGGAAGCATCCGCAGCGAATACTAACGTGCTGACAATTCTGGACAGAGCATCCGGTACCGTGTTGATTTCTCCCTTCCGGTATTTGATGTCGAAGTCAAAGGCGTTCAATCTAAGTATCCAGCGACTCATGAGTGCTGTCGGGTTCTTCATTGATCTCAGATAGCTTAAGGCAGAGTGATCGCAGTGTACCGTGAACTTCGTGCCTTCTACGTACCCTCTAAACTTCTCTATCGCCCGGATGACGGCCAAACATTCACGTTCTGTCACAGAATACTTTCGCTCTGACGAAGACAGTTTCTGGGAGAAGTAGGCAATAGGATGTTCTTCCCCGTCTGTCTCCTGCGTCAGTACCGCACCAATCGCTACATCGCTCGCATCGCATGCAATGGCAAACGGTTTCGTGTGATCTGGCATCGCTAGGACTGGTGCTGCTACCAAGGCTGATTTAAGTTTCAGGAACGCGTCTTCTGCATCTTTCGACCACCGGAACTTGGTTTTCGTCTTCGTCAGCTCCGTCAACGGTACTGCAATTCTGGAGAAGTTCGCAATGAACCTGCGGTACCAGTTGCACATCCCTAAGAACCGCTGTACCTCCTTCCTGCATTGCGGGGCTGGGAAACGCACGATGCACTCAATCTTCTCCTGATCTACGTTCCATCCGCTTTGATTCAGCACATATCCCAGGTACTTCATCTCCTCCAGACAGAACTTCGACTTCTCGGCGGAGATAGTCAGTCCAGCGTCCCTTAGCCGCTTTGCCACTTCTTTCATCAGCTTGATGTGCTCGTCAAAGGTGCGTGAGCAGATGATTATATCGTCCAGGTAGTGGAATACGTGAGGTTCCAGGTCGGCGAAGATGTGCGTCATTAGCCGTGCCAGAGCTTGACTCGCTGTACACAGTCCGAAGGGGACGACCTTGAACTGGAAGTGACCTCTTTGCGGGACTGTAAAAGCTGTCACCGGCCGGGATTTCTCTTCCAATGGCATTTGCCAGAAGGCATCTTTTAGGTCGATCGCCGAGATGTAGGTGCATCCGCTGAGGTTGTTCATGATTGCCGATATCTGTGGGATGGGATACCCCTCGTTAACCATCACCGAGTTAAGGTGACGGGCATCTAGACAGACACGGTACTGACCGGTCTTCTTCTTCACGGCAACCAGCGGATTGTTCCACGGCGAGAATAGTGCCTCTTCTATCACGTCGAGCTCCAGCATCCGGTCGATCTCCTTATTCACCTCGTCGAGAACGTATTTGGACATGGGATAGTAGCGCTGTTTTCGTGGTTTCGCTTCTCCAACGTCGATTCGATGTACGTAACGGTCTGTTCTTCCGAGTCTTCCGGGTTCGGCCTTCGGGAAGTGGCTTATGGCTTCGTCCAGTATCTGCTTCTCTTCTTCTGACAACGGTTTCATGGATTCTTGTTGCGGCGCGACCTCCTTTTCAGCCTCCAGGTTTATCGTGCAGCACACAGGTTTAATGCTAAAGGCGTTCCAGAAGTTCATCCCGAAGATCACACAGGTCGGCAACGTGGGAAGGAGCAACATCGACACGACTTCATTTTTGTTGTTGTAGGCTATCGGCAATCGGGTATACGATTGTATGCGATGCTCAGTTCCGTCTGCCGTCTTGATGCCTCCTACCAGAGCTATTTGCTGCAAGCCTAGTTCCTTCGCCATCTTTACGTTGTCGCCTCCTAGAATCGAACAGTTGGCACCGCTGTCGAGTAATCCGGTAACTTGTTTCCCGAGTATGTCTACCACTGCGTGCGGACGATTGTCGTTGTCGGGGTTGATGATCAGTGAGTTGATCTGAACTAGGTCAGGAATTGTAGAGGGATCGTCGAATTGAGGCGAGGATGTCCTACCCTCTGCTACTGGCTCCCCGCTTGCGCGTTTCCCGAGCGTTGAAGACAGGTCGGGCAACTTCGCAACGAGAATCCCTTTTGTCCACAGCGATAGCAGAACAGTACTGCCTGGGGTTTGGCGCAGTCCATGAACCGGTGTCCTCCTTCGTCACAGTTCCAGCAAATCATCGCCGCCGGTGGATCTCGAGCGTTGTTTGCCTCAGGAACTTGACGATGGTTGTTAGGATTGCTCGCTGACATTTGTGGGAACTGTTGGTTGGGTGACTGCCTTCCTATGGCTTCTCGACGGTCGAATCTCAGCTTCAACGCATTCACCTGCTGTAACAGGGCTTCCATCCGCTGATCCATCTTTTCTTCGTCCTGCGACACTTGTTCTGCTTCTGCACCGTAGGCTGTTTGCGAACTGCTCTCTCCATAGCTGTGAAAGCTTTCCGTTTCCAAAGCGTGGACCTTTCCAAACCTTTGGAGCGGCTGTTGTGGCTTCGATGAGCGTAGCGAAGAGTTTGGAGTAGCCAGCGCTGGTTCAATTAGTGCCCCATACGGTAGCGATATCCGTCGCTGATGATCCTGTAGCTTCCGGAGTTCGTCTAATTCCTTGCACGCCTTCACCAACAGACCATACGTGGAGTTCATGTTCTTCTTGATGATGAACAGCTTCTCTTGATCAGTCACCGGAGGATCCACGTATTGGAAGAGAGTGGATATATCTTGGTAGAATTTGTAGAACGGTTCTTCTTCGCCCTGCAAGCGGTGGTATGCTTCGGCCCGCAGAATGTAAGCGTAGCTCGCCGGCAAGAATTCTTGCCTGATCAGCCGCTTGAAATCGTCCCAGGTTACCAACTCTCCCGACACGTAGACACTGCTGTACCAGTTGAGCGCGTCGTCCAGAAGCAGATGTTTGACGTTCCTTAGCAGCACGTTCTCCGTTACTCCTTCCGATGCAGCGAAGATTTCGACACGTTGCAGAAAGGTGTTCAGCGACGACCCATCCTTCTCGCCCTTATATCTGAACGGCCAGTTATGGATGGCCTTCAACGTTCTTCTTTCTTCTAACAGCGGTCTTGGAACGTGTTCTTGCGGCCTGTAGTTCAGCTGTCGCAGTAGATCGGCCCGCAGTTGGTTGTAGTCACCTCTCGCATCAGCTTCGCCCGCTTCGGTCCTTATCGGTTCATATGGCGGTGGTGGAATGGTGCTGCCCATTGTTGGTTCTCGCCAGCTGGAGTTTTTCTGCGCTTCAAACCTGTTGTTCGGGACGACTCGCTGACCAACCGCGCTCCAACCTCTTCCTCGCGTGGTACGCATGGCTTCTAAGGATGCAGCGCCTCTCCCGTTGTCGTGGAGTGTAGAGCTGTCGTGTTGAGGTCTAGCTGCTGTCGGATCAGTTGCTGGAGATGCCGAATGTCGCTGTTGTCGCTCAGCATGGATGATGGACGCTTGATTCGATGCACTCGAATGGTTGACTGGATTTCCATTGTCGTCGAATCCTAGGAAGTCTGCTTCAGTCACGGTCGAAGATTGCGTCGTCACTTTTGGAACTGCACCGGTACTGCTTCTGTTGGCACTGTCACTGTTCACTGGTCTGGCACTTTTCTTCGTTCTTCCCAGCGCATCGTCCACATCTTCCAGGGAAAACTGCACTAAAAGCGCCACGGCTGCGTGTGTGTCGAGGAAAGCTACCGGTGGATCCACGATGGATAGTCTGTCCCGATAGTGCACTAACCGCGACCGTAGTAAACGAACTGCTGGGAGATCACCGCGCTTCAATGCTGCTTCCACTTCGGGTATTAATTCACGCACGCGAGATTGACATTGACTGATATTGTCCCCCACATCCATAACGTGGGAGGAATTGTCGTAAAGTATTCCTTTTATCTCATCTTCCTGCATAAGAGCACGCAAGCGAACTGCTCTTGCCCTGCGAGGAAGTGCTCCGAGATTGTTTACGTGGCGCAAGGCCAGTTCGTAACTGATCTCTTCTTCTAACAGGCTTGCTGGATCCATGATCCAAAAGGTCTTAATTAGCCAACTAGACAAAAACTAAAAATGTGGTAGGTTCTACAAATGTGCTACAAAATTACAGAATTGTGCCACAAACAGAACACAAATTCTAAAATCTACAAACCACAAACTAAAATGGTTCGTTTTGTTGGGCGCCAATGTTGTGAAACGATCTTTGCTAATGAAAAGGGGCATTGATCGGACCGGCTAGTAACAAATTAACGCCACAAATTACAAAATCATAGTGTGCAACCCTTTATTCACATTGGTGATAGATGATCTTTCCTGCCTCGAATCCCTAACTCCTGCTTAACCTTTTCTCTAACCTTTCATTCCCAATTTTCTTCGTACTTTAGTACTCACGATCTTCTCGGGTGCACCCATTCTTCTACCGGGACCGCTTTCCTGGCATGCTCCAACACGACCGCCGTTCGTCAGGCCACTGCGTGCAAATCCGTGCCGCCGAGCCGGGGACAGCGTGTGAAATCTGGAGTCGGTCGCCGCGATTATCCACGGACCTCCTTTGCCGCTGGATTTGGCCACCTGGAGCGTGTCCAGAGGTGCTCTCCTCCTGTCCGTAATCGCGATCGTGTGTCCTCTCGCCTCGTCCGATGCCGCACTAGTCGATACTTGGACCGGCCTGAATGGCCGTCTCGAACTGCTAGTCTGGAAAGCCCTGGCCGAACATCCAAAATTAGCAACGAGGCCAGGAATCAAGGCAGTTTCGGTACACTCACTTCTCTGTGAAGGCTTTTCTAGCTACCTGCAGCTCTGGCGGTTTCCCGGATGTCGATCTGCCAGTCTACAAGATCGTTTTTCGAAGAGGCACCGTTGATCTGCGCAAAGAATAAGAGTGTCATTCGTCGTACACAGCACTGGTCTATTAATGACTCACCAGGTTCCACTGCTGCTTTCCGCACAATTTGGGAAGATGCTGTTGTGCTCCGACTATCGTGCAACTACAATGTCAATCGTCGTACCGCTGGGCAGTGCTGTCGTCTCTCAGATGATGTCGTCTGCCGGATGCTATCGCTGGATCGCAATTTAACACCTACGCACTCAAATTGTGCCCGTCACACGAGGTTATGCTCGCATCCAAGCTGTAAGACACGGTGTCATTTCGTAAGCTGGTGTTTTCCCGAAATAATGGTCAATTTCTCTCACCTGCACATCCACATTCGATGGGAACGGTTTCGACCTGGATTCCCCGGGTGTTCCTCCCGGGACAGTTCTGTGCGTGTCCGGTTATCCAAAGACGCACAATGATCGCTCCCGCAGTCACTTGGCCGTGCTCGTCGCGGTTGATTTTCTGGAGTAAAATGAATTGTGAGCCGATTGTCCTGCTTGGTCGGACAGCGAGGACTCACCTGTGCGAAACCACGCCAGTTTTTCGTGGTGTGCTCTCGAGATGAAGGATTCGGTATTCCGCGGATGCTGGCCACTTGCAGGGGACAATTAGCGGGTTTGAAGTTGTGAGTGGCTTTTAATTTATACACTCTTCCTGCACTCCGAGTGAGGCTCCAAGAATTCACTTGCACCGACTGTTTTCGACGGACAACACTTCACCCACTCCGGCATGCAACTCGACTTTCTTCACTCTCCGTCCGATCGATGCTGATGTTCGTGTGCCGTGATGCGAAGCGGATGTAGCTGCTTTTCGTTCAGTGGCCGGCCGAGGGCAAACAATTTTTTCTTCTCATTTGTTTTCAAGATCGTGTTCCCAGTGAGGTGATGTGTTGACGTTTGGTGTTTGAATATTGCACACATAACAAAAAAGGCTCAAAATCTAATTGTAATGTAACAGCGGTTAGCGGCGGCAGTCGTCTAGGCGTATCGTAAGTCTCGGAGTGTGGGTTCGATTCCCGCTCCAGTCGGTGGAAACTTTTCGTCAAACGAAAAATTCATCACTGGGCCACTGGGTGTTCTGTGTGTTGTCCGTTGTCTAGTGTAAGTAATGTGTTCAGTCTGTGAAGCCTCTGGCTGAAGACGATGTGAATTGTCTTATTATCAAGTTATTCCACTAGAAATTTTTATGTTTTTTTTTTATCAAATTGTGCATGCACAAAAATACGCAAGATTTTAAAAAGGATACAATGTCAGGAAAGGAAACTGCCGTAGTGGTTATACTCTTCCAGGTATATTTTTTAATAAAGAAGAACTCATCAAACTTTAACATACAGGAGATAGACAAAATGATCGGGACCAGCGTTACCAGATCTACGGAAATTTCCGTAGATCTACGGAATTGCGCTTATTTTACGGAACTACGGATCCGTAGAATAAATCTACAGAAAACCCGGTTTTTATACGGAAACCTACGGAAAGCTACGGGAAATCTACGGATTTTCAACCTGAATCTACGGAATAAAAATTCTGAAATTCTCCCCCCCCCCTCATCAATTTTCATCTACGGAAGCACTTGTGAAAAAATCTGACATCACTGATCGGGACAGGCACTTTTCACTTTCAGTTTTTAGCTTTTCAAAAAAGAGGTTATTATGCCTTTTACTAGAATCATTCTAATTTCAAGTAGAATTGCTCAATCTTTCCCAAATTTGGATCGATGATTAGTTGATCAACTTACAGTGAAAATTTGAGAGATTTTGATGCATTTTTTGAAAAGTTATAGCAAGTTGATCATTTTTTGAAATGTGTGAACTTGTTTCCTGTCTCGTTCATTTTGTCTATCTCATGTAAGATGCTCTGATCCGATTCAACCGTTGAAAAAAGAGCTCGAAGACTAAATAGAACCATCTGCTATACTTTTTTCATATATACTAGTAACGTATTACAAATTTATCTTCTCGCAGGTTGAGCTTCACTGGGAGTATGGAGTACACAGCTCTCGATGTGCCGGAACACTGATCGATTACAATACAGTCGTCACATCAGCAAGCTGTACCATGGACTCGGCAGGCAAAGCGCCACAATTCATCACAATTTTAGGACAAGCAGTGAACATAACCGAAGTTAGACGTCATCCTAACTATACGCCGGGATTATCACAGGACAACATTGCTCTTATAAGACTGAAATCATACGTGAAGATAAACTCAGATATTGCTCCGGCTTGTCCAGCATCCGGCTCATTCGATTATGGCTTGAACTCCTTCAGAATACTGCGTAACACAACCAGCAACACCAGGGACCACATGTTTCTCCCAGTTCGACATAAATGTAACGATTCGAGCGTTAATATGGACTGTTGGGATGCAAATTACCGCCTTATTCCAGGACTGTGTAAAGTCGATGAAGGAGGGCCATTGCTCGATCGCAGTCACTCCACTCTACAGGGTATCAACGTTGAACCGGGCGAATGCGGATCTTACCATCCGCTAACCGTGCTCAAACTTGACTCCTACATGGCGTGGATAGTATCGTTTGTGCTCGACCGATCGGTCACTCCAGAACCGCCCATTACCTTTCCAGAGGATGACACTTCTTCATTGTTTTTCAAGCCGTGCAGCACACGGGATGGAGCAGAAGGTGTTTGCCTTAGTCATTGGGGTTGTGGTGCGGAAGTCGAGCGGCAGAAACGGAACCGGACTGGTGTGACCATGTGTGGGTTCGAGGGGGATGTGGGGTTCATTTGTTGTCCAAGAGACAGTGTCGGGAAGGTACCTTTGGTGATACCACCACCTCCGTTGATACCTTTGATTGATCTGGTACAAATAAAACCTTGAGTTGGTTATAAATCATATCTAAATCGAAAAGCTTTTTTTTTTTTATCTGTATTAACGAGATTTTTAGACCTAGGCCAGTTCATCTCGGGACCCACGCTTTACTTCCCTTCCGAAGGAAGAACTCACATTTTGCGAGTTTGTCGGGAGTGGGATTCGATCCCAGGTCCTCGGCGAGATAGTCAAGTGTTCTAACCATCACACCAGGTCCGCTCCACAATCGAAAAGCTTGCCGTTGATGGCAGCCAGATGTTTATGCTGAAAGAAAGCTAACGATGCAAAGTCTGAGGACTCAGGTTTTTGAAGTTAGTTTCACTTAACAACCGTTTATCAAGTACCGTACACAGGGGTCAAATGGGTAAATCGGGAACTAAATACCTCACCTAGTTCACAGAAGTCCAGAGATGAAAATTTAAGTTTTTAGAAGAAAAGTTCATCGTGTTTTATTTATTTCAGGGGTTTCAAATATGTTTTTTCACATAGCAGAAGCCGTTGTTGGGGGGCGTCTATTAACAACCTGGTCATTTTTTGGGAGATTCCGAATCCCTTCTCCTGTGTGGCCTTTGATCACACAAAAAAAAACAAATTTGCATAGTCCGAGGTCTTCTATATCATTGTATCCTAGATTGCATCGCATCGGCACAGTTAGTCGTCAAGCGCGCGACCGTGCCGAGCTCTCGACGCATACTTAATTACACACCAACAAACAGACTGCTTGGTGGCTAGGTATGCAGAGTGCGAGAGTAAGTCTCGGATTCATAAAACAATTCGCTCTCACTTTTAGTTAGTGGAAACAAACGCGAGTGTGTTGTGGATTGGCATGTAAGCCGGAACAGAGATGGATTTGTGAAAAAGGTGTGTTCATGGTGTGGCTTCTGAGTCAGTTAGCTTCCTATTCCGCAGAATCATTACATGTTGTGTGGCATAGTTGCTTAAAGCGCCGGTCGGAATATAAAATATTCCAGTATGTTTCAATTTGACATTTCAAAAATTAATTTTATGTTTGAAATTTAATGAAATGCCAAGTTTAATTTTCCCTCGTCCAATTCGCAAACTTCAATGTTGATTCTGTCGCAAAAAGCAAACGGAAAAAAGTTTGAAAACTTTAGAATGTTTTCGAAAATCATTTTATACTTACCCAGACAACCAGGAATCGCATAAGAATGCACGCTGTACATCGTATAAAGTACTATTTTAAATCACTATCGCATATATATGTACAGCGGACGGACAATATTTGTCGCATATAATGAGATTTTTTGAACTTATTACGACGCATCAGATAAAGTCATATAAGAATACAAATCAATTTTTATTTGGTATGAGTACATCGTAGTTGATGCTTTTCTGATGTTTTATTACGATGATCTTTACTTATACGCAAAAACGTGCGAGTAAACCCGCAAAGCGTCAAATGAATTCGCATAATTGCGTACTGCGATGATTATACGACTTCGCTTGGTACTTTTCTTGTTGTGTCTGTTTAACTCGCATTGGTGTACGGATGAAATCGCATAAAAGTACAAATAAACCCGTTAAAGTGTGCATACAAACTCGCATAAGCTAGAAGTGTTTATGTTGACATAATGCGATTTTATGTGTGATAACAATGAAGAGTTGCTGTTGGGGTGCGAATGCAGGGCCAAAATGCTTAAAGAAAGTGAACAGCCGTAACATTGGATCATGGTTAGGTTTCGAACCCGAATCTGGCTACAATTATCCTCTCATTAATAGGTTCCCACTTCATGAGCGCAGCGTGGGCGTGATCGCTGAATAGGAAACCATCTCCACGGTGGCGAGGAGTGTGTTCACCTCGTAGGCCAGAGTACAGCAGAATTTGACCCGACGCCAATCTGTGTTCTCCAAAGATCGGCCAACGAGCTTCGCTCAGTCCTAGGATCTCAAGCTTTATACGGCATGCCTCATTGGCTAGTTGTGCCAGTTTGCCCTGCTGGGCTAGGGTTAATACATTCTGAGTACCAATTCTTGTCCGTTGTTTCGCGCAAAAAGTCGTTGCCGTTCAATCAGTTCGTTATCTTTCATTTTCGGTTTCTGTAAAGGTGTCATTAGACTGTTTGCTATGATGACAAATATTTGGCCAAACAAGTTCAACAAATGACCAACACAACGTGAAACATGGCAACCTTGGATAAATGTCGGTCTACAATTACAAATATACTTGCTCGTCTAATGGACTCTTAACGGTTTTTTTGGTTTCGGAAACAGTAGGTTGTTGGCCTAACGTCTCCTATCCACCGTGGTGGGGCTGCCACCATAGGAGCATTTCATACTCAGCCGCTGGATGCCAGATCAGACGCTGTTTGGGCCCTCACCTCCTTGGTGAACAGACACTCGAGACGTACCTCCTCAATCTAGCTGTAGTCAGAAGGACAACATTGCCCAAGCTGCACTACCAGCTAATGGCTAGTTTCCACTTCGTACGTACTGTGCAAAAAGATAGGACAAGTAATGGTCAAGTAATGATTCCGCTTCAAAATTACTTGAGCGGTTCACAGATGGCCAGTAAGGATAAAAGTGTAACACTCATAACGCCTCCCGTGCGAATCAAATGGAGCTGTCACTTTTCCTTGCGGAAAAATTGTCCGCGCTATTATTCCGTAAGAAAAAGTAACGTTTCTCCCCATACTGGATCAGTTGTCAAAATTACTTGCGGAAAAAGAGGGAATTTTACTTGAGCGCTCTACTTGGCAACACGAAACTTAGCTTAAGCACATAACTCTCAGCTGGCGGTCTTTGTCATCGCTTGACCCGTGGAAGCATGAGGTAGGAACTTCCCGAATAACAGTAGAAAAACCGAACGTTGTATTGTAACAGTACTATTTAGAACAATATTTTTACAATAGACATCTCTGTAAAAATAAAAATACAAAAACAATAATATGTAATGTAGACAGCATACAGTGAATTGTTAATAAGATTTTTACAATATAGTATACAGGTAGTTAAGTATCGTAACAATACAAAAAAATATTTTACTCCATATATAAAATTTTACAAAACAACACATTCTATTGTAAATGAATTGTTCTAATTACTGATACGTGGATTTCAATATACCGTGCGTTGTATGGTACATGTATGGTTTCAAACAATAAAATGTACTGTAAATATATTGTTTTCATTTGTAACTAGCTGTCCCGGCAAACATCGTTCTGTCTGCCTACTGTGATTTTTGACATGCAGCTTCGTAAGAAAATGTCCCACAAAATATAGTTTCAAACTTTTTTGTTTTTGGTGCATTCCCGGTCGATTTGCCCAATTATTTTTTCGTACGAACACGTCGGAGTCCTGAACGAATGAAACACTGAAAGAATGATACAGATCCGTTGACCCGTTCCCGAGCCTATTCGTGACATACAAACACCATTCCATTTTTATTTATATAGATTTCACTACTGGCTATACATTTAATCAAATGGTTTTGGAATGATTCTCTTTTGTTATGTTGTATTGTTTTACATTACATAAACCATATGATATATTATCTTGTCATGTTGCACCTGTTAATGGCATCTTAGGCTTTCTAGCCAAACTAACCTGAAAATACTTAGACAACTCTTCATATATAGGATCGCCTACGTCTACGTCTAAGTCTGAGTCAAGATCTGAGTGATCTCTGATTGCATTAACAGTTGAAGCTCAGGCTCCCATGCCCCACCAGCCAGATAATTGGGTTGTGCTAACTAAGCGTTATTTATGGCAACACTTTGAGCGGCATGATGGAACTATGCCGAGCGCGCTAAGTATTATTAGACCACTAATGTAGTTGCATGAAGTGGGTGACGAGGTATATAAGTATCATTACAGCGTGCTTAACCGTTATTGCAATATTAAGCTTCAGTTTGACTAAAGTTTGAAATACATAACAACTCATGAGAAAACTGTCAAAAATCGAACCCGCAGACGAACCTATATATTAGAAGTCGTTTCAGTGTCCAGTCCATATGTTAAAGATGACTCTACGTCAAAGATAAACTTCGTCAATCGCATTTGATTCGGTTGTGATCGAAGTTCACATGAGAGAAGGGAAGAAAATTCCCCTAAATGCAAATACAGAAAGAATACCCAAGCAACCAAAAGTTCGGATTCCACTTGAAGAACGAACTCAGAAGTTCAAGTTTGGTTCAATTCAGGTTTCGTTGAGCTTAATTCTCCAAAAAGTTACTCATGTATTGTTTATGAACTTGGAAGTACATGTACAAGCTTTTGACTTCTCTTTAAAATGACATAAAGTAGAAAAGGGGTCCAGAAAAAAACTTACTTTGAACTTTTGAGCAGAGTTCAATTAAAATTTAACCGAACTCATGTTGAACTTTTGCGTGCCTCTCAAGCTCAAATAAAGTTCAGTTGGACATATTCCAACAACTTGAAAAGTTCCGTTTCGAACTTGTTTCGTACTTGTTTTGAACTTACTACTCAAAGTTCAGATAAATATTAACCGTACCAAAAGTGAACTTCACTTGAACTTCGGCGACAGCGGAGCTAGGGAGAAGTTCTTATTTAATTTAATCACTCGGAAATCGAGCTCAGCAGCCACAACTTGTATTAATTCCACAAGTGCACTTTGTTTCACTATATTATTTCAACGTACTTACTTGTAATCAACGCAAAGCATCCGTATTGCGTGGCTCAAAGGGTGCCCCCGCAGAGGACAACTGTTCCACCACGGATTCCACCGGAGTTTTTTTTGTTGTGCATATTTTTTCCAGCTTTGCTGGATGTTTCCAACCCCGTCTCACTTGTCGCTGCAGCGCTCCGGTAACACTAGTTTACAAAATAAAACGAAAGTCGTGAACGTCTGTCAACGATCAAAATTTTTGAAGTATAATTTAGCACTGATTTCGAAACCGTGCTTCCAAAAATTTTAAGTAGAGCAGTTTTTAAGTTTTAGCTCAATATTGAGTTTTACAACTTTTTTTTTTTTTTTTTTTTTTTTTTTTTTTTTTTTTTTTTTTTTTTTTTAGATTTTAAGTGCAGTAGGCTTTGCGCGCGGGTGGCTGCTTTTTTCGTTAGCTGTCACGTTTTCTATCGTTTCCGCGTTCAATTCAATTCCGACGGTCTAATCGCTAATCGGATGATAGCGCTACGCCATTTGGACTATTTGTTTCTGATAAATTTGGAAGTTTCCTCTTAGTTTGAGTTTCATGTGAAAGATCCCTTACTTCGGGTAACTTCGTTGTCCCCAAATCAGTATATTTTTTTTTCGTGATTCCACTGGTGATTTGGCCGGAACAACGACAACCAAGTAATTTTCGCGTGTGTGAAAGTGTGTTTGTTTCGGGAGGCGAAAAAAAATGAAGATGAATTAGACCCTGAGGATTGTCTGTGAGTGACTCCCACTTCTAAGACCGGATGAGGCCCCCGGATTCATTAAAGAAAAACAGGAAAACAGTGGTCAGCCAGCCTATAGACAACATTGCGTTCGCTCTGTTTGGTGAAATTCGCTGGATATTATTGTGTGTGCCGCGGCTCGAAATGTTTCTGAGAAGGACCGTTTTGCTTGCCGCTGCGCTGCGGAAATATGACAGCAATTCATGGCTCTTGTTTACTGTTTGAGATTGCTGGATTAGCTGGAGCAAGACATTTACATGGTGAGATCTTTCTAATTTTACTATTAATCATATGTTTCTGAAATGAAAATGATCTGCTTTAGCAAGCGATCTGATCGTATATCCATGTGCAAATTGGTCTCTCATTTTTTTTTGGTTTGCATGGTTTTTTGGTTAATAAGCCGAAATTGAAATCCGGCTGATGAGCTTTTCAGTAGAATCTTATCGAACTAATAGTGAAAAATGAAAATATGTGAGAACGTTTTACATTCATGTTGCATGATTGATTGACACTAATTGATATGTATTAAGCGGGAACATAATTTTTAGTTTTTTTTCAGAGAGCGAGTAAAGGCGCTTAAGCCTAGGCACTAGGGCCAGGACACGGACCAAATACCTGTGTTCCATCCCAGGACCAACGACGAAGGACCAAGGGGAGACATTAACCTTCTTAGCATCGTCTCCCCCACCGTTTTTCACGTTTATTTTTATTTCAAGCTGAGAGGTTGGTACGAGATGTCCCCACTCAATGGCTTCTTTGTTGAATCAATAACGCTGCACAGTAGGCCTGGCCGCTTTAATGCTTGTAATGCATCTATGATGTACTGCAATCATTAATAATGACAAGAAAAATGATAGAAGTTGTCGATTCTATCATTTTCCAGGATTCTTTCAATGAATGGCTGTGTATGTGTAGACTAGACTAGACTAGAATATTGAGTTTTACAACTTTTAAAAATATGAAATTTACCAAAATTCATATATCTTGCGTTTTATTCAACCAATTTCAAATATTTTTCCATAAATTTAAAGCTGAATACAATACCATTCGATTATCTGAATGCAGGTTTTGCGTCAGATTGATGAAATTCAAGATATTGGCGAGTTTTAGGGACGATCTCCTTAAATCTTGATCAAATTTCCAAAAATATATGAAGAAATGTATTTTTGCCTTTCTCGTACACTAAGTGTACTGGAAAGGCTATATGTTCACTCCAAAAATGACTTTTTGATAGAAGGTCCGGAGGGTCGAGTCACATATACCAATCAACTCAGCTCGACGAATCGAGGTGATGTCTGTGTGTGTGTATGTATGTGTGTGTGTGGGTGTGTATGTATGTGTGTGTGTATGTGTGTGTTCAAATAAAACTCACATCACTTTTTGGCAGTAAACCTCAACCGATTTTAATGACCAACAGTTCATTCGACGCGGAATCTGGTCCCATTGTTTCCTATTGAAAATGGTTCGGATCGGTCCAGCCGTTCCGGAGTTATGGCCATTTAGGTGTTCCGGATCGGTACCCCAGGAAGGGGCCAGATATGAAAACGCTACAAACCCATTCATGCGACACATCAAACTACGGCACTTTCGAAAACATGATTAACGGTAAACAGGAAAACAGTCTCGGGCCATATCTGAACCGGTAGTGTTCCGGAACCGGTTCCTGGTGACCCGCCGGAAGTGGCCAAATATGAAAGGGAACCAAACCCATGCATGCGATACATCAAACTGCGGCTTTTTCGATAGCCTGATGAACAGTAGGCAGGAAAATATTCTCGGACCATATCTGAACCGGTAGTGTTCCGGAACCGGTTCCGGGTGATCCGCCGGATGTGGCCAAATATGAATGTGAACCAAAGCTATACATACGACACATCAAACAGCGGATTTTTCGATAACCTGATAAACAGTAGGCAGGAAAACATTCTCAGACCATATCTGAACCGGTAGTATTCCGGAACCGGTTCTGGGTGTTCCGCCGGAAGTGGCTGAATATGAAAGTGAACCAAACCCATGCATGCGATACATCAAACAGCGGCTTTTTCGATAGCCTGATGGACAGTAGGCAGGAAAATATTCTCGGACCATATCTGAACCGGTAGTGTGCCGGAACCGGTTCTGGATGTTCCGCCGGAAGTGGCTAAATATGAAAGTGAACCAAACCCATGCATGCGATATAACAAACAGCGGCTTTTTCGATAGCCTGATGAACAGTGGACAGGGAAACATTCTCAGACCATATCGGAACCAAAAGTGTTACTGAATCGGTTCCAGATGTCACGCCGGAAGTAGCCAAGTATAAAAGTTAACCAACCCCTTACATGCGACGCATCAAATCGCAAGCTCTTCAGGCAACCTGATGAACGGTTAATAAAAGAGAATAGTTTCAGATCATATTTGGATCAACCGATAGAGTTCCAGAACCGGTTCCGGGTGTCCCGCTGGAAGTGGTCAAATGTAGTAGATACCAAAACCCATGCCTACGGCACATTAAACAGCGGCTTTTTAAATAACGTGATGAACGATTAGTCAGAAAATAGGCTCAGACCACAACGAAGATCTTAATAAAGGCTAGCGATAGTGTTCCAGGATCGATCTACACCGTGTCCAATAAGTTCTCATACAAAATCAAATTGAATTCATTTCACATCTGTAATAAGGATTATAAATGTAAATATATCTATCGAAAGGCAAACTAACACTGATCAAATGCAGCATATGTTTTGGAATTAACTGTCCTTTATCCTTCTCCGCTGATCGCTTATGTGTCGTAAGTCTATTTCAGCTGGCACGCACGCCATTTCTTTGGTATTTCGTCACATTTTAACGAGTAATGATTTAAAGTTGAAACAAATTAGGTTCCTGTCCTCACAATTGCTAGTAGTAACTATGGCCAAAAGAGAAAAAATATGAGACTCTGTATTGGCGGAGTACGAAGCCATTTTATTTAGTACAAAATAAAACGTGAACCAAATAAAAATGTCCATTTACCTGTTTTCATGAGATTTGTTGTGTTAAAGAAGCATGGCTGTATCATATCTTGTTGATTCACAAAATTCTCACTTCTAATTCGTACTTGTATCCCTATTGTGGTAAATTTTGTCCAAAATTTACGTTTTATGACGTTTATCTTTAAGATAACGAACATTTTCAAGGAAATCAGCTCAAGTGAAGCTTACTAGCAAATTTCTTACCATATCATAACCAAAATTGTATTGTTTCAGCTTTAGTATATCCATTTCGTACAATACTTGGGATATAAACTCAAAATTTAACCTTATGGACTCTATTTAGCTACCGTAGAATGAACAACTTTTCGGACATTATTCTTGCGTGCCGGAGCAAACGGATTTCAGAAAACGGAAGTGTACTGTTAGGCATATAAAAACAAATAGAAAATAATGTTTTTCTAAACCATATGCTTTATTTAATCAGTATTATGTGGCCCTTCAATACATGCATTGATTTTGAAAATATGAAACACAGATGTGAAATAAAATTATATTTTCTAAATTTGTTTTTTGTATGAGAACTTATTGGACACGGTGTAGGGTGTCCAGCCGGAAGTGGCCAAATGCCAAAAAGAACCAAACCTATGCATGCGACACATCGAACCGCGGTCTTTTTTTAAACCATGAGGAACGATTAGCAAGAAAATAGGCTCAGACCACAATAGAGGCTACCGATAGTGATGCGAAACCAGCATTGGGTGCTACCTAGGGTGCTTCGCAGGAACTTCAAAAATGAACAAAGTCAATGCAAGCGATAAATATGTGTAAGAAAACAAAATCTTGACCGAACTAAGGCCACATACATACAGACGTCTTACTCTACTCACTCTCCATCGTCCTTGTTTTCAACGGTTGAAACCAATATTAATCGTTGTTGCTCGTTTGACGTCTACTCACTACCAACATCAAGCCGCAGTGAAACGCAACCTGATTAGCAATTGGCGATTATTTTTTCGTAACGATGAATATAATACCAATATGTTACAAATGATATGTCTGTTTGTCTGTACTAAAGCAATCTCATCAAATCACTGAGGTGTAAAAATATACAGTAGGATAGGTCAACGTTATATGAGAAAATTATCGCATTAATCCCGAAGAAAGTTTTTTCAATCCTCTTTTGCGTCTAAAACTACTGGGAATTTTTTTTTTTATGGGATTTAGTATGGGCAATTTCACTTACTTGCATTTTTTGGCAAATTTTACATGAATTTTGTAACCTATGATAATAAAATATGTATAGCCTAAAGTGTGAAGAAAAAACTATGTCGAAGACCGTAAAGCAGGGCTGTCCAACATACGGCCCGCGGAATCGATGAATGAAACTTGGCCCAAGGATTGAAATATTTGAAGATATTTCATATTTAAATAAAATTTAATAGTGAAAATAAACTCGAAATAGGTAGAGTGCTTTGTTTAAAAATTTCAAAGATTAAAAAATTTAAATACATAAATTTAAAAATTTTAAACTTGAAAGGTACAGCCAAATTTGAAGCAGAATTTCAGCAAAATTTACTGAATTTCTGAAAAACGTTGCTGCTGAACAGCAGAGTTTACTGAACGAATCAGGAAAGTTTGCTGGATTTCAGCAAATTGTTTGCTGCAACCTGCAATTCGGCAAAATTCAGAAAAAAAAAGTATTCAGGGTGATTTTTGCAAAACAACAAGAATTCTTGCTCACATTTTTATGACCCAAATGATGTCAGTGTTATAATTTGCCGTGAGAACGGGTAATCGGATGTACACAATTTCACTGTTGCATTCGTGCTTTCGAAATTTGATGTCGAAATTTAATGTCTGGCCCGGTATGGAGTATCACTTGTGGCCCGCGGCCACGAAAGGTTGGGCAGGCCTGCCGTAAAGTCATCTGTGATTGTGAAAGACGTTATATCCTAGCTTGTAATTATCGTCTTGATGTTGATCGGTCTTCAGTGATAGTGAAGGTGCTCAAGCAGTCAACTGAAAATTCTGATTTTTTTCATCCCAGTCTATACGTTTAACGTAACGTCGGAATATGTTCAATTAATAAACTTCCCAATATTATTAAAATTATTGCTTTTCTAAATAAGGTATTCTCAGGGTTCAGGAACAGTTCGCATTACGTCGACGGAAAGATCATGCTTCGGAATGATGGCCCTAGCACAGAAACTAGCTTAACAAACAATAGTAGAAGATTCCAAAAACAAAGACCGAATTCTAAACCGCCCGATAGGTAGGAGATTGTCCACATCACGACGGTTTCACGGACTCAATAAATACGAAAACTTCCGTATGACATTTTTAAGTAAGGCAAGGCCATCTTGACTAGAAAACCTTGTCCGATTGAACCCTTGAAAAGGCCCCATACAGATCGAAACGTCGGAAAAAACTAGTGTTTTCGATTCCCCAAAAGGCTGAAGCCAACATTCTGAAGCAAAATCATCCCAGTCGTATCCCAACCAAGGAAAAATCATGAGTACATGTTCGACGAGAAAGGCACTATCACCACTAGGTGGATTAATCTGTTTTTTTTTTTTTCAATAAGAAAAAAAAACAATCTAAAAATTCTTTCTCAACGTTGATTTGACATATCATATGTAGGCGACTTACAGTAAAAAATTCAGCTCAATCGGAGCATTGATTACGGAGAATGAGATGTGTGAAATTAGCGACGTTGCTTAAAAATAGAACAAAAATCGATTTCAAATCATTAACCTTGTATGGAAAGTCGAAAAAATTTCCGATCTACTGTAATTTTTTTCCTTCGCGTTTTCGAACTCAATGCATGATTCTACATCAAAAATGATCATCAGCTTACCGAGTTCAAAAATGCTGTAAACTAGTGTAATCGACGCGATCGTAGTCACTGGAAACCAAGCTAGAAACTTCTAATCTTTTCTTAAAGTCGATACACTGGCCCTAATTTATTGCTTTGCACTGCGAACCACAACAAACTGAAAATGTCAAACTGTGTAAGTTCACAAGAAGTTCCATGTGAACTTCTTTCGAACTTTCGACTTCAAAAAGTATTCCAAGTTCATAGAAAGTTCATACGCGAACCTGATTGAGCTCTACTATTTGATATCAGCACATTGAGTAAAATCCCACAGTACCTAACAACACATACATGGAGTAGTGGTTAGGCACCGGCTTTCAACGAGGAGAACCCGAGTTCAAATCTCAGCAAGTAAAAAACATTAACAATTATTTCAAGGTATTAGTCAATTTGGATTCCACATGAACTAATGTCTCTTAATAATAAATTACTTTTGAGGACTAAACACATTTTTTTTCATTTTTTAGAAATTTATTTTTAAGCTGAATAGCGTTCCTTCCAGCGACACAAGGGTACTTTTTGTGAACTCAAGTTCGGTTAATTACTTAAAAAGTGAGCTGAATAGAATGCTATTCATGTTCTTTCGAATAGCTGATTAAGCCCAAACATGCTATTTTATCCGAACTTATGGTTGCTTGGGTAGTGTTGAACTCATCCACTGATTTACGGTAATCTGACCTGCGTCTTTCCGAGTTGACCTACATACATATTACTCTCATCTAGAAATCCTCTACATAGAGATGAGCGGAAGTTACATATGTCGATTCGACATCGCTGTTTGTTTTGTTTACAACAGCTTCCAACACTTGCCACAAAGCTAGATGTTCAAACTTTTTGCGTGACTTTGTTGTAATGCAAGTTGCTTTGTTTACGTTCGCTAATTATATTCGAACTTTTTTCCCAGATTTTGAAGAAGATAACAGCGCAATCGAAGAAATCTGAAATGCATTGCAAAGAATAGCGCGAATCAAATCGGCAGAAGTGAATCAAGCAGTAGCAATGAAAATTTTTTTCGAAAATAGCAGCGACAAAAGTTTCTTCATGAGTATAAGCTTTTGAAAGCAGAATTATTAATTAAATATTATCGTTTTACTCAATTTACATATGCCATCGAATTCTCGATAAAAAAATATTTGTAAAATGTTTATTGTCGATTGCAATACTGTTCAAACAAGGAAGGCGTTAAACATGTTCATGTTCATACAACAACATAAACATGTTCATTTGGCTCACACTTTGACAGTTCTATCTGCTCGAATGGCTCACAATGGCCGCCTCCGCACATCTCTATAATGTAGGATTACTACTCTCATCGCACTCTACTTACCTAGCCCGCCGTATCTCTTGGATCTGCAGTCCTTAGGACACCTGGTTTAACACTTATGGACAAACGTCTTGATATCCCGCTTCAACAGTGCATCAGAACTTCAGACGCACAAATCTCAAGGAGCAAGCTTCAAACAACAGTGCATTTTATTATTCTATTCTTGCTCACTTGTAATAAGCTTAAAATAAGAAGATCAGGTGCGCTGGTTTTGTTGAAGAAGAGATTTGTGCTCTCGAAATCGTGAGTAGGTGCCAAAGTCGGCCATTTTGGGATTCTAACAAGTCTGTCCTTATATTTAAACATTTTTTTTTTTACTTTAAATTGATGTTTGAACTTATTCACTTTTTTCTCTTTCTTTTCCTTTGCATAAAAAAAGTCAAGAACATCAAAAAAATAACAAAGCACGGAAAAAATCTAAAACTGAATAAATAATTAAAAATGCACGGAAAAATAATATTTCGGAAAAGTGAATAGTTCAAACGTAAGAAAAACAGTATAATATATTGTTACATAAAGAACGGATGTAAATGTACAGTAGCTACAATTTGCAAAGCTTTTTCCGGACCATTCCATTACAATACACTTTATTGTAGCTAGTACAATGTATGGTGCAGGAATTGTTTTCACCATACACCCTATGGTCAAAATGTTTGGGATAGACAACTTTTTTTTTCTCTGACAAAAATGTTCAACATGCTGTAACTTTTCATAGGGTGCATCAAAAATACTCAAATTTTGAATGTTTGTTCACCTATTGTACATGATTGGTACAAATTTGAGCTCGATTGGTTAATCTTTCTCGAAGCTAGAACCGTTCTCAAAAAACACTATTTTTTAGACAACTAATTTTTGAGCTCCAATATCTCGGAGACCAGTGAACCGAATCGAATGAAATTTTGTGCGATTATCAACAATATCTTAATGCTTGAAAATTATTCAAAACATAGGTACTTTTTGAACGTTGAAAAAAGTTATGATGATTTGACATTTTCACCCATATAGAGGAAAATGAGTCAAATTCACAATATCATACAAAAATTACTGAATGTTTTATTTTTTCAATCCAAATAGGCTCTAATGCATCTTATCAGAGAATCTTTGGATATCAACACTAAAATTTGATGATACTGATGTAAAAAAATTACATTATTTTCAAGAAAGATCCAAAAAGTTAACTTCTTTCACCGTTCAAAAAGTATGATGAATGATTTAATGACATGAGAAGCATCAATGAATTGTTTTTTTTTTATCTTTATTTAAGAGGTTTTCAGCCTGAGAGCTGGTTCGCCTCCTCAATGAATTGTTGATAAACGTTCAAAAGTTCATTAAATTCGGTTTACTGGTTTCCGAGATATGACAGTTCTAAAATAATTTGTCTGAAAAATAGTGTTTTACGGGAACGATTCTAGCTTCAAGAAAAATTAACTGGAAGCAAAAAGATGTAGACTATCTATAATTAGCCTCTTTAGCACTGAAAATCTAATTTTTACACTAAATTTCACGTATCAATTTCACTCCACTTACGAGTCGACATTTTTGTCGACATTTCTCCGTAAAAATCCCGGAAATTCATACAGTTGTTTTTCCTGATTATCTCATGAAAATCCTTCAAGATTTCTCCTAGAAATTCCTCCTGTTTTTTACAAAACTGATTACACTCATTCGAAAAGGGTATTCTGCTTAAAGGGTTCGAAAAGTCGGTACAAGATCATTGTCAATGTTGTTAATGTAAATTTCAGGTTAATAATTTATTGGGTATAACATTATATGATTATTATATAATATACATTAAGGAAGATTAGTTGCCGTTATTGCACAGTGGTGACGTACATAGCGTACACTGCTCATAATTTCCTTCACTTATTCCGTTGCAGGTTTCACCTTTGCTACGAGCTTGTCGTACGCATCCTCGCCTGATCACCTCATGATCTTTGACTAAGTAAATAGAAATTTTCTTTTAGTAAATGTGAAACTTTTCCAGTCGGTTTTCCAACACTTACCGGTCGATTTCATTGTCACGCATGCGTATTCATCAGCATTTGCTTCTAAGTCAGCCCGTTTCCAAGACGTAGTTAAAACAATTCCACCGTTATTGTTTGAGCTGGATCCTTCAAGCATGCCCGGCCACATTGTGGTCATGACGACTCCTCCGCCGTTGGACCCACCGGTCACTATTTGCGATGAAGTCATTCCGGTCCACTGTGTGGTGAGGATGACCCCACCGTCGTTGATCCAACCCTGCGTCAGACCGGGGGTGGTTTGCAGGCCATTCGATGGATTCGTAATGCCACCACCTCCATCGCCTCCGGGGGCAAGAGTCAGTGCCGGTGTAGACACGTCTGAGCGACCGCATGGTTCTATGGCAGGCTCAGACGAGTTACAGTCATCACAGTAGTAGCAGAGCAGTTGACCGTCGATTGCTGTGGAGAGAAATCTGAATCTTTTGATGCGCATTTGTGGATTTGTATTACTTGAAATGCTTACCTGCAGCAAGCGTTGCAAATACTAGGATTTCTATTTTCAAGTTCATCTTTGATCAACGGTAACTGTTCTCTTTTGCTCGAAGACGACTAATGACTAATCAACTAGCGATTGCAGGTTTTATAGATTGTGGTTGTCTGTGCTCTTATCATAGCATTATGGAAGCTCATCAGTAGACGCGAAACCTAAATTTTATGTATTGGTATACAGTTTGATCTGCAACGAATTGGTTTTTTTTTCTACAGAACCATCTCGACTATGTAATTACCAATCGTGATGGATGAAATTCCGGTATGTATACATAAAAGGGTAGCCCAAAAATCATGTTTCTATTCATGAACAACAGGGGACCGCGAATACTCGCATTTTTAAGTTCGTGAACAAAGCATGCACGTACTCGCGAAACCCTTCCTGTGTCGCTTCATCCTCCTGCTCCTGCAGAGAACACAAGACTGCCGCTACTTAAAAGATCGTCCAAAAATTCCTTGTGGATAAGCGATTTCTCATATACTGCTGCGAAATTATGATATTCAGATGATTTGGTGAGATCGTTTCAAATATTTCTTATTATTAATGGACATCATCACAGACCTTCTTATCTTATTTTAGAAATCAGTATTTTGTTCCGTTTCAGAGAGCGAAGCCGCTTAAGCCTAGGCATAAGGGCCAGGACACTGAGTAAATTCCTGTGTGCCATCCCAGTAAACTAAGGATCAAGGGGTGACGTTAACCAATTTTCATGTTTTTTCTGCAACCCAAATAGGTGAGCGGTACGAGATGTCCCCACTCAATATTGTGGATTTAGCACCAAATGTGTGTCGGAAGTTACTTCATTGACTTCCGCTACCTTTCCTATGCGTTAAATATAACGTCGGAAGTAGTGCTTAATAGAGCATCAGATTTATTATACGTTATGTTAAAGGCAGAGAAAGTTACAATGAAGTTACTCCTGACACCAATTTAGTGCTAAATCCATTCTTGTAAAACCAATAACACTGCACAGTAAGCCTGGCCGCTTTAATGCTAGAAATGCATTTCCAAAGTACTTCAATCATTAATGACAATAAAAATGATTACATTAGTCGATTCCTTCATTTTCCAGGATCCTTTCAATGAGTGGCTGTTGTGTATGTATATACTAGACTAGACTAAACTAGACACAATACAGCTTCACTGAGATGTTTGTATTTCAATGAAAAATACATTTTTACGACTGGAAGGTCTACCCTTCAAGAACAATGAAATACATAATTTGCTGAAAAAAAAACATAATAATTTCACTTCGGTTTGCTGTTGACGAATTAATGCTCGTGAGTTTTTTTTTTGTTTGGCTACGTTGTCACGAATTAGGCGGATGTGCATAAACTCACACATGAGTTATTCTTGGATCCATGATGTTTTGATGTATTAATTTTTCACTCGAGCTTCACTATGAAAACATTTCCATCTTTGGTAAATTACACGGCTTCTCAAAAATTTCAAACGGTAGCAGTTTAGATCAAATGGTATCAACTTGGGTCACCCTAGCGTATATAATTAAACAGTGCAAGATGCCTAAATTCCACCGTTTCATCAATGTCAGATTGGAATGTGTAACAGTGTTCAACATTTTTGTTTTCATTCATCGATAGGAGACAGATTCTTTTCCCGTCGAAACAATACAAAAACACGGTCTCCCGTGACTTGAAAAGATCCGGCATCTATTATGACGAGGAGGGAAAATTCGCAGCTCGTTATCAGATACCTTCATTTAAAGCAAAATTGTGCCTCTATTACGTATCAGTATTACAAAACGGAACGTAACACAACGATGATTCATCTTCTGTGCTATAACGAGCCAGAAAGAGTAGGAAAATGCCATAGGGAGAAAGAACATATGTGCAGGGGATCCTAGTTTTCAACTTTCCAATATAACTCTGTTAACCTTCACATACCCGACCCCCGACAACTAATTTTCAAAATGCTGGCATTTCGTCAATTTTCATCCGATTTTTTTGAAGTCGCCCTTAATCGATCATAAATTGGTGCAAGTTTATTACACTCAAGTGGTCTTGTGATATCCGGAACCATTCCGGAGATATTTCGGGTTGTACTGGGGTCAGGGGGTGTGGAAGGGGTCTGTTTTGCCAAATGACCAAAAGGGATTATTTCGTGTGTTATTGTGTTTGAGAGGCCCCCGCGGAACCTGTTTCAGGTGTTCCGGAGCGGCCATATCAGTTGCTACATACTTTAGTAATTTTTTTCCGCTCCATTCTCTTGAAATCATGAAGTTTGATACGTCGCACGGCATGTTTTAATTCACAACCAGAAATATCCGCAATGTAACTCCCGTGGAACCTATGCTAGATGTTCCGGGTTGGCCATATTAGTTGATACAGACTTCAGAGTATCGTTTCTGACTCAGTCATTCGAAATCATGAAGTTTGATATGTCGCACGACATGTTTTGGATGAAAACCAGTAGTGTCCCCAATGAGGCCCCCGTGGAACCTGTCACGGTGATCCGGATAGGTCAACTTATTCACATCTGGTTATCGCATTTGTGTTGTATTGTTCACAATAAAAATTCCGCTGAAAATCGATGATTCAAACACAATAACACACGAAATAATCATTTTTAGCCATTGCAGCACCCTACCTGACCCCAGTACAATCCGGAATAACTCCGGAATGGTTCCGGATAGTGCATGGCCACTTGGGTGTAATAAACTTGCATCAATTTATGATCGGTTGAGGGCGACTTCAAAAAAGTTGGATGAAAATTGACGAAATGCCAGCATTTTGAAAATGAGATGTTGGGGGTCGGGTATGTGAAGGTTAATCTAAGAGCTCGAAATAGAGTTTCCTGTCTTAACAATCCTTATTTATTTTATTTTGTTTGTTTTCAATTATTAAAATTTCAGGAATCGCGCCTCTTTCAGACGTGAACAGTCACGCATTGTACTTTGTGCGACACCCATGTATTCTGCAATATCTTAGGAACTTTATTATTTAGCAATAAACTGTCTTCGACAAAGTTGATTTAAACGCCATGGCCTACTTGGTACACTGGAACCTTATTTATACCATGAGCTGGAGATGCTTAAGTTAGAAAGGGCATGGAAAGAGGGATTTTTGTGCATAAAATAAGTCAGGGTGGTGGCAAGGGGCGCAGGTCTTGCTTCTGGGCATTTGGGATAGGGGTTTCCGGGAAGTCTCCGGAGTGCCCAAAGAGGGGCTTCAGGGGACTTCCAGGAGGTTGTTTTAGGGGATTTCAGAATCCATTTGGAGGCGTTCCGACAGGTTTCGTTGGCATTTCCATGAGATCATGGGGTTTCAGAGGCGTTTCAATATAGGAGTTCCAGGGACATGTCAAGAGGCTTCATGTGAGATACAGAGGGTGTTTAAAGAGTCATTAACTTGAATATTTCGAGCAATAATGGGAAATGTCACGGAATTTCATGAAATAAAACTTCATGACATTTTTCAATTTCCATCATTTCCTGTGTTAATTTACATCATCGAGCATTACCAATTAATAGTACCAATTGGTAATGGATAGTTAATGGTATTTTCAATTTAAAAAAATCTTACTAGGACCGGCGACATTAGTAAATAACGTGGACGTACGAGAGTTCGACAGTCGGATCTATATTTTAGGTTAGGGAATTCGGCTTATCAGTCCTTTTTCTCTAGAACGAAAACGGTTTTCGATTCGTCCCTACGTTTCGGTAACGGTTGTTACCATCCTCAGGGGAAAATCAGTAGAATCGTTCTTTGTTTGGAGACTTTGCTGAGCGTTTATCTATGGGGTTTTCGGTAGTTGTACATGCGTACTTATTGCTAGGTTTTTTCGGTAAAATTCGGTATTTTCAGCACTTTTAATATTGCTGTGTGCATTTGAAATGCAAATATCAAATGCGGGAATACCAAATGCGGTAAGATATTCTAAGAAGTAACCCGATGTCAGTGGAAGCATTCTGATCCAAGGTTGGCGGTGATTTTGGCTATGGTTGCTAAGTTGCCTTTGGTTACACTGTGTTACCGCGTTTGGAGCGCATTTGGGCACCGTTTGCATCTTGAATGCACACAGCAATATTGGATTGTTTTTGTACTATTTTGATTTGGACTGTAGCACACCATAAAAGGCAGTATCCGTTTATTACGTAACGCTAAAGTTAACATTTTTCGACCCCCCTCCGTAACGCTTTTTTGTATGAAAACCCAAAAAAAAATGTATGGGCCGTAACGCTTGGCCATACCCTCCTCCCCCTTGAGCGTTACGTAATTTGTGGACGGCGCCAAAGTACAGTCCAAACCAAAATAGAGCAAAAACTATCCAATAATAAAAGTGCTAAAAAATACCAAATTTTACCGAAAAAAACATAGCAATAAGCACGCATGTACAATAACCAAACCCCCATAGACAAATGCTCAGCAAAGCCTCCAAACAAAGAACGATTCCACTGATTTTCTCCTGATGATTGACTCTTGAGATTACTTGAAATACTCCAAAGAGCTCCATTTATTGTGCGTTTAGCACTAAATTGATTTCCGAAAAAACTTCATTCACTTCCGCTGCCTTTCCTATGCGTTAAACATAACGTCGGAAGTAGTGCGCTGTACAGTAAATCTGGTTTGCTATACAGCGCACTACTTCCGACGTAATGTTTAACGCATAGGAAAGGCAGCGGAAGTCAATGAAGTTTTTTCGGAAATCAATTTAGTGCTAAACGCACAATACCCGTTAAACGTTCCTAGACACCACACTAGCGATGAAGTGAAAAGCGGGTGAAATTTGACTTGAATCAATACTCTGTCGACATCTAGGTTTGCACACTTGTACAGTAATGAAGTTAACTTATCCATGTAGCAGCGTAGCGTCATGACGGCACCTTATCACGCAGGAGGTCACGGTTCAAATCTACATAGGAGTGCCATATGAATAAGTTAATAAGTATGTAAAGTAAATTTGAGCATGTTTCTCAATTATACAAGCAACAAAAAGTTGTGATGAATCTGTAAAGAATTTTTTTTCACATTCATTTTGAGGAAGTTCCGTCCGAAGCTGCTTAGAAGGTTATCCGACTTTCTTATATGAACTTTCAAGTTCTGAAATTACTTAAAAATGAAGCTGCTTAGAAGGAACCTCTAACAAGCTGCTAAGCTTATAAAGTACCCTCTTTTCTGAACTTTTGGTTACTTGGGCATAGTTTAGCAGAGATATCTAGGTGTATCAGAACCCTTTCTTTCTCCCGTTCGAAAATTTTCAGAGAACTTAATAAACTATGTAACGCTACTCATGAAAGACATGGACCTACAATAGTGTTAAATTTCAGAATTGTCCATACAGAAGTTTGTTTCAATCAATCCTGGCAGGAATCCCAGAAGGAATCCCTTTAGGTTTTCTGGGAGAAATATCTGGAAGAATCCTGAGAGGAATCCCAGCTGTCAGCTTGACAGGAACCACTGAAAGGATCATAGAAGAAATCCCGGGAGGAACTAGTGGAGAAATTCCGGAAGAAATCTCGCGAGGAATTCCATTTGCCATTTCCCGATTTCCCATTGAATACATCTTGATAGAAATCTTTGAAAGAATACAAGAAGAAATCCGTGAAGTAATCCCTTAAGGAATGTCGGCTAGATTTCCTAAAGGAATCCTTTTAGAACCCTTAGAAGAATCATGCCAGGAATCCCGCTTAGAAGCTGCACATGAATCTCAAAAAGAATCATATAAGAAATCCCGGTAGGAATTATTCAAGAAATCCCTAAAAAATCGCGAAGGGTTTTTGAAGGAATCCCATTACAAATTCCTGCACGAGTTGGGTCCTTAATTTTTGAAAAATGTATTCATTTTTTGATTTTATACAAAAGAGCACCTTTTTCTCAGCCACTTTGAATTTTAGATCTTTGTTTTGATATCTGCAATCAATTTCAAAGAGATTTTTCGAAATCATTTTTTGACAGCTGGGCAACTGTTTGACAGCTCCGCCCAGTACAAAATGCAACGAGTGGTGATTCGACAAATCGCTCCCATATAAACTTCAAATTGATTTTTAAATAGGTTCCCGGGCACCAAAATTCACGAACATTTGGGTTTCGGCTCAGTTTGGCATGCAGATTCAGAATATGAAATAGTCTCAACACAGCTAAAGAAGCCAATTTCTAAAAAAAAATCCTGGATTGCCTGAAAAAATATCGGCAAATATTTATATTCTTTCATACACATTTCTTCACTCTACTCTCTACCCTAACCTGTACCCTATTCCTTACCGTCTTCCATGCCCTCTATCCAACCCTCTATCATATGCTCTATCCTAGTCCTCAACCCTGCCATCTACCCTACCCTCTACTCTAACCCTCAATTCTACTCTCTACCCTAGCCTCTACCCTATCCTCTAACCTATTCTCTTCCCTAACCCTCTACATTACTCTATTTCCCACCATTTACTTCACCCTATAACCCATCCCTTCTTGGATTTCAAAATGGCGTCAAACATCGATTTTTGACTTCTGATCATCAACAACGATCGATAGATACTCATATTGCAAAGGATTCTAAAAATTTTCCTAATTCTGCAGTTATTCACGTCAAAAGGACTGTTTTGTTAAATAGAACACTGGGCGGATATGCGTCAAGGACAGACTTGTTAGAATCCCAAAATGGCCGCCACAATGGCCGACATTGGGACCTACTCACGATTTCGAGGGCACAAATCTCTTCGTAAACAAAACCAGCGCACCTGATCTTCTTATTTTAAGCTTATTACAAGTGGGCAAGAACAGAATAATAAAATGCACTGTTGTTTGAAGCTTGCTTCTTGAGATTTGTGCGTCTGAAGTTCTGATGCACTGTTGAAGTGGGATTTCAAGATGTTTGTCCTTAAACGCCCTTATCCAGGGCCCTTCATTCACCGAGTTGATATCGTTGAAATAATGGAGCGCATCTGGTGCGTTGGTCCCAGCACGTGTAACTATCACGCCGAGGACGTAGGATCGAATCCCACTCCCGAAAAACTCGCAAAATGTGAGTTCTTCCTTCGGAATGGAAGTGAAGCGTGGCCCCAAGATGAACTAGTCTAGGGCTCAACATCTGTTTATTAAATATTTTCCAACGTGTATTTTAGCCTAGAGTTAATTATGCAGTTTAAATCTTGTTAATATAGATAAAGAAATAGAAAATAGTCTGTCTTAATACAGATAAAAAAAAATAAAAAAATAAATTACCGGCTCCCCGTATTCAATCTTGATTTAACTGCATAGACCATACGACAAGAAATTTGATATAACAGTAGATGAACCAGTAGTTACTTCAGGAATTGATCAAGATCTAGATCAATCTAGATAGAGCTTTTAATTTTAGTTTCCTTGACCTGAAAAATAGTTTATAACTGCCAGGCTTACGTTAAATCTAATAAATACAATAGAGTACAATTTTCATTCCTAGCACAATGTTCGATAATCAACCGAAAAACAGCGGCAAAAATGGCAGTTTACATAATAGGAACCCGTCTAAGGAAAAGAGACTCGACTGTACTAAGATCTGATAAGTGATGGGCATTATTGAGACATGCAACGTTTTGTAAGTTTCGACTTTATATTAGGAATATTATGAATCCACACCAAAGAGAGGCGATAGATTATGTAAGTTTTAAGATTTAGTGGTTACAAAGGGAAGAACTGCAAAGTGTGCACTGCTGATAATTGCTTTTACTCGTTCTGTTACACGTTTCATCAGTACTTCGTCCTTGTAGCGCACATCCCCGACTTATTACTTGACGATTACCAACTAGAAAGAACAAAAGAAATATAAATGTTGAGGTCTCATCACTAACATTTCTTACTCACCTAGGTGTTTTGTCATTATGCATTTGAATCTCTCAGCGTTAGCCGGTCTATCAACTCGAATCTCTGACCACCACTTCCAACGTGTCATACCAGGCCAAATCGTAGTCAAAAGCAGTTCTCCGTTGTTAGCTCCACTATCAAAACCGCCGTAGTTCCACTCAGGCGTGACGGCCGCAGCCGGTATTGACGGTGGCGTCAAAATAGGATCTCCCTGTCCAATCTCTGAATACGGAGGATTGATGGTATTGCCAACTAGCTCGCCAACCACCGGGGGAGGAGTAAGAATGGGATCTGGTAGATGCTGAGAATTTTGAAGGTATTCTGGAATACCGCCTATAGCACTCGGTGTGATAAGGACAGGAGTAGTGAAAGCACATGGCTGGATCGTCGCAACAGACAAGGCACAATCCTCACAGTAGTAGCAAAGCAGACGACCATCGATGGCTGAGAAAAGTGAAATTGTTATTTTTGTCATTGAAGATGTAGGTATTTTGGAATGGTATGATCTTACCTGAGATGAGCGCTGCACAAAGTAACAACGTTTTCTTGTAGTCCATCTCTGGACCGCAGTGTAGCCCTCAATGAGGAATGCTCGTTGTGAAGCAGCTAGAAAGATATTCGCCCAAGCTTTGAGTCAACTAGTGACCATTCAAATAGTGTCCATCGGTTTTATACATTATAGTTGCGTTATTTTCTTATCTGACTGTCTTTGATATGTGACTTGATGCACGAGTGCACTATCAAATCATTTCGTTATCATACGTCAAAACTTCGTTTGCATATCATTGCATAGTTTGTCGAGCAGTAAATCTCATTTTCAAGTTAAACTCGCGGAAAACTACTGAACAGATATGGTCTTGATCGGAGGGGTCGAAGAAATCAATGTCAATTTCTTGACATCAGTGAATATCAGATAACTCACTTACTTGTTCTTTGAAGTCCAACATTTCTGTTTACTTTTTCTTCGCCAAGCTCTAAATTTCAAAATCAAATCTTGCAGCAGTTTGGGAGATTGAACAAGTAACCTTCTTTATTTAAACCTGAGCACAGCATCTATTGCGAAAACAGCCTGAATTTTGCACGCAAAAAAGGTCTTTTCGCCTTCGTTCTCACCCTTTTTCTTCTTATTCCTGGTTAACGTTTTAAGTGGGCTACAGCCTTCTTCTCAGCTTAAAATGCAATGAATACTACCACAGTTATTAACTTCCAATGACCATAGTTTCGGTTTTTGTTACAGTGCCGCTGGATGCCAGAATATACGATGTTTGAGCCGCACCTCCTTCGTAAACAGACGCTCGGGACGTACCTCCTCAACCTAGCTGAAATCAGAAGGACAACAGTGCCCAGACTGATCTGAAAGCTAAGCACACAAGTATTAACTGGCGATCTTTGTCATCGATTTGCCCGTGGAAGCATAGGGTAGGGACTTGTTAGAACCAAAGCTTATTTCGTTGGACACCCTCCTTATTGACTCACCGTTTTGTATCCCAATGCAATCGTCCAGGATGGTGATCTTTCAATTCGATCCTCTGCACCACCATGGGTGCTCGGGACTGATAGTAAGCAACCCAAGTAACAGACTTGTAACAGAAAATTCACGACGGTGCAAATTTTTGTTGCACTGAAGTCACTGTGACTTACATACTTCTAGCAAGTAAGTTTTTTGTTGGTTAGAAGTAAGACACAGAGACTTCTGCACCGCCTTGAATCTTCTGCAACAAGTGTGTTGGATAAGTAAGTAATGATCATATTTGTATCCGTATATTATGTAGCATGTACCAAAAACCTCTATGCCCAAGTTAGGGGCAAGCTCGTTAGAATTTCAAGATAGCCGCCACAAAGATTTACGTTTGCTTACTCACGATTTAAAGCGCACAAATCTCGTAAAACTAAACCTGTGCGCCGGATCTTCGTATTTTAAGATTGATAAGATTGCTAATGAGCAAGGACAAAATAATAATTACAGTTTTGTTAGAAGCTTGCTTCATTAGAAGTGTGCATTTGAAGTTCGGATGCAATGTTGAACTGGGATTCCAAGAAGTTTGTCTTCAACCCTTTGAAGCCGGAAGGGTCGTATAGGACCCCAACATAGAAACGAATGTATAAATTCATGCATTCAGTAAAACAGAATACTGAATACGGCAAAATTTTTGCAAATTGAGAACATCCTGAGCACCATCAAGTTTAGAGAAACGAAATAATTGGCATACCAGTTATTCTACAAGCTGAATTTGGATATGTGTTACGTTCATATGTATTCATTTAACCTTTGTCAAGAATATCAAAATGTGTTTTATATTCTGGGATGTTCTTAGGTGTTCCAAACTGTCCTGTAGTAAGGTCCTTCAAATCTACTAGAGTAATTGTATGTGTTTTCGCTATAAACAATAGCATTGCATAATCTACTGGGATCCGTGAAACTCTTGAAATCTCAATTGTCATTTAGAGACACCATAGGGATATTCAAGATCAGCCAAACTACCTTGGAGTTCAGAACTTCCAGTCTACATTCGTAACAGCAGCCATATGTAATATACTGAGTAACGTTGCATATTTACCCGTGGTTATTTTACCAATCTGAAGTCCACTTGATATTATTATAAACCATTATTTGGACATGAAGGGTCGTCCAAACTGTCATATAATGAAGCCCCGCAAGTCCACAAGGATAACTTTTATGTGTTCTCACCATTAATAATAGCATTGCATAATCAGCTGGGATCCGTGAAGCTCTTGAAATCTCAAATGTCATTTAGAGTCACTATCCAAGTAACAATCTTGATTCTATTTGGTTTTATTTGTTTTTATGATAGTTTTATCGGAACATTGCATATTCTAGTTGATCTTATCGGAGTTTGAGCTGAGCACAACTATTCTTCGTCAATATGTGGTTTTAAAAACACCTTCAAGAATACTTGAGGTTCAGTTCATAAAACCATAAACACAACAAGAACTGTTGAACTTATTTTCAGTTTTATAAGGTTCTTGTAGTTATCTTCAATCATCCGTTCTTGATCAAGAGCAACTGTTCTTGCATGAGAACAGTTTGATACATGAAAAATACAAGAAAAAACTCAAGCATCAGATTTTGATTTTTATCGTTCCATTATTGCTGCCAATCAAGAACACCTACCCGGATACCCAACCGCGACGCGGCGTAGTGCCAAATTCCTCCGGTTGCATCATCCGAAATGAGGTGGGTTTAGTCATCCAGGACGTCGATTCCCTTGCAATCGGGGTTCCAATCATTGATCTTAAAAATCAACAACTACTTACCTGTTGGAAATGCTGACCGGAGGAATGAGGTACTGCACCGCATCAAGGCGGGTTATCGAAAAAGGTCTGCCTGGTTGGCAACGGTACCGGGCTGATGATTAAATTTATCGGGCGAGATTCAGAAAATCTCCCGCGGTTTTTTGTTTACATTTTGGCGTACATGATTTATGACGTTCTCGGCGAAGTTTGCATAAACCTACATCAAGAACGTTATAAACCTGAGTCCTCTTGAGTAATATTTTTTACCCTTGCCTAAGATGAAATAAATTTAAGACGTTCTTGATGGAGGCCAACCAGGCTGCATTGAGAACGTTATAAATCCTAGTATTCTCGAGTTTTGCTTTTAGCTCTGGCATAAGTTGAAAGAAATTTAAGAGGATCTTATGGTGATGTTGATTAAAACCATCGATAATGGACCGACCACTGGCCTAGATTTCAATGGAAGCTATGTTGAGAGAACTCATGAACAATGTTCTCATGACCAGTGTTGAAAACTGGCAATCTTCCAACACTGATTGTCGTGGAGTGAATTCCGAGCGCTCCCCTGCCGGTACCCGTCATCGCGATAGCAGACAAAAGTCAACGCCAGAACAGTAAAGCAAAGCGACAACAAAGGAGGTTGAGGTTGTTTGCTGCATGACCGTGTGATTTGGCCGTAAAAGTCTACCCAAATAGCTCCTCCCTGGTGGTTCGATTAAAACCAGAGACGTTGGAACAGGAGTTCGTTGTACGGTAAGCTGCCTTATTGGCCTGACTAAGGTCAAATATTGATCTGCAGACCTTCTTCCAGCAGCTGTAATTTGCCAACGAAGCCGGACTGAGAAGAGTTCTGGCAGGGTAGACAACGCATTACCGATGCTTAGTAACACGTTTATTCTGAACCGTGAGTTAACTATATGCTAAAATTTGATAACCTAAATTAAATAACTAGTACCTTAAAACTATCCTAATTTGAAGATCCTAGTTCTTGAAACTTAAAACTATATGTACACTTGAATTTGTTCTTAAATACTAAAACATGCATTCGATAGGTTAAGGTGAACAAGCTGATTGTTGAGAATCGAGGTTTCCTAAATCAGGCAGAAGGCCACTGAATGTGAGTTTGCGATAAAATGTAACTAAAACTTGAACATAAACTAATGAACATTGAATAAATTACAGCTTTGAGCTGCGTCTGTAAAGAACTGCTAAAGGAAGTGTTTTACCTGCCCTGAAACCCTCCGATCCACAACAACCAGGAATAATATTTTTAAATATATTATTAGTACATTATAATGGAAGCGCGTTGCAATTTTTGGAAGTATCTTGCAACATATATACGATGAATTTTGCTCGGCATTTGGCTTCCTTGTTACACCACGAAAGTATTTCCAATTTGTATAATAAATTAATCCCGATTACAATAATTTGTCATTTTCATTGTGTTTTTTTTTTCAATTTAATTCACCAAACTTTTCTGTTGACATAAGAGCTGCATCAGCAACAGCACTGACAAATTTATTATCGTTTTATCGTGCACTTGAAGAATTCTACAAGGAGAGAGAAATTCGCCTTAAGGACAACTTGGTAAGTACAACAAGTTTTAAGAAAAATTTAAAAACAACTCTCCGAGAGCATCTTAGGATGGGCCTCTTTTGTCTTATGGCGGGTTTATGGTAAGTTTGACGTTGTTATGCAGAGCAATTTGATTCATGTCTAGTTTTAATAAACGGGTGTTGAAGTATTCTTCAAAAGCATCATAAAATTAATTTTGTTACTTGGGTATAGGGATATTCCAGGTCAGCCAAACTATCTTAGTGTTCGGAATTTCAGGTCTACACTCGTAACAGCAGCCATATCTGATATACTGAGTAACGTCGCTTAATCAATCGCGGTTACTGGATCAATCTGAAGTCTTCTGTATATTTTATGATCCTTATTGGACATTAAGGGTCTTCCAAACTGTCCTGAAGCTTAGCTCTTGACAGTAACATTAGCTATTTTCACAATGAACTGTACATTACACATCCAACTGTAATCTGTAATCCCCTGGCATGTCATGAGCTATTCCAAGATATTTTTGAGGTATTCTAAACCAACCAAACTACTTCTGAGACCATAGCTTCAGGTCTACATTTGAGATGAAAGCTTTTGCCAGTACGGTGACTGAAGAACAAATATTGGTATTGGTTTGATTGATATAAGATGTAAAAGATAAGAAATAATAGCAAAATATAGTATGGTAAATTGCTCAATAATAGTTCGTTTAGATATTACAAGATCAAAACAATATCAGACAAAATTTGTAGAACTTTTTTCTTGAAAAAAAAAAAAAGAATTCCAACATCTAGCATCGAATCTACTATCTTAAGACAGGCGACGATGCTTACCACTAAACTGTGGCTACGCATGAGGTTTTTCGTTTCCACGGCTCAGAAAGGGAAACATGGCATTTCACTAACATTGAGCCATCTCAATGGATTCCATTTCGTGCAGAAGAGCTAAATTTGTTCTTATGTAGAAATTTTTAGATATTTCGGCAAGAACAGAAACTGATATCCTATCATTGTGAAATTCGTGAGATATTCACTAAATTTTTGAATAACACATCAAAATCACATCAAGCTATGACAGCAAAAATTGTTCAATTTGATGATTTATTCACGTCTACCCGGGTTGTTATATATTTTTGGGATATTATGGGCCATTTTTACTGTTATGGAGCTTAGTTGATAAAAACAACCACTGCAACATGAGGTGATTTCGTCTTAGATAGTATCGTTACACAACCAAATAGGATCCATAAACCTCTTAACTTTCAAGGGTCACTTTATAATAAATTTGTGATAATTTATGTCTTCCAAACATTCATGGAGTAGATACACAACTTTATATCTACGCTTTCAATGCTAGCCTGCTACACTTACCAATGATACATAATGGACCATATTCACTAATATTCTTCAAAACTGTGAAGTGAAGGCATTATTCTGTACCTTTAGGTTGTTCAAATTTTTATGTAACTACTTTTTTGCCTTTCTCGTACACTAAGTGTACTGGAAAGGCTATATGTTCACTCCAAAAATGACTTTTTGATAGAAGGTTCGGAGGGTCGAGTCACATATACCAATCAACTCAGCTCGACGAATTGAGGTGATGTCTGTTTGTGAGTATGTGTGTGCACAGAGGGTGGCCAAAATGTTTGGGATAGGCAACTTTTTTTCTCTCACGAAAAAGTTCAACAAGCTGTAAATTTTTATAGAGTGCCTCAAATTTTGATTGTTTGTCAACCTATTGTATCCCTTTCGTGACGGAGCGCAAAAAACTGAAATCTCCATACAAATGGCTCAATTTTGGCTCTCCAGAACTCTTAGATTTCCCAACAAAACAACAATTATTTTACCTCATTTGAAAGAACTACTCTTTATCTTTCGATTTCTAGCTTCGACTACCCAGACAAATCGGAAGTAACAATTATGCGACAGACAAAACTTTTTCATGTTTTACGATTTTTGTCCACTTTTTGTTTACCTTGTTGTGGTAAATCACACAGGCAACGTAAACAAAAGTTTGTTTACACATAAACAATTATAAATAATGGCTGAATTATTGAAACAGTTTACATCACATAAAACAAAGTCTAAACAGATGAAAAAATATGCGAAACTGCTACCGCTCAACAGCACAATTGTGCTGGTTCGTCACGAAAGGGATATGTGCATCTTTGGAACAAATTTGGGCTCGATTGGTTAATCTTTCGCGAAGCAAGAACCGTTCTCGTAAAACACTATTTTTTAAACAACCAATTTTTGAACTGTCTTATCTCGTAAATCAGTGAACCGAATTGAATGAAATTTTGAACGTTTGTCAACAAAATTTGAGAAATTATGATGAACTCTATGAAAAGTTACATCTTGTTGAACTTTTTTGTTAGAGAAAAAAAGTTGCCTATCCCAAACATTTTCTCCACCCCCGGTATGTGTGTGTACAAAAAACTCACATCACTTTTTGGCACTAAACCTCAACCGATTTTATTGACCAAAGGTTCATTCGACTCGGCATATAATCCCATTGTTTCCTAATGAAAATGGTTCGGATCGGTCCAGCCGTTCCGGAGTTATGGCCGGACCCGTACTTCTGGGAGGACATGAAAATGCAACTAACTCATGCATGTGACACATCAAACAGCGGCATTTTCGGTAACCTGATGAACGGTTAGCAGAAAAACAGTATCAGGCCATATCTGAACCGGTAGTGTTTCGGAACCGGTTCCGAGGGGTCCCGACGGTAGTTGCCAAATATAAAAGTTATCCAGACCCATGCATGCGACACATCAATTCACGGCTTTTTGAATAACCTGATGGCCGGATATGAATGAAGTAGGCTCAGACCACATTGGAGACTGCCGGTTGTATTCCGGAACCAGTTCCGGGTTTCTCGCCGGAAATGGCCTTATATAAAAGTGAACCATACCCATGCATACGACACATCAGAGATAACCTAATGAAAGGTTAGCAAGAAACTAGTCTCCGACCATATCTGAACCGGTAGTGTTTCGGAACCGGTTCCGGATGTCTCACCGGAAGAGCCCAAATATATTAGTGAACCAACCCCATGCAGGCGACACACCAAACAGCGACTTTTTCGATAACCTGATGCACGGTTAACAAGAAAATAGTATCAGACCATATCTGAACCGTTCTTGTACCGGAACCGTTTGCGGGTGTCCCACCGGAAATTGCCTTATGTAAAAGAGAACCAATTCCATGCATGCGATACAACAAATAACCGCTTTTCCGATAACCTGATGACTGGTTATCAAGGGAGTAGGCTAAGACCACATTAAGGACTGCCGGTAATGCCGGAACTAGTCTAAGGTGTCCCTTCGAAAGCGGTTTGAACGAAACCCATGCATGCGACACACCAAATTGCGGCTTTTTCAATAACCTAATTAACAGATCAGCAAAAAGTCTCAGACGGACATTTGAGAGAACCGGTAGTTTTTAAGAACAGGTAACGAATGTCCCGCCGGAAATGGTAAAATATAGAAGTAAATCAAAAGCACGCATGAGGCCTTCCAATAATTACGTCATGATCCTAGGGGGAGAGCAAGGATGGGAAAAAATCATTAATTTATTGCGTATCCCTCACTCACATCCATGCACAATCTGATGCGAGTGTGCTTCTTCCCCAGCCAAGCAGAATCTTTCCACTTTCATTGCCCATTCTTTCTAATCACCGAGCACCGGGCGACGCAAGCAACGGCGGCCGAATGAATCTCTACCGAATCTGAGTGCCGAAGGCGAACGAACCAATATTGAACGAATGTTTTGGAACGTTCATTTAGCGTTCAGTGGAAGCATTCAGTACTGGGAATTGAATCAGTGAGTGCGTTTTGATTCAATCAGCTGAATGTCACTCGGTAGTTGAGAGAGCAAACGTTCTTTTCGTATACACCGATGCAAGCTGATTCAATTCGCTCTCTATTTGTTTCTCTCTTCTCGCTTCGTGGGCGTCGGTGGCGAGCCGTTCGTGCTGCGTTCGTTCTTAGTACGCCATGCTCTCACTCAGTATTGGGTTCCCAACAAACATTTTTGCTGTACAAGAGTGGAACAAACTGCTCTTAAGCAAACTTCAGCTTAAAAAACTGTTATTCAGCTAGTTCTGTTACTTTGGTTGTTGGCGTTCTTTTTGCTAGTTTGCATCGCCGGCATTCGGGTGAGCGAATGAGTTTTCCCATGCTTGGGGGAGAGGGGTTTGTTAAAGTGTGACAAGCAATTTATTAAGTACTAGCTGTCCCGGCAAACTTTGTCTTGCCAAGCTGTGGTGGTTTGACAACTGTTGGGTTCATTTCAGCACGGCACACTAGATCGATTTTATTGCGATCGTGTTGATTTTCTTCCCAGTTCATAAAAAAGCAGGTTTTTATCGGTTTTCTAACTTTTTCAGTTTATTTTTGCAACTTTTTCTGCATATAAACACAGCCATCATGAATACTGATCGAACCGTGCAAGAGTCATGCTGGTCGGTTCATCCGTTCTTGAATTTTGTTGCCTCAAAGGAACTTCAAACTCATTTTTATATATATAGACTAGCTGTCCCGGCAAACTTTGTCTTGCCCGGTTGTGGTGGTTTAACAACTGTTGAGGTCATTGCAGCACCGCACTCTAGATTGATTTTATTTCGATCGTGTTGATTTTCTTCCCAGGTCATGCAACACCACTACTTATTCAATTTTCTAACTAAGTTCATTTTCGTAACTTTTTGTATGTATAAACACAGCCAACGTGAATACAAATGGAACCGTGCAAGAGTCATCCCGATCGGTTCAGCCGTTCGTGAGTTTTGCTGCCTCAAAGGGTCTTCAAACTCATTTATATATATACTAGCTATCCCGGCAAACTTTGTCTTGCCGTCTTGTGGTGGTTTGACAACTGTTGAGCTCAAAATAGCACCGCACTCTAGATTGGTTTGATTTCGATCGTGTTGATTTTCTTCCCAGCTCATGTAAAATCAGTACTTTATCAATTTTCTTACTTTTTCAGTTTATTTTTGTAACTTTTTTTACATATAAACACAGCCACCATGAATACGAAGCAAACCATGCAAGTGTCAACCCGATCGGTTCGGCCGTTCGTGAGTTTTGTTGCCTCAAAGGGACTTCAAACTCATTTTTATATATATATATAGATATAGATATATAGATAGGAAAACCCCGTACGAAGAGGGGAGGGGGAGCTTCGAGAGTTCTCAATTTTAGCGTGACATACTTAATGGATGCTCCCCATGCAACACATTAATTCGTGGCTTTTTAGGCAGCCTGATAACCAGTTGACAAGAAAATAGCCACAGACAATATTTGGGACAATCAGTAGTGTCATGGAATCGGATCCAGGTGTCCACCAGAAATGGTCAAACGTAAAAATGAACCAAATCCATGCATGCGACACATCAAATTGTGGAATTATGAAAGTGAACAAAATCCAGTGTTAGCGATAAATCAAATCGTGGCTGTTCTGATAGCCTGGTAAACGTTGGGTAAGATAAAAAGTGAAGAAATAGTCAAAGTCTTCATACATGCAAGAGAATAAAATCGTGACCAAAGCAATCTCCTGAAATCACACCATTTTAAATTCCTGTGGTGCTAATATGAAGTAGTATGGATCAACGTGAATGAAAAAGGCACTATCACCACAAGATGGATGATTCTGGGTTTTTAATCTGCATTCATTGCATTGTAGTCATTATTTGTGCTATAAAATTTTACGTCACCTAGTCTAACCCCCCCTCAGATCCGTGAACTTCTCTACAACTTAGAACTACGGTGAATATACGACGAAGCTACATCTCGAGCTCAAAATTTGATTTGATTTAATCTGAAGACAAATGTGGGACGCAACCAAGGATAAGGACTGCAGCCACGAACCGAGTGTTGTGGTGAATTGTTGATTTAGTTTTATTATAACTGTAATCAGCGCTAAATAAATGAAACAGACACAATCATTACAGTTGGTAATGTTGCGTAACTCGAAACAGGCAAAAAGATATTTTTACTTCTGTGGACTTGCAGGGCAATGTATACGATTCTGAATACCCCGAAGCTATGTCATAGTCTCTTATTGAATTCTATGAGCTCCAGTAAGAATAATAGAATATACGACACAACTCTATATAGCCAAAACAGAAACTGTTTTGCTGTGTAACGTTTCGTTTACGTCGCGAAAGAAATGAACTTTATTTTCACTGGTTATTTAATACTTTTATTCAACAATTCAGAGTGATAACAAAATAGGCGACCGTATAAGGCACGGCTCAAGCCAACACTGCTCGTATTCTACACTAGGGCTTCGATCGTGATGATCGTTCGACAATACATTCAGAATTCGTTCCACGCTCGTTACAACTCCCCCCTCCAGAACGATCATACATCGGCGAGGCAGTTGATGTTGTTTGATTTCCATGATGCTTCGGTGAAACCTTTGGCGTCTTGTGATTCCTAACCAAATCCTCGTCAACCAAAAACTGATAAACGGTTTCAATTTTGGTATGATGTTGTAGTTCCTTTTCCATCTCCCGGGGGAAGTGCCGTATAAGAAGGAAAATGATTTCGCTTTCCGTAGGTGGCAAAGACATATACCGTGCTTTGTTCAACATCCTCGCAAAATAGCCACTCATTTTGGACATTTTACCTTGCTGTATATATTCGCCACTTTCCAGTAGTTTACGGAAGTCCCGCTGCATTCTTAAACTCCAAAATCGTTGAAGAAATAAGATTTTGAAGCCTTCCCAGTCAAAGATTTTGTATGAAAACATGCGATACCAGATCTTTGGCGCTCCGGATAAGCAATCATAAACGGTAGTGATCATCCAATTATCTGAAGAACGCGCACCTTGGATTAACGCGTACCTCTCAAATCGTTCGACGAACTCCGGAGCGGTAAAGAAATCACTCTGTCCGTTGTACCATGGTTTCTGGATACTATTTTGCGCGACAGTGATATGTGTGGAGTCAGTGCTTATTCCCTTCGATTTGTACGAACTCGTTTTCGGTCTATCTGTTGCTGCAGATGTACGAGACAATGGGCTTTGCGGTACCGACGACTGTAAATTTGCAGATGTATTGTTAGATTGGTCCGTTTTATTTTCATCCTCTGCTTGCTTGATCATCTCGGTGCTAAAAATTCTACGGATGGTGTTCTCCAATTTGATGATAACACGTTCGAGGCGACAAACTCGTTCCTCAAGATCGAAAACAGTTCTATCCATTTTCAGCTTTGTTGGGAATTCGATCCCGGTTGAGCCCCCAGATGTAACGTTTCGTTTACGTCGCGAAAGAAATGAACTTTATTTTCACTGGTTATTTAATACTTTTATTCAACAATTCAGAGTGATAACAAAATAGGCGACCGTATAAGGCACGGCTCAAGCCAACACTGCTCGTATTCTACACTAGGGCTTCGATCGTGATGATCGTTCGACAATACATTCAGAATTCGTTCCACGCTCGTTACAGCTGTAAAAAGACAATAGATTTTAAATATCATAATAGCTTAAGCTCATAATCATAATAGCAATTGGATGACCCCAGTTGATCTGATGATGTCCATTGAACATTTAGAAGATTTACTGCACATGATGGATCACGGTTTGGATGAACTAGGATATCGCAACAGATCTGATACATACTATCTATTTAACTTTCAGAAGGCTTCCTGGGCATAAAATACAAATCGTAGCTTTGTATAATGTAAGTAGTTACCGTTACACCCGTAGGCTTTAGGATCTAAGCTCAAGAACAGTTTGGATGACCTAGGATGTCCCGACTGAGTGATCTGATACTGTCTTTTGAACATACAGAAGACTTACTGGACATGATAGAATACAAATCGAAGTTATGTATAATGAAAGAATTTACTGTCATACCCGTAGACTTAAGGATCTAAACTAAAGAACAGTTTGGATGACCTAGGATATACAGAAAAAATATTTAGCTCCATATTCTACCCTTTGTATGCTGTTGTGCACCACAACCCCAGAAATACGTATAAAAAACTCTATAATAACGCTTGGAAAAACTTTGGCTCCAAAGGGTTACCCCGATAAGCCAAGTTTCCCAACAAAAAGTATGATTTTTCGTATATTTCCAACTTTGACATTTCATATCACTGAAACGAAAAGTGCTAGAGACTCCATATTTTGGGCTTTTCTTAATTGGAATGTTTTTTTTTTTTCGACAGAGAATATTACAAAAGATTTGGTGAGGCTCACTTTTAAGATTTTTGTCTGCTTGATATCCCGTCCCCAGTTGCGAAATAAAAGTTCAAAAATCACCAACAGCCCATTTCTCTACAGAATTTGACCAAATTTTGAATACAAACCATTCGCTTCAATCAGATCGTCCAAATCGTCTGCAGTACGTAGACATAGCAAACATTTTACAGATTTGCATGTATTGGTGCAATTAAGAGCGATAAAAAACAATTGAAAATTATCCGTGGTGATTATTTCGAGTAATCATATTTTGTAAGGACGGATTCGAACAATCCACCAAGAGATTCAGAAAACATAAACAGTAGTACATGGGCAACACATGTTCTAAAGATGTCTCCGATGTCCTATGGGGTCAATAAGGGAATCATATCTCGTGTTTAATGTCATTTAAAAACAACAAACGTAAATGTAGACTTGGATGGTTCAGGAATGTTCAATATCCCAAGAAGACCTATCGAAGAATCTCAAATCGAACCTGTAGCAACTTCAACTATCATTAACGGAATATGAAAACTCCCATTGAAATACTTCGTTAAGAGGAATGTTATGTTGGTGCAAATCGTACTTGGCCTTATTTTTACCCGACTTGACCCAGTGCCCCACCGGCCTTACTCCCTCCAGAAGTCCAAAAAAATTTGACTCCATATATTTCCAAAACTAGAGTGTTGTGCGAGTTTGTATTCAAAATTTGGTCAAATTCTGTTAAGAAATGGGCTGTTGTCGGTTTTTAGAACTTTTACTTCGCAGCTGGGGACAAACGGGATACAAAGGAGCGCGGTGATCGATGAAGGTCTATGGAGATCAACGAGGCGCGACGCTTACACTGCCACATGTCCATGGAATTAAAAAAATCAATTACGAAACGTTCCTTGGCCGACACAGGCGTTCACTGTTTTGGATATGTCACAATTATCATTACTCTTTTCAATCACGCCAAGCCATTCACTGTACACTCTGCTAATGGTAAAATACACTTCGGCACACACGCCTGAATGCAACTTTATTTGATACAGTATAAAAAAAACTTAAGCTTCAACACCTGTCACAATCTGGACGTTCCTTAACATTGCTATCACTGAGACTCCCAAGTACGGCGGCTCGCCCATTCACTACGACCCATAGTTGCAAAGGTGCGTCATACAAACAGAACAGTGAGTGTGCTGACCGCCCGATTCGTAGTTGCAGGTATCGGGGATGGTATTCCGCAACTGAGTACATCCACGACGAACCACTTCCCGGTCTCCAACTGTAATGGACGGAAACAAAGTTAAAGAGAATTACATCAGCTTCTTAGAAACCCTATCGACATACCGTTCGATCTCAACGTGAAACAAACGTGGAGTGGTGCGGTGGGAGCCGGCATCGAAATCAACATCCGAGAGGAGGGTTCCTCAACGTCGGAGGAAAACCACTGCCAAATGGGAGGCGTTGCCAGATCAAGAGCAGGAGCCAGTGTAGTGCTGATGGTGGTTGGCAGCGTCGGAGTTGCTGGACCGTCAGTTCCAGGGGAAGAACTGATCGTGGTACTAATTGTTGTCGGTAATGTGGGTGGACCATCGGGCGCGGTCGCGGTGGTCGGTGGAAACAGCGTAGTGTCCGGCGGTGCTGTCGGAGATGTTGGTGGCAGCAGAGTTGTTGGAGTAAGCGTAGTCGTTATTGGTGGAAATAAGGTGGTTTCCGGTGTAGCTAGACCCGGAGATGTTGTGGTGTCCGGTATAGTTGTTGCTGGTGGAGGCGTGGTCGTATCATCCGGAGGGACTACGGTTGTTGCGGGCGGAAGAGTTGTTACCGGAGGGACTACGGTTGTCGTATCTGGTAGAGGTTGTGTTGTTCCAGGCGGAGCTACGGTAGTCGAACCACATGCTTGAACAGTCGCTACCGTTTCCACATTGCAGTCGTTGCAGGTGTAGCACACTAGCTGTGCTTTGGTAGCTACATAGTTAATAGAGAACGTTTTTTTAAGAAACCACAAACTCTGGAACAAATTCTAGCACTCACTTGCAACCAGAAGCACTTCAACTAATAGAAATAATTTCAACTGCATTCTAGCCGGTCAGGAAAACACAGCACGATTGTAGCACTTCAATGGACTAATGTCAACTGTTTATCCGCAGCCATTTACAGGTCGCTTTTGTTGACGCAGTGGATAATCTTTTATCATATGATTTGTAATCACTTCCAAGATATGCATTGGCTGGCTGCTTCTATCCCTTTCGTGAAGGGGGAAACGCAGTGGGGCTTTGGTTATAGCTATACATATTTTAACTGATCTATTTTTTTTTTGCGATGAATCATTTTTCATAATTAGTTTGTGTGTTGGTATGGTATGGTATGCAGTATTCGTTGTGATGAGTAACACAATTTATTGATTACATCGACAGTAGGGCAGCTCAACCTGGAAGAGAAACAAGCCCTAAATTTTGATTTTGGAAATTTGAACTTTGAGTTCTGAGCGGTAGTAGTGCCGTGCAAGGCCTTTCCGAATTTTGCAAAAAGCTTCGAAGTTATTCTAGGTATAATTGCTTTGAATAATTGATTGATGAGTTGATGTCTGCATCAAGCATACACTGAACGGCGGCTTGCGGTGAAAATTACTATTCTGAGGGTCAATTTAAATACACAACGCCACTAAATGTGTGCAGACTGAGTTTCGTTTCAATTCAACAGAATTATGTTTTCAATTTTACCATGGGCTCGCACGCTGTGTCTGAACCAGCAGATTATGAAAATTGAATGTACATCGGCTTTCTTTCCATGAATCATCAGTATTCAAGCTATATTTTCATTTGTAGAAGGTTTTAAAATATTCTATCGGTGAAAATTTTTCCATACATTTTGTATGGGAGAGAAATTGACCGAAAATGAGGATTTCAAGCAAATTTGTATGAAAAACGGTCAAAAAAAATGGAAAAATCAAAATTTCCCCGATAGAATATTTTGAAACTTTCTGCAAATGAAAATATAGCTTGAATACTGATGTTTTATGGAAAGAAACCCGATGTACATGCAATTTTTATAATCAGCTGGGTTCAGACAGCGTGGCTCGCTTTTCAACAACTGTTGGCAACCGGATTCGAACCAAGAACCTTGACATCACCAGGCTCGCACGCTACCACTCGGCTATCGAACCGGTTGATGTGAGAAAAAACAAAACGCACACAAGAAGCGTTGGTGGGTCGATGATCATGTTTTACCATGGTAAATTTAAAATCATTTTTATGCTTGTTTACTGCATTATGCATTTTTTTTTCCTCCCCTGTTGGGGAAATTAAGCCACTGCGTCCAATAGGCTGAACTTTTGTGGCATGTCCCGTTTTGATATTCGCATCTAGCCAGCTAATTACCATGTGTCAAGTAATCAGCTACTGCCACGACGCGTCGTCTCCCAGTCAGGTACAATGGAATTGATAAACTCCAAGACCTTCCCAGGTTTTGCAGACCAGATCTCACTGGGTTGCAAGCAACCACTATTTAGAAATCTTTGCCTGCGCGTGTATAAAGCACCACAACTGCAAAGCAGATGTTCCGAGGTTTCACGTTCCATATTACAGAAACGACAGATATCACTCTGAATATGGCCACTATTTTTCAAGTGATACCTGCTCGGGCAGTGTCCAGTTATTAGGCCAGTGTATGTACATAGAGCTCTCTTGTTGAGCTCTAAGAGCTTTTTGGTTTTATAAGCATTTGGTGTTATAAATCGTTTTGACTGATTGCAATTTTTGACTGGATGGATGTCAAAAATTGCAATCAGTCAAAACGATTTATAACACCAAATGCTTATAAAACCAAAAAGCTCTTAGATATTGGATATCACCCTCTGCTCAGCCCAGCGTTTCAGATCCATTTTAATTGTACAGTTTGATATACCACAGAATGGTTCTGGGCCAGCAAACTGTAAACTGGAAAAATTATCCATTACTGCAAGCCGCTTTTCAGTGTATGATTCGTTTTAATCAACATCATTGAAAACGAACCATCCAATGCTTAAATCAAGCATATGTTTTTCCTTAAAAGTGTGGAACAGCTCGTAAACAGAGGCTTCTCTCTCGATGACCATAAAAGCTCTTATCTGTTGGATCATACTAGAAACCATAGAAGACTTTGTTTACAAAAGTTCTTTAGCCCTTTTACAGGCTTAAGCCAAAGTTTCGCGTTCAAAAGGAATCACTCAAGAATGTTATTGACCGATTCCTGGTAGAATCTTCATACAGTTACTGCTATTTGGATTGTCGTTTCTTAACAACTTAACAACGTTCTGCGATCGAAGACAAATGACTTCTTGAGCAATTCCTGTCATAAATTTGCCCATGCATCAAGAGAGGCTGAGAAATTCACAGTAAATAATTTTGTAATTTCCAGGTGCGTAATTTCTGGCGATGTATCCATTTTAGAACGTAGTCTCACTCAGATACATCGTTTTCCAACAATTATCACACTCACCATGTACACCCTGGTTGGCACCGGAAAGTGTCAACAAACCCAATTCAATGGTGTACTTAGAAGCAGTATCATATTTATTACCTTCCTTCTAACTCGGTGAAATAGCCGAGAGGCAAGGGATATGCCTCACAATTAGTGGATCATGATAATATTTTACTTTTTTCATTAGCGAAGAAGACAAGGATGGGCGGAAGAATCGGCAGCGAGAACCGATGAAGGCGCAGATGTCCGCTCGGCAATTCCTGTCCAGGAAGTTACCAACGTTTTCTGGCAGGATGGAAGAATGGCCGATGTTCATCAGCAGCTACGAGACGTTGACGAAGATGTGCGGATCGAAGAATCCGGATCGAAGAGAGGATCGACAAGCAGAACTCATGACGGCTACGTGCATTTGCACGACGTGGAAGAGTGTAGGTGTTCGAGTTCACCCCTGAGGGAGAGGAAGCCCTGCCGGATTTGTGGCAGAGTGGATCACCGGATTCGGAACTGCGAGAAGTTTCGGAGACTCCAGCTCGGAAGAGCGATGGGAAGCGGTACGCAGATGGAAGCTATGCCAACTGTGCCTAAATGACACCTCACCACCGGCTGCAAGCTAAGCTTCCGCTGTAACATCGATGGCTGTGAGAAGCGTCACAACCCGCTGCTTCATTTTGTAAGGCCAGTCGCAGGACTAAACTGCAACGATCACGCAGTGCAGCCAAAGTCAACCGTGATCTTTCGGATGATGCCCGTCACTCTGCACTGGGGCAAATACCCCGTGAACACTATCGCGTTTCTGGACGAAGGATCATCGTATACGCTGGTTGATAAGGCACTGGTGAATCAACTAGGAGTTCGAGGCATATGTTCACCTCGGCGAGAGGATCCACGCAACGCTTCCATATCAAGAGTGCTCACACAGTGGAGAGCTTGAAGCTGCCGCAGCACACGGTAGCTATTTCGAAAGTAGTGAAGAAATACGCACATCTCCAAGGCCTACCGATCACCGATGTACAGCAAACCGCTCCACAAATTTTGATCGGGTTGAAGGACATCCATCTTTTCGTACCGTTGGAATCGCGAATTGGTCGACCACAGGAGCCTATAGCAGTGAGGTCGAAGCTGGTTTGGACCGTATACGAGCCGACGGGACCGGGAAACGTGATCAACGGAATGGTCGCGCATTATTCTTGCAGCCCGGTGTCTCACCAGGATCTCCCGAAGAACCACTACACGCTGGAGGAGTCCGACGAGTTCCATGATCCGGAGCCGGAAGAAGACAGAAGAGCGAAGGAGATTTTGGAGAGGTCTACGGGGAGGATCAGCGATCGTTTCGCGACAGAAGATGATACCGAAGCTACCGACAGCTACCCTATGGTGGTGAAGAGGCTGACGTTGGAGAAGCGCCTGAGGAAGGATCCGAAGGTCGATGCCAAGGTCCGTTGCATGATCGCTGACAATCTCGACGAAGGCAACGTGTACGAAGCGACGGCGTCGAAGCAGCTAGCGTTGGAGTGCAACAAGGTATGGCACGTTCCGCTGAACATCGTCAGCAATCCGAGCGAGGAGAAGAAGAGCAACTGTATCCAAAAGCTTTCGAAAGAGGAATGTGTCCGTGTTCCCCGCTACTACTCCCGTAGCACACAACTGAATGTTTTTGTTGACGCGAGCCAGGACACGTTCGGTGCCGTGGCGTACATCCGCATCAAGACAGCCACCGGGCCGTTATGCTTGCTCGTGATGGCGAGGTCGAAGGTAGCGCCGTTGCAGCACATGCCCATACCACGACTGGAGCTGCAAGCTGCAGTGTTAGGAGCGAGGCTGGCGAGCTCCGTTGGTGAGACGATTTCGATGGAAATGAAGCAGCGTTTTATGTGGTCCGACTCGAAGACCGTACTGTCGTGGATCCACTCCGACCACCGTCGGTACGAGCAGATTGAGGCATTCTGGACCGGCGAGATTCGCAGCTTAATCAGGCTTGCAAAATGGAGATTGGTGCAGACGAAGTGCAACGTGGCCGACTCGTTGATGAAGTGGGAGAAACTGAATAGTATGCGTTCAGATGGATCATGGTTTCGTGGTAGAGGGTTCCGGTACCAACCGGAGGAATGCTGGCCTGAATGCTGGAACGAAAAGATTACCAGAAAGCGGAGAAGTATTTTTGGAGATCGACCGATTACAGGGTCGATTTCTTCGCGGAAGAAGTCTTCATCTTGACGAAGAACCAAAAGCAGCCGCACCAGCAGCAGCAAGAGAGCGGGACCAGTAGCCAGCACAGCTTAAGCCCGTTCCTGAACGAGGAAGGTGTAGAAGAGATGTCGCGCATGACACCGCATCTGCCACGGTTCAGCCATACTGCTGTGGATTACTGTGGATCTGTCACGGTTGGCCGTAGTTTGAAGGAGGCAACACTGATGGAGCGACGGATGGACGATTCGCGGCGAAGTGCGGACGAAGCTAACCTACGTTGGCATGGCACTAGAAGCGGAGCAAGCGTTGACGCCGAACCGTTTTGTTGGTGGCGTTGACGCGATCGGCAAGGAGCGTTTCGTTCTACCGAAGAGCGAGGTCGACACATTGCGGGACCGCTACAAGCGGTCACAGCGACTGGTGGGCAAGCTGTGGGCTCGGTGGATGTCCGAGTACCTGCCATTCTTCAACCAGCGGACGAAATGGTTTTCCGTCATCACCGATGACGCCGTGCAGAAGAGCTGGACCCGGAGCTTGGTGATGGACGTCTACCCGGATGCGGACGGCAGTATTTAACAGGCCGTAATGTAGGGTAAGTTTTGAAGACCGGTGACCAGACTGGCTGTGCTCGAGGTGCAAGAGGGTAAATCCGGTGCAGCCAAGGAGCCCCACCAGAGTTACGGGAGGGGGTGTGTTAGCACAGCTGCGTACCACACTTCGCCAGCGCAACCAGGGGGCAACATGCGGCCCACACTGGACCAGACAACTCCGGTTGATGGATGAACCATGAGATGAGCATAGCTGTCAGCAGGTAGAAGGTAAACATAAACAAAAACAAGATTTCTAGAAGAGACGAGCAAAATGGTTTAAAGTGAACTAAGAAAATAGCGAACCAGGAAAAGTTATTGAGTTTCAGTTCAAGTTAGTGAAAATATAAATAATAGAGCCGATAGTTGTTGCGGTAGAAGATTAGAGGTAGTTCTTGTGATTTTCCGAGGAGAGCTATAAATTGAGCAAATTTGTTTGATCTCTTTATTTGAAAAGTTTGATACGTCTGCAGGATCCAATCGGATTTAAACCGCGCTTGAAAAGCCGCCTGCAAAGGAAACAATAGAAAAACCATTAAAATTATAATATTAGAAATAAGTCGAAAAGAAAGGAATTAATTGTGTACTTGTTTTTGCTATCATTTGAATAATAAATGTAGTTTCAAGCTGCCATTACTAAAGTGCTGCTGTAGAAATTCGGTTTAATTAGGGTGGTCCAAAAAGGAACAGGCTCAGTGTACCAGTTATAGCTGTTTTCCAATCGATCCTAGACGAAGATACAATATGAAAATTATTAAAGAGGTTTAATTTCTAACCTAGAATATTTACAATAACCGCGCGCACTACGACCACGTTCGAGGATCAGAGTAACAAAGAGAGTTATTGTATAGATTACTGCTGCTTTTATTAAATAAATTAGGCATATGTACATGTTAGTCCACCCTTTACGTAGTACATATCACCATCTGTGGATTGGACAATAAACCTATAGGTCTGTGAGCTATTACTTTTTTTACTGAGCTCAAACTGCTTAAATTCAATCTGTACCGATCCACCTTGTACGATGTGAAAGCGTAACAAGCACTCACTCATGCTTTACATCAAATGTGTGTGTATTAGGTTGTCCCAAAATTTCACATGGTCGAAAAGCTTGGGGGCTCACCCTGCAAATGATAGCTAAGGGTGTTAGAAACAAACTTTTGTATGACGGCAACTTTCAGAAATGACGTTTAGAGGTCGCCCCAGCGAGATTTTTAAAAATGATTATTTTTCGTAATAAATTTCATACAAATATTTTTTTTCCGTACAAAAATTGGCAATGCCCACTATTTTTATATTTTTTACAGTTTGATATGGATCCAAACTACCTGGGAAAAATAATTAACGACATGTTTTGCAGGTAACTTCTTGATACTAAATTTTTGAATTTACTAAAATTTGTCATTTTTTGATATACTGTGCATTTTACCCATCATAAAAAGTATCTGAACATTATGCTAATTTAAAATAATTTCCATAAAAAGATAGGAAATTTAATGAGGAAAAACTTTGCCGAAGACAGCATTGCGTTTTTACTATCCGTTTTTGAGTTATTCACGATATTTGGTGAAATTTTGATTTTCAGGTATTTAAAAAATATCACAAAAGAACTTCCCAAAAACACATACAAAGTAAAAAAATCACGTATACTCAACAAGTTTTTGTCTTGATTGTGTTGAGGAATTGTGGTGGCATCATTTATTGAATTTTTGTTTCCGTTGACAAATCCATTTTCTTTGATATTGAAAGGTACCTTACTAGCGAGAAACTTGATCATTAGGTACTATTTTAAGATGCCTCAGTAGGCCATGGCATTTTTAACGGTTATGTACTGGCAATGGTTTATACGAGCATAATAAACAATCAAACGCACGGCACATTTTCTATATCATTTAGAAGGTGATACATTCCTCAAAACATGCCGTTTTGGTTTTCAGTGATGTTGGTTCAAATCGTTCAAAGACATCAATGAAACGTTCTAGTAGTCCCTATCATTTCGATCAACATATAGGACGATAAAAATTACGTCACTTGTTTACGTCCAAAACTGTTGTTTACCAATAATAGCATACCTTGTCTTATTGTATGCCGTGTATGTGTTATGGTATTCAAATTGTTCAAACCTTGGATAACATTACGTTAACCCACTGGTTCAACTTATCCCACCCGTTTCAATTTGCCTCGGTATATATTATTTCCGGTGTTGATAAGATAGTTCAAGTCAGTAAATGTAAAAAAGACATTCTCTGCTTTTTAGAATGTCTTGAATTGGAAGTTAGTATCTAAAAGTTGGTATTCTTACGTAAGATGTTCGAAATCGCGATTTGAATTTGGTATGGATCAACGTATTCGCCTTTATTTACTTTGCCACTGTTTCCTGGGCTGTTTCACTGGTCCAGGACTCATACGTCTTCGTGTAGAAAAATAATTGAGAATATCGACAGGAAAGTAAGATAAACGCGAAAATATGGCTCAACATTTTGTGGAGAATATCTTTAAAAAAAATCAATAGGCAGTACGAAGCTTATCAAGAGAGCTAGCTTTTTAAGAAATCTTTGCTAGTTGATTTCTATATTTCTATTGAATAACAAAAAAAAAAAAATTATGTCACCATAATTCTATAACACAATCAAGACAAAAACTTGTTGAGCATACGTGATTTTTTACGTTGTATGTGTTTTTGGGAAGTTCTTATGTGACATTTTTAGAAAAATACCCAAAAATTCAATTTTCACCAAATAGTAAATTGTGAATATCTCTAAAACGGATAGAAAAAACGCCATGCTGTCTTCGGCAAAGTTTTTCCTCATAAAATTTCCTATCTTTTTATGGAAAATGTTTTAAATTAGCATAATGCTCAGATAGTTTTTATGATGGGTAAAATGCACAGTATATCAAAAAATGACAAATTTTAGTAAATTCAAGAATTCAGTGTCAGAAAGTTACCTGCTAAACATGTCGTTTATTATTTTTCCCAGGTAGTTTGGGTCCATATCAAGCTGTAAAAAATATAAAAATAGTGGGTATTGCCAATTTTTGTACGGTAAAAAATATTTGTATGAAATTTATTACGAAAAATGGCCATTTTTCAAACATCTCGCCGCGGCGACCTCTAAACGTCATTTCTGAAAGTTGCCGTCATACAAAAGCTTGTTTCTAACACCCATAGCTATCATTTGCAGGGTGAGCCCCCAAGCTTTTTGACCATGTGCAATTTTGGGACAACCTAGTGTGTATGTTCCATTACGTACGTTTTTATAGGGGAAAATTGGGCAAAATGATTGGTTGTGGAGTCAACAAGTAAGAGAATTCAAATATGGCTGCCGCAATGGCCGACTTGGACCCCTACTCACGTTTTCAGGAGCACCAATCGTAGATGCTTCGTTCGTAAAATTTGTGCCTAAACTAAAGTGACCAGATGATCAGAGCTCCAACCCGGGACATTAATTTGGAAATCATGATCAAAATTTTTATTATTTTATTTTTAATTTTTTTGTTAACGAATACGTAACGTTTCTTTTTTTTGTTAGTAGAATACGAAGCACTCGTAGGGTCACCATCCGTCCTGATTTAGCAGGGCATGTTCTTATTTTTGCATAAATTTGGCAAAATATTTCTTAACAAATCCGAGGAGTTTTACTCATTTTCAAGAAAATACATGAAATGTCCTGATTTTCAAGGCTGAGTAGATGGGAAACCTAAGCACTCGTTTCTTCTACCAAGCATATTTTTCAACGTTGTGAGCTTCGCAGAAGTGGGGCAAACTTATAAACATTTTTTGTACAGTCTGCTAAAGAAACCTGATAATTAAATCTAGCATGCAAAAATGATTTTAATATTTCTTCTCTCTTTTAAAATTAAAATTAAGGTGGTTCAAACTTCGTACACAACTAAAACAACAATCGTTTTTTACAGTTTTGGTGCCTGACAAGCATGACGTGTACTCTACAATTTTTTGAGGTTATCATTACCCTCAAAGTGCCTGAAAATGCTCACCAATCTAGCTTCTGCTTGTCCAATTTTGTCCTTATTTGCGTGCTACTTCATTGAGTAGCTCGGATGCTTCTCTGTCAACATTGATTAACTTCCTGGATGAATTTAATTCACGAGCTTATTCGTTTGAACCGCCTGCCAATAGATTTCTACCCTTTCATGAAATTTGAATTGAGACAGTTTCGTCTACTATTTTTGTAATTGTACTCTTGTCACTCTCTATTTTATTCACCGAACTGCAAAATAATGCTGCCTGACCGTGCATAAAAATCAACCAAATATTCGACTTTTTTTTTCATCAAAAATTAAAAAAAAATGCTGGGCTATCGCTTGATAAAAAAAGCTTTCAAAAGTTCAAACTGTAACTGTAACCCAGAATCTTCATGCACATTCTCGCAAAAATCTTTCAGTTTTAGAACTCTTATATTGAAAATTTTGTTAATATGTTTGATGTTTTTTTACGTTTTGAGACGAACGCGGGACATTTCGCGGGACATTTGGTCAAAATGCAGGACTGTCCCGTGAAACGCGGGACGTCTGGTCACTTTAGCCTAAACGAATATTTAGCTCTTCGAATGAGAGTAATCAATTTTGTACCTTTCAATTCCACCCTATTATGCTTAACCTACCCCTATTATGCTTAGACTACCACTTGAAACCTTCCTCAGTGTCAGTTATCCACTTTGATCTACTACACTGACGAAGATTACAAGTGGCAGTCGAAATACGTGTATCTGTCAAAGGATAAGCATAACAGGGCGGAATTAAAATGATTACACTCATTCGAACAGGGTATTCTGCTTTGAGGGTTCGCAAAGCCGATACAAGATTTTTTAGTATTTCTATGAGTAGCTGCCAGTAGGTATTGTAGTTGATGAATAACCCAATAATCAGAGCATTTTATTGAAAATTTCACCAAGTTACTATTACGTGATGAATGACATACCACACTGTTTGGTATTCAAAGTTCAAAACAGCACAACTCCTAAGGTATACAATTGTTAATGAGTTCCACATTTCAGTGGATGATGGATTATCCATTGACCGATGGTAGGTAAATCGCCGGGTCATCGCGGATTGGCATACTTATTGCGGTCGGAACGACGTCACCATTGGACAAAGTACAAACCACACTGACAGCGGCAGACAGCGATGATGTTTCGCAACGCACACCCCCAAAACCAAATAATTCGGTGATTTACCAGTCGAATATTAGAGGATTGACTCCAGTTGACTAGATAACATATCATAGCTTTCGGGCCGTCGTCTGTTCGAACGATTGAGAGTGACAGATAACGAAGTGTTGGTGAAACATGCCACAGACAGCTGTTCATGGCTGGCGACATTGTTCTGCACCGAGCTGCCAACGGACGGCCGCGCACTCAATGCAGTGAAATTGTGCGCCTTACGCGTGCTGTCCTAATGATTGATTGAGAGTTACGCTGACTATGTGTGGTGGGCCTTGAGATAACACATGGTTCTGAGAAAAAGGTCCACGGCCAAATGGTATATGGATACAAAAATGGTAGATACAATTTATTGATAGAACTATACCTAGTTAACATGCTAATATCAGTGATCTTAAATTCTAATTGTCGAGACAGACTATTGATTACAGAGACTCCAGGCACACATGGCACACCTGGTGTATGATTGGTTGTTGGTAAGGTTGGCGCAGGTCGTTTCAATCGAGTGATCTCGTTTTGTACAGCCTCGGTTGATCACCACTCGGTTGTTAACTGCAAAGAGATTCAGCGAATGATGTTGAGGACAATGGTCGTAAAGCATAAGAGACTTACCAAGCTGCTCCGTGGTGTAGCAGATGTTCACTGGGAGCGGAAGATGCCTTTTGGCAGGCACAGCTGGAGTTAATACCGGAGCCCAAAGTGAAGGTTCCGTTGGTGCAGCTGTGATTGCTTGTGCAGCTTGAGTAAGTGAAGCAGTTGTGAGGATTCCTGCAGGCGCGGCTAGCGTTAGCGGAGCCGTTGTAAGGATTCCTGCGGGTTGAGTGACCGCAGGAGCATTTTGAGTAAAGGAAGGTGTCGTGAGGATTCCGGAAGGTTGGGTGATCGCGGGTGCAGTTTGAGTAAGCGATGGCGTCGTAAGGATTCCGGAAGGTTGCGTGATGGCAGGAGCTGTTTGGGTAAGTGATGGCGTTGTAAGGATTCCGGAAGGTTGCGTAACCGCGGGTGCAGTTTGAGTAAGCGAAGGAGTTGTGAGGATTCCGGAAGGTTGAGTGATCGCGGGTGCAGTTTGAGTAAGCGAAGGTGTCGTAAGGATTCCGGAAGGTTGTGTGATGGCTGGAGCAGTTTGAGTAAGCGATGGCGTCGTAAGAATTCCCGACGGTTGAGTGACCGCAGGAGCAGTTTGAGTAAGTGGCGGGGTCGTTAAAATTCCCGAGGGTTGGGTAACTACTGGTGCAGTTTGAGTGAGGGAAGGCGTCGTGATGCCCCCGGGACCCTGTGTTAATGAAGGCGTCGTGATGCCCCCTGGTGCCTGCGTCAATGAAGGCGTCGTAATGCCCCCGGGACCCTGTGTTAATGAAGGCGTCGTAATGCCCCCTGGTGCCTGTGTCAATGAAGGGGTCGTGATGCCCCCTGGTGCCTGCGTCAATGAAGGCGTCGTGATGCCCCCTGGTGCCTGTGTTAATGAAGGCGTCGTAATGCCCCCTGGTGCCTGCGTCAATGAAGGCGTCGTAATGCCCCCTGGTGCCTGTGTCAATGAAGGCGTCGTGATGCCCCCTGGAGCCTGCGTCAATGAAGGCGTCGTGATGCCCCCTGGTGCCTGCGTCAATGAAGGCGTAGTAATGCCCCCTGGACCTTGGGTGAGTGGAGGAGTAGTTATCGCTGGGTATTGCGTCGATGTTGGCCATATGGTGGTAAGCTGTGACGTCGTCGTCCCGGCAGTGGTAAGATCTGGCCAGGCTGGCCAGATTGTTGTAAACGAGGTTGTTTGTGCCGCTGGCCAGATAGTTGTGAATTGTGGAGTAGTTGTATCAACTGTATTCGTAGCAGGTGGTGTTGTCAGCTCCGTTGGCCAAATTGTTGTAAGCTGAGAAGTTGTTGTTCCAACTGTACTGGTATCTGTAGGCCAAACTGTAGTGAGTTGGGGCGTAGTTTGACTAGCTGGATTTGTGATGGTAGTAGGGTCCGTAGGCCAAATTGTTGTAAGCTGAGAAGTTGTTGTCCCAGCTGAACTGGTATCTGTAGGCCAAACTGTTGTAAGCTGAGGTGTACTTGAACTTCCCGGATCTGTAATGGTGGTAGGATCCGTAGGCCAAACTGTCGTGAGTTGAGAAGTCGTTGTCCCAGCTGTACTGGTATCAGAAGGCCAAATTGTAGTGAGCTGTGGTGTAGTTGGACTTGCAGGATTTGTATTGGTACTAGGGTCCGTAGGCCAAATTGTTGTTAGTTGAGAAGTCGTTGTTCCAGCTGAACTGGTATCCGTAGGCCAAATTGTGGTGAGCTGCGGCGTAGTGGGATCAACTGTACTGATTATGGTTGACGGATCTGTTGGCCATATCGTTGTTAGCTGCGAAGAGGTTGTTCCAGCAGCTTCGGTTACAGTTGGCCAGATTGTAGTAAGTTGAGGTGTTGTAGGCCCACCTGGGTTTGTTATGGGACCTGTTGGCCAGATCGTCGTTAGTTGAGTAGTGATCGACAACGAAGGTTGGGCCCAGTCAGGCCAAGCAGGCGTTACAATACCCGGGATGACGGTTTGTCGCGGAGCAAAAATGGATGAATTTGCAGAAAATGTGATGGATGGAGAGAGCGTGTTAGGAAGAGTATTTATGATAACAGGCGTAAACGTGTTAGCATCGAATAATGTAGTTGGGAAGATTAGCTTCCCCAGCTTAACCCTACCTGTTTCTGCTGGAGCACAAGTGGGACATGTTGGTTCCGGGTTAGTAGGTATGGTAGACATGGTGGTCAACTCAGGACTTGTGGGTAAAGTTGGAGTAAACACTGGGGTCGTTTCTGATGTTCCACATGAAGGGCAAGTTGGCTCAGGATTGGTTGGTAATGTCGATTCGGTAGTCAGTTCGGGGCTCGTGGGTAATGTTGGGGTGAATACAGGCGTTGTTTCCGATGGTTGACAGGTAGGGCACGTTGGCTCCGAATTGGTAGACATAGTTGAAACAGTTGTAAGTTCTGGTGTTGTAGGCAAAGTCGGAGTGAATACTGGGGTGGTATCTGTTTCTGGGCCACATGTTGCACATGTCGGTGCAGCGCTGGTAGGTATGGTAGGCGTTGTATCCGTTGGTGGTTGAGTAGTGTCCGTAATTGGAGGCGTCAAAGGAGGAGTAGTTGGTACGATGACTGTTGGCGATGCTGTTGTATCGGTTGCTGTCATTGTTGGGGCTAAAGTTGTTGGTTCAGTGAAAGTTGGTGGTTGGGTAGTATCCGTAATTGGTGGTGTTAATGGTGGATTTGTAGGCATGGTGACTGTTGGAGAAGCTGTTGTATCGGTTACAGTTATTGTTGGAGCTAAAGTTGTGGGCTCAGTTAACGTTGGTGGTTGAGTAGTTTCCGTAATAGGTGGCGTTAAAGGTGGGGTTGTTGGCATGGTGACTGTAGGGGAAGCGGTTGTATCGGTTACAGTTATTGTTGGAGTTAAAGTGGTTGGCTCAGTAAATGTTGGTGGCTGCGTCGTATCTGTAATTGGTGGCGTCAGAGGAGGAGTTGTTTCTGTAGCTGGTGGCGTAGGAGATTGAGTTGTAGGCATGGTCACCGTTACAGTAGTATCAGTTGATGTCGTAAGCTCTGGACTCGTTGGCAAAGTTGGAGTGAACACTGGTGTAGTATCAGTTGCTGGCCCACATGTAGGACATGAAGGCTCAGCACTTGTTGGCATAGTAGATTCAGTTGTAAGCTCTGGACTTGTAGGCAGAGTTGGTGTGAACACTGGCGTGGTTTCCGATGAACCACAAGTTGGGCATGTTGGTTCTTGACTCGTTGGCATCGTAGAAATCGTAGTTAGATCTGGACCCGTCGGTAAAGTAGGAGTAAATACAGGACTTGTTCCACATGTTGGACATGTCGGTTCTTGTGTTGTCGGTGATGTAGAAGCAGTAGTTAAATCAGGAGTAGTTGGTAATGTTGGTGTGAACGTTTCATCTGTTGCAGGTCCACACGTTGGACATGTTGCATCCGGACTGGTCGGTATTGATGGATTAGCCGTAAGTTCCGGAGTGGTCAGTTCAGATGTATCCGGTAAAGTAGGTTGTGCACTCGTCAGAACATCTTCACTACACTGCACCAAAATGGCAGGATTTATGTCACAATCAAAACACTCATAACACATAAGTTGTGGATTCACTATATGGAAGAAAACGATTCAAATCACTTTAAATATTCTGAAGAAGACTATAAAACTTGTACCTCTGTGAAAAATCACTCCCAACAAGAGTAACGTGACTCGGGTCCACATTGTCACCGCTTATTGGAATCTTCGCAATACACCTTCATGCACTGGAGCCCGCAATCGACTTATATCAAATGGCCCGTAGAGCTACCAAGCATCCAAAATATATAATTTCAATGGCCGGTGATGACTCTTTATCGATGGAGCACTGAAGAGCATTGATAGGACAATGCCATCTATGCAAATAGCTTTATCTCGAAAGCTGGTGTGTCGCGTCCAGGTCTGTGTCACCCATTTTTTAGTTTTTGCAGTAGTAAAAATTCGTGCTCGAAGCATTCTTCCACTTAAAGCATGAAAACGTTTGCTGTTGCGATCCTGTAATCTAATCCAGTTGAAGTAGAATGCCAAGAATAACAAGCTTACGTCGAAATACGTATCTGTCAAAGGATGCAAATTCTTAGTGGAATTAAAAAGAACAGTACTTAACCCGATTTTCTCTTTCTTATTTACAGCTATTCCATTAAAACACCCAGATTCATCATCATCACGAAAACAATAAATTTTCTTCGAATGAGTGTATTCAGTTATTGTACCATTCAATTCCGCCCATTTTTGCTTATCTTTTGACAGATACGCGTTTTTCGACAACCACTGTTCGACTGTCATTTTATCCACTGGATAACTGACACTGAGGAAGATTACAAGTGGTAGTAGAAATACGCGTATCTGTCAAAGGATACGCAAAAGAGGGCGGAATTAAAAGGTACAATGACTGATTACACTCATTCGAAGAAGGTATTCATTTTCGTTTTTTTTATGGGCTATACTGTGTGTATCTAACAAATACCTAATGAATAATAATACCATATCTCGCAGTACCTCAATAACAATCGACGATTTTTCTATGCAGGTGGTGATTTTTCAAAAATTGAATAATCCTCAATATTGCTCCATTCACAATAGGTACCAAAATAAGCATTTTTAATCAGTGTTGCAATGAATTATCTACTCATGTTTAAAACATTTCAGTTAACCTTAGCACCAAATCAAATGAGAAACGATTCGTTGTCATATAAATGAATTGCCACTGGAATGGACATAAAAACCTGGAAAATTACGCCAGACTGAAAAAAATACTGGATATTTGGCCAAAGTCGAGTTAAATTGTTGGTGGATTTTTACTGAAAAGTTTTCAGTGTAAACCGTCATTTGGTTTCTCAGATACGTGCTCTTGAAAATTCGAGGTATGGTTCTGCTCAAAAACCGTTCCCGATTCCAAAATTTAGCCCGACCAAATGCCATTAGACCAAACGTCATTTGACCAAATGTGTTTCGCCCAAATATCCTAAAACCAATTATGGATATCGTTCATTTTAAATTGGTACATTTTTCAAGCAATATTAACACCAGTATGGATTGCATGGCAAACGTCTGATATGGCAATAATTTATCGTGGCATTATGACAAACAGTATGACAAACGTAGCTTGCACTTGGAAACCAGGTCTCTTCTCTGGCTGACGGGCATCTTTGCGATGGTTTAGCACTGGAACAGGAAATACTGGTCGGAATAAGTGGAACAGGATGGGGTATTCGGTTTGGTATCGGACACAATCTGGCAACTGTCACGATCGGCATCGAAATTCGACACAAATTGCTCCACACTATTGTACGTCATGAGCAGGGCCTTTCGCACGATATCCAAATCGGCCAACTTCTTCTCCATTTTTTTGTACGGCATTTTAGGGGATTTTAGGGGATTTCATTCACGGCGTATATTTAACCTTATTAGACAGATGCTTGGATCGAACTAATTTATTAGAATATAGAGACATTCGACAACGCAGATCGCTTGGCTACCTACACTTCGTTTGGTTTGGATGGTTTATTACACAAAGAACAGACATCCAGGCTAGAACAAATTTCATTCAGAAAGTTGCGTAAGGATTTGAATCCTTACTTGAGTAAGGATGCAAACCAATACACGATGTTACACAAGCGCCGCCAAACACCATATTGGCTCAGTCAGTGGTGAATTGAAACATTTCAAGTGATGAATATCATTAGTATGAGAAACTTACCGATTGCAGCGCCACGATATTGTCACTTGTGTTGCCGATGAAATATTCCTTACACAAAATTCAGATTGGACTTGGATGTCTGTTCTCTGTGTTCATAATACGCTCACCGCTCTCGACTCTCTCTACATTGGTCACTGCAAATATGTATATCGTATTGTAGTGCTTGACCAGATAAACTAACTGGGCATAGGCCGAAGTAACATACCTACTTGTCACAGAGGAGTCACGGTGGCGCAGGTTTTTGTTGCGCAGAAGTCACTGTGACTTACTTCTAGCAAGTGAGTATTTATTTGTCACAGCAACTTCTCCGCAACAAAATCCTGCACCGCAGTGACTCTTCTGTGACAAGTGTGTTACTTGGGGGAATATTATAGATACGAATTTGGGTGGATCGATTTCAAGGCATTCAATACAATATCTATGTGGAAGTGGAGCTTCTTCGATGTTACAATGCGTGCAAAATCAAACGAGTCTGTTGGACACATTTAACAAAGTCAGCAAGTGCTTTCTACTACAGTTAGGAGTTCTAGAGCTGCGTAAATTGTATAAAAGGTCCCAGCTAACACAAAGTCTTATACACACTTAATTCAGATTGCCGGGATATCAGCATTTTTCCATTCTTTTGCCGAGATTTGCACAGCCGAGTAATCAGCAAACAACAATTTTGCTGAGATCTCAGCAATTTTGACAGTTCATTGCTGAGCTTCGGCAATCGTTTTGCTGAGAGTCAGCTAACAAATGTCACTTTTTGCTGGGATATCAGCTGATAGTTTTACTGAGCAGACGGCTGTGCGCGTTTTTGCCGAGCCCGCCAATCTGTTTTGAGTGTGTATGATGTTGAATAGGATGCTTAAGTGGAGGACATATGCGTACATGCTTCCATTTAACCGTGTGTAAAGTGTGCGTATATCGCCTCCAATTTTGCATCCTATGCAACATCATATGCAATCATGTGTTGACTGGGGTTGCTAGTCCCAAGCCCCATTCATTGGGTCTCAGTATAACTTGAATTGCCCTGGTTAATCACGGAGAGTTGCCCCTTTAAATTGAGCGGTCATCCATACTCAGCTCATGCTCATGTTACTAAGCATGTAGGGTAAAAACACTAGACTTCGCCCCCTAAAATTCTGCTCTAATCTTCGCCACTTCATACATAAAAAATGGAATTTGTATGGAGATGGCGAAGACTGGAGCAGTGACGAAGTCTAGTGCTTTTACCCTATTTGCGATCATCCTGAAAATTTAAAGAACAACAATTTCATAATTCTGTTGATCCTATTGATGATTTCCAGCGAATGGAGCAAACCAAACCTGTCGCGTCATTTGATGGAAATGATGTATCTCTTGTGAATCACGATTCTGGTAATAACGCGCAATCTCATGTGATAAGTGATTGATAATTTGCTCCCAGCGGCGGCGGAGGACCATCGAATTGGCACCCGCCAAAACCAGTGAACGGACTGATATACGCGTGAAACTTTCGTCTGTTTTGGGTCATGGGAGATAGAATCAATTCATTCCGCCAATTTATAATCGATTGCAACTTACACGAGTGAACGTTAGACGCTAGAACTCAGATATCATTCCAAGCAACGTATTTTTCTAGGCTCAAACTAGTTCGTTATCTGTCTGGGGTGAGACTGAAATCAAATCCCACGATAAGTCAATCATAAGGTCCAGATTTGTGAAAAGTGTGGACTTAATAGGCATTATCGGACAGCTCATCCACGTCATGTTCACCCGATAACACTGTGATTTATGGAACGTGTAGCGCACCGGTACCCAACCTGAACTGGAGAGGTCGCTCACTACCTAGCCACGATAGCCGTTCGCCAGCTTCTTATCTGCGGCGGGCGAGAAAGCACAACATGGAGAGAATCTTATCGACGTAAGAGCTTTTTTCCAAGTATTCGCCTAGATAAAAGCTTGGAATATGAAATGTCACGCCTTATTCGAGTACGACGATGCCGTTAGGAGCGTGACAATTTTTGTCACACTGATTGTTGCAATATAAACATATAAAACGCTAGCGGCGAAAAAAAGCCGCCACGACTAAAAATGTCCAAATCGTGGAACGTTGGTCAATGGAGACGGATGGTACTTCAAACGAAGGCAAGAAGGTATGCTGTTTCGGAAAACGATGTATGACTCAGGCAGTTGCACGTGAATGCAGGAAGCAAACCGGGGCGAGGACAAAACTGCATGCGGACAAACCTGGTGGTCGATTTTGTAACACATGCCATGTTTCAAGAGTAACTCACGGCGAAGCAAGAAAAAGAAATGTGCCATCACTTGGATTTGTTTGTTTCTGTTTCTTGGCAACCTACATAGGGGTTTTATCTAATTTCCATTTTCCTAAGCACCGAGCAATAATGATCGAGTGTATTCTTGCACCTCGCCTAATGCCTCATTGCCAATTTGGTATCACTTGCTAATTTATAAGTTAGCTTCCATATCACGTAAACATACAGTACTGGCAAAAATTATAGGCAGTGGTGATACAATCGATCAACGATTTTTGTATAGAAACAAATAATTTTCAAAGTTTTTTTTTTAAATTTACAAAACAACAATATTATGCATTTCGGTCCATACGAAATCTTACCAAAATACAGCATTAGTGCGCAATTTTTGCCATATTACATCAAAAACGGCTTAAAACCCGGGTAGAGGAAAAGGACTTAATAATAGCATATTTTGATATTGAGATCAAAATGTGATATTGGTTTGATTGATATAAGAGATAAAAGATCTGAAAATAATATCTAAAATTTACCCCTGGAACATCATCATCAGATCCTAATTAGATCTTGTAAGATCTTACCAATAGCAGCAAGCTATTCGTTTGATCTTGAAATATCAAGTTTTGATATTGTTCAGATGTTCCAGGAACATTTTTCAGATATAATTTTCAGATCTTTTATCTCTTATATCAATCAAACCATCACGTTTGATCGTCAGTATTCCACCTCAACCCGGGAAGCCTTGGCCAAAATTATAGGCAATAACCGTCATTTTAAAATTAATCGAGGAAAATTTTCCAAAAATTCAATCTTGTCGTAGTCGATGAAGTGCTGCCATCGGCTTATTGTATTGTTTTGAACTGGATTTCGGAGTACCACGTGTTGTTAACCCCATAGGAAGCAGTTCACATTTGTGAAACATTTTGACTAGAAAATTGATTATGGGTCGTAAATCTGTGGATCCAGAAACGCGAAGCGTGGTTGTGCATCTGATAAAAGAAGGCAAGAAACCATTGGAAGTTGCTAAAACTGTTAGCGTTTCACATCATTATGTGAAAAACATAATTCTCAAGTTAAACGCAGTAATGCCTCTGAGGAACGAACCCGGTCAAGGACGCCGCCGATTGACAACTCCAGCAGAAGATCGCTATCTGATGAGGATCTGTAAGCAGAATAGAACAGCGTCTAGTCGTATGCTGGCCGGTGAATGGAGTAATGCAACTGGGAAGCAAATAAGTGCTCGCACGGTTCGACGCAGACTCTACAACGGAGGACTGTACAGCTACACTCAAAAACGATGCCCCTACCGGAACAACAAGCAGATCAGGAAGCGTCTCGAATGGTGTCGAAAACATGCAGACTGGAATCAAAAACAGTGGAACCATGTGGCATTCAGTGATGAGTCGCATTTTGAAGTCATTAACAGGAAGAATCGTGTATTTGTTAGAAGAACAGCGGAAGAATGCGATAAGCCGTTCAGCTTCCAAACCCGACAGCAAGGAGGTGGAGGCACTGTTAGTGTGTGGGGATGCATTTCTGCAGCAGGAGTTGGCCCCTTGGTTCCATATGAAGGCAGGTTGCAACACGATATATTGAAACCATTTCCAGTGTCCTGGAGGAATACCTAGATGAGAGGTTTGGTCAAAATGATGACGAGTGGTTTTTCCAACAAGACAACGCCCCGTGTCACAAAGCGAAAAAGTCAATGCAGGGGAGCGGACCTGGTTGGATGGTTAGAACACTTGACTATCACGCCGAGGACCTGGGATCGAATCCCACTCCCGACAAACTCACAAAATGTGAGTTCTTCCTAGGGAAGAAGGGAAGTAAAGCGTGGGTCCCGAGATGAACTAGCCTAGGGCTAAAAATCTCGTTAATACAGATAAAAAAAAGTCAATGCAGTGGTTCCAAAGCCACGAAATTCCTGTTCTAGATTGGCCTCCGACTAGCCCGGATCTTAACCCAATTGAGAACATTTGGAAAGATATTGATAATCAGCTGCAAAATTATCCAATTCGGAGTCGCAAGGAACTCGAGGAAGCTATTATGGATATTTGGTCGAAATACACTAAAAACCAATGCCAAAAATTGGTGAAATCAATTCCAAACCGCATCAACAGAATTTTGAAGGCTGGCGGAGGTAATATTGCTAGGTATTGAGATGTAAATTCTGTACATCTGAATCCGATTAATCAATATATCAAATCGATGCCTATAATTTTGGCCAGGTGGATTTTGTAATTTTTAATTATTGAATTCGTTCATCATTGTTTAGTTTTGAATTATTTATAAAAACATTGTATTTCTGTTATGTTATCAATAAACGTCTAAATGAAAAATATTACATTTTATTTAAGCACAACCGGAAGAAACCAGTGAATCAAAATTCATCCATCGCGCAACAATAACGACAATGTCGCAACCTGAATTTGTTGCGACATTCTACCCAATGCGACATAGGTTTGTCCCAACTTGAAAAATATGGGATAAAGTTCATGCAGCACGAGTTTAAAGATTTTTATGCCTTGCATTGTGATTTTCGAGCGGTAACTTCGAGTCGGTAAACACTGCAACGCTGCTGAAGATGTATCATCAAAAAGTTTCGATTTTGGGTTGGTAATAATTGATTGTTCACGAGTTGAAAAGTACGCAACAAATTCAGCTTCGTTTTTGTCTGCAACAAAAAAAATCGGGATCATGTCATTGTCTGTTACCAGTTGGGACAAAGAGTAATTGGTGCGCCTTCTTTGTTGCTTGTTTTGTGCCTCTTTTGTCTGACAATTCTCTTCACTGGAAGAAACTGTGTCTGCCTGAACACACATTTATTGTGATTGCCTATAATTTTGGCCAGTACTGTATATTGTGAAAGAACTATAATTCTGTTATTCTGTTATATTCTGTTATAATCAACGCACCCCCGAGCCGTGGCCAATCTGCGTTGTTTCGCTGGGCGATACGTCTACCAGTAGACTTGTATCTGCCCTATGCTAAACCGATTAGCATATCAAGTCCTTTCCACTGATGAGTAGGCTCGAATGTCCCGCCCCTCCCTATAACCCATAGGGGGAAATAAGGAGTTTCCAGTTTCAAGTATTGTATTGATTATGACACCAACTCTTTCTATTCCTTGGTAAAAAAAAAATCACTAGACTTGTTTTATCAGACTACTATTAATAATGAACATAATTAAGATACAAGTTTGCATACACAATTGTAAAAGCAGTGTTAGATACTTTAAAGTGAATTGAAAAATGTAAATAAGATAAATTGTAAACTATTCCGCGGCGACACGAATGCTTCAACAGTGTCATAAATAAACGCGCAAACAAACAAATAATTGATATTGAAGTATGCATATTGCATTATCTATTAGCAAAGTCGTAGAAAGAGTTGGGCGCCTGATTATAAAATTGTTGTACTTATCTTGTGTGTTTCGGACAAGTCCCGTTTGTGTTGGCCATTGGGACACTTCTTGCTTCAAAACGGTCGTTTCTGGAATGGAAAGAGAATAATTGGCCGCACAACTCCGCAAATGGGCGGCCCGCACATATTAGTATAATGTTGCAATGATTGAAAATAGTAGAGTATAATTGTTAATCTATATGAATACTGCTACTAGTTCAGGTTTCTCACCCTCCACGATTCTCTAGATACTGTTATAGCGTGTTTGTTGTTAATTTGTTGATAAGTGAAGCCTACAGTACTTCAAAATTCAATGTAGCGAAGATCTTGAGCGGATAGCATTCATTGATAATGATAGTGATTATTTTAATATAATATGGCTTAACAAAAATTACTATTCAATTATTTTAAATCGGATTCGTCAATAAAATTATTGTTCATAAAATAATTAACCATGCGAATATCGAACTACACAAACTAAAAAGTGTTATTATTTTTACCAATGATTTCATCCTAATCTTGACCCTAACATAGTTATGCGCTTAGTGGACAATTAACAAAAATAGTGTTGTTTCGACAATAGTCACATACTATGCCCTACGACATTGACGATTCTATTGTCTATGGCTCACCTATTTAGCGCCACCCAGCAGGGACTTGGTCTGGTACCCAATTCAGTATATCCGCTCCACGTAATGTACCGTACCTCTTTCGATTTGTGATATATTACGCGGAACATTACTCTCTTCATTCGGATAGCGGCTATGTAACCCATTGGATTAAAAACCTCCATCAAACATGAAGCGATTAATCGGAGACTGAAGACTCTATACCAAATTTGGCTCAGAGACAGGTAATCAGTGAAGTCAGTTTTTCTCGTTTGTCAGAGACGATTGATACGTATTAAGACAAACTTTCCACTGCATCTGCCAGCAATAATCGGTGATCGATCAACATTTCGAGTACCTACCCCAATTTACACAAGTATGCCAAGGATCACCGCTAATGCTTTACAATACAGTTGGAAAAACTAGAGCAACACCTGGCCACAATGATGCATAAAGCACTAAAGCGGACCGGAAGTTTCGGTGAGCCAGCCCCACCTATATTGTGAAAGAACTATAATTTCCTTAAAATAATAAGATTGAATAATAAGGCAATCCATGAGACAGATGCGATCAGCTGATTTTTTTTTGTTTACCATGTATTTTTGACAATCGATGATCGGGGTGACAGTTGAACACAAAGGAATTTGTTAAGCACCGACGAAACTTGACGAAATTTTGTTAAGTTGTACTCACACTATGTTTACAGTTTTGGCTGTCACCCTCATCGCGAAAAGTCGTCATGGATTGCCTTATTGTCTCTCGAATTCTATTTTTGTCTTGCCCACATCTATTTCGGGCGAAGCCTGAATTGAATTCTGCACCCTTAGAAAAAATCATGTAAATTTAAGTTCTCTTGGATGCGCATAAAAGGAGCGGCCAATTTGGCAGAGAAATTTACGGCTTCTATCACAAATAAAGTCGAGCTAGCAATCGCTAAAACCAAATCGACAGATGCAACATATGAAAGTAAAATAATGAACTGGACTCGAACACTGGTCCGCTGATTGAGAGGCACGGACTATACCTCTCGGCCATATCACCGAGTTGAAGGGCAAGCGATAAATGTAAAACTGTTTCTACCTACCTGGTTAGATAGGTTTGTTGACATCTTGTGCAATCAACTCGAACTTACATGATGGATGTAAAATTCAGTCAAATTTGCCATTCAGTCATGAAATGTTTACGTACGTTGATGGTTTACGTCACGTGTAAATTCCTTATTTTTTAAGAGTGCAGGCACACTTTCTACGTGACACTATGGTACATAGGATGGTCAAAAATTATGATTTTGACAGTAGGTGCTTATTCGAAAAGTTGGTCGAACTCTTCACAACGCAAATCAAATCATGTTTTCAAAGTTGAAGTTGATTGAACGGAAAGCTTTTAAAATACGGAAAACGTGCCTTGAGAATAACGACCAAAACATTTCAATTAATATTTTTGCCCACCAGATCATTATACGTTAACACAGTGCAACGCGGAAATCATTCTCTGTGCTTGTGAATAATGTTTGTTTGTTTGTTTATTATCGACACTTTACACAATTGTGCATTCGTGTCGTTGTGAATAATGATGTACCGTATGCAGAAAACCCACACACACTTTTGCTTGCATCCTCCCTAGATGATGAAAGCTTTTGTTTACATTTTACCGACGGGGAAAAAATGATTTATTTGATTAATTGAACAGCTTTTGCTGCATTCTGTTGCAATAAAATCCAACTTTGAAGTGCTACAGAGCTTTTGTGGAGTGTGAATTGAAGGTTGGTTCAACAAGTGCATCTGGTGAAACGAAAATTGAACGATGATGAAGATCATCTTGACTAGCTGCTGCTGTGGGTGCGGTTTGCGTCGTCTTGTGCAAAACGAGAAAAATTTTGAAGTCGCAAGTGGAGTGAAATTAAAACGTGAAATTTTGCGTAATTATTCGATTTCCAGTGCTAAGGAGGGTGGTTGGTTATCGATGGTCTACATCTTTTTGCTTTTATCTAATGAGACATCGCCATAGTTGAGTAAGAATACATACATACATTTATTTGTTCAACATCATTAGGACAAGACATAATCAACAATAGTACGCCACAATACTCGGTTTGTGGCTGCCCTGCCCATGATCGCATAGTCGACGTAACCACCATTGACAAAGTCAGCATACTCAAGGTAATATCTGACGCATCTGCGTATTTGTGACCAGTTTAATTCAATACAACACAAGATCCAACCTTGAGTTAGATGTTAACGTGAAAAAAATATTGAACTTCGAATCATTCATTGCTAAAATTTCAAAAGTGTGTTTTAAACTACAGTGGCGCTTACGACAACTATGCGAATATGGGCAGGCTGCCGCTCTCCATCCTCGGTCGCGCCCAATGCTCGCCAGGTCACGCTCCACCTGGTCCGCCCATCGTGCTCTCTGCGCTCCACGCCTTCTTGTGCCAACCGGATCAGTTGCAAACACCAGCTTTGCAGGGTTGTTGTGCGGCATTCTTGCAACATGCCCTGCCCACCGTATCCTTCCGGCTTTGGCCACCTTTTGGATGCTGGGTTCGCCGTAAAGTGAAGCGAGCTCGTGGTTCATCCTTCTCCGCCACACACCGTTCTCCTGCACACTGCCGAAGATCGTCCTTAGCACGCGTCGCTCGAAAACTCCGAGAGAGCTAGCAGGTCCTCTTGGAGCATGGTCCATGCCTCGTGCCCGTAGAGGACCACCGGTCTTATTAGCGTTTTGTACATGGTGCATTTGGTGCGTGGGTGAATCTTTTTCGACCACAGTTTCTTCTGGAGCCCGTAGTAGGCCCGACTTCCGCTGATGATGCGCCTCCAAATTTCACGGCTCACGTTGTTGTCAGCCGTCAGTTAGGATCCGAGGTAGACGAATTCCTCCACCACCTCGAAAGTATCCCCGTCTATCGTAACGTTACTACCCAGACGGATCCGGTCGTATTCGGTTCCGCCTACCTGCATGTACTTTGTTTTTGAGGCTTTCATCACCAGTCCGACCTTTGCTGCTTCGCGTTTCAGGCGGGTGTACAGCTCTGCCATCGCTCCAAATCTTCTGGCAATAATGTCCATGTCGTCCGTAAAGCACACAAATTGATCGGATTTTGTGAAAATCGTTCCCCGGCTGTTGAGCCCGGCTCGTCGCATCACACCTTCCAGAGCGATGTTAAAGAGTAGGCATGAGAGTCCATCACCTTGTCTCAGTCCCCGGCGAGATTCGAATGAACTAGATAGTTCACCCGAGACCCTTACGCAGTTTTGCACACCGTCCATCGTTGCTTTAATCAATCTAGTCAGCTTCCCAGGAAAGCCGTTTTCGTCCATGATTCTCCATAGCTCTGCGCGGTCGATACTGTCGTATACCGCTTTGAAGTCGATGGACAGGTGATGCGTCGGGACCTGGTATCCACGGCATTTCTGGAGGATTTGCCGTACGGTAAAGATCTGGTCCGTTGTCGACCGGCCGTCGATGAAGCTGGCTTGATAACTTCCCACGAACTCATTCATCTGACAGACGACGGAAGATGATCTGGGATAGCACTTTGTAGGCAGCATTCAAAATAGTGATCGCCCTGAAGTTCTCACATTCCAAATGGTCGCCTTTCTTGTGAATAGGGCAGATTATCCCTTCCTTTCACTCCTCCGGTAGCTGTACGGTTTCCCAGATCCTGACTATCAGCTGATGCAGACAGGTGGCCAACTTTTCTGGGCCCATCTTGATGAGTTCAGCTGCGATACCATCCTTACCAGCTGCTTTGTTGGTTTTGAGCTGGTGAATGGCATCCTTAACTTCCCTCAGCGTGGGAGTTGGTTCATTTCCGTCCTCCGCTGCACTGGCGTCGTCGTTTTCTCCGTTGCCATGGGCTCCCGTGCCTACGATCTCCACGCCGTTCAGGTGCTGATCAAAGTGCTGCTTCCACCTTTCGATCACCTCACGTCCGTCCGTCAAGAGGCCTCCGTCTTTATCCCTGCATATTTCGGCACGCGGCACGAAGCCGTTGTGGGATGCGTAGAGCTTCTGATAGAACTTCCCTGTTTCTTGGGAACGGCACAGCAGTTCCATTTCTTCACACTCCGCATCTTCCAGGCGGCACTTTTTCTCCCGAAAGAGGCGGGTGTGCTGTTTCCGCTTCTATTTATAACGTTCCACGTTCTGTCGATTCCGTTCCACGTACCCGATGGTGCTCTCGGCTGCGTCGTTGATGGCTGCTTTCACTGTACTCCAGCAGTCCTCGTCTGGCAACGCGGCCACGAGATTATGCGCGTATGCTGAGGCGACATCCGGTTGTTTCAGTCGCTCTAGGTTGTACCGTGGCGGTCGCCGGTACCATACATTGTTGATGACGGAGAGTTTTGGGCGCAGTTTGACCAACACCAGATAATGGTCGGAGTCGATGTTGGCGCCACGATAGGTCCTGACGTCGATAATGTCGGAGAAGTGCCGTCCGTCAATCAGAACGTGGTCGATTTGAGATTCCGTCTGCTGTGGTGATCTCCAGGTGTAATGATAAGAGAGGCTGTGTTGGAAAAAGGTGCTACGTATGGCCATATTTTTGGAGGCGGCGAAATCGTGAGCCGAATGCAATGAAATTTTGACCATTTATGACTTATGTAATGAGTTATGAAAAACTTTTGACTTGCTTCGTAAATTCTTTACACGGAAGAAAATTATGACGATTAGATTCTTTTTCTACTTCAAAATCTTTTCAAATTTCAAGATGCTAATTATAGTTCACAAAAATTCCCTTTAATTGACTTGAATATATGCTTTGAAGGAAAGTAACAAAATTGTCGGCACTAAATTAAAAAAGTAATGGGGTGCATTTTAAAATTAGACCAATTTACTAAAAAGTTATAAAATAAATGAAATCGCTATAACTTTTTTTTGATAAATATTTGAAGTTAAGTCAAACGTTTTCCAGAGCTCATTATATAAGTCATAAATGGTCAAAATTTCATTGCATTCGGTTCATTGAATCCAGAGATATAACAGCTCAAAGTTGAATATCGGATAATTAAAGCTTTTTCTAGAATCTTTAGAAACTTCGTACAGAATAGCCCGATCTTTTTCAAATTTTGACTTCTGATACACAACTAGTTGATCACCTTACAGTAAAAATTTGAGAAGATTTGATGCACTTTTCGAAAAGTTTGAGATAGTTGAACATTTTTTGGAAAGTGTAAATTTTGCCTGTCCCGACCATTTTGTCTATCCCCTGTACATGAAAAAAATGGATAAATTATTAGTGAAATTCCGAAAAAATCCACAGCTCAGGTGAGATTTGAATTCACGACCCTTATTCGCTAGACAAGGGTGCGGGGCAAATTGAGGGAATGATGAAACATGATCGATGAGATTTGAATTACCATATGACAACTAAAATGCCGTGTCATTGATTGGCTCGGTAGATTAGTTGGAAAAGCACTTGTCTAACGAATAAGGGTAGTGAGTTCAAATCTCACCTGAGCTGTGGATTTTTTCGGAATTTCACTAATAATTTATCCATCTTTTTCATGTACATATATGTTGAGTTTCATTAAATTTGCAACAGATTTTAACCTGCCATTCTGTGCGAAAAACGGATCTAGTTTAGTGTTTTCCTCAAAGTTATAGTTAAATTAAGGAAAAGAGATTAAGTCTACCCCGTCTCTCCTACAGATAACAAGCTAAGGAACTATGAGTCAAAATTTGAGAAATTTTGATATATTTTCTACAGAATTACAGCTTGTTAAATGTTTTCAAGATAATTAATAAAATTTGTATGCTTTTAAAAATTTGTAATCTGCGGATTATGTAAAACTTGTAACGGCTATTAAACTGAAAGTTCTTGATCTACCAAACAACTTTAACGAAGCAACAATATTTCTAATCATTCAGGATCGTGAGATAAACGAAACTAAAAAAGCCTCCTAGTGGAAGGATTTGAAATCTTTACGGCTCATCAATTGAAAGTTCTTGACCAGCCAAACAACTTTGTCGAGGACACCAACTGCCTAAATAATAAGGATTTTGAAATATATGGGATGTGTATATTATGCCAGTGTTACGTCTGTCTTTGATATCACAAGAATCACCGATTCATATATCTCAGGACTCTGATTACTTAGAGAGTAGTTTAACTTTTGGGATCTTCAGTTTAAAAGTCGTTTGGTTTAAGGTTATACTTATCTAGTGGTAGTAAAAAGAAAAGAAATCTTGTACCTTTTTAAAAGCGACCAAAAATTTGCAAATTTTGACTGCTAGTTTCTCCACTAGTCAAAACTTGTTGGAAACTTTTTGAGAAATTCTAATCATTTGCAAACTATTATAAACTCTAAACTAGCGTCACCCGGTGGCGAAATCTCACGTCCAACGGTAAATCACCTGTAAATCTTCGACTAATCAAACAATTTTTCCAAAGACACCAACTCTTTAAGTAATTAAGATTTTTCATCACTGTTAGGTCTATTTGTCTCTGAGATCACAGAAGTTGATCTCAGGGTCCTAAGTGGTATGCATATCCTCTGGTATGCCCTCGGTTCAATAAATTCTCGCACACAAATTAAAGCATTTTTACTTGAATAGATGACATTGCATACATTATTGAAGAAATGTTTATCTCAACGGCGTGATGAGTTCTATGCTGAAAAATCTAAATATCTGGCTATGCGAAGTAATGGATCCCAGCGGTCTAGTCTTTGGGACACAATTAGAAGAATCTAAGCCGAAGATGGGTGCCGGTGTCATTTACCTTCATGAAGTAGTATTCATACTGCTGATAGCAATAACTTGGCCCTGTTTGAAACTAATCGGGCATTGTAACGTCACGAAATGTAAAAGTCGATTATCCAAAAACAAATCCGAAATATATATGTTTTATTTCACTGCACTTAAGAACAAGCCAATAAATTTCAATGGTGAAAAAAAATACGCAATAACATAAAAATCCTAGGTCATATATATCAGAAATTTTACAAGGAATCCGAATATGAAAAAATATGTTGAGGTTTACAATTGTTTGCATGAGTTATAGTGGAAAATCTGACTACGAATGCGTCAAAACGTTGCACAGTGGGCAGAAACGGGCCCGTAATTGGACTTATTCGGAAGCCGCTGGTTTTGAAACTCTAACTGAAGCATTTTCCATGTAAAATTGGCCGATAAATCGAATGGTGATGGTTTCATCTTGTGCAGACCTCGGGAAGGGGTTCATTTTGCTCCATTTTACCCTAAATCCGCCAGTTTCAATGGATATTCTTTCATAACTCTCCACGCCGCTAATTTTTATGTATACAAATTGACGAATAAGATACTATTTTGTTTTCAGAATAGAGTCATGAAGAGTTCATGCAGTGCTGAGCCTGATAAGTGACCCATTTAGCCTTATTTCACCCTAATTTTATAGTTTCAATAAATGTATGCCTGTGATTTCAATTGATTCAGATTTTTTTGTACATGATTGAACAAATTTCATGCTATTATATCTACAAAATTGAATGATGATGACATCATGCTATGTTTAGTCCAAGAAGTAGCGTATTTTACCCCATTTCACCCTATATTGTAGTATTGGTGAATATAACGTCTAAAGTTTCAAATGCTGCAATTATTTAAGCTTATGATTGAACAAGTCATATGTTATCCGCTCAACAGCACTGAATGATGATGGGGTCATGCTGTGGCATGTCTAATTAATGGCGCATTTTACCCCATATCACCCTATATAAGTTATTTTGCAAACAGATCTCTATACATTAGTTTTATAGATTTTTTTTACAAAGTAATCGACCAATTTGATGTTATATGAATTGGATGGCAGTGATGAGATGGCCCTAGGCTCCCACAATTTAGGGGCCCCCACAAAAACGGTTTTTGCTAGTTGACATTAACATTAACATTAACTTTATTTAGCATTTTACTTTAAGTACTGTTCAAAACCAAAGAAAAACTTATTTGCTTATCGCTCCGAGGGGCCTCCACTTCCGCTTCGGCCCTGGGCCCCACAATCTTTAATCCAGGCCTGGGTGCAATCCTGGGAGTTATTCCGGTGAAATCTCTGGCAGGAATTCCACGAGAATCTTGGCAATAATTCCAGCAGAATCCTGAATTTCAGGCAGGAATTCCACCAAAATCTAGGCAGTAAATCTAGCGTAATCCTAACAGAGATTCCAGAGGAATCCTGACAGGAAATCCAGGAGAATCCTGCTGGGATTCCGAGGGAGTCCCGATAGGGATTTCAGAGGAGTCTATATAGGGATTCCGAGAGAGTCCCGACATGGATTCCAGGGAAGTCCTGACAGGGATTCCGGGGGAGTCCCTACAAGAATGCCAGGGAAATCCTGATAGTATACCTACTGGAACCCTGTCGGGACTCCCCTGGAATCCTTGTCAGGGTTTCCAATGATCATGATTTCCACTAGAATCCATGCCAAAACTCAAGATGGAATCTTTATCAGGATTTGCACATGAATTCTTTATCTGTACTAACGAGATTTTTAGCCCTAGGCTAGTTCATCTCGGGACCCACGCTTTGCTTCCCTTCCGAAGGAAGAACTCACATATTGTGAGTTTTTCGGGAGTGGGATTCGATCCCAGGTCCTCGGCGTGATAGTCACGTGTTCTAACCATCCAACCAGGTCCGCTCCAAACATAAATTCTTGTCAAGATTCTCACTGGAACACCTGCAAGGAACCCTCTGGAATCCCTGTTTGGATTACCGTGGAATTCCTGCCAGCATTTTCCTTGAATCCCTGACAGAAATCTGGAATTCCTGCCAGCCTTCTACTAGAATTCATACCATAATACCGCTGGAATTTCTGCCAGGATTCTGCTGAAATTATTGCCAAGATTCCCGTGGATTTCCTGCCAGTTTTGCGCTGGAATCCTTGTCCTGATTCCCCAGGAATTCCTGTCAGGATTCTTCCTTCGGAATTCCTGTTAGGTTTTCAATGGAATCTCTTACAAAATTTCTCTGCAATTCCTGCCAGGATTCCTCTGAAATTCCTGGCAGGATCCTTCCGGAATTCCTGTCCGAATTTTGACCCCTACAATACCTGTCAATACACTCCAGCTGTTTCTGACAATATTTCTCTGGAATACTTGTCAGGATTTTACTGGTATCCCTCTGGAAGCACCGCATATCATCACCCTCAAGTAATTTTGAAGTGAAATCATTACAAATTTGACCATTACTTGTTCTATCCTTTTGTTCAGTACGTACAAAGTGGAAACTAGCCTGAGAAATGTATCTCTGTATTGGCTGAGGGTGCATAAATTAAAACGGGTATGAAAAAGGTTTTTTTCCCAATTTAACCAATAATTTACCCATCTGTACATATGTACGTTGAGTTATTTGAATTTCATAATGAAAAAGGTTATTTGTGCATAACTTAAGTCAGGGCTTTAAAAAGCGAATGTAGTTCGCCAAAATAGATCTTGCTCCTAGAAATTTAAGATGGGGCCAAGGGAATTTCCAGGAAGTTCCAAGGGTCTTCAGGGGTGTTGTATATTGGGTTGTTTTAGGCGCTTTCAGGAACATTTTAAGAGTGTTTATGGGCATTTCAGTAGTATAAAGAACATTTCAGAGGCGTTAAAAGGGTTTTGAGGGTTTCAAATTGATTATGATGATTTTAAGGGCGTTTTAACGGGATTACGGAGGTTTCAAGGGCGTTTCGAAGCATTTCAGATAGCGTCATATAAGGGGAGTTTTAGGCGTTTCAATGAGATTATGTAAGTTTAAGGGGTATTTTAAGGCATTTCCGGGGCGATTCAAGCGTTTTCGTTAAGAGGTCTCTGAAAATCCTCTGAAATTTTATGAGACGCCTCTCAAATCCGCCTGAAACCCCCACGGACCCCACGTAATTCACCGGAGACCGTCCGAAAGCACCGAAAACGCCTACGTAACAACGCCAAAACTCATCAAATATAATCAGAAATAAAATCCCCTCGGACTCCATGTAACGCACCAGAGGCCCCCCGAAGCACCTAAAACGCCTATGAACCCCATGTAACGCACCTGAGACCCGCATCAAAAACATCTCCGTAACGCCTCCAAAACTCACAAAAAATAATCTGAAATTTCCTGAATTGCCCCCTAAATCCCCTGAAAACCCCGTCGGCCTCATGTAACGCATCTGAGACATTCCGAAACCCCCGATAGCGCCAGCGTAATGCCTTTGAAACCCACCGCAAAACCTGTGATACTTCCTGAAATGCCTCCGAAATCCCCTAGAAACCATCTCTGAACTCAGCCGAAAATCCTCTGATATTTCCTGAAATGACCCCGGAAACGCCCCTAAAACCTGCTCCAAATATCAATAACCCCAGCGTGACCTCCCTTGAAACCCATTTATATATTCTGAAATGCCTCTAAGACCCCCTAAAACGCCCATGAGACCCTCTGAAAGCCCCTAGAACCCCCATAAATGACCTTTACCTCAAGGTACCCCCAGAAACCCTCTGAATCCTTCGAAACACCCATGAGTCCCCTACATACCCCTTGATTCCTCCTTAAAATGGTCTTAGTTCTGGTGCGCCCTGGTTCCCCATGGAATGCCCCAGAAACGGCCCTAAGACCCGTTAGAACTCCCTCAGATCCCTCTAAAGGCCACCCGAAGCACTCCTGAGACATCCTAGAATCCCAAAATCCCCTTGAGGGAACCCTAAAACCTCTTTAAACGCTCCTGAGATCTCCTGGTACTCCGCTGAAACCCGTTTTAACCTCCTGCAATCAACCTTTGCTCGTCCCTATAAACGCCCCCTAGCCGCCGTTGCCATAGTTACCGTCATTATTACATTTTTTATACACAACATTGCAGGGCATGAAACAGATGCATAAACTGAAATTGCATAGAAATAACCTGCATAAAAGAGATTGTAGTATTTAGAACATCATTTAAACTTATTCAAAATGGATCATATATATTATATAGAGGATCATTTTTTATGATGAATGATTAATGATTGATTAAAGAAATTTCTTATGATTATGATTACTGATTAATGATTAAATTGCGAAAGCAACGTGGTTAAGAATAATGATTAATGATTAAACTATTTTTTTTTGTGATTATGATTGATGATTTTTGATTAATCTTAATCATTAATCATTAATCATGATTTATGATTAATCATTAACGCTCTGGATAAAACATCAACTTTGTACATTTACTTTACAAAAAAAAATCATCAGATTGGGATTGAGGTGCTTATTTTCATTAAAATTATAAATATAGGGTACCAAAGGGTAAAATGGATCATTTCTTGAACTCAGCATCCCATCTCATCATTCTGATCCAATAAAAAAAAATCTATAAAACTAATATATAGAGATCTGTTTGCAAAATAACTTATATAGGGTGATATGGGGTAAAATGGGCCATTAATTAGACATGTCACAGCATGACCCCATCATCATTCAGTGCTGTTGAGGGGATAACATATGACTTGTCCAATTATAATTTTTAATTATTGCAGCATTTGAAACTATAGACGTTATATTCACCGATACTACTAATATAGGGTGAAATGGGGTAAAATACGCCACTACTTGGACTAAGCATAGCATGATGTCATCGTCATTCAATTTTGTAGATATAATAGCATTAAATTTTGTTCATTCATGTACAATAAAATCTGAATCAATTGAAATTCCAGGCAAACATTCATTAAAACTATAAATTTAGGGTGAAATAGGGCAAAATGGGTCACTTATTAGGCTCAGCACTGCATAAACTCTTCAGCACTCAATTCTGAAAACAAAATATGTAGTATCTTATTCGTAAATTTGTATACATGAAAATTAGCAGCGTGGAGAGTTATGAAAGAATATCCATTAAAAATGGCTGATTTAGGGTAAAATTGAGCAAAATGAACCCCTTCGCGTGATCTGGCCAAGATGAAACCGTCACCATTCGATTCATCGGCCCATTTTACATGGAAAATACATCAGTTCGAGTTTCAAAACTAGCGACTTCTAAATAAGTCCGATTACGGGCCCGTTTCTGCCCACTGTGCGTTGTAACGTCACGGTAGAATGTGCCATTTGCAAATGGCTATGGATACGAGTGTGAGTGTTTTTTGGTTCCTTCTTTCGTTCTTCGGTGGCAAGTGATGTGCGATGGTGCGCTAACCCGGAGACCGAACGAAAAATGTGAAATTGTTTTTGAATGAATCTTCCAAGCTCTGAGTGTCACAGTTTTACTGACCCCCTCCCCCTAAACGTTGGTCGTCATATTTGAATGACCCCTAGCATAGATAGCGTAACCATGCGCCTCCATGTGTTTCTGAATCACACGAAAGGCAAACCGGAAGTTGCCTATTTTCATTAGTATATCATCATTTGCCAATATAGTAATGATCAAAACTCATTCAGGAATGATTTTATGATTTGGGCCATTTTACCCCACCTTGGCATTTTGGACTTTGTTCCCCTATACCAATATCGTTTAAGTTCAGTTCAGATTGCTGGGCTATCGGTAAACTGAAAGTGAGCTCAACATATGTAGTGATTTGTAAAAGCTATAATCTCTCTTAATCCTCGAGTGATTGCGCTGTTGTATTTCGTACAACACGCTGAAAAAATCTCGCTTTTTGTACTCAGTATTATCGTGGTAGTGACGGTGGTGGCGAACCGCGCGATTGACCGAAGGTTAATAGATAAAACACAAATGTTAGTCTGTGTTGAAATTAAAATTCTTACGGAAACGTAACGTCTTATTTCACCTTGCAATCAGATTTCCATCAGTATGATGAAATTTGTTCATATATGGGTTACATATATTCAACTACAACACCTCACAAGGAATTTAGATAATCAAAAGTGAATAGTACATGATCCCCATTTCCTGGCTAAAATCAATTCTGACCATTTGCGCATTCCCCAGCAAAGATAGCGTTTTCACCACGGCCGATAAATCAGAAGTACAAACAGAGATAATATCTACGCGAACAACAAACACCCCAGCAGGGGCGAACATCTAACCACCATGTTATCGCAATTACCGTAAATGATGGATAACGGGTGGCTTGGGTTGCCGTGCCTAATCCATACCGAAGACGACGAAGACGAGGTCAGCTGGCCGTGTTCTGGGCTTATCATTTCTACGCACTGATGGACAGTCGCCAAAAGGTGCGACCGAAGGTTATTGGATAAGCTGGAAGAAGAAGAAGTCGCGATCACATGTCAAATGACTACAATACGGTTACAATAAGTTATTAGCGGTACAATTTATTACACTATCTTATAAATTACAACGGTTGACCCTAGCTAGATTCCCCTTGTGACAAATTCGTTTCGATATTTGACTAATCCAGGCTTCGGCAGACTCGTGCAGCCGTAGTGCTCGCCAAACGTATTGCTTGAGCATTTGAGTGATTGGTTTTCGATGCTTATAATAACGATCACACGCTTAGAGGGAGATTGGTGTATAATTTCAATTTGTCAAATTAGAAGAATTTGAGGGCAATCAGTAGGGCAGCCGATAGCGTAACGATCGACACGGTCAACCCGCTGGCACTGTTGCACTCGGCCCAGTCGCACAGTCGACATTCGTTGGGCTGCTGACCGTTGTTGTTGGTCCGGCAGGTTTCCATCCAGTCGGTTCCATGCGCGGTACAGCCTCGCCGGGTGACTCCATCTGCGGATTAGAAAGAACAAAAAGTTAGACGGTGTCTTGCTGGATCCATTGGATTTCGTGTCTCTTACTGTGAGTCAAGACGAAACATCTGTGAGACAGCTGATTGGTTTGTCTCTTCCTGCGACCAACTGGGGGTGGTGGAGTAAGAATAGGTCCGTCTCCTGGTCCTGGCGCTGGAGTGGGTACTGGTGCTGGCGTTGGGCCTGGCGCGACAGTAGGTACAACTGGGGGAGGAGTCAGAGTTGGTCCCTCGGGATTCGGAGGAGTTGGAGGGATTGCCGTGGTGGTTCCCTCATGTGGAGGTGTCACAATTGTTGGCACGGGCTGGGGACACGTCTGTGCCGTGTGTCCAGTACGGTCAAACGGATCCCCACAGTTATCACAAACGAAACATGTTAGCTGTGCACGTCCTTCACGATAAAAAAATATAAAAATTTGAATACATCCGTTATAATGCCATCACATTAGTCACATCTATCACAAACGCACCTTCAATAGCTAGTCCAACTAGCAACAGTCCAATAAGGAGTTTCATTTTGCACTATCAGTTCTAATTCAATCACTCTTCAGCCTAAACGTGCGATCCAAGTTTTCACTGTACCCTTCGGCGAACAAAACTCGAATGATTTGAACTTTTCCAAAATCCAGCTTTATATCAAGCACTATAATCTATGCATCGATCTCTAGATAAGAAATCGGTATGCGCCATCGAAAAACACCCATACCGGTATACGATTTCGATCGAGAACTTAACCAAATCACGATAAATCAGGCCCGATATCAGTTCCCCATTGTGAAAGAGCTCGAATTATGAGTAATGATTAGGGTTGTCACAGAATTAGGTGCACAGTAGTGATCAACTTGTAGTTTTTCAACATCTCAGATTATTGTTAATTGAGTTGCTGAAATCCGGTGATTAAAGTCCGCTACCGTTCAAACTTACAACTGGATTTTGGTTCAGTTTTTCAGATACGGGATCCTCAATACCCTTGGAAGCTTCAATAGAATTTACTTACGAAGTTCTGCTGATGACTCATGTCGACTCAATGTTATCAATACAATCCCTTTTATCAGAATTTTTCATCAGCATCCATGAGTTGGACGATTGGACCGTGAGTTTAGCAGCCCCTGTTTATTGTAACCACGCCCCACCGCTATAGTTAGAATCGAACCGAAAAAAAAATCACGGCCAAAACACATCGATCTCATCGTACGTATATCGAAACATGAGACCTACAGCACTGAAAATCCACTATCTTATCGAAGGGCGATTATGAAAAAAAAAATGGTGACTCATGGAGCCTTCATGACGTCGTCGGACTCGTAAACAGGGATTTTGGAGAAATTACCTCGGTGCAAAATACTTATCCAAAATTGCAAAAGTCGTTAGCTTGCGGGCGTGTGCTGATAAAACAAGTCTGTGTGAAATTGTATCAACTACGTCTTTGGCTATTTCGGTGCAGTTTATTTTTCAAATGGAAGCACCGTTATAGGATTAGATGGACAGTGTGGAATCGAGTCCAACAGATGTTTTTCGAGTTTTCATTGATGACGGCTCACTCTCTATCGCAATGATACGGCATATCAGAGTAGGATTCAAAACCGCACATTTCATCAGCGGAAAGTACGTCATTGTGCAAAGTTCAACAGTATTCGTTTTGCCGAGAATACTATGCCGTGATAGCTGAGTCATAACCATTTGCAATGAATATTACAGAAAATAAGGCGTTTCTTTGTTCCCATTTATTACTGAATGAATTTCTGACACATGTTGGTTAGTTGATCGTAATTTGTTAATAATTTGAACTATTTTACCATGCATGTCATTCGGAGACCCAAATTTGATTCCAGAACCTCTTCTAGAGTTGAGTTTAAGTTTGACTGTTATCCCGTAGTTGCTACTCCAGTATCACCAGATAAGCTACACTCGCTCATGTAACCAACAAGATAGCTACTTGGGACTAACAGCCATGTTCAGTCTGTGAGCGATGGAGATCTTCTATTTTTAGACAAGAATGGCGCCTGCTCCGTCAGATTGCAAGTCAATGTGGGGAATAAAAGGAAGTAATGATTGTAATCGCTTGCCCAATTCAGACTGTTGAGTCCTCTGCGCCTGTACAAGCTCCTTCAGATGTCGAAGTGGTTTTGGGAGATCGTTATTTTTGGCAGTGGGTGCATGCATCGGACTGAAAAATAGTGTAGCCAGATTCAGAACACGAGTTGGAAACCTTACCATGATCCAATATTACGCGTCAACCGATGCTGCTGAAGTGCAAGACAAAGTGAACTTTTACACCAACTGAATGCTGTCGTGTATAATATTCCAGAAGGTGATACATATCAAGATACTCATGGGCAACTTCAACGCGACGATTGGCGTAACCCTTTGAAGCCGGAATTTGTCCAAGCCTTATTATGGGGTTTTTTCTACGTATTTCTGTAGTTTTGGTGTTCAATAGTATAAAAAAGGTAGAATATTATGCAGAATATTTTTTCCGGACATCCTAGGTCATCCAAACTGATCTTGAGTTTAGATCCTAAAGTCTACAGGTGTAACGGTAACTTCTTTCATTATACAAAGCTTCAATTTGTAATCTATCATGTCCAGTAAGTCTTCAGAAAGTTCAATAGAGAGTAGAAAATCGGTCGGGATATCTTAGGTCATCCAAACTGTTCTTGAGTTTAGATCCTATAGTCTACGGGTGTAACGATAGCTTCTTTCATTATACATACAAAGCTTTGGTTTAAAATCTATCATGTCCAGTTAGTCTTCTGGAAGTTCAATAGTTCAACATGATGTAATCTATCATGTCCAGTAAGTTTTTGGAAAGTTCAATTGAGAGTGTAAAATCAGTCGAGTTATCCTAGGTCATCCAAACTGTTCTTGAGTTTAGATCCGAAAGTCTACGGGTGTAACGATAGCTTCTTTCATTATACAAAGCTTTGGTTTATAATATATCATGTCCGGTTAGTCTTCTGGAAGTTCAATAGACAGTATCAGCTCAGTCGGGATATCCGAGGTCTTCCAAACTGTTCTTTAGTTTAGTTCATAGAGTATACGGGTGTAACGGTAACTGCTTTCATTATACAAAGCTCCGATTTGTAATCTATCATGTCCAGTAAGTCTTCTGAAAGCCCCAGATCAACTGGGGCCATTCAAACTATTTTGGTGTCTATTATCTAGCATCTACCGCAATTGAAGCTTCTGTTTTGGCTATAAAGAGTTAAGAGTTAAGAGTTAATTATGCTTACTAGAGCTCACAGAATACAACCAGAGACTATGACATAGTAGTAGTTCGGAATAATCAGAGTCGTACACACTGTTCTGAAATATATTACATGGAGTCCACGTAATAAAACCTTATTTTAACTGTTTCGAGTTACACAACATTACCAACCGTTATGATTGTGTTTAATTTATTTATTCAGCGATAACAAGAATTTATTTAAAAATTATAATCCGTTAATTATAAATGTTGGAACATTTTCGAAAATGATTTCTTCACTTGACTTGATATGCTGAATTGATAGTTATTTCAGGTAAGTCTGCTTGACATCATAATAGTAGCTTGACATGCCTTTTGAAAATCCAAGATGCAATCTAGTTGATTGTGTTCCGTAATGTTTACAGTGAAAACACCTACTGTTACGGTTGTATATCTTGAGAACTGAGCTGAAAGTTATTTGGACAACATATAATATCCCAAAAGTAGTCGATTTTACCTGACAAAATGGTTCAGTGTACATTGTTTTTCAACCCATTGTAAAATTCATTTACCATAATTGTAGACTTGAAGCTCTGAACTCCAAATTGTTGACCGAGCACCAAACCATGAACTTGTCCAAATTGGCTGATATGGAATGTGTAATTATCACAAAAAATATCATGAAGTAACCCTTGAGAGTTTAGAGGTTCATAGATCCTATATGGTAGTATAATGTTACTATATAAAACAAAATCACCGCGATTGATTATGAAACTTTACTCAGTATATCGGATATAGCTGATGTTACGAGTGAAGACCTTAAGTTATGAACTCCAAGTTAGTTTGGCTGACCTGGAATATCCCTATAGTGTCTCTAAATAACTTTTAAGATTTCAAGAACTTCACGGATTTCAGCAGATTATGCTATGCTGTTATTTATGGCGAAAACACAAAGTTTTTCTTGTAGATTTGAAGGGCTCCATTTTAGAACAGTTAGCCCGACCCTGAATGTCCTAAAGGTTAATAATAAAAAGTAGCCTTCAGATTGGTCCAGTAACCGCAGATAAATATGCAACGCTACTTAGTATTGCAGATATGGCTGTTGTTACGAATGTAGACCTGAAGTTTTGAGCTCCAAGGTAGTTTGGCTGACCTGGGATATCCCTATAGTGTCTCTAAATGACATTTAAGATTTTAAGAGCTTAGGGATCCCAGCAAATTATGCAATACTATTAATTGTGGTGAAAACACAACCGGACGACCGTGAATATCCCAAAGGGTTATAATAAGCAAGAAGACTTCAGATTGCTCCAGAAACTACGATTGATTATGCATCGTTACTCAATTTAACAGCTATGACTACTGTTACGTGTGTAGACCTGAAGTTCTGAACTCCAAGTTAGTTTGGTTGACCTGGAATATCCCTATAGTGTCTCTGAATGACATTTGAACATGAATGCGATTTCAAGAACTTCGCGGATCCCACCAGATTATACAATACCATTATTTATGGCGAAAACACATAGAGTTATTCTTGTAGATTTGAAGGACTGCATTATAGAACAGTTTGGACGACCCTGAATGTCCCAAAGGGTTATAATAAGCTAGTAGACTCCAGACTGCTCCAGTAACCGTGGTTGATTATGCAGCGTTACTCAGTATAACATATATGGCTATTGTTACGAGTGTAGACCTGAAGTTCTGAACTCCAAGGTAGTTTGGCTGACCTGGGATATCCCTATAGTATCTCTAAATGTCATTGTAGATGTCAAGAGCATCACGGATCACAGTAGGTTATGCAATGCTATTATTTGTGGCGAAAATACATAAAATTTATTCTTGTAGATTTGAAGGACTTCATTCCAGGACAATTTGGAACACCTGGAACATCCCAGAATATAAAACATCTCTTGATATTCTTGACCAAGGGTTTATGAATACATATAAACGTAACGCAAATCCAAGTTCAGCTTTTAGAACAACTGGCATGTCAATTATTTCGTTTTTCCAAATTTCATGGTGTTCAGGATGTTCTAGGTTAACAATGAAGTCTCAAATACACATATTCCAATTTTTCCTCAATAGAGGGCTCAATTTGCAACAACTTTGCCGAAGACAGTATTCGGTTTTGCTGTATGGGTGAATTTATACAGACGTTTCTATGTTGGGGTCATATATGACCCCTCCGGCTCCAAAGGGTTAAACAACTCGGACTACAAGCACGCCATGGTATGCCGTGGTCTTGGAAATGGGTGAGAATGGTAGAACTGTTTGCAGAGTTCCGTGGCAATTACGACGCGCACGAGCTTGTCGAGAACGCTCATATCCAATCGTAAAATGCATAAAATGACATGGGTTTCCCGTGATGGCGTCACGTGGAAAATCGAATTGTCCACATCTGCATCAGCCGGAAATGGAGACAGAATCTTCTGGATGTGCGGAACAAACGAAGCGCCGACATTGCGTCCGACCATCATCTCCTAATCGGCGAGATCCAGACACGCATTCCCGAGCAGAAAAGAATAGTAACAAACAAACATATCGTAGTATTTATCATAAATAACATTATATCTCGATATGCCCTTCATTAGGCGGACATAAGAGGCAAAATAACAAAAATGAATACCATAATTTTGTATAAATAGCACCTGAAAAATAACAAGTCTTGTTATTTAAATAATGAATGCATACTATAAATTTCAAGTGCTCTATTTGTTATCCACAAGGTATGAAATAACAAAGTAATAACATATTTTGCTATTAAATTGAACATTTTTCGAAAGCTCCATGATGTAATAACAAATCTTGTTATTCAGTTATTTTCCCAGCTAAATCATCAATACCTAACTTTGCTCAAATACCTCCATTCGTTATTGTGGTGTTCTCATAATATTGCGTAGAATAATATAGCAATACCAACTTGAGGTATTAGAGCCCAGGTTGCTCTTTGCACGGTATTTGTAAGGCATGCCCTTCTGCTCGGGTTGCCAGGAACCATCAACAGGAGGAGAAAATCAAGCCCCGGTTCAAAACTCACTGACTGGAAAACGCTGCGGTGAAAAGGTCCTTCTCCAGCTCCTCGGGAGAAACGAGCTGCGGATATTCCGGAAAGTGGAAGCGTAGAAGGTCTATGGTGCGCCATCAAGAATGCCTTCATCGCCACCAGCGAGAATAATTTGGGTGAGCTACGCATCCAGAGAAAGCAGTGGATCACAGATGATACCTAGAGAAAGATAGAGAAGCGATGGAAGCCGCGATGAAGCGAGTGAAAACACGAGGAGCCAAAGCCGTAGCCCGTCAGCGATACTCTACTCTCGTAAAGGAAGTGAAGCGCTCATGAAGGCGGAACAAAAGAGCGTAGGCGGACCCCCTAGCCGACGAAGGCGACGAAGCCGCAAATACCGGCGACATTCGTCTCCTCTACGATGTCTCACGTCACCTAAATGGGACTAAGATGAATTCTACGATGCCCGTGAAAGACACATCTGGACAGCTATCGACCGACCCGGCTGACCAGCTGAAACGCTGGTTCAGCATGATCCGCCAAGGGTTCGACGCATTACCCGCGTCAATACTGAAGCTCCATCTCCTTGCAGAGATAGAAATAGCCATCCGGAGCATGAAATCGAACGGGGCCCGGAGGTCGATCGCATATCAGCTGAGATGCTCAAAGCTGACCCCGTAGAATCTGCGCAACTGTTGCGTCAATCATTCAACAACATATGGGAAATCGCGACATTTCCGGCCGATTGGCTGCAAGGCGTATTAGTAAAGGTACCTACTCTACACGAGAACGCCTCGTACTGTGCTTCAGTTAGGCAGATGATTTTCACAGGGACACCTTTGGGCCTGATGGCTCTCCACATGTTTTCATGATTGACACGGTCGAATACTTTTTCGTAATCAATGAACACCTGGAAGAGAGATTCTTAGAAATCTTTGATTTGCTCCAAGATGATACGGAGCGCGAGAATATGATCCACACAGGATCGTCCGGCACTGAATCCTGCTTGCTGCCGGCGGAGAGTTGCGTATCTGGTTAAGAATCATTTTGCAGAGGACTTTGAGAACGCCGCACAGCAACATAATGCCCCACCAATTATCGCATACAGTCACCCTTTTTGGTACCATAAACCGGGGTGAAATTGATCATTCGCGGATTAAATTGTAATTCCATTAGTAATGTCTGCACGTCTTTATGACCATAATACTTTTACCTCATTTCATTAATGATGAGTGTGATCTTTTCAGTTTTTAGAAAAAAAAACCCAGGTTAATCCACCTAGTGGTGCTAGTGCCTTTCTCGTTGAATATGTACTCAACATTTTTTCCGGCCATAAGCCGAAGTGTTCCTGAATCCTGAGAATACTCTAGAACGTAATAAATCTCATTTTCTTCTTTTGTCACAGTGCTCGTTGACTCATCAATGAGGGGTGAAGTTGATAAATAATAAATGTATTTGATGAAAGAATTCTTAAAAAAAAATTAAGCAAAACCGCTTAAGGCGAAACTAGAAGCATTTCCTAATTTTTTTGGTTTTTGATTTTTTTATAAAATAACGAAGCAATATTTTCAAAATCGGATTTCGTGCACATGTTTAGTATGGATCAGGGCATCTTCTGATTTTGTTACGCGGCATAAAATGTTTTTCGTTTTTGCAGAAACCATTTTTTGTGAAATTTTGTTCAAACATGGTTTCTGCTGGTAATCTTAAGTGTGGTCAGAGACTATTTTCTTGCTGCCCGTGTAACTGGTTAACAAACATTTTTGATGATTTGATGTTTTGCATGCATGGGTTTGGTTTTGTTTTTTAATTGGTCACTTCCGACGGGACACCTGGAACCGGTTCCGGAACACAACCGGTTTAGATACGGTATGAAACTGTTTTCTTGCTTACCGTTCATCTGGTTATCGAAAAACCCCGCTCTTCCATGTGTCACATGCATGGGCTTGGTTTACTTTTTTTAATTGACCACTTCCAGCGGGACAGCTGGAACCGGTTCCGGAACACAACCGGTTCAGATATAGTCTGAAACTATTTTCCTGCTTACCGTTTATCTGGTTATCGAAAAAGCCGCTCTTTGATGTGTCGCATGCCTGGGTTTGGTTCACTTTTCTAATTGGCCACTTCCGGCAGGACATCCGGAATCGGTTCCGGAATACTACTGGTTCAAACATGGTCTGAAACTATTTTCCTGCTTACCGTTCATCTGGTTATCGAAAAAGCCGCTGTTTGATGCGTCGCATGCCTGGGTTTGGTTCACTTTTTTAATTGGCCAATTCCGGCAGGACATCCGGAACTGGTTCCGGAACACTACCGGTTCAAACTAGGTTTGAAACTATGTTTCTGCTTACCGTTCATCTGGTTATCAAAAAAGCCGCTCTTTGATGTGTCACATGCCTGGGTTTGGATCACTTTTTTTAATTGGCCACTTCCGGCAGGACATCCGGAACCGGTTCCGGAATACTACCGGTTCAAATATGGTCTGAAACAATTTTCCTGCTTACCGTTCATTTGGTTATCGAAAAAGCCGCTGTTTGATGTGTCACATGCCTGGGTTTGGTTCACTTTTTTAATTGCCCAATTCCGGCAGGACATCCGGAACTGGTTCCGGAACACTACCGGTTCAAACGAGGTTTGAAACTTTTTTCCTGCTTACCGTTCATCTGGTTATCGAAAAAGCCGCTCTTTGATGTGTCACATGCCTGGGTTTGGTTCACTTTTTTAATTGGCCACTTCCGACAGGACATCCGGAACCGGTTCCGGAATACTACCGGTTCAAACATGGTCTGAAACTATTTTCCGTCAAATAGCGGATTTTTCGATAACCAGTTGAATGGTAACATTCAACTGGTTATCGAAAAATCCGCTATTTGACGTGTCGCATGCATGGGTTATGTTCACTTTCTTATTTGGCCACTTCCGGCGGGATACCCGGAACCGGTTCCGGAATACTACCGGTTCAGATATAGTCAGAGACTATTTTCTTTCATCCCGTTCATCAGATAATCGAAAATGCCGTGGTTTGATGGGTCGCATGCATGGGTTTGTTGCATTTTCATATCTGGCCCCTTCCTGGGGTACCGGTCCGGAACACCTAAATGGCCATAACTCCGGAACGGCTGGACCGATCTGAACCATTTTCAATAGGAAACAATGGGACAATGTACCCCGTCGAATGAACCATCGGTCGTTGAAATCGGTTCATATTTACTATCTAAAAATGAGGTGACCTTTTTGTACACATACACACATACACACGCACACACATACATACACACACACATACATACACACAGACATCATCTCAACTCGTCGAGCTGAGTCGATTGGTATATAACACTTGACCCCTCCGGGGGCTCTATCAAATTTTCGTTTTTGGAGTGAACATATAGCCTTTCGGTACACCTTGTTGTACGAGAAAGGCAAAAATAGTCTAAAATTTGCTTTTTGCCTTTCTCGTACACTAAGTGTACTGGAAAGGCTATATGTTCACTCCAAAAATGACTTTTTGATAGAAGGCCTGGAGGGTCGAGTCACATATACCAATCGACTCAGCTCGACGAATTGAGGTGATGTCTGTGTGTGTATGTGTGTACATTGTCGGAAACGCGGCCGATTTCTATTATACAAAAACACAACACAATTCCTTTTCTTTTAATTTTGAATTTATTTCTTCACTTCAACACACATTCATTCTCAATCACATCATTCTCAAAACTGATTTCTGATTCAAGCCACTCCGTCAACCTAACTTACTATCTGTCTCTTTCTCTCTTTTATTCATCATCCGTCATTCCGGTTTCTGTTTCATCTTTTCACCCCAACCACCGCTGCGGTCGATGTGGATTAAAGGGAATTCGGTAGCAAGCTTTTCTCTTAACGCATACGTTGGAGCAGGATTTCGATCGAATTGATACACTGATGCAAATGATCCCATTTTTTTCAATAAAACAAGTTTTGATTTTTCAATACCATAGCCCTACTTCTACATCCTTTCCCTCTCCTACTCTTCTTTACATAGCATTATTAAAAAACATTATGATTTTGCCCTTCATTACTATACTAGACATTTGAAACTGACGAATTTGTTCATAACATAACATTTATCCACTTATCCTGAAAGAAGAAAACAATTAATAATTTTATAGTGTTCAAGTTCAAATACTTACCATGGCTTTAGCAATTGTCCTAAATACGTAAGATTTGAAATTTGTTATGAAGTTTGCAAATTCCATCACTCTACTGTGCAAGTCTCAGTGACATACTCTACCTCTAAAAAAACACAACTGCTGATTTTCATCTTGCTCTCTTGGATAAAGCTTACCAGGCTCCAGAAGTATCAATCGAGCACAAAATCAGGAATTTCCAATTACTCTACTATGCAAGTCTCAGTTACATATTCTACCATTCAAGAAAAACACAACTGCTGATTTTCATCTTGCTCTCTTGGGAGGAGCTTACCAGGCTCCAGAAGTGTCCATCGAGCACAAAATCAGAAATTTTCAATTACTCTACTATGCAAGCCTCAGTTACATATTCTGCCTCTCAAGAAAAACACAACTGCTGATTTTCATCTTGCTCTCTTGGGTGGAGCCTACCAGACTCCAGATGTGTGCATCGAGCACAAAATCAGAAACTTTCAATTACTCTACTATGCAAGTCTCAGTGACATACTCTACCTCTCAAGAAACACACAACTGCTGAGTTGCATATGCTATCTTGGGTGGAGCTTACCAGGCTCCAGAAGTGTCCATCGAGCACAAAATCAGAAATTTTCAATTACTCTATCATGCAAGTCTCAGTGGCATATTCTACCTCTCAAGAAAAACACAACTGCTGATTTTCATCTTGCTCTCTTGGGTGGAGCTTACCAGGCTCCAGAAGTATCCATCGAGCTCAAAACAGAAATTTTCAATTACTCTACTATGCAAGTCTCAGTTACATATTCTACCTCTCAATAAAAACACAACTGCTGATTTTCATCTTGCTCTCTTGGGTGGAGCTTACCAGGCTCCAGAAGTGTCCATCGAGCACAAAATCAGAAATATTCAATCACTCTACTATGCAAGTCTCAGTGGCATATTCTACCTCTCAAGAAAAACACAACTGCTGATTTTCACCTTGCTCTCTTGGGTGGAGCTTACCAGGCTCCAGAAGTGTCCATCGAGCACAAAATCAGAAATTTTCAATCACTCAACTATGCAAGTCTCAGTTGCATATTCTACCTCTCAAGAAAAACACAACTGCTGATTTTCATCTTGGTCTCTTGACGGGAGCTTACCAGGCTCCAGAAGTGTCCATCGAGCATAAAATCAGAAATTTTCAATTACTCAACTATGCAAGTCTCAGTGACATATTCTACCTCTCAAGAAAACACAACTGCTGATTTTCATCTTGGTCTCTTGACGGGAGCTTACCAGGCTCCAGAAGTGTCCATCGAGCATAAAATCAGAAATTTTCAATTACTCTACTATGCAAGTCTCAGTTACATATTCTACCTCTCAAGAAAAACACAACTACTGATTTTCATCTTGCTCTCTTGGGTGGAGCTTACCAGGCTCCAGAAGTGTCCATCGAGCACAAAATCAGAAATTTTCAATCACTCAACTATGCAAGTCTCAGTGACATATTCTACCTCTCAAGAAAAACACAACTGCTGATTTTCATCTTGCTCTCTTGGGTGGAGCTTACCAGGCTCCAGAAGTGTCCATCGAGCACAAAATCAGAAATTTTCAATTACTCTACTGTGCAAGTCTCAGTTACATATTCTACCTCTCAAGAAAAACACAACTGCTGATTTTCACCTTGCTCTCTTGGGTGGAGCTTACCAGGCTCCAGAAGTGTCCATCGAGCACAAAATCAGAAATTTTCAATCACTCAACTATGCAAGTCTCAGTTGCATATTCTACCTCTCAAGAAAAACACAACTGCTGATTTTCATCTTGCTCTCTTGGGTGGAGCTTACCAGGCTCCAGAAGTATCCATCGAGCTCAAAACAGAAATTTTCAATTACTCTACTATGCAAGTCTCAGTTACATATTCTACCTCTCAATAAAAACACAACTGCTGATTTTCATCTTGCTCTCTTGGGTGGAGCTTACCAGGCTCCAGAAGTGTCCATCGAGCACAAAATCAGAAATATTCAATCACTCTACTATGCAAGTCTCAGTGGCATATTCTACCTCTCAAGAAAAACACAACTGCTGATTTTCATCTTGCTCTCTTGGGTGGAGCTTACCAGGCTCCAGAAGTATCCATCGAGCTCAAAACAGAAATTTTCAATTACTCTACTATGCAAGTCTCAGTTACATATTCTACCTCTCAATAAAAACACAACTGCTGATTTTCACCTTGCTCTCTTGGGTGGAGCTTACCAGGCTCCAGAAGTGTCCATCGAGCACAAAATCAGAAATTTTCAATCACTCAACTATGCAAGTCTCAGTTGCATATTCTACCTCTCAAGAAAAACACAACTGCTGATTTTCATCTTGCTCTCTTGGGTGGAGCTTACCAGGCTCCAGAAGTATCCATCGAGCTCAAAACAGAAATTTTCAATTACTCTACTATGCAAGTCTCAGTTACATATTCTACCTCTCAATAAAAACACAACTGCTGATTTTCATCTTGCTCTCTTGGGTGGAGCTTACCAGGCTCCAGAAGTGTCCATCGAGCACAAAATCAGAAATTTTCAATCACTCAACTATGCAAGTCTCAGTTGCATATTCTACCTCTCAAGAAAAACACAACTGCTGATTTTCACCTTGCTCTCTTGGGTGGAGCTTACCAGGCTCCAGAAGTGTCCATCGAGCACAAAATCAGAAATTTTCAATCACTCAACTATGCAAGTCTCAGTTGCATATTCTACCTCTCAAGAAAAACACAACTGCTGATTTTCATCTTGCTCTCTTGGGTGGAGCTTACCAGGCTCCAGAAGTATCCATCGAGCTCAAAACAGAAATTTTCAATTACTCTACTATGCAAGTCTCAGTTACATATTCTACCTCTCAATAAAAACACAACTGCTGATTTTCATCTTGCTCTCTTGGGTGGAGCTTACCAGGCTCCAGAAGTGTCCATCGAGCACAAAATCAGAAATTTTCATTCACTCAACTATGCAAGTCTCAGTTGCATATTCCACCTCTCAAGAAAAACACAACTGCTGATTTTCATCTTGCTCTCTTGGGTGGAGCTTACCAGGCTCCAGAAGTGTCCATCGAGCACAAAATCAGAAATATTCAATCACTCTACTATGCAAGTCTCAGTGGCATATTCTACCTCTCAAGAAAAACACAACTGCTGATTTTCACCTTGCTCTCTTGGGTGGAGCTTACCAGGCTCCAGAAGTGTCCATCGAGCACAAAATCAGAAATTTTCAATCACTCAACTATGCAAGTCTCAGTTGCATATTCTACCTCTCAAGAAAAACACAACTGCTGATTTTCATCTTGCTCTCTTGGGTGGAGCTTACCAGGCTCCAGAAGTGTCCATCGAGCACAAAATCAGAAATTTTCATTCACTCAACTATGCAAGTCTCAGTTGCATATTCCACCTCTCAAGAAAAACACAACTGCTGATTTTCATCTTGCTCTCTTGGGTGGAGCTTACCAGGCTCCAGAAGTGTCCATCGAGCACAAAATCAGAAATTTTAAATTACTCTACTATGCAAGTCTCAGTGACATATTCTACCTCTCAAGAAAAACACAACTGCTGATTTTCATCTTGCTCTCTTGGGTGGAGCTTACCAGGCTCCAGAAGTGTCCATCGAGCACAAAATCAGAAATTTTCAATTACTCTACTGTGCAAGTCTCAGTTACATATTCTACCTCTCAAGAAAAACACAACTGCTGATTTTCACCTTGCTCTCTTGGGTGGAGCTTACCAGGCTCCAGAAGTGTCCATCGAGCACAAAATCAGAAATTTTCAATCACTCAACTATGCAAGTCTCAGTTGCATATTCTACCTCTCAAGAAAAACACAACTGCTGATTTTCATCTTGCTCTCTTGGGTGGAGCTTACCAGGCTCCAGAAGTGTCCATCGAGCACAAAATAAGAAATTTTCAATCACTCAACTATGCAAGTCTCAGTTACATATTCTACCTCTCAAGAAAAACACAACTACTGATTTTCATCTTGGTCTCTTGACGGGAGCTTACCAGGCTCCAGAAGTGTCCATCGAGCATAAAATCAGAAATTTTCAATTACTCTACTATGCAAGTCTCAGTTACATATTCTACCTTTCAAGAAAAACACAACTGCTGATTTTCATCTTGCTCTCTTGGGTGGAGCTTACCAGGCTCTAGAAGTGTCCATCGAGCACAAAATCAGAAATTTTCAATCACTCAACTATGCAAGTCTCAGTTACATATTCTACCTCTCAAGAAAAACACAACTACTGATTTTCATCTTGCTCTCTTGGGTGGAGCTTACCAGGCTCCAGAAGTGTCCATCGAGCACAAAATCAGAAATTTTCAATCACTCAACTATGCAAGTCTCAGTTACATATTCTACCTCTCAAGAAAAACACAACTGCTGATTTTCATCTTGCTCTCTTGGGTGGAGCTTACCAGGCTCCAGAAGTGTCCATCGAGCACAAAATCAGAAATTTTCAATTACTCTACTGTGCAAGTCTCAGTTACATATTCTACCTCTCAAGAAAAACACAACTGCTGATTTTCACCTTGCTCTCTTGGGTGGAGCTTACCAGGCTCCAGAAGTGTCCATCGAGCACAAAATCAGAAATTTTCAATCACTCAACTATGCAAGTCTCAGTTGCATATTCTACCTCTCAAGAAAAACACAACTGCTGATTTTCATCTTGCTCTCTTGGGTGGAGCTTACCAGGCTCCAGAAGTGTCCATCGAGCACAAAATAAGAAATTTTCAATCACTCAACTATGCAAGTCTCAGTTACATATTCTACCTCTCAAGAAAAACACAACTACTGATTTTCATCTTGGTCTCTTGACGGGAGCTTACCAGGCTCCAGAAGTGTCCATCGAGCATAAAATCAGAAATTTTCAATTACTCTACTATGCAAGTCTCAGTTACATATTCTACCTCTCAAGAAAAACACAACTGCTGATTTTCATCTTGCTCTCTTGGGTGGAGCTTACCAGGCTCCAGAAGTGTCAATCGAGCACAAAATCAGAAATATTCAATCACTAAACTATGCAAGTCTCAGTGGCATATTCTACCTCTCAAGAAAAACACAACTGCTGATTTTCATCTTGCTCTCTTGGGTGGAGCTTACCAGGCTCCAGAAGTGTCAATCGAGCACAAAATCAGAAATATTCAATCACTAAACTATGCAAGTCTCAGTTACATATTCTACCTCTCAAGAAAAACACAACTGCTGATTTTCATCTTGCTCTCTTGGGTGGAGCTTACCAGGCTCCAGAAGTGTCCATCGAGCACAAAATCAGAAATATTCAATCACTCAACTATGCAAGTCTCAGTTACATATTCTACCTTTCAAGAAAAACACAACTGCTGATTTTCATCTTGCTCTCTTGGGTGGAGCTTACCAGGCTCTAGAAGTGTCCATCGAGCACAAAATCAGAAATTTTCAATCACTCAACTATGCAAGTCTCAGTTACATATTCTACCTCTCAAGAAAAACACAACTACTGATTTTCATCTTGCTCTCTTGGGTGGAGCTTACCAGGCTCCAGAAGTGTCCATCGAGCACAAAATCAGAAATATTCAATCACTCTACTATGCAAGCCTCAGTTACATATTCTACCTCTCAAGAAAAACACAACTGCTGATTTTCATCTTGCTCTCTTGGGTGGAGCTTACCAGGCTCTAGAAGTGTCCATCGAGCACAAAATCAGAAATTTTCAATCACTCTACTATGCAAGTCTCAGTTACATATTCTACCTCTCAAGAAAAACACAACTGCTGATTTTCATCTTGCTCTCTTGGGTGGAGCTTACCAGGCTCTAGAAGTGTCCATCGAGCACAAAATCAGAAATTTTCAATCACTCAACTATGCAAGTCTCAGTTACATATTCTACCTCTCAAGAAAAACACAACTGCTGATTTTCATCTTGCTCTCTTGGGTGGAGCTTACCAGGCTCCAGAAGTGTCCATCGAGCACAAAATCAGAAATTTTCAATTACTCTACTATGCAAGTCTCAGTTACATATTCTACGTCTCAAGAAAAACACAACTACTGATTTTCATCTTGCTCTCTTGGGTGGAGCTTACCAGGCTCCAGAAGTATCCATCGAGCTCAAAACAGAAATTTTAAATTACTCTACTATGCAAGTCTCAGTTACATATTCTACCTCTCAATAAAAACACAACTGCTGATTTTCATCTTGCTCTCTTGGGTGGAGCTTACCAGGCTCCAGAAGTGTCCATCGAGCACAAAATAAGAAATTTTCAATCACTCAACTATGCAAGTCTCAGTTACATATTCTACCTCTCAAGAAAACACAACTGCTGATTTTCATCTTGGTCTCTTGACGGGAGCTTACCAGGCTCCAGAAGTGTCCATCGAGCATAAAATCAGAAATTTTCAATTACTCTACTATGCAAGTCTCAGTTACATATTCTACCTCTCAAGAAAAACACAACTGCTGATTTTCATCTTGCTCTCTTGGGTGGAGCTTACCAGGCTCCAGAAGTGTCCATCGAGCACAAAATCAGAAATTTTCAATTACTCTACTGTGCAAGTCTCAGTTACATATTCTACCTCTCAAGAAAAACACAAATGCTGATTTTCATCTTGCTCTCTTGGGTGGAGCTTACCAGGCTCCAGAAGTGTCCATCGAGCACAAAATCAGAAATATTCAATCACTAAACTATGCAAGTCTCAGTGGCATATTCTACCTCTCAAGAAAAACACAACTGCTGATTTTCATCTTGCTCTCTTGGGTGGAGCTTACCAGGCTCCAGAAGTGTCAATCGAGCACAAAATCAGAAATATTCAATCACTAAACTATGCAAGTCTCAGTTACATATTCTACCTCTCAAGAAAAACACAACTGCTGATTTTCATCTTGCTCTCTTGGGTGGAGCTTACCAGGCTCCAGAAGTGTCCATCGAGCACAAAATCAGAAATATTCAATCACTCAACTATGCAAGTCTCAGTTACATATTCTACCTTTCAAGAAAAACACAACTGCTGATTTTCATCTTGCTCTCTTGGGTGGAGCTTACCAGGCTCTAGAAGTGTCCATCGAGCACAAAATCAGAAATTTTCAATCACTCAACTATGCAAGTCTCAGTTACATATTCTACCTCTCAAGAAAAACACAACTACTGATTTTCATCTTGCTCTCTTGGGTGGAGCTTACCAGGCTCCAGAAGTGTCCATCGAGCACAAAATCAGAAATATTCAATCACTCTACTATGCAAGCCTCAGTTACATATTCTACCTCTCAAGAAAAACACAACTGCTGATTTTCATCTTGCTCTCTTGGGTGGAGCTTACCAGGCTCTAGAAGTGTCCATCGAGCACAAAATCAGAAATTTTCAATCACTCTACTATGCAAGTCTCAGTTACATATTCTACCTCTCAAGAAAAACACAACTGCTGATTTTCATCTTGCTCTCTTGGGTGGAGCTTACCAGGCTCTAGAAGTGTCCATCGAGCACAAAATCAGAAATTTTCAATCACTCAACTATGCAAGTCTCAGTTACATATTCTACCTCTCAAGAAAAACACAACTGCTGATTTTCATCTTGCTCTCTTGGGTGGAGCTTACCAGGCTCCAGAAGTGTCCATCGAGCACAAAATCAGAAATATTCAATCACTCTACTATGCAAGCCTCAGTTACATATTCTACCTCTCAAGAAAAACACAACTGCTGATTTTCATCTTGCTCTCTTGGGTGGAGCTTACCAGGCTCTAGAAGTGTCCATCGAGCACAAAATCAGAAATTTTCAATCACTCTACTATGCAAGTCTCAGTTACATATTCTACCTCTCAAGAAAAACACAACTGCTGATTTTCATCTTGCTCTCTTGGGTGTAGCTTACCAGGCTCCAGAAGTGTCCATCGAGCACAAAATCAGAAATTTTCAATCACTCAACTATGCAAGTCTCAGTTGCATATTCTACCTCTCAAGAAAAACACAACTGCTGATTTTCATCTTGCTCTCTTGGGTGCCCGAGCAGAGGGGAATATCAAATTAATAACTACGAAATCACAAAACCTGTTTTTATATCTTGTTTTGTTATTATTGAATTATCAAGGCATTACGTTTCCATAACATGTTTTGTTGGACAATCTTATTTTGTTATGACCAAGCAATTGGTATGCAGCCCTTAAATAACATTTCAATATTACATTCTGTTGTGGAACAAGTTTGGTTATTATTGTATTATTGAGAGTGCACAAATACTTTATGGTATTGCTATCTAAACTAAAACAAATTTTGAAACAAAACCTACGTCATTCTACAACGTTATTTACAGCATTTTAGGGAAAGCAACTGCATATTCACTCATCAATTTGTCTTCCTCTTCCATTTATCATTACATCCAAACTGAGACAAAGTGCATGCCCCATATCATTAGCTAGTATTCCGTGGGAAAAAGTTTGCATAATGCACCAGAAAAACTATTTAACGATTTTTTGAAAAGTGCGCAAAGTTAGGCCCTAGGTGCGCAAAGTATGGTACGCTTACGGTATCACATTTGATAAGAGGTGTGGTATATTACGTGACATGGAGGTGCTGTAATGTGTACAAAACAAAGTCCCTGCTGGGCGGCGCGAGGTTTTGCTAAATTTCTGAAATTGAGTGAGTTGTAGCTGAAAAGTACCCAAAATACCAGCCACTGCCCAAGTGGCGCAGTAATATCGGCGTTGTTGTGGAGTTAGCGTATTGAAAAGATATGGTCTCTCGTGAAACATGCTTCGTAATTACACTGTTGAAAACGCTTTGACATCCACGTGCAGCACAACAGAACATGTGCTCGATGAACAAATTGAGATTCGAATTATGAAAATGCTACGGTCAACCTTGGCTTGGTCAGCCAAAGCAAAATCAAGAAATTGACATTTATGCTTCGTAATGATTACTTTGAAGTCAATACTTTGGGCCTAGGCTGGGCAGATATGCTATTGGTGATTTGATGGTGCATGAAGAAGAAGAAGAACGATGGTGTTTTGAAAAATCCTATCCCTACCACACAGGAGAAGATTTTTAAATGCCTCTATAAAATCTAAAACAAAATCTAATTAAAAACGGTTTGATGTACGGTGTAAGACTTTGGACGGACTACATATTGAACGTATAAATTTAAACTTAACATTTTTTTCTTGGTAAGGTACTTAATTTGTACCAATCACCAATTGAGTTTTCAAATTAAGAATAATATATTGATTTTTTGATTTTATTCGAAAGAGCACCTTTTTTAAGCCAGTATGATTTTTTTCAGATTTTTTAAACTTTATTTTGATACCTAAATTCAATTACAAAAAGATTTTTTGAAATCACCTTTTGACAGCTGGGCAACTGCTTGACAGCTCCGCCCAGTACGAAATGCAACGAGAGGTGATTCGACAAATCGCTCCCATACAAACTTTAAATCGATTTTTAAATAGGTTCCCGGGCACCAAAGTTCATTAAAATTTGGATGTCGGCTCAGTTTGGCATGTAGATTGTGAATATGGAATTATCTCAACACCACTAAAGAAGCCAATTGCAGTTGGTCTATGGAAAATTCCACGTGTATGGCAATTCGGGTTTTTTCTTAACTCACGATGACCAGATCGGTTCAGTCGGATTTGTTGTTGATGGAAAAAATAAATCTGGATCACATGAGATCAATATTGTCAAAATCGGAGAAAATTTATCGCAGATATAACCATTACATAGTTTACCTTCTTTATTTTATTGTCTGCTGTTTCATATTATGAATTAAAAAATAAAGGCATTGCAACTTCTAGAAATTTCATCAGACTCTTCCGTATTTTTTATTTTATTCATTGCTATAATTTGAGTTTTGGGTAAATATAGCATCATAGCTATTGATATGTTTATCTTTGTGTTAATTTCCTTCTTTCAATATCCCAGTCCTGTTACGGTGCCAAATTCCTATCACTTTTCTACGATTCCCAATTCTTATAGGTTAAGTAAAATTTTACCTTCAAAAAGTGATACATCTGCAAATGAGTTTTTTTTTATCTCAAAATTGAGTAAAATTAGTTGAATTTATATGTCATTTTAACAGTACTGCTATTCTAACCTCTAATTATAACGTCAAAAAGTACCGAACAGACTATGTATTACGAAGTAATGAATGTTAGTGAAAGTGGAGATAGCAAATATGGTACCTACTAAATAATTCTAATCAATAAAAATGTCAACTATACAGACAATTCTGCTCAATTGATGATTGCATTTGTCTATTATAACTTTTTTCTTTCGATCTATTATTATTCGATCATATATTGTTTGACATTATGTCATAAATATCTTTTTTCATTACTAAAAATAATCTAAAACAGAATAAAACTAAACAGCATCTGCAGAAGTAATCATATCGGCATATGATATAATTACCTTTTACCTTCGCTCACGTAGGTACGTGTATAATCGCCGTTCTCACAACGCGAACAAAACAAAAAATTAAAAAAAATCATCTCCGTCTGGAAAGAATCTTTGTCACCGCCAAAATGCACCCCATGACGAAGCTCAATCATAAATAGTCGACTAGGTAGCAACTTTTTCGTCGTTCTCTTTGTTCCGAAACAGCCGACGACGGGCCATGCGAACGCCACCACTGTTATTGGTGTTACAGTGCACATGTCTGCGCACCGCGATAGCGCTGTTGGTAAGAGAGAGAGGTTAATTGTTTGATCTTGCATTCAAATCTCTGTCTATTTTTGTCCTGCGACTGGCAAACATGAAATGGGGGAATGGGAAAACTGGCAATACGTAGAACCAGTAAAGCTTCTATCGTCCCTCACTGCAAGTGCTGTGATAGCCTCATTGGTAAAGGCGACTGAAAATTTACGATAGCAGGATTGGAGGTTCAAATCCCGTCCATGTTTGTAAGTTTTATAATGAATTCGAATTTTTTTTATGTGACCTGTTATTTTCTAAAAATAGAATAACACACTTAAAATAATTACCCAAAAATGAGTAAAAAAAGTTATTTTTTACCCTAATTTTGCTTTCGAAATGTTATCAATAACTCTTTAATATCAAAATTTGTTATTGAAATATTTCCCAAATTCACTGTTATTAAGTTGTTATTGCCACTAACAAAACATGTTATTAAATTGATTTTTCAGGAACAAATTTTTGTTATGTGACTTGTTATTTTGCCGCTTATGACAGCCAAGTTTATAACTCAATATGTTATGTTAATAACATGAAAATTACTAATTCCGTTATGCAGTTATTTTGCCAAAATAACGCATTTTGTTATGCTGTTGTTTTTCTCTTCTGCTCGGGTGGAGCTTACCAGGCTCCAGAAGTGTCCATCGAGCACTAAATCAGAAATATTCAATCACTCTACTATGCAAGCCTCAGTTACATATTCTACCTCTCAAGAAAAACACAAATGCTGATTTTCATCTTGCTCTCTTGGGTGGAGCTTACCAGGCTCCAGAAGTGTCCATCGAGCACAAAATCAGAAATATTCAATCACTAAACTATGCAAGTCTCAGTTACATATTCTACCTCTCAAGAAAAACACAAATGCTGATTTTCATCTTGCTCTCTTGGGTGGAGCTTACCAGGCTCCAGAAGTGTCCATCGAGCACAAAATCAGAAATATTCAATCACTCAACTATGCAAGTCTCAGTTGCATATTCTACCTCTCAAGAAAAACACAAATGCTGATTTTCATCTTGCTCTCTTGGGTGGAGCTTACCAGGCTCCAGAAGTGTCCATCGAGCACAAAATCAGAAATATTCAATCACTAAACTATGCAAGTCTCAGTTACATATTCTACCTCTCAAGAAAAACACAAATGCTGATTTTCATCTTGCTCTCTTGGGTGGAGCTTACCAGGCTCCAGAAGTGTCCATCGATCACAAAATCAGAAATATTCAATCACTAAACTATGCAAGTCTCAGTTACATATTCTACCTCTCAAGAAAAACACAAATGCTGATTTTCATCTTGCTCTCTTGGGTGGAGCTTACCAGGCTCCAGAAGTGTCCATCGAGCACAAAATCAGAAATATTCAATCACTCAACTATGCAAGTCTCAGTGGCATATTCTACCTCTCAATAAAAACACAACAGCTGATTTTCATCTTGCTCTCTTGGGTGGAGCTTACCAGGCTCCAGAAGTATCCGTCGAGCTCAAAAACAGAAATTTTCAATTACTCTACTATGCAAGTCTCAGTTACATATTCAGTCTCTCAATAAAAACACAACTGCTGATTTTCATCTTGCTCTCTTGGGTGGAGCTTACCAGGCTCCAGAAGTGTCCATCGAGCACAAAATCAGAAATTTCCAATCACTCAACTATGCAAGTCTCAGTTGCATATTCTACCTCTCAAGAAAAACACAACTGCTGGACACACTGACCAACCCCGATCTAGAGCTGGATTTAGACCTTTCCTTGATCCATCCGGATCTACGTACAATGAAGCGACGACCAACTTTCTTTGTATCAGGTCCTGAAGTTGGATTTCTTGACCCAACCGGGTCCAGTGTTCAGCTTGGACACACTGACCAACCCCGATCTAGAGCTGGATTTAGATCTTTCTTTGATCCATCCGGATCTACGTCCAATGAAGCGACGACCTACTTTCTTTGTATCAGGTCCTGAAGTTGGATTTCTTGACCCAACCGGGTCCAGTGTTCAGCTTGGACACACTGACCAACCCCGATCTAGAGCTGGATTTAGATCTTTCTTTGATCCATCCGGATCTACGTCCAATGAAGCGACGACCTACTTTCTTTGTTTCAGGTCCCAAAGTTGGATTTCTTGACCCAACCGGGTCCAGTGTTCAGCTTGGACACACTGACCAACCCCGATCTAGAGCTGGATTTAGACCTTTCTTTGATCCATCCGGATCTACGTCCAATGAAGCGACGACCAACTTTCTTTGTTTCAGGTCCCAAAGTTGGATTTCTTGACCCAACCGGGTCCAGTGTTCAGCTTGGACACACTGACCAACCCCGATCTAGAGCTGGATTTAGACCTTTCTTTGATCCATCCGGATCTACGTCCAATGAAGCGACGACCAACTTTCTTTGTATCAGGTCCTGAAGTTGGATTTCTTGACCCAACCGGGTCCAGTGTTTAGCTTCGACACACTGACCAACTCCGATCTAGAGTTGGATTTAGAGCTTTCTTCGTTTTGCTTAAATTTTCTCTTTTTTTAAATGCTAATTTATTAAGATGCGTTTATATTTTTTTCTTTAAAATAATAATAATCGTGGCCGAATAGAAATTTAAAATCAGAATATATTTTCCATCATGAAATCATTTTAGGAATAGTGTGACTTGCGCAATTGTGATCAATCATACACATATTTTTAGTTTCTACCGCTAGAAGTCAATTGAAGACTGCCATGTGGCACTTCTAAAGAAAAATATCACAACATAGATCAGAAAAAATGTTCGGTTTTAACGCCTTGTTCTTTGTATTATTATGCATGTCAAATTCCACAGTAAAGAAAAACGCTTTATTACCAGTTATCACCTTGCTTATGTAAAAGTGCCAATCCTGGTGGAAATGATGTAAATTTATTAAAAAAGTAATCATATCACATAATAAATGATTTCATAACGCTAGCGTTTCTTATCTTGATTTCCTTGGGAAAACATGAAAATTATCGTGTATTTCTCACTTGAAAAAAAATAGGGACAGAGCTCTTATAATAAAGGTAAAATTTGACTTTGGATTCTCCATTTGATTCTTATGTAACCCACCATAATTGGAGCACTACCATAGACTAATTTTAAGACCTCGATGTATCAAAGAAAACCATCAACAATATGCGCAAAGCAGCAAAAATGTTTGGGAAACAAGGCCAGATCCTTGACGATCACGCATAGCCAAACATTCACCGTCACGTCTGGAAACGTCTTTTTCAACCCCCACACTACTTCTGCCCCTGCACTACCAATAAAATACACAATCAAACACCGTCATGTTCTCGAAATGCATGCTGTTGTCGTTTTTTGCAAGCCTCTTCAACCCACTACACAACATAACCAACAAAAACCCTCCTTCACTGTTAACGACTATACGATGCCGTCCAAAACCTTCAATCCTGCTCACTAACTGCAAATAATCGAGGCTGTGATATTCAATTTTTAAGTTCAAAACCTTTCAGCATACACTCATCGCTCCACGTCGCCCTAAAAAATGTTTTTCTATCACTCGCCCCGGTCCCAGAGGGGACTAGCAAAAATGACGCTCAATAGCTGCTTCCGCATAAAAAAATCTTCATTCACTCATTTTCATTTTCCAATCGTAAGTAATTAAATAGGTACCTACCAACATACGCCATTGTCGGAAACGCGGCCGATTTCTATTATACAAAAACACAACACAATTCCTTTTCTTTTAATTTTGAATTTATTTCTTCACTTCAACACACATTCATTCTCAATCACATCATTCTCAAAACTGATTTCTGATTCAAGCCACTCCGTCAACCTAACTTACTATCTGTCTCTTTCTCTCTTTTATTCATCATCCGTCATTCCGGTTTCTGTTTCATCTTTTCACCCCAACCACCGCTGCGGTCGATGTGGATTAAAGGGAATTCGGTAGCAAGCTTTTCTCTTAACGCATACGTTGGAGCAGGATTTCGATCGAATTGATACACTGATGCAAATGATCCCATTTTTTTCAATAAAACAAGTTTTGATTTTTCAATACCATAGCCCTACTTCTACATGTGTGTGGACAAAAAAACTCACATCACTTTTTGGCAGTAAACATCAACCGATTTTAATGACCGATGGTTCATTCGACGCGGAATCTGGTCCCATTGTTTCCTATTGAAAATGGTTTGGATCGGTCCAGCTGTTCCGGAGTTATGGCCATTTAGGTGTTCCGGACCGGTACTCCAGGAAGGGCCAGACATGAAAATGCAACAAACCCATGCATGCGACCCATCAAACTACGGCATTTTCGATAACCTGATGAACGGTTAGCAGGAAAAGAGTTTCAAACCATATCCGAACCGGTAGTGTTACAGAACCGGTTCTGGATGTCCCGCCGGAAGAGGCCAAATATAAAAGAGAATCAAACCCATTCATGCGACACATCAAACAGCGGCATTTTCGATAACCTGATGAACGGTTAGCAGGAAAACAGTTTCAGACCATATCTGAACCAGTAATGTTCCGGAACCGGTTCTGGGTGTCCCGCCGGAAGGGGCCAAATATAAAATTGACCATAAACCATTCATGCGACACATCAAACAGCGGCGTTTTCGGTAACCTGATGAACGGTTAGCAGGAAAATAGTATCAGACCACCGGTAGTGTTCCGGCACCGGTTCCGGATGTCCCGCCGGAAGTGGCCAAAATAAAAGAGAACCAAACCCATGCATGTGACACATGAAACAGCGGCATTTTCGATAACCTGATGAACGGTTAGCAGGAAAACAGTTTCAAAGCATATCTGAACCGGTAGTGTTACAGAACCGGTTCTGGATGTCCCGCCGGAAGAGGCCAAATATAAAAGAGAATCAAACCCATTCATGCGACACATCAAACAGCGACATTTTCGGTAACCTGATGAACCGTTAGCAGGAAAATAGTATAAGACCACCGGTGGTGTTCCGGAACCGGTTCCGGATGTCCCGTCGGAAGTGGCCAAATATGAAAGAGAACCAAACCCATGCATGCGACACATCAAACAGCGGCTTTTTCGATTACCTGATGAGCGGTTAGTAAGAAAATAGTCTCAGACAATATCTGAATCGGCCTTGTTCCGGAACCGTGTCCCACCGGAAATGGCCTTATATAAAAGAGAACCAATCCCATGCATGCGATACAACAAATAACGTCTTTTCCGAAAACCTGTTGACTTATTATCCAGGAAGCAGGTTAAGTCCACATTTGGAACTGCCGGTAGTGCCGGAACTAGTTCCGGGTATCCCTCCGGAAATGGCCAAATATAAAATTGAACTAAATCTATGCATGCGACACAGCAAAGCGCGGCTTTTTCAATAACCTAATTAACTGTTATGTGTCCGACATTTTTTTTGCTGTTTTCCACACCGTGCTTTTCAAATGGGCGCAAGGTACCCGGGTACCCTGTCGGCCACATTACAATTAACAATTTGTCACCAAAAAGTCTCTGACGCATATTTGGGAAAACCGGTAGTGTTGAAGAACAGGTAACGAGTGCCCCGCCGGAAATGGTAAAATATAAAAGCAAACCAAAATCATGCATGGGGCCTCCATTAAGTATGTCATGATCCTAGGGGAGGGGTTGTTAAAGTGTGACAAGTAATGTATTAAGTATAGGAAAAATCGGTACGAAGGGGTAGGGAGGGGCTTCGAAAATTCCCAATTTCAGCGTGACATACTTAATGGATGCTCTCCAAGCAACACATATATTCGTGGCTTGTTAGGCAACCTGATAACCATTTGACAAGAAAATAGCCACAGACAATACTTGGGACAACCAGTAGTATCATGGAATCGGTTCCAGATGTCCGCCGGAAGTGGTCAAACAAAAAATTGAACCAAACCCATGCATGCGGCACATTAAACAGTGGAATTATTGCGGATTTTGCTCCGTAACAGACTTACTTGCGAAAAATTTTGTCCCACCAAAATAAATATTCTCCCACCGCTTTTCCCATAGATTGGGTTTTGCCACTGCTAACGAAAACAAAACAACATTGAACGCTCGCTCTCGGTTGGTGCAATGAATACATGGTTCGTTCAGCTGCTAACTAACTGCCATGCAAACTGACGTGTGAGTATTTATTTTTTCTCTTCGAAGATTTGCACGAAAGTCTATCAACGAAAAAAAAAATGCAATATGAAAGTGAACAAAACCAATGCTAGTGGTAAATCAAATCGTGGCTTTTTTGAGAGCCTGGTAAACGTTGGGTTAGATTAAAAGTGAAATAATGGTCAATTGGTCAGTCTTCATATATGCAAGAGAACAAAATCGTAACCAAAGCAATCTCATCAAATCACACAATTTTAAATTCCTGTGGTGTTAATATAAAGTAGGATCAATCAATGTGATACGGGAAAATTGTAATTTGAAGCATCTTAAATTACTGTGCACAATTTGGGTTCATGAGGAGGTCAAATTTTACATGAATCGTATTAAGTGTATAAGTGTTCTCAGGATCGGCCAATGTTTACGTAAAGATCATGAGTACATATTCGACGAGAAAGGCACTACAGGTATGTTCCGTTTTTGTCACTATTCGTTTTTATCACTATCCGTTTTTGTCACTATCCGATTTCATCAACTTTTCATTCCGTTTTTGTCAACACTAAAGTTTTTGTCAAATTTGTTCCCTCGAACACGAGTTATTTATAGTTTAACATTAATCTTGAGGCAATGCGTCCATGAATGAATTTGAAGCAACCACCAATAATGATATAGAAGACGCATACGTTTCAGTAGCTTTCAACACATTTCAAATTTATGTATAAATTCATGTGTTAATTTCTCTCACGCATAATTTTACTCCTTATTTGAACATGAGAAAAATTAAACCAATGGTCCAATAGAATAATTAAACCAAGCCAATTTAATTAATGAAAACCTGACAGGAGGTGGGAGGAGGTAACACGTGAATATCAATATCATCATTAACAATTTTGTCGGGTTTGTAAAATGGCTCAATAATTTTACAAGTGTAACATTAAGTAGCTAATCATGATAGATCAATAAGAAATGGGATGTGCATATAAAATCATCAAAGGACGGACTCGTTTTTCCGGCAATAGGAAAAAAAACACCCTGGATAATCGAACTTTTTTTTATTTCACTTGCCTATTGTGTTAGGGCACCTTAATTGGTATCCTTCTTCTCATTTCTTCTTCTTCTTGTTCTTCACGGATCTACGTACCAACTGGAACTAGGCCTGCCTCTTCAAGTGTTTTTCGAGAACTTGAACAGTTTAGGGTTTATCGTTGACTGTCCTGTCATTGTCTGAATTTTTACACTACAATCATGTTACAAAACTTTTTAAGTGAAATAAATTTAACGCGATTTTTGCACGATTTTCTTGAAACTACGCTATGTGCTGAATTCTTCTTTCCTGAAAGCTATTTCTTTCTGACGGGGCTCAAATTTCTACCAGAGATCTCTCCTATCACCCTTGATACCCTGTCCAAATTTTCCCTACCGAAACTGCTACATTCACTAGCCTAACTAGAGATTCCTGTAGAATTTTGTCCGGGATTTCATCTTTCGATTGCTCAAAAATGCAATCTTGGCTTTCTTCAGTCATTCCTACTAGCGATTCTAACTTGTATTCCTCCAGATTCCTTAATGGGTTTCTTCTGATAATCGTTAGGAAATAATTCAGAAGCTTCTTTAGGTGAATAAGGAGTTAAGTGTTTCAGATATGAGTTTCTTCAGGAAAAAGGATCCTGGGAAACAATCTGGGGATTTCTCCAGCAACTCCTGAAGGGTTCTCAGAAGAACAAGAAACTAAGGACTCTAAAAAAATCCTAAAGAAATCCTATCAATTCTGAGAGTATTCCTTGAGGAACAATTCGATGATTTCTTGAAAGAACTTGCTCAAGGTTTCTCATTATGAACTTCTGGAGGATTCTCAGGAATAACACTCCGAAGGTTTCTATACAGAACATTAGGAGGACTCTCTGAAGAAACTTCTTGAGGATTTGATGAAAGATTACTGGAAGATTACTAGACTAACCTTCTGGGAGATTCCAGACTAAACTTCTGAGAGACGCAGTAAGAAATCGGGGTGAATTATTATTATAGTATCTTTTTCTTCTATCTATTCTGCCCAAGGCTGGTTCATCTAGTAATCATGGGGAAATAACAAAGATGAAAGATAGAGAATCCTCTTGGAAAATCTCTTGTAAGTATTCATAATAATAGTTCCAGTAGGTGTAGGTGTTTCTACTGCGCATAAATACCTAAACAAAGTCGTGTAGGAATCCTTCAAATAATGTTTCGAATGGAAGACATTCCAGGGAAAAATATCATGAAGAAACTATTTAAAGAATCTAAAAAGAACTTCTGATGAAATTCTAGAAAAAAAAAATTGAAGGAATCCCAGAAAGACATTCTGAAAAAACCCTGAAAAAACTCCTGGAGAAACATTTTCTGGGGGATTTCAGAGAGTAATCTTGGAAGAAATTCTGAAGAAACGGCAAAAATTCTTTATTTCAAAAGTAAAATCTTGGTGAATCTCTAAGCAACTCTTGGATGAATTTCAACAGGATGTCTACCGTCAGCGAGCTGTTCCCAACATAATGCACAAGGAAGGTTAATAAATTCCAATTCCTGGGAGAATATTTGAAGGGATCCTCAAAGAAACTCCAGGAGAAATTTAAACAGAGACATCTTGATTCGAGAAGGAATTTCTTAAGAAATCATTAGGGGCAGAACCTCTTTTCTTTAAAATTCTTATCTTATTCCAAAAGATAAACAAGTGGCATGAAGTACAAGGTAACCTAGAAAAATTCTGGAGGAACTTCTTGGGGAATCCATTATTCTGGAGAAGTTACATGTGATTACTTAGAAAAAAAAAATCCTGGAGATTTCCTAAAAGTATCCTAGACGAATCCTACAGGAAACTGTGAAGATGACACTCGTGGAGAAATGCCTTCCGGAAGCAAGTAAACATATCCATTTTTGTTAGGATATCGAAATTATGTTCCTGGAGATAAATCATTCCTGGAAGTATGTCATATTTCAAAACGTCGATCCAAGTACTGGAACTATAATATGTGTCATTTTTGCGTTCAACGAAGATGAATTTCCAAAAATGTTGTGAAAACCACTTGTCCATGGTCAGACAACTGTAATTTTAACTGTGCAACCAAGATGTACTAAAAGATATCAAAAAACAATTAAATTTCAAAGTAAACTGCATATACTGCATATGTTTACTATTGGAATGTGTTCTACAGTAAAACTTTCAATTCGTATTAAAAAGTTGCAAACTATTTTGTCAAAGAAAATTATTCCGTTTTTATCACTATTTCGTTTTTGTCAACTGAAAATCGCGGACCGTGTTGATAAAAAACGGAACATACCTGTATCACCACTAGGGCTGAAAGTCTCTCTAATAAAGACAAATCAATCAATCAATGTATCACCACTAGGTGGATTAATCTGGGTTTTTTCGAGAATTTTCAATGTGTTTCTAACATAGCCAAAAGCGTCGGTGCTAAACAATCGATTGCCACTAGAAGTATCAGTAAACTTTCTGTATTCACATTTTTGTGGAAGCTTGATTGCGATGTGGTGTAGTTATTCTGGACATGAATTACTTTCAAAAGTTTCAGTTTTAGTTGAAAAAAAGATTTAAAGTGGTTGAAGTGATTATATCAAAGGAAATTGCATACCTTCAGGCGTTTAATGGTTAATTTCAAAATTAAAATTTGGCATTTTACAACCGAATTCATTGGTTGTAAGAGTTTTGCCGAGTTAATCGTATTCAGAATATCAATATTTAGTGGAGAATGTGAATTTAATTTTATATTCTAACCGATGTTTAATAATATGCGGATCAATTTCGCCCCAAAGTGGCATTTTCATTATTTGGATTTTTAAAGTTATTTAAGTTTAAGTTAAAATGCATTGGATAAAATTCTGTAACGTAGTTTCATAGAGATTTTAGTTTTATATAAATTATTTGGCCAATATTTGAGTAACTACAAATGTTATCTGCAAGTTGTTTTAAAGTGATAAATTTTACCCCGGATTACAGTACTACACAATGGTGTCTTGTCCGATCTCATCCGGGTCGTTGCTGGAGTGAGGCATGGATATATCCTATCACTGTTCCTCATCGTAATCGATGAGATCCTGGTAGGTTGCGATTGATCGTGAACAAAATCGTGTGTTGCTGTGGCAGTCCATTACCATGGGGCACCTAAATGACTTCGAACTAGCTGATGCCGTTGCTCTCTCAGCTCAACGGCGCTCTGATATGCAGAGTAAGCTCGATGATATTGCCGATCGCTCCTCGGCGGCAGTTATCACCATCAACGTCAACAAGGCCAAATCGTTGGATGTAAACACGGTCAACCCTTGCAGCATTACTGTAGCTGGGCATATGTTCAGTAGAGAATGTTGAAAGCTTCCAATATCTTGGTAGCCAAATGGCGGCCGATGGTTGCACCGAGATCGACATAGGTGCACAAATCAAGAAGGCAAGGGCTTCCTTTGCGAGTTTAAGAAATGAATGGAAAAACAATCAGATTAGCCGACGCACCAACTTAAACGTGAAATCTAAGCTGCTGCACGCTTGTGAAATCTGGTGTGTATCAGTGGAGAACACTTTACGGCTGCATGTCTTCCTCAATAGATGCCTACGGTATATAATTCGTGTATGGTGTCATCGAAAACCGATAAGGAGCGAAAATGAAGGTGGGTTTGCCACACTCTATGCAGGGGTGGAAACAAAACCTACAAGCAAGCGTTAGACTGGAATCGCAGCAGATGCAGCTTATAGTGTAAATAAAGGAATCATAGCAGACATTTCTGGAAAAAAAACTTCAATAAGAAGACTTCCTTCAAGAATCCCAGAAGGAATATTTGGAGGAACCTCAGCAGGCATCACCGGAGGAATGGCTGGAGAATTTTTGTTTGAAATCCTCCTGGTAGTCCTCCAAGAATACCTGTTGGTATTCTGCTATAAATTTCCGCTGGGGTCCTTCCATGGATTTTTCCAAGGATTCCTCCAGAAATTGCTCCGAAGACTCCTTTAGGTATTTCTCTAAGAATTGCTCTCGGAATACCTCAAAAAATTCTTGCTGGGATTGCTTCAGGAACTCCCATCAGCATATCTTTAAGCACTGTTGCTTAGATTTCCCAAGAACTTCCAGATGATACATCTGCAGTTATTGCCAGGAATTCCTGGAGGATTTCCAGCAGGAATTACTTGAGGAACCTCAGCAAGAGCTTTTGGAGGATTCCCGCCACAGATTCCTTGAGAAATCCCAGCAGCATTCCAGGAGCAATTTCAACAGAAATTATCAAAGGAATTTGAAGACGAATCTATTAAACAAATTACTTCAGGGATTGCTAGATGAATTGCATCAAGAATAATTGGAGGAATCTCAGTAAGAATTTGCTAGAAATTATCCCAGAGGAATTCTTGGATGAATTCCAAGAGGAATTGCTGGAGGAATCCTTAGTAAATTCTTTGGAGAAACCACATCAATAATCTCAGTGTGGTATCCTGATAGGAGTGTGTGAGAGCTACGAGTCAGTGAACATCAGGATAGGGAATTAGATGGACATCTGTTGTGTGTTGCTTCTAGTTGAAGTGCCTTTTGGTAGTTTAAAATACCTATCGAGTGATAGTAATAAGATGTAGAATACGGAATATCACACTCAGGAGGTAAGCTACACGGGTAAAAATCCGGAACCCGAAACTGGTGAAATGCGTCATGATTGGGCGATAAATGTATGTTTTTATGTTATAAATATGTATACACCATAAAAAATCGGTATAATACCATGACGAGTTTTGCCGTGACATAGCTTCGACGCTACATTTCTTTTGTTTAGTACAAATAATTATAAATTTGCGGCATGAAATCATGCCGCATGTACACTGCATCATGACGAAAATTTATGAAATCATAAGTCTTATTCATGGAACTCGTATTTATCATGTATGATTTCCATCAAATGGAAACTAGCTACAAATGTTGAACTAAATTAACTTCTTGTTCCAATTACTTTGTGGTAGCTCTTGGCTCCGGTAGCATAATTTATTTATGTTGCATGATGCGAAAGGAATTTTGATCCTCATACCAGTTAAGGCGAAGTCATAGGTAATAAAGAAAACTGTCTTTTCTGGGAGGTTTCTGCATGCAAACCATACGCCCTTCCTTTTTTCCTGCTGCTCTTTTTGCTGAAAAATTAATAAGGATATACGACATTGGAGCTGAGGGGCCAAAGGCGCTGTATGTACACTTTTTGTTTATTTACGAATACTTTGTCTTACCACGAAACACAGCCAATCAGAATGGGTGTGGAGCTTGCTACCGTACACGACGCAAACAAGATCGGTCGTCTTTGCGGCCGAGGTAACACTTTACCACCGACCGACAGACTTGGTGTGAACGCAATGACACATAGTCCACTGACAGTGTGCGTGGACCGTGTGGTGAAGACGTTGATGGGTGGCATTTAGCACAAAGCTCGCACCCGTTTGTTTCGTTGCATTGCTTCATGCCACAGTTTTATGGTTTTATGGCTCAGCGGCATAATCCTATGACTTAGCGGCATGGTTCTATGAATTGTAGTCATGTTATCGTGAAGCGGCATATTTTATGATTTCATAAATTTTTCGTCATGTTATGGGTTCCGGATTTTTATCCGAGTAGCAGGCATTCTTAGAGAATCCCAAGAGACAGATTACTCTTTTAAAAATTTAGAAATCTTTTAAAAAATCCCAGTAGAAATCACAGGAAGAACTTCTGTAGAAACTCCAGTGAACAATCCAAGAGGAATGCCTGATGAAACTACTAGAGGAATCCGCGAGGAACGCTTGAAGGAATCTATTGAAAAATCTAGTTGAAATTCTTCCACAAATGTCTGATGACACACGTTTTGCGCGAGAATCAATCTTTTGCTTCGAAAAATGGTTATATTGTTAAATACATGGCATCCAGTAATTCAAACGATCAGATTCAATTGGATGATTCAATTCATGCATTATAGATGAAAATTGGAAATTTTTACTTCAACGGAACACCATAGCAAAAAATGACAAAGTTTGACATAATGTGAAGAAATTTTCGAAACAGTTTTCAAAATTTAAAATACCATTAGAATAAAATAAGTAATTATCTTTACTTTGGCGCCAAAAGAATCAAAATCGACAGCAGGAGCACTGAAATATCGTTCATGAAGCTCAAAAAACCGCGATGTAGAAGTGCGAGGAATGTGCCTGATAGATTTTTTCTAGAAATTCTTGCTGAGATTGCTGCAGAGGTTACTCCAAGTATTCCTATACACATTCTTCGTGTGATGGGAGCGGACCTGGTGTTATGGTTCCTTCGGAAGGGACGTTAAAAGAGTGGGTCTCGAGATGAACTAGGGCTAAAAACCTCGTTAATACAGAAAAAAATAAAAAATAAATAAAAATAAAAAAAAATCCTCGTGTGATTGTTGTAAGTGTTCCTTTAGAAATTCCTCTTATGATTTCTCCAGAGATTTCTCCAAAGATTTCTTAAGGAATTTCTCTTGAAGTACCAACAGCAATTCCAACAGGAGGGAAGATAACAAAAATTTCTTCAGGAATTCTTGCTGAGATTTGTCAAACAATTTCAACTGGTATTTTTTAGTAATTGCTCTTTGGAAAAGGCTCAGTGTACCAGTTATGGCTATAGTAAACCATATGTGCGGTTTAAAATATTTCATCGTGGGTTTTTTTTATATTTTTGATATTTTTCCTATTTTCCCATACAAATATCGAAAAAAATCATTTTAAGGCCAATATCGTCCCATATAAAAATGCATGAAAAAAAAAAACCAAGACGGATTATTTTAAACCACACATTTTCTGAATCTAGAGGTGCAAAAATATGATTCAAGCGAATAAATTTTGAGGTTAATTCACTTTTCATAAAACTTTCCTTTGGACATAGCGTGTAGTACCTCAAATTCGCCATAGTTCAAAGTACCGCCATATATTGCCTTCTTGACCAAACACAGTAGTTGCACTAAAAGCATTGTGCGCTTACAAATGTACTTCAAAGCTTGTCTGGGAATGCATTCTTTCACTGCGCAGGCTGTGCCAAGGGAATTCAGTAAACTTATACTGGGTTCCAGGTCACTGTGGCATTGAAGGGAATGAAATGGCAGACGAGCTTGCTAAAAGTGGTTCCAATTTACAGTTTGCTGGCCCAGAACCATTCTGTGGTATATCAAACTGTACAATTAAAATGGATCTGAAACGCTGGGCTGAGCAGAGGGTGATATCCAATTGGATGGATGTCAAAAATTGTAATCAGTCAAAACGATTTATAACACCAAATGCTTATAAAACCAAAAAGCTCTTAGAGCTCAACAAGAGAGCTCTATGTACATACACTGGCCTAGTAACTTTACACTGTCCGAGCAGGTATCACTTGAAAAATATTGGCCATATTCAGAGTGATATCTGTCGTTTCTGTAATACGGAACGTGAAACCTCGGAACATCTGTTTTGCAGTTGTGGTGCTTTATACACGCGCAGGCAAAGATTTCTAAATAGTGGTTGCTTGCAACCCAGTGAGATCTGGTCTGCAAAACCTGGGAAGGTCTTGGAGTTTATCAATTCCATTGCACCTGACTGTGAGACGACGCGTCGTGGCAGTAGCTGATTACTTGACACATGATAATTAGCTGGCTAGATGCGAATATCAAAACGGGACATGCCACAAAAGTTCAGCCTATTGGACGCAGTGGCTTAATTTTCCCAACAGGGGAGGAAAAAAAACACAGTAGTTATCAAGGAGACGTAATGTTTCCTATTTCTATAATTTAGGTTGGGGAATTCGGTTTATTCGACTCATCATCAAACAAAAATGTGATCCATGTGAGGCGCACACTGTGTTGAAATGCACATTTTCTTATCCTTTCTCGATTCAAGCAAAATTAGATTACATAAGTTAACCATCACATCCTGTGGATTACTTTGCAGCGAATTCCTGGAAATCATAAACTGCACCCCGCCAATCAATCGACCGATAATTACTACAGATGTTTCGCAAATTGCCTAACGAGTTCATATCGTTGACCGGCGATAAAGCTATCAGTAGTGCAATCGTAATTACTCTGAAGTAAGCTAGAAATCGTACGCCCCAACCCTATAACGCAACGCACCCACCACCCACGCCAGACTCAAAAACTGGGCAGCTCCAAGCACAGGTAGCGCACAAATCAAATCAATCGGTCGGAAATCGGGGCGGTGCGGTGGTTAGAGCCCCCGGGCCGTGTGATAAGGTATCAATGAATCAAAAACGCAGGCCGTGATTTGGTGTGCTTTTTCGGTTGTTGTTTTTGTTGTTATTGTAATGGTCTTACCCTTTTGCGAATATGCAGTGTATTTATTTCTGCTGATCATTTTCACAGTACTGCCTGCCGACTTTTGACTGTCGCTGTCGCTGTCGTGTTACGACAACTGGTTTCTCTGTCGGGCCGCTTTCTGAGGGGAATTGGTTCGTTTTTTATTATTTTTAACGGTTTTGTGTTGTTATCTGGGGATTGTTACAGCTTTTGATTTATTTATATTGCTAGTTTAGGAAAAACAAATCCTTTCGTCGATCCGCATGTGACGTAATCTTTGCCCAATGCTTCACACCTCGGTTAGTTCTATAACAAAGTTATCTTTCTTATTCGCTCACTTTACTTTATATTGCCTACTCGTCTGCTTCGTTCTACGTTCACTAACCATTATTCCATTATTTGTCGAATGTTACTATCGCTTATATTGCATATGTATTGTTAATTAGTAGTTATCAAGTTGTGTTTTGTTGCTGATTGGTTGGAAATGCCAAGAAAAAGTGCAGCATTCAAACAAACGCTTATCGTCTATTGTGGTTGCTTGAGTCTAGAAATCCTTTTTAGTGCAAATATGAGAAAAATTGAATGAGAAACGGTTTTGATTAGAGGTTATCAGTAGATACTTGACTCTGGGTTTTGTTTTTAACTATTAATTCAATAGCAGGAACAAAGTTAACTGTAGGTGCAAAGACGAAATAAATTGATTTGTAGAATATTTTGATTTGAGATGTTGATTTATAGTTTGACATTGACGCTGATCGTGAGATATGGGTCTGCGATTGTTTTTTTTTCTGTTTACTGTTGTCTACAGATCTCGAGCGCTCTAGATAAGTTATCTTATAGTATAGTTTAGTTAAATTTATTCAGTGGTTATTCGTATGATACAAACAGTATTATGACTAACGCTAGATGGGGTTTATTTATACTGATGTAGCGTTTTCAAATCACCATTTTAGCATCTGTGTGTGCTTGCAGTTGACATCATGTACCGAACGAGTTTTTTTTTTAACTTAAAAAACAATTGTACAAATCTCCTTGCGGGTTTACAATGAAGGCATATGCGTGAATATATTATTTATATCGGGTAATCAAATATATTTCATTATATACGTGACGTGTTTACGATGTGCCTTCGTTATTCGTAATCAAAAGATCGTGCTTAATTCTAAGTTGGGCTTGCTTATCGTAAAATTTTCACCAGTGATGCTTGTTTGTTTTCTTAAAATAGTATTGAAATTCTAAAGACATTCATGAACGTTGCAATGACCATACCGGTCAAGTTAATAATATCAAGCAAATCTACACTCTAGGAGTAGGTTATTTACACTGCAAGTGTTTCCTAGCTGTTTGCAACTTCTATTCATTATGTGTTCGCTAAACGTGAATATCATTGTATGTCATATAAAAACCGATCTATTCTCTAGCGTAGTTGAAACATGAATCGTTTTTCTACCACAAGCTTCGTACACAACCTTAAAGTAGTACTCTATTGGCGATCGCCACGATCAGCAAGCTGGCAAAGGCCACGGCAGCTGTGCGACTTCCCCGGATCGTGCTGAAGGCCCCGTTGCATTCGTCATCTTTGCAGATCGAACAGTGCTCGATGCTGACCCCTCGCTGTAGTTTTGCCTTGCCGAAGGCGATCTGGCAGGGGTCCGTTTTGCCTCCGTCCAGCTGGCAGCCACGGTAGGTCATGGTGTCGCCATTTTCTGAAATATGATCAAAATGTGATTATTTCCGGAAAAATATTGAAAAACTGTTTGATTTGCGAACATTCCGGACTAACGTTGAACCTCTACAGAATGAAAATTATATTATGGTCGTATAGCGGCCAGTTCCAAGTCCAACGTTGTGTGGGGTTCTGTAAATTTCCCCAAAAACCTTTCAGAAATGCTACAAGAACTCAAGGACGAAATTTTCTAGGGTATTGGTTCCCTTATTAAGCATGTGGCTCCCATTTTCATCGTACGAAAAACGAAGGATTGAAGTGCTGTTTGTTTTACGAATGAAACAAAAAGAACGGAATCAATCGATGCCGTAATCGCTTGTTTTCGAATATAATGAATATGGGAGCGTGAGATTATTGATGACACACATCCCCATTCTGGTCATGATCAAACTGCGCCCAAAACTATCCGTCATCAACAATGTACGGTACCGGCGACCGCCACGGTACAACCTAGAGCGACTGAAACCGGATGTCGCTTCAGCATACACGCAGAATCTCGAGGCCGCGTTGCCAGACGAGGGCGAGCTCGACGAAGCCCCTCTAGAGGACTGCTGGAGTACAGTGACAGCAGCCATCAACGACGCGGCCGAGAGCACCATCGGGTACATGGAACGGAATCGACGGAACGAATGGTTCGACGAAGAGTGCAGAACGGTTTTGGAGGAGAAGAACGCAGCGAAGGCGGTAACGCTGCAGCAAGGGACCCGACAGAACGTGGAACGTTACAAACAGAAGCAGAAACAACAGACCCGCCTCTTTCGGGAGAAAAAGCGCCGCCTGGAAGAAGTGGAGAGCGAAGAATTGGAACTGCTGCGCCGTTCCCAAGAAACACGCAAGTTCTATCAGAAGCTCAACGCATCCCGAAACAACGGCCGGTCGACAACGGACCAGATCTTCACCGTACTGCAAATCCTCCAGAAATGCCGTGAATACCGGGTCCCAACGCATCACCTGTTCATCGACTTCTAAGCGGTATACGACAATATCGACCACGCAGAGCTATGGAGAATCCTGGGCGAAAACGGCTTTCCTGGGAAGCTGATTAGACTGATTAAAGCAACGAAGGAATAAAGGAAAACTGCGTAAAGGTTTCGGGTGAACTATCCACTGTGACAAGGTGACGGACTCTCATTCCTACTCTTCAACATCGCTCTGGAAGGTGTGATGCGACGAGCCGGGCATCCGGGCATTTTGTGTGCTTTGCGAATGATATGAATATTATTGCCAGAACATTTGGAACGGTTGCAGAACTGTACACCCGCCTGAAACGTGAAGCAGCAAAGATCGGACTGGTGGTGAACGCAGCTAAGACAAAGTACATGCTGGTAGGTGGGACTGGGCAAGACAGGTCAAGCCTTAGCAGCAATGTTACGATAGACAAATAACAAAAAATGTTCCTGGAAGACAAATTCAATTACATATTTTGTTAGATCAATTACAACTTAATAACAAGAAATTTGTGAACTTGTTATTGTTGGGATATTGTTCATCACATATTTGTACATTCTCTATAGTAGAATAATAACTAAACTTGTCTTACAACAAAATATGTTATTGAAATGTTATCCTGTGAATATATCTAAATATCTTGAACATAACAAATAATATTGCTCTACAAAACATGTTATTAAAAATACATGTTTTGATAAGTTAACAATAACCAATTATGATATAAAAACAGGTTATGTGATTCTGTTGTTATCTATTTGCTGTTCTCCTCTGCTCGGGTATGGCGGCTTATTGTTGATTCGGTGTTATCATGAATTTGATGTTGAGCTAAATAAATGAATGAAAGTGCCCAGAAGATGTATACAAAAATAAAGCTATGTTTTAAAAGTTTTAATGAGGATTTCTACAGGATTTTCTGAAGGATTTGATCAAGTATTCATCGAGCAGTATTCCGCAAAAGCACCTCTAAATGATAAATACAAATATTTTTCCAAGAATTTTTCCTTAAATTATACATTTTCTTTCATATGTTCTTACATATACAATCTCTCCCATATGGTTCGTCCAGATATTCTTTAGATGGTTTCTTCAGAAATCCCACTGAGAGTGCTGCCGAAGAATGATCTTGAAAGTTTACCGAAAACTAATTCAAGTTTCCAAAATGTGACGAAAATACAAATGTGAGCAAACGAATTCCTCCAAGAAGTCAACGAGGATTTTTCCAAAGATTCCCTCAGAAATTCGCAAAAAATCGCCCAGAAATTTCTCCGAATAGTACTCCAGTAAAGTCTTCATTTTTATGTTTTTTTTCGAGAATTTTTATCGTAATTTCTCCATCACGAGGTTTTAGGAATTAAGTCATTACTAAGAATATCTTCATAGATTATGCCTATCGAAAATTCCTGTGAAACTTCATTAAAGAAATGCTTCATAAATGCTTCCGATAAATCTTTCAGTAGATCTGCGAGAATTCTTCTGAAAATTACTGCATGGTTTCCATCATTTTTTTTTAAATTTTACCTAAAATTCTGAACAAAATCCTTCATAAACTTTTCCAAAGAATCGTCACGAAATTGCATCAAAAATCTCTTCAGATATTTTAACGAGGATTCCTAAAACAATGTACATCTAGCAGTTCACCCGAAAGTTCATCCAGAAACCAGAATATTTCTGCGTCGATTCCTCCATTTTTTTCTGAAATTCTTTCAAGAAACCCTTCACAGATTTCATCGAATAGTACTCCAGAAGTTCTTCCCAGAATTTCACTATATTTTGTTCCGATAGGAGACCTCTAGCGAGAATGTGACTTGAAATGTCTACTATGACTCCGCTAGAAGTACTAATTATGATCCTTCCAGAAATTGCTCCAAGCATTCCTCCAGAATCGCTGCTCATATATACAGATTAAACTGTATTATACAGATTTTTTAACGTTCGTATACATTTAATTTTATATAAATTACAGATTTTTGAGCTCCTATTTTATTTTTGTATGGGATACATATTTTCAACCAAATTGTGTATGGGATACAGATTTATGAAAAGTGCGATACAGGTTTTTCAAGAAAGAGTATCATCCTGGGATGTCTTCTGGAATTCTAAAGCCGATCTTTTCAGAAATGTTACTAAGCTTTGCTCAGAGTTTGTTAAGATTTTTCTCAATAGGTTCTCGCAGAAATTTCTCCGGAAATTCTTCCAAAAATTTCTCCAATATTTCATTTTTCAGCTATCAGTAGGTTGGCTCCAGAGAAAGAATATAAGAATCCTGGAAACATTCCTGGAAAATTTAGCATGTCACAACATTGTGAAAAAATTTATGAAAAACTCTGAAATCCCACAAGAACTTTCTAAGGACATATCTTCAAATAGGTTCCTAAAAATCTAAAAAAAAAACTTTGATTTTTTTATTTTATTCTTTGAAAGATAGCAAACATTGTTTGGGAAGAATTTTATGAAGAAATGCCAGAAGCTACTAAAAATCTCAAGATGGAACTTTAAATAAATTGTTCTTTGATTTCTGCATAACACTCCTTATTGTACTCATCATTTGGTATGTCAAATTTGTGCTCATAAAAATTTGGGGTGTAACTTTGTTACATTTTCACCTTAACCGCATCAAAAAAAGGCGTCACCGTATATGAATCCTATGGATTGCATAATTATTCAGGAACTAAAGATATGCCAGAACCGTATAGATTTAAGGTACACCGGGGCAAGTCGAAACGGGTGGGGCAAGATGAAACACGAAGTTTTGAAATAGTTTCCAATACAATTTGGAAATTTTTCTTGCACCGAAAGATTGTTTGAATCAAAAACTATGTGTTATGACATTCAAGCTGTTCATCATCATTGGATAGCATCATGTTAACCCGCTGTTTCATCTTGCCCCGGTGTACCTTATTTCCAATCTAAGAACATACAGTCAGGAATTTAAGAGAAATAGTCGGAGAAGAGCAGCGGCGGACAGTAGCTAGAGTCAAGCGAGTCAAGATAGAAGAACCGGTTTGAATCGTGTTTACGATTCACTTAATGAAGCTCCCAGACAAATAGGAATCGCATAAGAGTGTGAAGTACTATTTTTAGTTACCATCGCATTTCATTGCATGATGTTATTTTTTGAACTTCTTGCGATGTAACAGGTAAAGTCGTAAATAAATACGAACCTACTTTTAAAAGCTATGCTTTAATGAGATGACCTTAACGTGTTTGTATAAGCGTGCGAGCGCACTTGCATAGTGTCAAACTAAATCGCACAGTTGCATACGCTTGCGGGTGTTGATTATAGGACTTCACTTGATACTTTTCTTATTTAGCTTGTTTGATTCGTATTGGTGTGCGAATGAAATCGCCAAAATATAAAAATAAACTCGTTAAAGTGTACATACAAACTCGCATAATCTAGAATCGTTTATGTTGGCATAATGCAAAAAGCTACAAGACAGTGCACATCCATCGTTATGGATACAAAGTCATCTTTTTTATTTGTGGCCCAGATAATCTACAATTGGTGGCACTAGTCAGAAAGGAGTAATGAAAAGTTGAGCGTGAATTCCCACCTTTGAACTTTTGTCGCCTCCACTGTTTTACGCATAAGGCACTTTTGCTGCATCTTACGCGATGGTGGGTATAGCGCTAAGCAGCTTCCACATAGACAAAACGTACTCTGTCAACTGGAACGATGGAAGATTATTGGGAGAGCACTGATAAACGTTTGTAATGAGCCATTCTATAGAAGCTGATGTACTGAAAGTATGCAAAGTAGTGTATGAATACGTGGAAAAATGCTTACTAGATACGGTAGGGTAATTTTCTAATTGTTGCACGGCTAAAAAATCGTCAATTGTTGCACACCTCATAAGAATAACATGGAGTGTGCAACAATAGGCGAGTTTTTAACCGTGCAACAATTGGAAAATTACCCTATGTGTTCCATCAGTAATCTCACGCTCCCATATGCATCCTTCGAAACCAAGTGATTACGGCACCGATTGATTCCGTTCTTTTTGTTTTTATGCGTGCCCACTAGTATGGGACAAACATCAAATTCTCGCTCCAGTCTACTTTTTTGATTCCATTTAGGTCCCATATGTACTGTGCAAAATTTCAGCGCAATCGGTGAAACTATAATTTAGCGCAAGTGGTTCAAAGTTTTCATAGGATTTACTATGGGAAAAGTTACACTTTCAGATAAAAAATCCCAGCGGTCGCCCCTTGTCTCTTTAATTCAAATCGATCAACACTTCTGGTAGAAAAATCATTTATGAAACTTTCCTTCGAAGACCGCAAGACGATTGGATGCTTGGGGAAAAAGGTATTGATTTATTACCGATTAGTGATCCAACGAACGGCTTTTCGTTTTGTACGTTTTGTACGTTTTGGTATTATTAGCAGCACTGTAGCTGCTGCCTTGGCTGCTACTGTTTCTGGGGGTGGTGATGCCTCCCGCCACCACATGCAACAACGCCAGCAGCAGTGCTGCTGATAAAACAAAACAAAAAGCCGTTCGTTGGATCACTAATCGGTAATAAATCAATAACTTTTTCCACAAGCATCCAATCGTTTTGCGGTCTTCGCCGGAAAGTTTCATATATGATTTTTCTACAAGAAACGTTGATCGATTTGAATTAAGGAGACAAAGGGCGTCCCCTGGGATTTTTTGTTTGAAAGTGTAACTTTCCCATAGTAAATCCTAAGCAAGCTTTGAGCCGCTTGCGCTAAATTATAGTTTCATCTATTGCACTGAAATTTGGTACAGTTCATATGGGACCTAAATGGCATCTAAAAAGTCGACTGGAGCGAGGATTAATTTTTTCCATACAAGCGTGTCCCATACTAGTGCTCACTTCTAACAAAAAATACACAAATATGAAACAAAACAAACAACGCTTTAATCCATTGTTTTTCGTAGGATGAAAATGGAAGCCACATTCTTAATAAGGGAACCAATACCCTATATGGTATTGACGACACGCGATAGAAAGTAAGGAAATAACCTTCACAGAAAAAGAATTTTCCTCAATATCTATGCGAACTTGAATATGCTGCATTGCTGCATAGGTTTTAAGAAAAATCCATTTTCGATGAAAACCCTGCTTCCGCACTGACAATACACTACTGGTGGCTACCTCGCAATTCTTCACTGCAAGAAGAAAAGTTTTGGCAAATCTCAAGTCACTTTGAGAGATAACGCTAATATAGATAACCCCTGCTAATATAGAGCAATTTTGCAATCGAACTGCAATGATGCGACAGCATACAGATATAATACAGTTTTAAAGCTGGAGTACGGCTTTAAATGCTTATTGGTTACCTGGGTAGTGCTGATTTGCAAAAAGTATATCATACCCAGTCAACCAGCGATTGTATAAGATTAATAATGCGCACCCCTTGATAAGGCATAGTAAGAGCTAGTGTCATTGTCAAGTTAACAACGTCTGCTACCGTTAATCGTCGATAAGAATAAATCACAAACAAACTAGATATAGAAAAAATGAAGATCATCGCGAAAACATAACTGCCCAATACTAATGATACTGTGTTTGGTTGAGCCACAGACAAACAGACGTATCACTTGGGACAATTTGCGATAAAAATCATCGTCACGAAAACATAACCGCCCAATGCTAATCAGCCTGTGTTACGCAAACCACTCATTAGGTGGCGGTAGTGAGCAAACGTCAAACAGGAGCAAAAACGATGCGAGCGCCGTGACCGAGCGATTTGCGAGCTACAAAATATTTGAACTAACCGTTAAACAGGGTAACGATGAAAAGTGAGTAGAGTGAGACGTCTGTTTGTCTGTGGTTGAGCAATCGTCCGATGGCGGTACTGTTTAAACATCAAACAGGAACAAAAACGATGTGGCCATCACGAATGGCCAATCGATCGCTTACCGAATATTTATATCAATGCTAAAAAGGTAATTTATTTTGAAAGAGTAAAGTGCGACGTCTGTTTCGCTGTGAATAAAGTCTGTAGACGAATACTGAACAGTATCTTCGATGACGTTAACTGTAAAGATTATCGTATCGATAACGTACCCAAAAAATTTTGTTCGCAAAACAGAACCATTGTTGCTACCATCACTAAGTCATCTAAGTAGTGATCAAATTGATTTATAGTTTTGATTATCGTTATCGAGAACCCTTTATGATTATCGAGTTGGCGTCAAGTTAGCCATATCGGTCAACTACCCAACCCTCTACTATTAACTACTCCTGAATTCGACGTGGCTAATATTTCAAAAGGGTCGCAAATTCACAAAACTGTGCTGCTATTCACAAAACAGCTGATTTTTGCCACGTAACGAAAATTGTCGGAGCAGTTAGAAGGACGGCGTTCCTACTGTTCAGCAGGGTGCTCCTATTTTCATCTGATGTCTAATTTTCGAAGCTGGCTAATTCGAAGAGCTAATTGTTTATGATTTTTGTTGAAAATGAGCATGAAAGGTCCATTAAATAAAATTATGGAATCATTCAGTGTTGTAATCGATTTGTTGAACGAGGAACGGAGTCGAAGGGACAAATGCTTCGACGAGAGATGCCAACAGGTTTTGGAGGAGAAAAACGCCGCGTGGGCAGACAAGTTGCATTATGGGATCCGCTAGAGCGTTTAACGGTAGTCACGTCGATTATGCCTGTTAAAGAGCCTCCACAGCTATTGCGGCACTGTCCCGGATGATGTCCAATAGCTCTGCGGTGCACGCCAGTAAGCGCTAGCTTCTGGCTAGTGTTGCTACGTCCATACTTAGGTATGGCGGCCCGGCGTGAAGCACCGCGCTAAGTACTGAATGCTACCGATGGAAGCTGGAAAGTACTTACAGGCTTATGTGTCTGAGGGTTGCGAGCGCGTACCGTACCGTGTCACACGACGCTCTCTGCGTCATTACTGGTATGGTGCCTATCGGCATGGAGTTCTTCGAAATGCGCGGCACAAGAGGCACACGCAGGACTGCCAGGATGGCCTCTATGGTCAAATAGCAGCGCGCGTGGGACAGTTCCACCAAAGAAAGGTGGACCCATAGGTTGATACCGAGGGTAGATAGTTGAATTAATAGGCGCCATGGGGAAGTTACATTCCACCTGACACAGGTCCTTTCAGATCATGGTTGCTTCCGACAGTATCTACACCGTTTCGGGCATGCGGATTTTCCCGAATGCCCAGTGTGCAATGGTTTAAAGGAAACGGTGGAACACGTTGAGTTCGTGTGCCCGCGTTTTCGCACAATGCGTGACCGCATGCTTGCCACATGCGGGGAGGACACAACTCCGGACAATTTGGTCCAGAGGATGTGTAGGGATGAGGTTATCTGGAACGCCGTTTCAACGGCTACCACCCATATCGTCTAGGAGCTACAGAGGAGGTGGCGCGTGGACTCAGAGAATGGCTAGTTCAGATGCGGTACAAGAGGTGGTCCAGGGGTTCGGAGTCTGCTTCGTAGGTCATACCGGTGCCCTGCGGTCGAGATCGACCCTTACAGCGATTAAGTGGCCAAGGAGCCCGGTAGTGGTGCTGTCGTGGCGTCGGTCTACTGGGTTGGAGACCCTGCTGTCTGCAACCTTCGGGTGCATCTGATAGGGCCTGAAGGGTAGTGATACCCTTCCTTTGCGGGCAGGTCAGATCGGGTTGCACGTGGGCATCAGTTCTTGGTGTCTGCAAAGCAGTTGGGCGCGGGCGGGGTTGACCCTGCCTGCCTTCCGAGGACAAAGGCAGTGGTGAGGACCACTCGGGAAACTGGCTAAGCGCCAGCATGCTACCGTGATGGACTCTCCAAATGTTCGTTGCTGCAGGCTACGCAGCTAACCTTGAAGGTGCGATGTGCACTAGCCCCTCTCTGAAGGAATGCCTTCTTGGTGGTTCCGGAGAGACGAAGGGTTTGGCGACCATAGGAATGTGTTTAAGTGGGTCGATGAGAGAGTAGTCCTGGCTTTACTATTGTTGTGGAAGACGGTCTTGAACCCACACTACCCTACCCAAATAACACAGTTGTCACAGAAGAGTCACGGCGGCGCAGGTTTTTGTTGCGTAGAAGTCTCTGTGACTTACTTCTAACAAGTTAGTATTTATTTGTTAGAAGCAAATCACAGTGACTTTCATTTCATTCATTTAGTTCACATCAAATTCATGGTAATACTGAATCAACAATTTGCCGCCATAACACTCGATTTGCAGCTGCAGCTCTCCATCCTCGGTCACGCCCAACACTCGCCAGATCACGCTCCACCTGGTCCGCCCATCGTGCTCTCTGCGCTCCACGCCTTCTTGTACCAACCGGATGGTTAGCAAACACCAACTTTGCAGGGTTGTTGTCCGGCATTATTGCAACATGCCCTGCCCACCGTATCCTTCCAGCTTTGGCCACTTTCTGGATACTGTGTTCGCCGTAAAGTGCAGCGAGCTCGTGGTTCATCCTTCTCCGCCACACACCGTTCTCCTGCACACCGCCGAAGATCGTCCTTAGCACCCGTCGCTCGAAAACTCCAAGTGCTTGCAGGTCCTCCTCGAGCATCGTCCATGTCTCGTGTCCGTAGAGAACCACCGGTCTTTTTAACGTCTTGTACATGGTACATTTGGTGCGGAGGTGAATCTTTTTTGACCGCAGTTTCTTCTGGAGTCCATAGTAGGCACGACTTCCACTGATGATGCGCCTTCGTATTTCACGGCTCACGTTATTGTCAGCCGTTAGCAAGGAACCGAGGTAGACGAATTCTTCTACCACCCCGAAAGTATCCCCGTCTATCGTAACATTGCTACCAAGGCTTGTCCTGTCTCACTCAGTCTCACCTACCAGCATGTACTTTGTCTTAGCCGCATTCACCACCAGTCCGACCTTTGCTGCTTCACGTTTCAGGCGGGTGTACTGTTCTGCCACCGTTCCAAATGTTCTGGCAATAATATCCATGTCATCCGCAAAACAGACAAATTGGCCGGATTTCGTGAAGATCGTACCCCGGCTGTTGAGCCACAGTGACTTCTACGCAACAAAAACCTGAGCTGTCGTGTCTCTTCTGTGACAAGTGTGTTACTTGGGTATCCTTCCTGTTAGGGTGTCTGTTGAGCAGATTTATCCCCCTATGGTTATGAAAAAAAAAGAGCGTTCAACAGGAGATTCGCCACTTTCGGTAAGAATCACGTAAAGGCTACATGCTAGGATAAGAACTGGGGCATCTTAACGGATCAACGAGCTGGAAACAGCACTTCAACTAGCACTTAAATAGCTTCATTTACTAGGCTTTCGAAGTGTTAACAGCAACTAGACAATATTTGCTCGATACAGGTCGGACTCGATTATCCGGGGGTTCTATTAACCGGGGACCCGATTATCCGGGGCTCGATTATCCGGGCAAAACGGCTCGATTATCCGGGGAAAAGTTTGTTTTTGCTTTGTTTACAAATTTTTAGATTACAATATGTCAAAAAATGTGATAAACATCAAATACAACACCTGTAAGTAGAATTTAGCCTATTTGTAAATTGTTTTTATTTTTTGACATTTTTCAGCAAAAATTTCATTTTTAAAAACATGGTTGCATGGTTGTAGTAATACCAGACGTTGAGTTTAGGTACTACAACGTTATGTATGTTAGCTTCTATGTTTAACGAACAGTATTTGATTGAAGAACATAAAAAATAACAGAAAAAAAGCATGGCTCGATTATCCGGGTGATTCGATTATCCGGGGTGAAATAATTTTGGAGTCACCCGGATAATCGAGTCCGACCTGTACTTCAGCGAAAATATAAACTAATGCATTTTCATCGATTTATAGAGATTTCAAAAACTGGTTCGTAAAACGGAAGTGGTGCAAAAAGGCCATCTGCCATGGGGTAAAATTACGTCCATCATTTTTCGAGCGTTTCTGACTCCCTTTGCTAATCTGGTCCGCTTTTTGGTATGCCTAATACATGGAGTGTCACCCCTCTTCCCGCTAAACGATGGTCGTCATATTTGAATGACCCCTAACATGAGAAGCGTAGACATCAACAACCATGTGCCTCCATGTGTGTCTCAATCTGTTTGGAAACACTTGGCTGGTAATAAAATCACCAAAAAACCTTAATTGAGAGCACGAAAAACTGGAAGTTGCCCAGTTATAATTGGGAAATCGAAAGATTTTCCATGGGTATGTCAGCCTAGCTTCTAGAAGAATGTATTATGTAAACATATCTTGACACCATTCACCTATAGTTATGGTCAAATCACATCGAGAATTGATTTTATGAGTTTGGCTATTTTACCCCATCTTGGCATTTTGGGCTTTGTTCCCCTACAGGGTGTGGTATGTTTCTGATTTATGCCTCGGATTCATAACACAGCGCAACATTTTTTTTGTCTCAAGAGTAAACTTATGTGTCTCCGAAGGATTATGGGCCGCTGAATCCGAATCCGGGCTCAGATGTGCTCCAACACGTCACAATTTTTAGCTATACTTTAATTTATAGGGCAAATATGCAATTTTGGGCTTTTTCGACTGCAAGCCATTAAGCATGGAAATATTTTTTTAAGCAATCAAAAAGTTAATTGGTCAATTAACATCTAAATTAACGACTCATGCAATATATTTCGTTATAACTAATCAAATTTGATAGATTTAAGCATTTTATGTTAGTATGAAACTTGCATGCAACTTTTAGAGGGTGACTTGTATGGGAAATATCGTACCTAACTTAAATCGCTTAAAACTACCAAATTTGATTTGGTAAAACGAAATATTTTGCATGAGTCGTTAATTTAGCTGTTAATTGACCAATTAACTTTTTGATTGCTTAAAAAAAATATTTCCATGCTTAATGGCTTGCAGTCAAAAAAGCCCAAAATCGCATATTTTGCCGTATAAATTGAGGTATAGCTCAAAATTGTGACATGTTGGCGAAAATCTGAGCCCGGATTCGGTTTCAGCGGCCCAAAATCTGTCAGAGACACATAAGTTTGCTCTTGAGACAGACCAAAAGTTAATTTTTGTTACGCTGTGTAATGCTTGAACACTGCTTGAAGCGTCACCGAATAATGCTGGTGAAACTGGTTTGTCTTAAAAATTATCTAGATCATCTTTGGATTCTACAATCATGACGTCGTCATACGCCGAAACCCACCTTGTCCTTATATTGAAGATGTTCCTAAAGCAATTTCAGTAACTTACTTCCAAAGTATTTCATCAACCAGTTTCCACTTCCCAAAACTTACCATTGGTTGCCACAATCTTCTGACATACCATCGGGACCGTAATCTCCGCTCCGCCAAAGTATTCAATCCGGGTCAAATCCGCCAGCCAATTGCCCGTCGTCGAAGCCATTATGCTGGGTGTGCACGTCTGCAAAACAGAGAAAAGAAAATACACAGGAAGATAATTGCACTTTATGCCTTTGTACGACGGGCGGGCGCGGGCGCCCGTCCAGTCTCTCATATCAGCAGAAAGAAACCACAACGAAGACGAACAGGCCGAGGCCGATCCCGTGCGCGGACGTGACGTGTTATGTGCTTAGTGCTTGCTCACCCACAACCAACCAACCAACAACGCGTCGTCGCCGCTCGCTCACCGCGCTGAGTCGCTTCCAAGAGCTTCTGGCTCAGAATTCGATAGAAACAGGTGTTCAATCATCGGCTCTTGACACGCTACCTGAAAGGTGATTTCATCACCCGTCAATTATTCAGCTATGTACATACCTACATAAAGGTCCAGCCCCGGCGTGGTGGGGCTTGCTTGAAATGTGGGAGTTTGCAGCAGTGTGCATTAACTCGAAAACGAAAAAGTTTCGCAACAGACAGCCAGGCGTTTCGCATCGAACCCGTCGAACTTGCGGATCGCGGTGAGTATGTGGATGACGAAGGCGACGGGGATTTTTCATTGCGTGCAGCTTTTCAGTGCACGCGCGATGGGATAACTTTGGTGGGAAATCATCCGGAGAAGTTTTGCACCGGTTGGGGCGTACAGTGGGACATATCTTGAGAGATATGGTCAAAACCACTCTACATTCTGTACGAAAATGTTTTTCATGTTATTTGCTGTGCAATATTCTTCACCAAACTTTTAGAAAGGGCATATAAAAAAACTCAATTTTCTTTTTTTTTTGAAAATTGCAACTCGAAGAAGGTTTGATGGATTGAAATGATGTCTTTAACCTTTCAGGACGCGCGCCATCAAGCAGCTGAAACTGCACAGCGCACGCGTTGTAGGTATACGACAAGCGAGGTTCTTCTTCCTGAACTTTTTCCAGGGATTCTTTCAGAAATCTCTGCATTAACTCTTTGAAGCCGGAATTTTTACAATCGTTATTATAGAGTTTTTTCTACATGTTTCTGTGGTTTTGATGCTCAATAGCATATAAAAGGTAGAATATGATGCAGAATATTTTTTCTGGATATTCTAAGTCATCCAAACAGTTCTTGAGTTCAGATCCTGAAGTCTACAAGTGTTATGGTAGCTAGGTACTTTCATTATACAAAGCTTCGATTTGTATTCCATCACATCCAGTAAATCTTCTGAAAGTTCAAAAGATACATAGTATCCAATCAGTCGGGATATCCTAGGTCATCCAAATTGTTCTTCAGTTTAAATCCTAAAGTCTACGGGTGTAACGATAATTTCTTTCATTATCCAAAGCTACGATTTGTAATATATCATGTCCAGTAAATCTCCCGAATGTTCAATGGACATCATCAGATCGGAAGGGGTCATCCAAACTATTATGGTGCTAAAAATCTGCTATCTACAGCTATTGAAGTTTCTGTTTTGGCTATATAGAGATATGTTTTATGATCGATTACACTGCTCCACAGAAAATTACAAAATTTGGTGTTATGGGATGAGAAAAAAAAGAAGCGAATCCTTCAGAAAATCATCCAGGGATTTTTTTAGAAATTCTGCCATGAATGCCTGCAGAAATTTCTATTAGAAATCCTTCAGAAATTTTTCCTTTGATTCCTTTATAAATTGCTTAGTTTCAATAAGAATTGCCTCGAAAGTATTCTAGAGATTACCCCAAACAATAATTCAAGAACTTTTTAAAAAAATCTTCCTTAGATTCCTTCTTAAATTGCATTAGAGTTTTCTTTAAAAAACTCACCAGGAATTCCCTCTGATAAGTACTTCACGGATTTCCCATCTGAATAACCTCTAGGTTTTCTTTAAGAAATCCTCTAAAAAAGCTGGGATTTCTTAAAAAAAAACCTCCACAGATTTTATGAGGAATCCCCACGAGAACATATACGGATTCCTTCAAGAAAAAATACATGCAGCGATTCTTTAAGAAAATTAAAGGTTCCTCCAGGAATTTCTCCAAGGATTTTCTTAGTAAATCTTCCACAGACTCCTGCAGAAATTCTCACAAAGATTCCTCTAGAATTTTTTCCCTCCGTCTTTTACCAAAAATGAACAAACCCCATCGCTTTTCGCCTTATTTGTGCACGTGCCTGCATGGTTTCTTTAAGACATTGCTCCAGGACTTCTTTCAGATATTCCCTCCTTCTGAAACTCCACCACAAATTATTTAGAAATTATTCAAAAAAAAAATCCAAAAATTTCTGCAGAAATTTCGTTCAGGTACTTCAGGAACTTTACCAGAGATTTGGTCGGGAATCGCTCTTGGAATTCCATTAAAAGTTTCCACATGAATATGTCTAGATATTTCATCAGGGGTTCACCTAAAAAATCCTGCAGAAATTCATTTAGAGATTGTTACATAATTCTCCTCCTGCAAGAGTTCGAACAGAGATTGCTTCAAAATATCCTTCAGATATTTCTGGATGTAGAACCCCAGAAAATTATCTGACACTTCATCCAAGGATAACTTCAGTAATTTCTCTGCGGATTGTACTTCTACAGAAATATTCTTAAAGTTTCTAGGGATAGAAAAAATCCCTAAATTAATGGAGATAAACCTAAACCTGTGTAGAAATTTAAAGAATAATTTCTGAAAAAGTTTCCGGAATAGCATCTGATCTGAATTAAAAAAAATGAAATCTTTAGAGGAATTTTTGAAAGAATATCCGAATCTTTGTGAAAAAAAATCTCCTGGAATTGCATCTTTTAAAGTAACGTGTGACAAACCACTGAAAAAGAAGAATCTTTTGAGAAATTTCTAGATGAATTTTCTGAGAATTCCCAAAGAAAAACTCCTGTACAAAATCTGACAACATGTTTGAAGAAATACATGAAAGAATACAAGCATGTACATATGTAGTAATCCTTTCATTTGAAATCCTTTGAAGAATCCCAGGAAGAGACATTTTTTCAATATTCAATTAGACCAAAGAAGTCCGTTGTGTTAATAAAGAATAAATCTAAAAGAAATTAAAAACAGCTTTCTGGGGAAACCCATGGGCCAATTTCAAAAAAAATCTTCTGAGAAATTTCCTGGGGAACTCCTGAAGAAGTGCCAAGGAAAATTTCTGTCGGAATACCTGAAAGAATATTCGAATTCAAAGAAATCCATGGATAAATTCCAGAATATGGATTCAGAGAAATTCAAGGACATGGATGCATTTTGAAGGGATACCATACCAACACGAATGTTTAGAGAAATTCTTGATAAAATCAGTCTAAGAAATCCTGCGACATCTTCTTTCTGTAAACATTTCAGAACATGTTTGATTATTCCACAAAGAATTTCCAAAGGAATTTTTGGCGATAACCATGGAGAATTTTCTAGAAAACTTAGGAAGAGTTCTTGCAAAACTTATAAAACCAAGTGCCAGCATGAATGTCCCTTCCGCAATAATTACGGGAAGAAATCGTGAAATAATAATGCATTCAGTGGCGATTCCCTAACCTCAAATCTACCTGTTCAACGAACGTAAATTCTTGAATTTTCTCATGAAATTGGCTTGTAACCTGTAGAAAATGATGAAAATAGTTGTTTTCGCCCATTTTCAATATGATTCTGATCAGGAATTCTCCGCAAATGCAAGTTTTAGGGTCGTTGAACAGGTAAAAAGTGAGGTTACGAGACGCCACTGAATGCATTGAAGGGTTTTCTTGGAAAAACTCTTAATCGGTGAAGTCATTTTCTTGAGGGTATACCAGTATAGGGGGCTCAAAATCTTGAGTAACCTGCTCTGATTTTACCATGACAGCATTTCGAGTGTGAGTATAGCTGATCCTAATGTAGACCGACTCTCACTAATTGTTTAGCAATTCACTCTGGTAGTCAAATTTTGTTTTTTTTTAGGTTTTAATTTTAAGTTTCATGGGAGAAGCTTCAGGAGGTTTCTTGAGGCTGCTAAAGGGGTTTCAAGGATGTTTCAGAGGAGTTTCAATACATATAAAAGTTCTTGAGGAAATTTCCGGAGGGTTCTGGATCCGTTTTCAGGGAATATTTGGAGGGCTTTCAAGGTGGACTCAGGGGATTCTCAGAGGGGTTGTTGGGATGAAAATGCTCTGTGAAACTGGCAACACGGGCCAAATAGCAGTTAGTGAAAAAAACTGTTGATAGGAGGTCCCATCTTTTAATAGCGCGGAATAGAACACTAACATGTATGTATATAATGATTATGTAAAATAGACTAAGATTAATAAAATAAATTGAATTACAGCATTGCAGCTGCACATCATGAAAGCCCCATAATCTTTGGTGTATCGCGCAAAAGATGACTTGTCTCCGCAACAGGGGTTTAAATGCGTTTTAAGGCGTTTCAGGGTTTCAGGTGACATCAGAGATATGCCCTGGATCACTCTTGAAACCCTCGAAAACACCATTGGAACGCCCCTAAAATCCGATGGGATTTCCAGGAACGCTCCTGGAACTTCTCTGAAACACCATCGAACGCCCTTAAAACCCCTTGAAACTCGATGGAACACCCTCACACCACAAGGGATATTCCTGTAACGCCTCTGAAACCTGATGGAATGCCCTTGAAATCTTCGAGAGGCCTGGTACATCCCCGAAACGCCCCTATGACACCCAGAAACTTTGTTAAAAACCTGGAACGCTTCTCAAACCCCCTGAAACTCCCTGGAATGCTTTTGGAACCCCTGAAACCTCATGGAAAAAATAATGAAACTCCCTGAAATCCCATGAAGTCCTCTAATACTCCTTTAAAACCACTGCAACGCCTGTAACCTCATAAAACACCTCTGATACTATTCTGTAACCTCTGAAACTCCATGGAACGCCGTTGAACCTTCTTGAACCCCTGAAACAACCCTGGATCTCCCCTAGGCCCCCTCAATCCCTAAGAACACCTCTGGGACGCCCTTGAAACCCCTTTAAAATCCTTGCAATGCTCCTGAAACTTCTTGGAGCGCCCCCGAAACGCCCTGCAACACCCATAAGAAACTCCTGAGATCCCCTGGAACCTCTTGAACAATCCTGATATCCTATTAAAACCCTGAGACTGCTTCTGAAATCCCCAGAAACTCCACAAAAATCCCCTTAGACACCCTGCAACGCTGCTGAAATCACTGAAACTCTCTGTCAAGCATGGGAACACTCACTTGGAAAGAGTTACACTCACTTGCAGTTTTCTCAACTCAGAAGCGTGCAATCAAGAAACGATGTATGGACGACTTTTACCTTGTGATTTCGTCTAAAACTTTGCCGAATAGAGCAAGGGTCGCACACGCATACCGAAGTCGTGAGTGAGCTGCGAAGGCAACTCTCCACGAGGTGAATGTAAATTACACTCACCTCGTGGAGAGTCGCTTTCACAGCTCTGTCACGATCTTGGGATTCGTGTGCGATCCCTACTTTATTCGGCAAAGTTTTAGGCAAAATCACAAGGCAAAAGTCGCCCATACATCGTTTCTTGATTGCACGCTTCTGAGCTGAGAAAATAGCAAGTGAATGTAACTCGTTGCAAGTGAGTGTTCCCATCCCTGCTCTCTGTTACACCACCCTATCGAATGCATCTGAAACCCTTTTACAGCTCCATTGATCTCCTTTGAAACTTCCTGGGACGCTCCTGAAACCCTCCGGGGCTTCATTAAAACGCCCCTGAAACTGCTTGAAAGGCACGATTAGTTAAATTGTAAAAAAAAAACAGTTTAAGTTATGCTAGTGTTTAACAATTGGTTCATTGATGCATAGTGAAAGTGTGAAAAAAAAATAAAAGAATATAATATTGAGAAAGAAATTTTGAGCAATGTAAAAGTGTCAAAGACACCCTTCCGGGTCTTGTAACTATAGTGTGTCTTTGATATTGTGTTGACAGCAAAATTATTTTGTAACTGAAATTTCTTATTTTTTATGTGTTATGCAGTTTTCGTGTTGTCAGGGTTACAATATTTTTAATCAAATTCAAAAATGGGAAATATATGCATAATTTTGTAACATGTTTTATGTGCAAAAGCATGGCACTAATGTATACCCAGGTAACCGATAAGCTGTTAAAATTGCATTTATTCAACCCTATATGCGCCTTTACTGCAGGCCATTAAATGCTAATCTGCCGTAAATGCGCCATAAGTGCTAATTGAATGCAGGTTTTGGCCCAATCTACGGCTGATTAAATGCTTATTCTTACCCAGAAGAAAGAGTAACCTAAGGCTTGCCCGTGTAGCTACCGGCTTAGAATAGTACTACGGCACCCTGTACTAAAAGTCTACCAAACATGGAACTCCAATCCAAAGTGTCAGGCGACCCGAGCTGAGGGATGAATGGTTGGGAGGGTTTAAAAGATGCTGCATATTCTCTAATTTGATAAAGCTTTGTAACTAGCCTAAAGCCCCGGGGTTTTTCTTTGTTGTCCTCTTCTAAGCCGAAAGAAAGATGGTTTGAGAAAAAATGAGTGGGCTCGGGTTCAGTTTGGCTTTCTATTCCGCAGAATCATTACATGTTCTATGGCGTAGTTAGTCAATGCACCGGTCTAGCGAAAACGGAATCGTGGGTTCGAATGCAACTAGTCAATTAGCTACATTCTGTGCAAGTTTTTTCTGTATGTGACGAGAGTTTCGACTAGAAATTTGTTGAATATTTTAACTGGCTTTCTCAGTCTGGGGAAATTCAAAACGACTAGTTTTGTATTGCCCGACGTTTCGACCTTGTTTATTTGGCCTTTTTCAAGGGTAAAACTGTCTGTCGTTCTTTGTTACATTTATATATGCCGCAATGTTCATGTTTCGTTTTGAATTTCCCCAGACTGAGAAAGCCAGTTAAAATATTTTTTCTGTATGTTTATGACATACCAACAAATACCAGTAAAGAACAACATCAGAGGACTTAAGATTTATCCTAAGTAACTATTCCATAGTTCACATGTAAATTATGAACGGCTAGTGAAAATATTTCATAAAAATTGACTTTCAACGCTCTTTTTACGATTTTCATCCCTCTGTGCAGTTCGGTTTTACAATCAACTTTTTCTGCTGACGGAGGCACGTAATTTATGTTTCTCGAAAGAGGAAGGTCCCAACAGGGACCCCGTTTGTTCCTCGCGGTTTGTGCCATCATCGCCGCTGAACAGTGAACAGCAGCAACCAACCGTGTTTCGTTCCAATCAGTATGCGGTGGGCGGCCAGCCGTTGACTGTCGATTACTTATCAATTTTTCGTTAGATTTCCCGTGGAATTGCTGAAGCGACTGACTGCCATAACCCTTCCAGCGTAGGTACCTACTATCCTACCAGAAAAGTGTAATTGGAAACTTGACAAATGAATTCAGCCGGAGAAATTGCTGATTGATTATGGGTAGCAGTAGTGTAGTTGCTGTTTGTTGGTGGGTTGGATTGATTGAGTTACATAATTAACTCGATGCAATTGCGCTGGAACCTAGATGTTAGTATAAATTTTAAAAGCGGCTGGGATTGCAACGAAATGTAGATGCAATGTTCTTCTTCTTCTTAATGGCTCTGCGCCCCCACTGGGACTTGGCATGCCTTGCTTCAACTTGTGTTCTTTGAGCACTTCCACAGTTATTGAAGGGCTTCCTTTGCCAGCCATTGCATGAATTTGTATATTTTGAGGCAAATACAATGATAAATACACTATGCCCAGGGAGCAGGGCCCTACATTTTCAATTTCAATTGAAATTTTCAGGTGAAGTTTGTAAACAATGTTTTCAATCGTCAATGGAAACAAGGCGCCGTCGTCGTCGCTCAGCCCGACTGGCATCGTCACCGATGAACCGACGGTGCTGCGCCGTCGCAGATGCCGCTTTGTTTCGCACTCACAAGCTCACGCACGCTCGTTCGACATCAAATGAATTTCTCTGTTGTAACTCAATTAATGAGTGTAACAACCGATAAATCTGTGTAATGTTGATGTATGCTATGCATATTTTACTGAAATAGTCGATTACCCATAAAAAAAATTAAGCAAACAAACATTTTAGATAATTTGAAAATTTCAATTGAAGCCCAGTCGGTGTGAAAATGAGCCGCCGCCCGTTGTTGCGTCGAAGAAAGCGACAAAAAGAACGGATGAAGCGAAGCGCTTGGATGTTGTTGTGAATGTTCCCGTCGTCGGCGTCCGTCCGATGCTGATGGGCGCTCGCTTTCAGCGTCATGTTTTGGTTTCGACGATGTAGGCCCCTGCCAGGGAGTCGAGAAAATTTTCCCAACCGGAACGGGTATCAGGTATCAGTAGGTCAGCTCAAGAGCCACGTTCTGCTCCATTTGAGAAATTTGTGCCATCGCCATGAATACGAGCCTATTCATCATTTACCTGAGGGAGAGCAAAGGGAGCAATAAGGGATGGGATAGGGAATGGGAAGGTAAGGGAATAGGGTCATACAGCGCCCTGAAAATGGCGCTGTAAAAAAAACGCATAAAGCGTAAAGTAAGCTTATAGCTTCTTGCCACAACGGGTTCAGAACAACAGAACATCCTGAAGATTCAGGCTTCTTAGGTCAGTTTCACTTAATCAAGTGTTTACCGAGTACTCGGAAACGCAGTTGCGTAAAAATTGGGTAGTTACATATCAAATGATTCAAAGTTCCACAGTCTGATTCTCAGCTAAGATATACAAATGAAGCAGCCTGTTAAGGCTTGTGATGGACAAAAACTATATTGAGTTATCTCAATTGCGTTTCTGCTACGAGATTCCTCAAAAGCCCTGGCAAGACTCCCGTATGGGGGCATCCACAAACACTCAATTTCCTTATCGCTGCTTCACGTAATGCCGAGAAGAGATTTTGGTTTTTGAGCATTTGGTAAATCCAATTGTAAATCATTGAAAGATAAATAAAACAATCCATGCGGCTTAAAATATGGAATCGAGAGGTACGTGTTCAAAAGTATCCTGAAAATCCGAGAAAACACTTAAACATAATTGTTTTGAAAGAATGCTCTTCCGATATCGTAAACAACATTGTGTAAACAAATTACAGTGGACTTTCCATTTTGGTAAGCATATTGGTTCCCATGGAGAGGCATGTTTGCTAGAAAAACATTACGGGTGTGATGCGCGACAAAGCGTTCTAATCATTTCAGAAGAAAGTGGTCAAATTGATAGGTTTAATCTTCATACGAAGACATTATCCACTTATGGAAAAAACTTGACAGTATAATCCCACCAAAATTTGGGAATAGCAAGGCTGCAAACAAGCAGTTTTATCAAAACATTTTGGGGCTCGAGGCATGACACGGATTGACAATTCATTTCAATTTTACTGAAAGTAGCCAATGTTGGGGCAGGTTCGGGATTTCCGGTGGAATTTCACAGGTGGAAAATCGGATTCCGGCTGTAGAGTAGCTCTATGCTGTGCGGGTGGTAGTGGTATAGGATTTTGAGCTACTTCGCGTTCCACAAAGCTCACGCAGTTTCGGCTAACTGCCACTAGGAGAACTTCTTCTTCGAAATGGAAACTTCTGTCACACTAGCAATAACTTTATTCACTTGGAACTTAGATTTAGGCACAATTTAAGGAGTAGTTTATTTCTTGCGAGTTCAACTTAGACTAATTTTATTTTATAATTCATGATCTAATGAAACCTAACTGCCTACTACTACTTACAGTATTTAAATTACATGCTATTCATTTCTAGCACTACTACTACCACCTAGCACTCAATTGCAGTACTAAAGCAAGGTGGGTTCGGCGCGAGCCTATAGAAATATATTGGGAACAAGTTGGGAACAAACAGCCAACATCGGGTCAAACGCAAAATGCGGAACCATATAGGTGTTAATTAAAACATTACATCTACATAGAAATCCTCCCCTCGAAAGTAAGGTTCTTGGACCAAAGCTGTTCTTTTGTGCTGAAGATTGATCTGAGCTGTCATAACCAGAGCCACTACCCAAACTAGGCACGATCAAACTCTTACAATCACAACACAAGAAAAAAAGAGCAGCGATAAAAACCAATTCGGTATCGATTGAAGAACGCCAGAGACGAACATACACAGAGGACACTGTGAAGAACGCATAATGCGAAGAGCCATATAGGTTATAATTAAAGCTAATAAACAACATACTTACTAATAATCCCACCCTCATTGAGCCTCGTAGTTGAAGCTTAAGAAGGATAGCAGATTATCTCGGAGAAACACAAGGTCAACTGCACCTTTGCTGCGGTTAGCGCAGTAAGGGCAGAATACTGTGGAGGGCGCCCTAGTACTCCACAGGCTCCGTTTGTAGTTAGGTTTTTATTAGACCCCCCCAACCATTCATTCCTTGGCACGGTAAGCATAAAGCTGCATGACACCATGAATTAGGGGTCACCTGTTTAGTGGACTCTTACCACTGGATCAGGCGATCCGTAGTGTTATTCTTAGCCAATTGAGACAACCGCTACCGACACTACACAGCTATCTACAGGGGATAGACAAAATGATCGGGACAGGCAAAATTTTCACTTTTCAAAAAATGTTCAACTAGCTGTAACTTTTTGAAAAGTGCATCAAATATTCTCAAATTTTTACTGTAAGTCCTTCAACTAGGTGTGTATCAGTTCATAAAATTTGAAAAATATCGGACAATTCTTCACGAAGTTATAAAGATTTTTAAAAAAGGTAAAATTATCCGATAGCCAACTTTGAGCTGTTATATCTCCGGATTCAATAAACCGAATGCAATGAAATTTGACCATTTTGACCATTTATAACTTATATAATGAGCTATGGAAAACCATTCCCAGCAAACACATGATCGTATATGATGTTGCATAGGATGCAAAAGTGGAGGCGATATACGTACACTTTACACGCGGGTAAATGGAAGCATGTACGCATATGGCCTCCACTTTAGCATCCTATACATCGTCATATAAGACTTTGTGTTAGCTGGGTTGACTTAACATAATATTCTTAACACGGAAGAAAATTATAACGATTAGATTATTTTTCTAATAAAACACCAAATTATCCAAAATATCAACATCGTTTCAAAATTCAAGATGCAAATTATAGTTCATTTAATTTCCCTCTAGTTGACATATATATAAATGTGTTTTGAAGGAAAGTAACAACATAGCCGCCAATAAATTGAATAAGTAATGGAATGCATATTAAAAATAGACCAATTTACTAAATAATCGTGAAAAAAATTAAATCGCTATAACTTTTTCTCTTGTTAAAAATTTCAAGTTAAGTCAAATGTTTTCCAGAGTCCATTACATAAGTCATGAATGATCAAAATTTCATTTCAATCGGTTCATTGAATCCAGAGATATAACAGCTCAAAGTTGGCTATCGGATAATTTTACCTTTTTTTAAGAATCTTTATAACTTCGTGGATCATCTCCAAATTTGAACCACTGATACATAACTAGTTGTTGAACTTACAGTAAAAATTCGAGAATATTTGATGCTCTTTTCGAAATGTTACAGCTAGTTGAACATTTTTTGGAAAGTGAAAATTTTGCCTGTCCCGATCATTTTGTCTATCCCCTGTAGGCTGATCGGGAAAAGAAGTTAACATTGATGGTCTTCTTCTTCTTCTTATTTCTGGCGAGCCGACACCGTTCGGCATCAGCTCTAGTTTAACGTCCGCCTATTTCTGGTACTAAGCCTAAACACGGACGGTCAGGGAGACATCCACACACACCTGACACCCTACATATCGAACCCATCAACACATGGGCCGGGACCTACGGCTTTACTTCCTATCCGAGGGAAGGCGTGATCAGATATTTTTGTCTCAGAAATACCGACGGCGTCGACTAGGATTGAACCTAGACCGACTGGGGTGAGAGGCAACCACGCTTACCACTACACCACCGACGCCGCTAACATTGATGGTCAACTTCCAAACAAGCCCGAACAGCCTGCATAACCGACGGGAATCGAACCCGCCGTCTCCGGATTGACGATCCATAGCCTTAAGCACTAGTGCTAACTGGAGACCCTAGGTGCAACCGAACACTTTTAATTTAAAATTATTGGAAAGGGTCTTCGTCTATTTTTAATTTTGTGATTAACGTCTTAAGCATCACATTACATTTCAATGTGTACTGATAAAGTATTTCAGCAAGTATTTATTTCAAGCTATTTTCACTAATGTTTGAGTATTAATTTGTATGTTGAAAGATAAATGTTATACCAAAGTTGCTATAAACGCAAGAGCTGACATAAAAACAAGTCTGGAAACGTTGATGTCCGTGCAGCAACATTTTGATTTAAACAACATGGGTGTCATAAGTAGGTAACGGACACATTCCGTCAGCATAATCTACACCAAAAATCATCACGCAGTCATATGTCACTGTCCAGAAAAGTCCTGAATCTTAACGACATCATAAATTGATTACTCCAGCACACAGATAGAGCAACGCGAAAATTAATTTGTCTGTCATAAATAACCGTACAGTTCTCTTCTAGTCGTCTCATTTCCTGCTTCATTCTTGATCTTTAGCAGATATCCCTAGTGACATAACGTAACAGCTCCGGGACCGCTGTTGTTTTCCAGGATAGAGCAACTAAAATTAATCTTGCTTCCCGCGAGGTGCTGGAGTTGTTTCACTCACGACGTGACGACCGCAATGTCAACAAGAGTATGGCCTTAAGCTCCGGAAGATTGTAATCGTAAATAACTATGTAATAGCTGTGCGTGGTTTGCTGTTGGGACGATGAATAAATAGGATGGTGGATTTGGTGAGATGATTGTACTACAACAATGACAAATGAATCAAAATAGGGTGGAATACCTGAGTAAAAAGAAAATCAGGCTAAGTACTGTTCCTTTTAACTCCTCTAAAAATTGCATCCTTTGACAGCTACGTATTTCGACCTCAACTGTAAGGTCGTCTTCAGTGTCTAGTCGAGTCGAGTACGTGACACTGAAGACAACCTTACAGTTGAGGTCGAAGTACGTATCTGTCGAAGGATGCAAATTCTTAGTGGAATTGAAAGGAACAGTACGCAGCTCATTTTTTTTTACTTCTATTGCAGACTGTTAAGGATAAGTTGCGAAAGCGGTAGATCCACTGAATCTTATCCTAATTGGTATACATTTTTTTTATAAATGTGTATTTTAACTTATGCTAATTCTACACTTAAATCGGTATACATAATACTCAACTGGTAATTGAACGACTGTAGGGTTAATTTAAAGTTTTTCGGCTACGAAACCTTTAATAAACTAACGACGTTTGTTGTTATCCCAACGTTTCGACGCTTGGTGTGCGTTTTCTACATAGATGAAAGATTCCAGTGTTTTTGTCATCATATTTCACTTCTTTGTCCTTTTGGTAGGGCCCTTAGTCGTATGGGCTATAAACTGCAGCTTACACCACGTAATCAGTTTTGCTTCCACTCTGTCAGATTATTTTCCTTCAATGCTCAACGTCACAATCGCACAACGACCCAGTAGTTTGTGTTTGACATTTCGTGCAAAAACCATTGATCATCCATTACGAATAATGACTTACATCGTCGTACAGAACTGCACTAAATAGCACTCATGCAAGGCTCTCAAATTAACACACGACGACAAGGTGGGCTGCAAAGTGGACCTTTAGTCATTAGTCAAACGTATGACCGTTTTCCTGTTGGTTGGACAAAACAAGCTGCAGGTAGCATGAGCGTCTTCTGCACGCGATTGTTTTCGAAGGACTGATTTATGATTTGTTGCAATTTATTATTTTCTACGTATTAACGCATAAGTGGGCAAAAACTCGAGTTTTCTATTCTTCTATCTTGAACTATGGGTTTCTCAAAATGATATGTCTAATTTTCATTAAGATCCAAGCAGTAGAAGCAAAAATACAGTGTTTTGCGATGCGCTTCCTTACAGGTGCGTAGTGTATATTCGAAACTATAAACGCGCGGAACCACTTCTTTTTTTCAAAAACATCTATGCGGTAACTACGATTGCGGAAACATTTCTCAACCGATTTCGAACATTTTTTTTGAGTGTTCGCTATTCATGTGTTCTACATTTTGGGAAAAAAATCGAAATAAAACCATTTTTTTAATCTAATCGTTCAAGGTCCTCTAGTAACAGTTTGGTTTATGGTTTGTGCTGCCAGTTGATTTAAAATATTTAATATTGTACTACGTATGACGTTGAACGAGAATTTAAAAAAATAATAATGGTTGCGCACTTTTACAAAATTTCAAACTTTTCCCTATTTTCCCGCAACCCAACATATATAAGACACATTCTACCGTGACGTTACAACGTTTTGACGCCTTTTCGGTCAGATATTTCACTATAACTCGTAGATTCGACCGTCAACCCTCAAATATTTTTTCGTATTTGGATTCCTTGTAAAATTTCCAATAAGTATGATCTGTTGAACAGTTTCCATTGGAAATAGTTATTTATGCAACAAGTTGCAAAATTATGACTTTTTCAGCACGTGTCGTACGTTTATCCAACGAGGCTTGCCGAGTTGGATAAATATGACAAGTGCTGAAAAAATCGAGTTTTGCAACGAGTTGCATACAAAGTTTTTCGTAATTGCAAAAATTACTTTATCAGTATAATCTTTTCTACATGAACATGTATCAAGAGAAACCACGTGCCACTCGTTCATACGCGTCAACGTGGTGCTTTTGTTCGATCAGTTAGGCTATGATAGGGCAGGAGTCAGAAATTTGCAAGCTCCCGTCGTCGTCGTCCCGCAGCATGGGCAAGAGCAAAAGTAGTTTCAGCTGCTGTTTCCACGCCGATCTGCTGAAGCAGTCCTAATCAGAACCTGAAAAGTCCTAATTCAGATTGGAGCTGCTCAGAGGATGTAGATGCAGCAGCTGTGTCTATGGTAGCCGTTAAAGTTATCGAAAAGTGGGTTCTGGCAAAGGTGCCGAAAAGTGCTACTTTTCAGCACTCTTAAGAGTGCCGAAAAGTAATACTTTTCGGCACTTTTGTTTTAGTGAAGTAAAGTAGGCCGTTTTATCATTGTAACCGCGAGTGAAAAGTAAGGGAAAACGCAACGCAATTACAAAAAGTATGTTTAAGTTGTCATCTTTCCCCTGGAAGCTTGGCTCCTGGCTAGTACTTTAGACTACCCGTTGGACTCATGTTCCTGGATAAGGGCCTGCGTGTCCGAATCACAAAAGAACCCATGCCCTCACAGTAATAGTGTCAAGTGAAAGTTCACCTCGCCATGGGGCCTGCTCGTCCGTCCATTAAGAAACGCTCGGTTTCAGTCTATGTATTAGACTGGGTCGACAAGGTCGATTTTTGGGATCACAGCTTTTCCATTCTTTTTGGCGTCCAAAACAACTTACGCTTACACATGCTCGATACTACGGCCGAGTTGTTTGACATTATTTTCAACAATGCCATGAACGCCATGTTTGCCCTTTCGCAAGCATTATTTGACGTGGCTACCGAATTTCAGCTTGCCATTGATCATGATCTCAGCTTGAGCCTCAATACGCCATCATACGGCGCGTGACAGTGCCGGAGGTAGCCCCACGGTGAAGTTGTATCTCCTTTCGCCTTCCTCGGTGTCAGAGATTACCACCCGATTCTGGAAGTAGCTATCCAGTATCGGACATAGGCTGACCGGGAGTCCTAGGTGGTGTATAGCACACTCGATGTTGGCTCAGCTGACACTGTTGAACTCATTCATGGCCAGTGTAACGACCGCGCAGTAACGGATTCTTGTTCGCTTCTTTTGGAACGCTATCTCGGCCATTTTGATTACAGCCTTAGCGTCCACCGTCGAACAATCCTTCCCGAAGCCAAATTGGTTATCCGAGATCCCACAGTCATCTGGTTTCTCGGTACATATATACCGTCAGCCTCTACCGAATGATCCAGGCTCTGTTCAGGCACATCTGCATGGCAAATTTGAACATGTCAGAGCTTCGATGACCGCTTCTATGCCTGAGCCTTGTTCAGCTTGAGCGACTTCGCTATTGCGATAAGTTCGTCGTTCGGCATCGGCATACTTGTTTGCAGTTTTGCTACAGGGTATATTCCCAAATCCTGGCGGGATATTACTGTAAAGTTTATTCCGAAAGTGGGTCGTGCGTCGTATGAAGAAGCAAAGAGCTTCAGACCTATAAGTTTGACCTCTTTTCTTCTGAAATGCTTAGAACGCATTGCCGATCATCACATCCGTGATGTTCATCTGGCCAATGTGCCTCTTGATGTGAACCAACATGCCTACCAATCTGGAAAGTCCACTGTGACTCTTTTACACAAAGTTGTTTACGATATCGAGAAGGCATTCGCTCAAAAGCAATCCTGCTTGGGTGTTTTCTTGGATATCGGGGGTGCCTTTGACAACGTGCCTTTCGATGCCATATTGGAAGCCGCACGGGGTCATGGCATATCACCTATGATTTCCAATTGGATTCACCAAATGCTCAAATACCGACATCTCTTCTCGACATTGCGTCAAGCGGCGATTAGGAAATTGAGTGTTTGTGGATGCCCCCAAGGGGGAGTCTTATCATCACTTTTGTGGAATCTCGTAGCTGATACGCTATTGAGGCAACTCAATAATAGCGGTTTTCATACTTATGGTTTTGCCGACGACTACCTAACATTGTTAGTCGGTATGTGCATCAGCACCCTTTTCGACCTGATGCAAAACGCTCTTCAGGTAGTTGAGGGTTGGTGTCGCCAATATGGCCTTTCGGTTAATCCGAGTAAAACATCTATTGTTCTTTTCATGGAAAAGCGAAACCGTAATGGTGTTCGACCATTACTCTCTTTGATTCTGAAATCAATGTGACTGAACAGGTAAAGTACGTTGGAGTCATTCTTGACTCCAAGCTTTCCTGGACACCTCATGTTGAGTTCAGAATCAAGAAAGCTTGTATGGCCTTCGGGCAATGCCGGCGAACCTTTGGTACAACTTGGGGTCTTAAACCCAAGTATATCAAATGGATTTACACAACTCTGGTTCGTCCAATATTGGCTTATGGATGTCTTGTGTGGTGGCAAAAGAGCGAAGTGAGAACGGTCCAATCAAAATTAGGCCATCTCCAAAGGATGTGCCTAATCGCGATGTCTGGAGCGTTCTCTTCAACTCCTACGGCAGCGCTCGAAGTTCTCTTTGACGTTGCCCCACTATACATTCATCTCAGACAAGAAGCACTTTCTTGCACTTACCGTCTATGGGTACTCGGTTTACCAGAGGAAACTCCTGTGAACCGCAGTTCAACACACACCTCATTGTTTCCACTTTTGGTGAATTGGAACAAAGTTGTCCTTGCTCCAAGTGATCTTACAATTGCTTGTAATTTTCCATATAGGACATTTTCCACGAAATTCCCTTCCCGGGAAGAGTGGACATCTGGTTATCTGGAGAGAAGTATTTCAGACGGCATCGTATGTTACACTGATGGCTCCCTTCTCGAAGGTCGAGCAGGTGCTGGTGTTTATTCTCGTGAGCTAAGGCTGTATCAGTCTTACTCACTTGGTAGACACTGCACCGTTTTTCAGGCCGAAATCTTTGCTCTTAGGGGCTGTCCATAAACCACGTGGTCATTTTTTTGGGACTTCTCAACCCCCCCCCCCCCCCCGCGTGGTCATTTGTCCATACAAAATTTTTTTTTCGTCCATACAAAATGGTCATTGGCCGAACCACCCCCCCCCCCCCCTCACATGACCACGTGGTTTATGGACAGCCCCTTATGTGCGGAGTGCAATCAGCACTTCAGCAGCACGTAATGGGCAAAGTAATGTACTTCTGTTCAGATAGCCAGGCTGCTATTAAGGCACTTGCTTCGGCCAACTCCAGGTCGAAGATAGTTATCGCTTGTCGAACTCAAATAGAGGAGCTGAATTCAGCAAACGCTGTTCACCTTGTATGGGTACCTGGCCATTCTTCCATCGCTGGAAATGAATTGGCTGATGAGTTAGCTCGCATTGGAGCATCACATGACTTCATTGGCCCTGAGCCAGCTATTCCGGTATCCAAGTGTTGGGTAAAGCTTCAGATTGACACCTGGGCTGCCACTCAGCACAAACAATACTGGAATAGTTTGGAGTCATGTTGTCAAACAAAATTGTATTGTATTGAGCCATCTCTAGGGGTGGCAAAGTATCTAACAAATCTGTCAAAGCAGAATTGCAGCATGCTGGTCAAAGCATTGACTGGCCACTGCCGACTCAGTTATCACATGGCGAATATTCAGCAAGCTGATTCATTAGCCTGTGATAGCTGTGAATCCGATTATGGAACTTCGTATCATTTAAACTGTCCAGTTTTTACGCAATTACGTTTCCGAGTACTCGGAAAACAATTATTAAGTGAAACTGACTTCAGAAACCTGAATCTTCAGGACGTTCTGTTGTTCTTGATCCGCTGTGGCAAAGAGCTATAGGCTCTCTTTACGCTTTATACGGGCGCTGTTCGAACCCATTGTGGTACGCTTATGCGTTATTACAGTGTCCTTTTCAGGACGCTATGTGAACCCATTGTGGTACGCTTTTGCGAGTATGACGATCCTATTCCCTGACCTGTCCTTTCCCATGTCCTATTCTTTTTCCTTCCTTTCTCCGTTAGGTAAATGATGAATAGGCTCGTGTTCATGGCGATGACACAAATTTCCCAAATGGAGTAGAACGTGCCTCTGGAGCCGACCTAGTGATACTGAAGCACTAAAATCACTCTAACTTGGTTTCCCGCAAATTCCCGCAAAATGTCCGAAAGCATTCGAAAAAGGAGAGTTTAAACTAGCATCCTAGATCGGTTGCATGTCGAGTACGGTCGAATATTCCTACTTTTTGAACACATTTGCAAATAAACCGTAAAATTTGAATAAATATTGTAAAAATTATGTACTTAAAAGTATCGCAATTTGTGCACCAAAATTGCTAAATATACTAAATTTACTTTTATTAAATGTATGCGTTATACTTGTTGGACACATTTTTCACCACAAATCACATTTTTCTAAATACTGGTTAAAATCGAGAATTTTCGCTTATAAGAAGTTTCTCCATACAAAAAGCGATACAATTTTGTTACAAATCGAAAAAATCAGTCGGTATATAATCAAACATTGCCCAAACAATCATACAAATACGAAAATTGATTGATCTTCAAAAAACATTTTTTTTTTAATTTTGTCGCGAAATTTTGATTTCTGGCCCATAGTGCCCTGTAGATATTGATCAAGCTGCTGTTATTTGCCTCGAATCCTAAATGCGCAGACATGTTAGTTGATCGGACTGTACCTCATAATACACTTCATCTGTTTCCCGATAACTATAAATCCGACCCATGTTCTGCTTCATCGTTGCCGCTGTGGCAGATGTTATATTTGATGTTCTTAGAAAACTAAGCTGAGAAGCAGTCATTGTTCCAGTAAAACATACCTACCACATAATATGTTAAAGTCGTTATGCAATCTTAAAACATGACGTTAAACCCAACAATAGAGAATCCAATTCTACAAATTAAACGAACCCTTTACTACATGAAATCCACTTACCTCCGCGACGATTCCGCTGTTTTTCGTTATCTCCGTGCAGTCCTGGTTGCTGGTCGAATCACAGTTGTAGCACTTGATACCATGACCTGTTGTCGTGTCGGTCGGGAGGGCCACCAAGGGTCCGCGCCATGCCGCCCAAAAAGGTCCACCGCAGGAACCGTAGGCCGTAGCAAATCCGAGAAAAAGAAACACGCGAAAGCAAAAAAAAAAGGGTAAAGGAGAAAGAAATTAATTTTCAACGGATTGGGTTTTTTGGTGGCGGGTATCTCTCCGGTACCATCTTGATCTCACGGAGCAGTGGTTTTTCGAAGGGGGTCATGAATACGTGTGTAGAAGAATTGCATGAGTGAGGATATGTACGAGACCTTGCCATCTGTCGCAATCATTCCATCCGAGTCGAGGGCGAATGCCATGTTTTTTACAACCCACATGTTGGATTGGGAAGGTAAATTCTTTTTATTCATTTTCGTTCTTGTTGCTCCATTTTCGCGGTATAAACGAGACCTACGAAAGAAGGGTGGGCTCATTCCAGTTACATAGTATTAAGAAGCACTCCTGGAGCTCTTATGTTCTCGTTGATGCCACCGTCCGCCCCAAGACCTCGGGCGCATACATATATCATCGAGGGGCTGCCAGGTTTATGTCTACCATAATTCCAATTTGTGCTATGAATAACGATGCAAATGCAAAGCTGAACACTTAATCCCTTTGATTACGCTCGTTAATGGTTAGGTCACGAAAGGCAATCCCGGTTTCCTGTACCTACGTCGTCGCACCACGAAGCAGCAAACCGGAAGGGATTCACCCTCCTGTACCATACTGTTTGTGGGATGGCACCAACAACATCGCGCGCCCGGCGGGTGGAAACGAAATTTCCGGACCTCTTTGTGTATTGCGCGTCGCCTATCTAATCGTTGTAAGCGCTTTGGGGGAAGAAATTTTGTTGGTAGTACCTACAGCTAGCGTCCTGCTAAGTGGTTCAACTAGTGAACGAATTCGATGTTTAGGGTGCACCTATTTTAAAATGATCATTTTGATGTCACACTATAGCGAATTTTTATCGCCAACATTGTTCTTCTTCAAATGATTGAGCTTTCTTTGGATAAATTTGTTAAACAAAACCTTGAAAAAATGCTGTGGCCAGAGCTTTTGATTTTCACTAAGCATCATTTCTGTTAGCATATATTCTCCCACCGTCCTATTTGTAGGACAAGTGCCATTCCATTCCATTCGATCAGGCTAAGGCCGGGGTGGCCTCTGCTGTACATAGTAGCCGTCTCCATTCCACTCGGTCCATGGCTGTTTGTCTCCAGTTCCGCACTCTGCGTAGGGTCCGCAGATCGTCCTCCACTTGGTCGACCCACCTAGCTCGCTGCGCTCCACGTCTTCTTGTACCGGTCGGATGACTCTCGAGAACCATTTTAGTCGGGTTGCTATCCGACATCCTGATGACGTGACCCGCCCACCGTAGCCTCCCGATTTTCGCGGTATGGACGATGGTTGGTTCTCTTAGCAGCTGATGCAGCTCGTGGTTCATTCGCCTTCTCCAAGTCCCGTCTTCCATCTGCACTCCACCGTAGATGGTACGCAACACCTTCCGTTCGAAAACTCCAAGGGCGCGTTGGTCCTCTGCACGTAGGGTCCATGTTTCGTGCCCATAGAGGACGACCGGTCTAATCAGCGTTTTGTAGATAGTTAACTTCGAGTTACGGCGAACTTTATAAGATCGTAGAGTTCTGTGGAGTCCAAAGTAAGTACGATTTCCTGCCACAATGCGCCTCTGAATTTCTGAACCGCCTCGATTTCATCACCGTCGATATAAATTCGGGGTGGCGGGCGCGCTGATTCCTCCCTGGAGCCCTTTGCCATCATGTACTTTGTCTTCGACACATTAATGACTAATCCGATTCGCCTGGCTTCACTCTTTAGTCGGATGTACGTTTCTGCCATCGTCTCAAATTTACGAGCAATAATATCAGTATCATCAGCGAAACCAAGCAGCTGAACGGACTTCGTGTAAATCGTTCCACTCGTGTTTATCCCCGCTCTCCTAATTACACTCTCCAAAGCAATGTTAAACAGCAAGCACGAAAGACCATCACCTTGCCGTAACCTTCTGCGAGATTCGAAGGGACTCGAGAGTGTCCCTGATACTCGAACTACGCACATCACTCGATCCATCGTCGCCTTGATCAATCGTATCAGTTTATCCGGAAATCCGTATTCGTACATAATCTGCCATAGCTGTTCTCGATCGATTGTATCATACGCCGATTTGAAATCGATGAACAAGTGATGTGTGGGCACGTTGTATTCGCGGCATTTCTGCAACACCTGGCGGATGGCGAACATCTGGTCCGTTGTAGCGCGTTCACCCATAAATCCAGCCTGATATAGCCCCACGAACTCTCTAGTAATGGGTGATAGACGGCGGCATAAAATTTGAGAGAGTAGCTTGTAGGTAGCGCTCAGTAGTGTGATCGCGCGGTAGTTCCCGCAATCCAACTTGTCGCCCTTTTTGTAGATGGGACACACGATACCTTCCATCCATTCCTCCGGTAATACTTCCTCTTCCCAAATCTTGGTAATGACCCAGTGTAGTGCTTTCCCCAGTGCTTCTCCACCGTATTTTAGAAGCTCGCTTGGTAGTTGATCTGCTCCAGCGGCTTTGTTGTTTTTCAACCGGCCAACCTCCTCCTCAATCTCTTGGAGGTCAGGGGCCGGAAGTCTTTCGTCCTGTGCACATACTCCTAGATCTGTTACCACGTTGTTACCTACATTGATGTCAGGGCCGCTAGTGTTCAAAGAAAATCACCAACTGCATAGGAGTTATTCGATCTAATAGAGTAACTGTGGGCTTCGTGGCCGTGCAGCTAGAGGCTTCAGTCTCTAGTGTGGGTTCGATTCCCGCTCCAGTCGGGGAAAACTTTTCGTCAAACGGAAAATTCTCCACTGGACCACTGGGTGTTTCGTGTGATGTCCGTTGTTTAATGTTAGTGCTTGTTCAGTCTGTACAACCTCTGGTTGAAGACGGTGTAGTGCAGGGGTGCCCAACGTACGGCCCACGGGCCGGATCCGGCCCACGACGACATTTTGTGCGGCCCGCGACACGAATGAAGAAAAATAATAGAATTTGACCCAAAGAAGAACTTTTTTTTCCTTTTACCAGTGAAAAAATATTTCAACAAGAACTTTGCGTAACTTTTGAATTCAATTTAAAAAAAATCAATTATAATTCTACGATCATTCAGAAATTTGATTTTTGTCGTAAAATTTCAGCAGATGTCGTAAAATACCAGAGCGGTACAACAAAGAAACTTTTCCCAATCGGTAATATGTAAATAAATAAATTGTCTTAGTCCTAGGGAGGATGCATACGAAACAACTTATTTTACAAATCAGAGAATCAAAGAATCAAAAAATAAAAAAAAATCGAAAAAATATTGTAAAAAATCAAAAAGTTTGAGAATCAGAGAATCAGGTACAAATAATCAGATAATTAGAGAATCAGACAATCAGAGAATCAGATAATCAGAGAATCAGACAATCAGAGAATCAGAGAATCAGAGAATCAGAGAATCAGAGAATCAGAGAATCAGAGAATCAGAGAATCAGAGAATCAGATAATCAAATAATCAGAGTATCAGAGAATCAGAGAATCAAAAAATCAAAAAATTAAAATCATTGTTAAAAATCAAAAAGTCAGAAGATCAGAGAATCAGAGAATCAGAGAATCAGAGAATCAGAGAATCAGAGAATCAGAGAATCAGAGAATCAGAGAATCAGAGAATCAGAGAATCAGAGAATCAGAGAATCAGAGAATCAGATAATCAGAGAATCAGACAATCAGACAATCAGAGAATCAGAGAATCAGACAATCAGAGAATCAGAGAATCAGAGAATCAGAGAATCAGAGAATCAGAGAATCAGAGAATCAGAGAATCAGAGAATCAGAGAATCAGAGAATCAGAGAATCAGAGAATCAGAGAATCAGAGAATCAGAGAATCAGATAATCAGAGAATCAGAGAATCAGAGAATCAGATAATCAGAGAATCAGATAATCAGAGAATCAGAGAATCAGAGAATCAGATAATCAAATAATCAGAGAATCAGAGATTCAGAGAATCAAAAAATCAAAAAATTAAAATCATTGTTAAAAATCAAAAAGTCAGAAGATCAGAGAATCAGATAATCAGTGTTGAACCAAAAGTTTCATTTTCATTTTTGGAATTCTATTGTTTTCGGGTTGAAGCCAAGATGATGGCTTGCACATTTATGATTATTGCCTTTTTTGTACCGACGTGTACTGAAAGGCTATATGTTCACTCAAAAAACTATTTTTCGATAGCAGGCTTTGAGGGTCAGTGATCCAGACCAGCACCGCTATAAATGGCCGTATACAACACTAAACCAAGCTCCAGCTTGATGATGTGTTGCATATCAAACTGCGGCGATTTTTGTTACCTTTAGCATGGTTGCCGAATTTTGTGCAGAAATCAACACTGGAGACCTGAAATTCCACGATGTTGGCCCAAAATTCAAGATGACAGCCGAATATTCAAGATGGCAGCTCCAAATTCAAGATGGCGACTGTATAATGGTGTTTTCATGGTATGAAGAAGAAGTCTGGACTCCAAAAATGGCGTCCAGAATATCCAAAATGGTGGTCTAACATCCAAGATGGCGGCTGTTTAATTGACTTTTAGGCTCTTCAACCATGGGTATATTTGGTATGTGTAAGATGTCTGGATTCCAAAAATGATGATTAAAATACCCAAGATGACGTCTCAAAATTCAAGATGGCGACTGTTCAATGGAGTTTTAGGACCTTATTATGGGTATATTTGGTATGGGTAAGAAATAAGGGAAGAAGTCTAGACTTCAAAAATTGTGACCAGAATATCCAAAATGGCTCAAAATTCAAGATGGTGACTATTTAATGGAGCTTCAGGCTCTAAAACCATGCAATATAAATATATCTGATATGGGTAAAATATCCGGCGTCCAAACATGGCGACCACAATTTCCAAGATGACAGTCTTAAACCCGAGATAGCAACTCCAAATTCAAGATAGCGGCTATTCAATGGTTTTTAGACTCTAATACCATGCACTATAGGTAATATCCAAGATGGCGGTCGAAAATTCAAGATAGCGGCTGCGTAATGGAGTTATAGGCTCTAAAACCATTCAGTATGGGTATATTTGGTATGGGGAAGACAACCGGAGTTCAAAAATGGCACCAGAATATCCAAGATGGCATCTCAAAATTCATGGTTGCGGCTGTTTAACTGAGTTTTGGGCTCTAAAACTGTTCAATATGGGCATATCTGGTGTGGGAAAGAAGTCAGGAGTCCAAAAATGGCGACAAGAATTTCCGAGATGCCAGACTTAAATCCAAAATAGCGGCTCAAAACTCAAAATTGCGGCTTTTTTTTTTCTCAAGTGTTTAAGGCTCAAATATCAAGAGCCAGAAACACGATATGATTTCTGGTGCCATGAAATGGATATCTGTTAAACGTATGAAAGTGCGATATTTATCAACATGTCACTTGAGTTTTGTTGAAATGGGTTTCGAAGGCACGAGAAGGCGCCATCACCGCTAGGTGAATTAATTAGGTTTTTTTTACTCCAGGTGCTCTTGAAAGGCACTGCAGCGGAATCAAAGGATTTGCTCCAAAAGAACTACCGCAGAGTAATTATTCTAATAACCAAATAAAATTCTACAGATGAGTAGACGATTTGCAAATACATACAATCAGGTCTTTTTACGCGGTTTCGATTTACGCGGCCGCGTAAATGGGGATTGCAAGCTTCATGATAGTTCTTTCTGGAATTGTTTCAAAAAAGTTCACCCTGGTGAAAAGGTGACATCCATGAAATACGGCACGCTCATAGGAGGAAGGGGGAGTTCCGTGAAGCGTGACAAGCAATGTATTAGGTATCTATACGAATAACCCGAATAAAGCGGGGAGGGCTAAAATTCTCCATTTTTTTTTTTAAACCCAACCGGTTTCAGAGAGGTAGCTGTAGGTTTCAGGGGTGTTTGAGTGGGTTTCAGAGGCCCCGAAGAGAATGCGATAAGGTTTCAGGGGCGTTTATGCAGATCTCAGGGGGGATTCAAGGGGCCTCAGAGGTACTTCAAGCGGCCTCAGGGAATTGCAGGGAACCTCCAAAACGTCTCAAAGAGTCTCAGGGGCGTTTCAGGGAGTCTCATGCGCTACTCATGGGCATTTATTTCATATTTCTGAGGCTTTTTAGCCTTCGGGTTTCAAGGAATCACATGAGAATTCAGGGGCCTTTAAGGACAAACGTCTTGAAATCCCGCTTCTACAGTGCATCAGAACTTCAGACGGACAAATCTCAAGAAGCAAGCCTCAAACAACAGTGCATTTTAGTATTCTACTCTTGCTCACTTGTAATAAGCTTCAAATAAAAAGAACAAGTACGCTGCTTTTGTTTAGGAAGAGATTTGTGCTCTCGAAATCGCGAGAAGGTATAAAAGTCGGCCATTGTGGCAGCTATTTTGGGATCCTAACAAGTCTATCAATACAGATTTTTCTGTATCGTCGCATTTGAGGGTATAACAGGCACCGAGAGTCCTAGGTTTCAATGGAAAACTACAAAAATGTCCTACTTTCATACGGTTTAAAATTTTAACTGGTATTCATTTTCCGAAAACATTTGTGAAATTGTACAAATTTTCATAATTTTTTTAAAGATTAACCAGAAATTTATAAAGTTTTCATTAAATTTATTGAAAATAACTATACTTTTCATGTTTTCTGGAGAAATCTGTATCACATTTCAAAAATCTGCATTTTTCTGTGCTCTGTATCAGGGGGTTCCAAAGGGCCTTGAAGACGCTTCGAAAAAGGTCTCAGGGGGTTCTATAGAAGTTCCAGAGGAGCTCATGGATCTTTTACGGAGGTTTCAAAGTGGTCCCAGGGGCGTTTGGAACGTTCCAAAGGGTCTCAGGGGGTTTCAGGGAAGTTCCAGAGGGTTTCAGGGGGTACCAGTAGATCCCGATACTCCATGGGACCCTCTTGAAACGCCCGTGTGATCTCCTGGTATGCACCTTGAACCCCTGAGACGACCCTGAGACCCCCTTGAACGCCCTTGAAACCTCACGATACCACCTAAAACCCCATGGGACCCCTTGAAACACCACTGGTACCCTCTCAAACGCCCCAAACCTTCTTCTGCTCTCCCCTACAAACGGCACCTGCCCGCCGATGCCATAATTACCATCATTACATTTTTTATGCACAATATTGGGTCTGAATAGCTCTCCTTCTTTTTATGCAGGGCATAAAGAAAGTGCATAAATTAAAAGTGCATAAAAATCATCCCCTTGAGTTTTGCTTAAAATTGTATAAACATTGGTATTTCTGAAGTTGCTTTAGGAGAATCACAAAAGAAAAGTTTCTTCAGGTGTGACTGCAGAAGAAAGCTCCTACAGGAGTGTTTCTGCTATATAGGTGGTTCAAGTAAGCTCTCCCAGGTATTTCTCCAGGGTAATTTAGGTTATTTCAATCAAATAAATATGGAAAAGCGCAGATGAGACAATCATTGTTTTATCTTTATTAACAAGATTTTTAACGTGAGGCTAGTTTATCTGGGCACCGACGCTTTACTTTTGCTTCCAAAGGAAGAACTCAAGTTTTGTGACTTTGTCGGGATTGGGATTCGATCCGAGATCCTCGGCGTGATAGTCACATGTTTTAACCATCACACCAGGACCAGGGCCCATATAGCCGAGGCGGTAAACGCACGGATATTCAGCATGACCATGCTGAGGGTGACGGGTTCGATTCCTGGTCGGTCCAGGATCTTTTCGTAAAGGAAATTTTCTTGACTTCCCTGGGCAATAGAGTATCTTCGTGCCTGCCACACGATATACACATGCAAAATGGTCATTGGCAGAGGAAGCTCTCAGTTAATAACTGTGGAAGTGCTCATAGAACACTAAGCTGAGAAGCAGGCTTTGTCCCAGTGAGGACGTTACGCCAAGAAGAGGAGAGGAGGACCAGGACCACTCCTATAATTTATGCAACTTTGTCACTGAACGTCCCGACATGGACACTTTAAAAAGAGTATATTTAGGAAAAAAATTAATAAAAAAAAAAGTGACAATGGCACAAATTTCCCTGGAGCCCCTGAAGCCGACCTACTGGTACCTGAAGCAGTAAGATATACCGTTCACTCAACTAGCCTCAGAGAATGAAACTCCTGCTTCTGCAAACGACCTCCACCCTAATGCAAATGGAAAAGCACTTCCGCACGGCCAACCATAAGTGTTCCTTCGGGTCGTCCAACAGGAAGAGCCCATCGTCAGCGTTCCCGTTCCCTGGCTGACTGCACGGCACTGAGTAGTGCACCCTGTGCGCGATGGTATTTAATTCATTACGGCTTCTCTACCTCCTTCAGCTGGGCTATTTAATATGCAAATAATGTAAATCACGCGAAAAATACCCAGCAATGTTGTCGGGAGAATATTACATTGTTGATGGTACACGGCGGGCGGCGGTGGCCAACGAATGGAATGAGAACAAGTGTGGTGGTCCCCCCCCCCCTAACACAGAAGTTGGTACACCTGAGGTACCCTATCCCGGAGCGCATGGTGGTACACGCGCTACACTTAAAATAGCTGGTGCTTTATATTTATGCTAATCGTAAATTTGACGTTACCCCAAGCGGTGTAAAAACAGAACAAAAAACGAATGAGCACTCTATTTTACGTAAGGTAGGTACCGTGTGAGTAAATCAACGCGTGGGTTCCAACCCAGCCATTAAAGGATTGTTTTCTACTGTTTTCTGCATGATTAGGTGACATTCGTTGGTGTGACCTCGGAAGGTCCAATCGGTTTCAATGTCACCGTTGAGCAGGAATTTTAATGACACACCTTGAAGAATTATAGCCTCTTGCCCCAGTAACTCCCATCCCTACCATAATGCTCTGTGGTATTGGTCGCTCGGAAAGCTTTAGTTATGCCCTATTAACCTTCTCGAGAAATGGAAAGGTTGGGAGAGTGCTGAACAAAAAGTCTCACCTTTATTTCAACATAAACCTTATCAATCCAACATCACATCTTGTAGTAAATGTAACACACTCGTATCCTATTTTTACAGTTTCCAGTATCTCAACCTCACCATCTGCCCAATATTGCATTCCAGTCACTGCACCGCAGCCAACATAAGGGTCATTAATCTGCATTCAACCAGCCAGTCAACAAAAACCCATTTAAGTCCAACTTAAGTGATCCTTGCCAGATGACGGAAAGAGTTCAGAAAACGAAACGGAAGTGACTGCGTCGCATATGGCACCGTAATACCCTTCTCGCTTGGGTCGGTCGTCGTCGGGGAAAACGGAAAAGCAGCTGTTGGACGATGAGCAACCAACCAACCAACGCCGTAACGGTGTCGAAAACGTGGTGATGAGAATTTGATGACTGAGTGTTGGCAAACACCCAGTAGTCAAGTCGGCCGGCGGTGCGGTGATAGCAGCGCGGATTATTCAAATTCGACACTCGTAGGATGCTTGGTTGCATTTGGTCTTACCGGCAACCGCCGTCAACCGTGACGACTGATGACGGTTGGATTGTCTTTTTAGTTAAAGAAATGAGCTGAGCACCTTGATGTAGATGCAAAGATGCGAACAACGGCAGATGTCTCAAGTGGCGAAATTATGCCGAAGATGCTGTGCCTGAATGTTGTGAATCGGATCCGAATAGCGTTTGGTGCCTACATTTTTAATAATATAGGCTATACAGGCTGACAATTATAACTTATTCAGTTTTTGCCATCATATCATACATTTCAATACAGTTTCTAATCTATTTTATAAATTTTTATTTTTTTTGAGAAAAAGGCTAAAATATGTATTTTAGACGATTTATCGGTGTTTTTTTTTTTCAAAATTTTATGTTGCCAAAATCGGAAAGAAATTGTTACCACACAGATCAAAAAAAGAGTGTAAAATTCTGTGACATATAATGTGCATGCCGGGGCCCGTGGCGCAATTGGTCACATGTTTGCTTCATAAGCCAATGGTCATGGGTTCGATCTCAGCCCCGGCACTTTCGTCAGTTGCTCTTTCCCCCTGAAAGCAGCTGACACTGACCCTCTTCTGAGCCCAGGGCTCAAATGGACCCGGATATTTGGACATCGGCGAACGGCAACTCATAATGGACCCGCAATCGTATTGGTAAAAGGAACAACTAACAGCCACACATCAACATCCTCGTGCTTATCATTCTACCATGATAGGGTAGGAAATGAAAGCAGCGCAGCGGCAACCAGTTCGATATAGTAGAATAAGAATAGAATACATTTAGGCGCTGTACAAAGTGTAAGTACAGCTTCCAATTGGAATCGCTCACGCACTGCCCTAGTGGACAAAAGAGCTGTAAAGTTAGGTTTAGTGATTGAAGAATATAAAAATATAATGTTCATGATTGAAGCGTGGGATATCACAGAAGTTTAAATGACATAACATGTAAATATCATGAGATGTCATGTAAACTTACATTATATGTCATGTAATTCAGCATGACTCACAATGATTATGACATATAACACAAATTTACATGATATATCTGTAAACCATCATAACATGAAATTTACATGACTAAAATGAAGTTTACATGACGTATAAACCTCATTATTTTTATCTGTGCAAAAACGGGTTTTGCCAAAATAGGTAAGAAACTGTATTGCCTATTATTAAGGGGCTGTCCATAAACCACGTGGTCATTTTTTTGGGACTTCTTAACCCCCCCCCCCCCTCATGACCACGTGGTTTATGGACAGCCCCTAATACTAAATTTTAGTTCAAAATACTAGTGTACTGTTACATTAATGATAAATGGCCCATGTAAACAATAACAATTCCAATTCTTCATCTTCTTTATGGCTCGGCGGCGTTCGCATTGTAACTTGGCCTGCCTCTCTTCAACTTAGTGTTTTTAGAGCACTTCCACAGTTTTCAATTGAAGGGCTTTCTCCGATTATAATATTCTAAAAGTGTAGGATTTAGGCCCTGCTAATATTGTTTAAAAAAAACCGCGTGTTCCAGAGAACCGCGAAATCCAACCCCACCCCAACAAACGAAGTTTTCCCAAAAACGCAAAATTAATAATGATCCGGTGGCGCCTTCCGCACGAGGATCCACAATGAGGCCACCGAGGGGTTCTACAGTGGTAGACATTCGTTTAGCCGAGGCCCAAAAAATTTCAAAAAAGTGTTTATGATAAAACTGTTTTATTGCCGTGATAGTATATCTTGTACTGTTTTACACTGAAACAAATACGTGGGTAAAAAGCCTTCAAATGTCATTTTTTGCCTAGACATTCGTTTAGCCGAGGTAAATGAAAAATTGGCTTTTAAAAGAATTTTCGCAATTTCGTGAATATATTTCGAGGATATACCCAAAGGCATTTAGTTTATGACGTGTTAGCAAGATAATTGACCTTAAAAGTTTATTTTTTGTGAAATTCAAAGAAATATAACGAAAACTTATCCCGATAAAGAGAAGCGATGATAAATAAATTTATTTAAGGATAATGCTTTATGTAAATACTCTTATGTAAGCTAGATTTGTTGCTTTGAAAATATGGCACAGAATTATTGTTGGAAATGTTTAAATTATCGCATAAAATGTTGTAGGTGTACAGATTTTTGGTTGGTTTGATGTTTAATATAAGCTAAAATAAATAGTTCTGTTTAGAAATAAAGACGTATCCTAATGCCTCTGAAGTATAACTGTATAATACTAGCATTTCCAAATGAATTAGAAGACTGCCAAGCGTCGGAATTAGAAGAGTCGGAATTTCTGAACCCTGTTTATTCTAAAGCAGATGTTCATACAGAAATGCATGACATGATCAAAACATTGGCTTCTTTCATTCAATCTGAAGAAAAATGTTATAAATGAGTCTTAGATTTGAACCACATTTATTTTTAACATGATTCATTTTAAAAGAACGTCTAAATTATGAAACAAGAAGTTCATGATAGAAATTTGAATACTTTGGGTGCCATTTCTCAAAATCTGAGGTGTCCAATGTATGTTATTTCAGCCAGAATACAGCCTAGAAGATATTAGGAGCTATAAGAAAACGTAATAGTAGTGAACGCAGTGATTTATATAAGTGATACTATCATGTTTCATCAAAACAATACTTAAATACGTAATTTTTTGATGGTTTATGACATTTTTCTGTTTAAAACTTTGTTTTTCGTACACACAAAAAATCGATTGAAGGTTTCAGCAAAATTTTGCTGAATTTTGCCGAGCTGAAGGTTTCAGCAAACATTTTGCTGAAACTCAGCAAAATTTTGCTGATTTGTTCAGTAAACTGTACTGATCACCAGTAACGTTTTGCTGAAATTCAGCAAACTTTGCTGAAAGTTCAGCAAAAAAATTTGCTGGACCCTTCAGCTTGGCAAAATTCAGCAAAATATTGCTGAAAGCGTTTGGTGTGTATATTTTCAACCTGCACTCGTCGTGATACTTCTATTAATTTTTTTTGAAACACTTCCGATGAAAATAACTACAACAAATCTCAATTTGGAAACATTTTCAATATTATAACATATTTATATGAAATGCATGTAAAATTAATATGCACACTTCTTTAAGAATTACGAGTTCGGTAACTATTTTAACTGGGCTCGAACTGTTTAAACATGATTTGGCGACAAATCAGCATTTTTGTTTGAAGAGATAACGAACTTCAGTAATGTGTTCTACATTTTACTGAGTTCGGTTATTTGAATCACTTGTTACCCGGTAATTCTCATATTATACGGAAAAGGGGAAAAAGTCAGTGAAATCAACTACCGATTTTCAGTAATCATTGCTCCTGTACCGAGTTTTCGCCAATGTAAACGAAAACAAACTGCTGCTCTCACGGGCAGCTGTCAAACATCCATTCACCATCATTTTCCAGGAGCAGCAGCAGCAGAATTCTTATCGAACTCAATTTTGCCGTCCATAGCAGCAGAAGACTTGATCTTTTTATCACCTCGCCAACTCACAGGTAAGGAATACAGATTCTGCGACGAATTCATGGAGAAGGTTATTATGCGGGACTAGATCAGGGAAGATAATGCAATGCGAGGCTTCTCCCGTGTGGTTTGAAGATGGCTTTCCTTACACACTTTAGCACCAACAGCATCGCGGATCTAGTTTTGTTCAACCACTTTCGCAAATCCGTCGCAGATTATGTACTGTCCACCCAAGAGCTGACAAAGATTAAAAAAGACGATTCTTTTGCCGGCATTCATGACTACCCGCAATGTACCCATGCAGAAATGATTAAATTACACAAAATGCGAGGGAGCAAGTATTGTGAAACTGGGGAACTCGGTAGTCAGCTGTAAACAAACGAATAACTGGAAGTCAGTATATTTCCCCAACAAAAATTACTGAATAGCTCAGTTATTATTTGACAGATGATCAACTTTTCAATTTACATACTCTTCGGTAATTGAAAAAAATACCGAATAGTCAGCAGTTCAAAAACCCAGTAAAATTTTACCGATGTCGGTAATCTAAACTAGCTCTGTGACAACACTTCCAAAAACGAATAAATTCATGATTTACAAGTCGATCTATAATGCAGGGCACCATACAAAATTACTATGTTGGTATTTTGCGAAATTTGATTTGTACAATTCGGCTAAACGAATGTCTAGGCAAATTTACTACTTTTCTTGTATTTTACGACCAACAAATAAATATTATATTGTTTCATCCCATTGGCTCATGCAAATTACCTAGAAGATCCTCCAAAAATTAAAAAAAGAACATAAAATTATTACAGTTGCGAAAAAATAGAAAAAATATGCCTCGGCTAAACGAATATTTACCAAGATAAAACGACGGGAACACACTCTCTTCTGAATGAGTCGTCAAGCCGATTAGTCGTGTAAACCATAGAAACAGGTCGATATAAACGGTAAATCTGTTCCACGTGTGAATAGCCCATGTCCCCAGGTGTCCAGTAGGGAACCTGGCCAACGTTAGGTGCCCAGTATTCACAGTGAATGTGTCTCGGTGTCACGCGTGGGATTGTGGACCAGGTCTTAGTGTCCCGGTGGAATATACCGGCCAGCTATGAGAAAAGCTGAACTGAGAACCTCTGGTGAAGAGTCTCGATTAGTGAAGATTCCGGGAAAGGTGTTACCAAGGGGTATAGGCCGAAGAAGTAAATAGCCCGTTAAGTGCGCGAGTGAGAAACGTGTCAACCACTTCTAGGCCAGCGGAGGGAATTTACTCAACAATACGGACATTGTGACATTGTGAAATCACACGGAACCCCCGTTTACCTCTGCGCCGAAGAACATTATTGGCAACTTCATGGTTCCCGTCGCTTGAGCTTGTTTGATTTTGAGTCACAGAAAATTCTTCAAATTGTTTCGTAACTGACTGGCAACATTCTCGTCATTCCAGAACTTGTATCCACGTGGTCGGACATCAGGATAATGTCAATAAAGAACAACAGGAGGTAGACGACATTTCCTATCGCTCCTTTAGTAGAGATGGATAGCTGTCCAACCCACATTGGAACGTTAGAAGCTAAGGTTAAGCACGAAGCTGTGAAATCAGAGTTATTGCTGTGTGCATTCAAAACGCAAATATGGAATGCGGGAACACCAGATGCGGTAAGATTTTCTAACAAGTAACCTCGATTGTCCGTGTAGCTGCCGGCTTAGAATAGCACTACGGACCACCTGTTCCGGGGGTAAAAGTCCTCCAAACAGGTAACCCCAATCCAAGGTGTCAGGCGACCCGTGCTGAGGGATGAATGGTTGAGGGGGTTTAAAACATGCTCGATCTTTAACGGAGCCCGTAGCGTGGGTAGATCGCCTTTTTGGGTTGCGTTGCGGTGTTAGATCTACCAAACCGAAATCTAGTGTCGTCCTATTTTTCAATTTTGGAATATGTGTTCTGATAATTATAGGCATTATAGTATTTAGTCCTTGCTTCTGGTGTTGTGATGACTTCCAGTCTTTGAATAAAACTAAGTTTACCAACTTTACTTTGCATATAGTTAAAAACCTCACCATCTGAGGCTAAACTCAATGCAAAGGAAATCAAATTGGGTTAGGGATCCATGTATGTACTAACTCTTCGAAGACTGGAAAGTGCTAGTACGCAAGGAACATACTAGAATCCTTATTACTGAACACATGTCCCATTATTGAAATGATATTGCTGCTAATGTTAAAACCCGGGTCCTAAACCTGGGGAGAATTTAGCAGTAAAACAAGGGTGATGCTAGGTTTCCGATGCATGGCCAATATCAGTACTCTTGTTTTGTTTTCTAAGAAAACAAAACAAAAACTGTATCAAAATCGATACTTTATTGCCCCTCAATGGCAATTGAGTAATGCGACATGCACTACACTAAGGATACGGGTAATGTCACAATAGATCTAAAAACTGGTCGCAGTGACAAACCCGAACAGGAATAAAAAAAAAATAAACCCGATGTCAGTGGGAGCTTTTGAATCCTAGGTTGGCGGTGATATTTACTATGATTGCTAAGTTGCCTTTGGTAACACTGTGTTACCGCGTTTGAAGCGCATTTGGGCACCGTTTGCATCCTGAACGCACGCAGCAATACATCTTCGTACGGTCTGCTTTTATCCCTTTGATATAATACATCTAGAAACTGGTCGCTATAACTTAAATGCCCAACAATGAGCACTAAATCTTTGGACTTCTTCAAAAGACAAACAAATCCTTGCTCAAAGCTTTCAGATTGTCCGTTGAGAAATGCCTTTGACGACCAAGCGGGCTTTTTATCGGTCGATGTTTGCGACTTCATCTTTCTTGATCTTGAATACCCACTTGCAGCCGACGATTTTTTTTTTGCCTTGTGGTTTCGAAACGAGCTCCCATGCTTCGTTTTTTTCGCAACGATTTCAGTTCGATTGCAATGATCTCCTTTCAGTGCTTCCAATCATTTCACTTACGTAACCCATCGATTGGCCTTGGTAAGTTCACAAAGAACTGAACTGTACTGATAAAATCAGAGCCTCAGTCCACTACCTGTCTTCTTGTACCGATCGAATGACTCTCGAGAACCATTTTAGTCGGGATGACGTGACCCGCCCACCATAGCCTCCCGATTTTCGCGGTGTGGACGATGGTTAGTTCTCTCAGCAACTGATGCTTTTTTTTAAAGGACTACCGGTCTAATCAGCGTTTTGTAGATAGTTAACTTCATGTGACGACGAGCTGCGAAGTCCAAAGTAAGCTCGATTTCCTGCCACAATGCGCCTCTGAATTTCTCTGGTGGTGGCGTTGTCGGCGGTCACCAGTGAGCTCAAGTACATGAATTCTTCAATCGCCTCGATTCCATCACCGTCTATAGGAATTCGGGGTGGCGGGCGCGGTAATTCTTCCCCGGAGCCCTTTGCCATCATGTACTTTGTCTTCGACACATTAATGACTAATCCGTTCCGCTTGGCTCCATTGTTTAGTCAGATTACGTTCCGCCATCGTCTCAAATTTGCGAGCTATAGATATTATAGCTATTATTATCAGCAAAACCAAGCAGCTGAAGAGATTTCTCGCTCTCCTTATTACACCCTTTAAAGCAATGTTGAACACCAAGCACAAAAGACCATCACCTTGCCGTAACCCTGGATGGACTCGAGAGTGTCCCTGATACTCGAACTGCGTACATCACTCGATCCATCGTCACCTTCATCAGTCGAATCAATTTGTCCGGGAATCCGTATTCGTGCGTAATCTGCCATAACTGGTCTCGATCGCTTGTATCATATGCTGATTTAAAACGATGAACAAATGATGTATGGGCACGATGTATTCGCGGCATTTCTGCAACACCTTGCGGATGGCGAACAACTGGTCCGTTGTAGTGCGTTCACCTATGAATTCAGCCAGATATTGCTCCACGAACTCTCTTGCAATCGGTAATAGACGGCGGCACAAAATTTGAGAGAGTATCATAAAGGCAGCGCTCAGTAGTGCCATCGCGCGATAGTTCCTTCAATCCTACTTGCCGCCTTTTTTGTAGATAGGACACACGATACCTTCCAGCCATTCCTCCGGTAATACTTCCTCCTCCCAAATCGTGATAATGACCCATATTATAAACGATTAACAAACTAATGACACACAGCTAATCTGGTCGGCACGCAGCAATACATCTTCGTACGGTCTGCTTTTATCCCTTTGATATAATACATCTAGAAACTGGTCGCTATAACTTAAATGCCCAACAATGAGCACTAAATCTTTGGACTTCTTCAAAAGACAAACAAATCCTTGCTCAAAGCTTTCAGATTGTCCGTTGAGAAATGCCTTTGACGACCAAGCGGGCGAACTCTGGCAACTCTGCTGTTTACTACAAGAAGTGAGATTCGTATCCGCTCGAGAAAGTGAATAAAATAGCTTTGAAAAGTGTTTTTATAATTCGCGAGTGAATGGTGCATGTAATAAACAAGTGCCGAGAATTATATTTTTTGTATGTTAAACGGCAGGAAGTTGCAAAAATTAGCAAAAATCAGTTTTTAGCTCCCAGTGAATTGTGTTTATTCTGTCCGGTTCGGGAGAAAAAACAAATAAAAGATTACATAGCCGCAATCAATTAATCGCATGATAAATTGCATGCAAGTTATGCTTCCCTCCGAAACGGAGGTCGAGTAAAAACAAAATAAGTGCTAGTGCTGTGCGGTGAAATTAATTGCCTAGTGTTATAAATCACCCACACCTTACTGCCATTGCATGGCAATATCAGCGTTCAGTACAAATCACCGGAGTGTCGAACTGAGCAAAACGGTATTTATTGAATGCGTCGTGCTCCTCCTCTAGTTGATCTACAATCTGTCGAGTGAGTAACAATTCATAAGTGAGATGAACGCACTCACAATGTCAGTGGCGTATATCACCACAAAGTAGTAAAGAATGTCTACGTTAGGGGAGGGCGGGGACAAATGCACCTAGAACGGTAAAAAAAAAAGTTTTGTTATATATATATTTTTTTTGTTTGATGTATTTTTCTTTTTTACTTTTGTACTTTTTTTTTGTAATTTGTTTATATATACATATAGATTTATAGCTTTTATTCTCTGAATTCCATTTTTTTTCCTCTATTTTTTTATTTTATTTTATTTTAAAGCTTGTTGTTGAATCATTGTTTTTTGTTAATTGTGTTAAGTGTGTTATTATCTCTGTTTGTGTTTTTTTTGTGTAGTTAAAGTAGTTAAAGACCAAAGCACTGGGCAAACTGTAACTCTGAAAACCTACAAGAATACTAGCGATAACGTAAAGGCCAAAGACCATTGCGAAAAATCCTAGGATCTTGTGGAGTTAAGAGGACAAAACAACCCTATCATGCTTGGCCAGGCTACAAATCTGTGTTGATAATAGTAAAAAAAAAAAAATCAACAAATACTGGGTCCTAAATAGGATCAAATGCAACCCAATAAAATACAGTTCATTCAAGTTAATCTTCATCATGCAAAGGGAGCTACAGCTGTACTTTGCAAAAGATTTGCTGAGAGCAAACTGGATATTGCTCTTATCCAGGAGCCATGGACAAATAATAGTAGGATATTGGGAATCTCTACAAATTCTTCGGAATTAATATATCATGAAGGGCAGCTTCCACCACGAGCTGCAATTTTAGTAAATGGAAGGGTGAATTCAATTCCAATTACTGAGTTTATAAACCGTGACATAGTTGCAATTATGGTAGAGGTACCTACAACCCATGGAAAAACGGAAATTTGTATTGCTTCGGCATACTTTCCGGGAGACGTGGATGATGTACCACCACCAGAAGTAGCAGCTTTTGTCTCGTATTGTAGAAAGCATAATAAAGCTTTCATTATTGGATGTGACGCAAATGCTCATCATACTGTATGGGCTAGCACAAACATCAATAATAGAGGCGAACACCTTTTGGATTTCATTTCAAAGAATGAAATTGATATATGTAACAGAGGCGATGAACCTACTTTTATAAACGCCATAAGGCAAGAAGTTCTTGACTTAACCTTTTGTAGCCCTACACTTTCGGAAAAAGTTACAAATTGGCATGTGTCAGACGAAGTTTCTTTGTCTGATCACAAGCAAATATTGTTTCAATATGAGGCTGGTCATCAACTCATAGAAACTACAAGAAATCCCAGGAAAACAAACTGGGAGCAATACACCACAAAACTTATATCGGGAATGGACAGTTTAAATGACATTCCAAATTCTCGTCATGGGCTTGAAGAAAGTGCTTCGACACTTTCGAGCATAATAAAACAGGCCTTTCATGACAGTTGCGCACCAAAGAAACGCTCTTCAAATAGAGATGTTCCTTGGTGGAATAGTAATCTGCAAAAATTGCGACATAAAACCCGGAAGCTGTTTAACCGGGCTAAAAGAACACAACAGTGGGAACAATACAAAGAGTCTCTCACAAATTATAACAAGGAAATTCGAAGGTCGAAGAGGATAAATTGGAGGCACACATGTGAAAACATTGAAAGTACTCCAATTGCTGCAAGACTGCAAAAAGTCCTCGCTAAAGACCATTCAATTGGCCTTGGAACTCTTAAAAAAGAAGATGGTTCTTTTACTAAGAGCGCCAATGAAATTTTAGAAACAATGATGGAAACCCATTTTCCGTGTTCTATTCTTGTTTCAATAGAAGACCAAAATTCATCTGTATCGCATACTGGTACTAATGAAATCAGGAGATATAATCATAATGATAATGATTCAACTGAGTTAGAAAGCACCAGGAGTGATACATGTCTTTTGGCCAAAGACATTTTTACGGAGCAAAAAGTTGAATGGGCGATTGATTCCTTTGAACCCTTCAAAGCGCCTGGTAGGGATGGAATTTTTCCTGTACTACTGCAGAAGGGTAAAGAAATGTTAACACCCGTTTTAACTAAATTGTTCCAATTAAGCTTATCGTTAAGCTACATTCCTACCGCTTGGCGAGAAGTGCGGGTCACTTTCATTCCCAAAGCAAATAAGAAGGATAAAGCATCACCTAAATCCTTCAGACCGATAAGTTTATCGTCCATTATATTAAAAATAATGGAAAAAATTATAGACGAGCATATTAAATCGTCATACCTAATTAAAATGCCTTTAAGCAAAAATCAGTTTGCGTATCAGGAAGGCAAATCTTCGGTAACAGCGCTTCACAACCTGGTTACAAAATTGGAAAAATCTCTCGAAGCAAAAGAGATTTCACTTGCTGCGTTCCTCGATATTGAAGGAGCGTTCGATAACACGTCTTATATTTCAATGAAGAATGCTATGACAAAGCGTGGTTTTGACAGATGCATTGTTGATTGGATTGGGGAAATGTTATCAAAAAGAGAAATATCATCAACCCTTGGCAGCTCCTCTATTAGAGTTAAAGCAATGAAGGGGTGCCCACAAGGAGGCGTGCTATCACCTCTATTGTGGTCTTTGATAGTCGATGATCTCCTCAAAAAAATGGAAGCACAAGGCTTCGAAATAATTGGCTTCGCAGATGATATAGTCATATTAGTTCGTGGCAAATATGACAATGTCATCGCTAACAGAATGCAAACTGCCTTGAATTTAGTCTCTTCGTGGTGCGAAAAAGAAGGACTAAATGTGAATCCTTCTAAAACCACGATCGTACCTTTTACGCGGAAGAGAAAAATATCGATAAGTAATTTGAAATTGAAAGGAACTCTTTTGGAACTTTCAGATTCAGTCAAGTATCTCGGTGTATATCTTGACAATAAACTAAACTGGAATCTACATCTTGAGCAAGTAGTTGTTAAAGCTATAAATGCTCTATGGATAACTAAAAAAACATTTGGTAAAAAATGGGGACTAAAGCCGAAAATGATCTATTGGATTTACACGGCGATCGTGAGACCCAGAGTTACCTACGCGTCATTGGTCTGGTGGCCGAAAACTAATGAAAGGTTAGCTCAAAAGAAGCTGGAAAAACTTCAAAGGATAGCTACTCTTTCAATTACTGGTGCAATGCGAAGTACTCCATCTAAAGCGCTAGACACTTTACTATACCTACTTCCATTGCATCACTTTGTTCAATTAGAAGCTGCAAAGAGTCTTTTGAAACTAAAAAGATCTAAAAACCTCTTTGAAGGTGACCTGAGAGGACACCTCAGTATTCAAAAAACAATTAGTATCAACTCGCTAGTCACAAGCAATGGTGATTGGATGAGCAGACGATACAATTTTCAGCGTTCTTTCCAAGTGATCAATCCTGGGAGAAATATGTGGGAAAATGGTGGCCCACAGCTACAACCAGGATCGATCGTTTTTTACACTGATGGTTCTAAATTGAATCACCAAGTCGGTGCAGGTGTCACTGGCCCAGGGATTAATGTATCAATACCAATGGGTAAGTGGCCAACAGTTTTTCAAGCTGAAATTCAAGCAATTTTAGAATGTTGTAGTATCTGCTTACGTAGAAATTACAGGCATTCGAAAATTTGCATAATGTCTGATAGTCAAGCAGCACTAAATGCTTTGAAATCAGCATCATGCACTTCAAAACATGTTTGGGAGTGTATCCAATCACTTCAGCAATTAGCTCGCCGCAATCAGGTGAAGCTGTTTTGGGTTCCAGGACATTGCGGAATTGAAGGAAACGAGCAAGCCGATATGCTAGCAAGACTTGGATCGTCTCATCAATTCATAGGTCCTGAACCATTTTGTAGCATTTCTGGATGTTCTCTCAGAATGGAGTTTAAAGCTTGGGAACAGCAGAAAATAAAATCCATTTGGGAGAACACCACAACTGCGAGGCAGTCTAAGCGTTTTATAAAGCCAAACGTTGCAAACACTCGCAAAATTCTGGAACTTTCCAAAAAAGATATTAGTACTTTAACTGGCCTCTTAACAGGTCATTGTCCGAGCCGGTATCATCTGAAGGTTATTGGAAAACTTCAAGATGATGTATGTCGCTTGTGCGGCATAGATACAGAAGACTCGGAACACTTGTTATGCCGTTGTCCGGCAGTTATAACTAAAAGAATTAGGTTCTTCGACAAAGGGCTAATAGAACCCTTTGATGTCTGGAGGACAAATCCAAATACGGTGGTCCAATTCATTCGAAGTGTGGCACCGTGTTGGGATATCGCTTCTGGTCAAAGTCTGATTATTACCAATACCAATGGTGATACGTCGACTTGACAAAGCTAAATAAAAATGGGGCATATGTCACAATAGATCTATCAACTGGTCGCAGTGACTTAGATACCCAACAAGGAATAAAAAAAAAAAAAAAAAAAAAAAAAAAATCTGGTCGGCGTCAAGTCAGACCGGACCATCTGTTTTTCAAAGATTTCGAGAAAACGTCCTGCACGCACTGAAATTTCAAATTTTTGGCATTATTTTCAGAAATACTATTATTCTTTTATGTAATGACACATCTGCATTAAAATAACGTCGAAAAGTTCAGGTTTAACTAATTCCTCAGCTTATCTTTACCTGCCAAAAAATCGCGTAGTCCACTCTGACTGAACACCAACCATCTAGGGTCTGGGACCATTTGGGCAGGGGACCTATTTTGGGCACTTACTGTTATAAATCAGTCAATTTCAATCCGATTGACTTAAATTTTTGATCGTGGTTAGATACTGTACGTATCTGATCGTGTCCCAGTAATCGGTTAATAATTGACTGAGTTATAGTAGCAAGTGCCCAAAATAGGTCCTCCTGCCCAAATAGCCGCAGACCCTACTTGCGGGTGGCTAGTACCGCGAACTAAACTGGTTGATCGTAGGAGCAAATGATCGTGGATGCTACTTACGTTGTTCGGGGATCTACGGAAGAAGCACATGTCTTGTGGCCGTCAGCGCTCCCTGCCGCTTCTCTCGTCCATCAAGGGATGGGGGACATCAAGAAAGTATTGATCACCGGTGAGAACTGTGGAGAATCATGGATGAGAACGGCTTTTCCGGGAAGCTCATTAGATTGATCAAAGCGATGATGGGTGGTGTAAGAGACTGCGTAAGGGTTTTGGGCGATCTGTCTAGTTCGTTCGAATCTAGCCGAGGATTGCGACAAGATGATGGACTCTCATGACTGCTGTTCAACATTATTGCCCTGGAAGATGTTATGTGACGAGCCGGGCTTAAAAGCCGATGCACGATTTTCACGAAATCCGGCCTATTTGTCTGTTTTGAGGATGACATGGAACATTTGAATCGGTGGCAGAGCTGTAGACACGCCTTAAACGTGAAGCAGCAATGAACGACAGGGCAAGCCTAGGTAGCAATGTTACGATAGAGGAGAACAGTTTCGAGGTGGTGGAGGACTTCGTATACCTCGGGTCCTTATTAACGGCAGACAATAACGTTAGCCGCGAAATAGGGAGGGGCATCATCAGTGGAAGGGCTCCACAAGAATCTGCGGACGAAAAAGATTTACCCTCGCACCAAATGTATCATGCACAAAACGCTGATTAGACCGGTAGTTCTCTACGGGTACGAGACCTGGACTATGGACGAGAGAGACATGCAAGGTGGGCGAACCAGGTACAAAACGATCTGGCAAGTGTGGAACGCGGCCGAGGATGGAGGACTGCAGCCACGAATAGAGTATTGTGGCGATGAATTGTTGATTCAGTTTTATTATGATTGTTATGTAATGCCATATGAATGAAGGACGGGGTGGAGGTGGCTTTGGTGTTTGTAATGATACCGTACACAGTGGCGGAATATTAGGTAAACCTCCATTATGAAGGGGTGCTCGGGGGACACGACCAGATCATCGTGTCAAGCAAGGCCTAGTGAGCGGACGTTGCCGGGAGCGGGAGGAGGTGGTTTGATGTTTGACGGATTTCGCGCCAACTCGAACAAATGTTGGCAGCACCCTCTCAGATTACAACGAAACTTTCTTGGTGTGTAGACCTTGCCCAGATAAGCCACTTTGCATACTCATTTTTCTAATTTTTTTTTCTCGACTGACTTGAAAAGGGCTAAACTTTTTTTATGGATTTTTTAAAAATGTTTTTAATCAAAAAATGACTACTCCTACAAAAAAGTGTTGTATGGATGATTATCACAAAATAAGTCAAATTTTAAGAAAAAAATACTGAAAAAAATCCAAAATGAGCCCTACACTGAAAAAAATCATTTCTAAAAATTCAAAGTTGATTTAAAAAAAACACCATTTTTGATTTTGATGAAATTTTGTCTCAAGACAGGTAATTATGTTCCCTACCAACCGTCCATACATCACAAGATAGGCACTTTTAAGGAAAAAAAGTTTTTCTAATAAAAACTTTTTCTTGTTCGAATGATTTTTTTTTCAGTGTATTTTGTTATCAACAATAAAACCAGTGAAGGCCATAACAATCCCAGAATCCAATGAAACTCAATTTTCTAGGAGATTTTGTGTTATTTATTCAATCATTTGGAAGGGTTTTCCTATACATAAAAAACTTCAAAATATTACAAATGTATTTTCTTAGGAAATGTAATATTTGATCGCAATATGTATTGAAGTGCACTTTTAAATATACAATTATTTATAATTATGAATTTTTCAAATATATATATATGTGTCTTAGAGCCAATTTCAAACATGTTCTTTTCTATTTTTTTCCGATCATACTAAATATGTTTGGTTCATCTTCTGAATTAGAATACCTGTTTGCCTTTACTTTGTCGCCAGGAATAGGCAAAAAACTATGGAATTTCTGAGTGCCTGGTATTGTTTTGGCGTTATTATATATTTCTTCGAGATCTTCTGACATTTTAATGTACTGTTCAGTGGATACGTAACAGAAATTTGATTTAGTTATATTTTTATCTGTCTGTACAACTGCCCAGTTATATAACTCTCGTGGAGTTGTTATGGTATTTCCATAATCTCGAGCAAGACTTGCTCTCTTTGCCATTCGCTTGAGAGTGCCACCAATACATGGGTCCATCACATGGACCTTTACCGTGGGACGTTGCAAAAAAATGCCATTCTGCTCTTAATGCATGCTTTGACTGGAATCTACATAGACTAGCAAAGTTCTTCCGATATGATAATGAAGCTAACATTTACAAGTTTATTATCTTTCATATAGTAAATTCCAAATGGGTGTATTGTTGCTTGCGAGTTGTTCCAATGATATCCTTGAGCAGCGTTTTGAATTATGAATGAATAGTTTTCAGAGAAATCACAAATCGCAAGAATTTCATCATCCTTTAATGTATCTTTTTTATTTCTGAGAAATGATGATTGTTGTTTATGAATAAAGTCGTGTGTTATAAGTTTGTCAATTTTATCAACAAGATACGGAACAAATTCATCAACAGGTTTAATAATCGTTTCTAAATTACAGCGATCAGTATTCAACCACTGCTGAAATATAATCTCTTCTTTGTCATTTGATTCTAATATCAATGTAAGTTCCTCTTCAATGTGTTCATTACAAGCACACTTTTCACAAGCACGGAAAAAGCAATTATCTGTTCTGGTGGAAATATCGCAAAGCATTTTTTGTATTATTTCATCTTGTGACACAATTCTTATACTGTTGAACATTAAATTTACATTTTCATGAATAGTACATATGCATACATTATGTATACCAGTAGAATCAAGTAAAATACAATGCTTTGGTCGCAACTGTGTAAATACTGTGAAACCAATATTCACAGTTTTGTACATATCTACAAAAATCATATAAGCCTCTTTGAGCGACATCATCAAAAGTCGTTTTTGAACTTGTTGTTTTTTTCCATTTCGAACCTCAGAAACAAAATCATTTGTTCCTGGCATTGGCCTGCTGATATCATTATCATCAAAAAATTCTCTTACTATTTGTTTTGTATCGTCATCAATACCATGCCCCCTTCTTTTTTCGGTGGTACAAAGAATACCCCGTTCATAAACAAGATCCTTCACCTGCCTCGCCATATACATTGGTGCGTTAAACTCTCTTGTGATTTTATTTACCGACCAAGACTTAGGAAGTACAGATAGTATTTTAATCTGTTCGCTTCTGTCAGTTGTAGGGTGATTGAACTTATCCTTTAACTGCATAATTATCTCGTCATACGCCTCCACTTTGCCAACATCCGTTGAATCTATTCCGAAGATATTTTTTCGAACTGCTTTCGTAATCTGCAATGATTTGTTTATGCGATATTCCATACTTCTCATGTTTCTAGATGAGATTGGCGATAAACTCAATGTTTCAGCAATGGTATTAAACTTCTCAATATTATGGGGACCCTGTAGTTGATCTGTTGACGGAATTGACTCTAATGATGGAATAGATGGTACCATATCTGTAAGATAAAAGTTAAGGTTAACAATATAATAATGAATGCAGTGGAAAGTTAATGATAGTTATTTATGCAACGAGTTGCAAAAATGATTTTTTTTTTCGCACAAGTAGTACATTTATCCAACGAGGCTTGCCGGGTTGGATAAATACGAAGAATACTGAAAAATGTAGTTTTGCAACGAGCTGCAAAATGAGTTATATAAAAGAAGCTAACACGTTGAAGGCTTACTTACCCAGCTCATGTTCGATTTGTTGACCACTCGTTGACGGTTCTGGTTCTGGAACATCATGATGTTGCTGCCCACTAAATGATGGTTGCATAGTTTCGTCGTTTCCATCCGATCGGCGTTTTTTCGTATTCGGGCTTCTGTTGTGACTTATCAATCCACGACATGACTCACAAATACTCATCGATTCGTCGATTTCATGTGTATATCCCATGGAATGAATTTTATCTATCAATCTTAATGACATGCCCCGTAGATTATGACGGTTGCACTTTGGATTGTTTATTTTTGCACTGCACTTGAATTTGTTGAATTTTGATTTATACGATTGATCCATTACTTTTCAGAACTGCCTTTAATAACCAAAGAGAAGTAACACGTTGAATGATACCGATTCATTTTCTTGTTTTGTTCATATTTGCTTTAGGTACAACTCTTGATTTGTTTTTTTTTTCGATTAGGTAGTTCGAATCTAATAAATAGCCTTACCTAATATTAGGTAAGAACATGGGGTAGAAACGTTTGGGTAGAAATTACAGCAGAACGTATGAAATACGTGTTCTAATTGTATATTGTTTTGTACTTCTAGAGTGCTGCTGCGTGAATATGGGTGCATTGCATTGTCGCATATGACACAATAAGTTTCATTGCATTTTGAGATTACTAGATAACCTTCACTGGTTTAGTTTGTTTTAAAAAAAAAAGACACTGAAAAAATAATAATTTGGACATGAAAAGGTTTTTGTTAGAAAAACTTTTTTTCCTTAAAAGTGCCTATCTTGTGATGTATGGACGGTTGGTAGGGAACATAATTACCTGTCTTGAGACAAAATTTCATCAAAATCAAAAATGGTGTTTTTTTTAAATCAACTTTGAATTTTTAGAAATGATTTTTTTTCAGTGTAGGGCTCATTTTGGATTTTTTTCAGTATTTTTTTCTTAAAATTTGACTTATTTTGTGATAATCACCCATACAACACTTTTTTGTAGGAGTAGTCATTTTTTGATTAAAAACATTTTTAAAAAATCCATAAAAAAAGTTTAGCCCTTTTCAAAAGTCAGTCCAGATAAATTTTGAAGAAACTAAGTATGCAAAGTGGCTTATCTAGTCTTGGTGTACATACCCAGAAAGTTTCATTGTAATCTGAGAGGGTGCTGCCAACTCCGAATACGATTTGGGGCGAAATTCGTCGTTTGTATTTGGACAGCGAACTAGCAGAGACCTTACTGCCAAAACCTCACTTGGCCGGGGGATACTTCTGCCTCACGGGTATGCCGTGTGGAGATTCCTAGGTCGCGGTTAACTACATGCTCGATGAATCGTAGCCGAATTTCGTGAAATTCGTGCTCAGTTGTTGAGCCCGGCTGGCCACATAACACCTTCCAGGGCAATATTGAACAGCAGACATTAGAATCCATCACCTTGTCGTGGTTCCTGGCGAGATTCGTACGACAGATCGCAGAAACCCTTACGCAGTATTTTACACCGTCCAACACAACTTTCATCAGTCTAGTAAGTATCCCGGAGAAGCCGTTCTCGTCCATGATTTTCCATAGCTTTGCGCGGTCGATACTGTCGCATGCCACCTTCAAGTTGATGAAAAGGTGGTGCATTGAGGCCTGATATTAGCGGCATTTTTTGGAGGATTTGCCACACGGCGAAGATTTGATCCGTTGTCGAGCGACCGTTCGCGAAGCCAGCTTGTTTACTTCCCACAAACTATTTCACTTTAGGTAAGAGATGACGGAAGATAATCTGGGATAATACTACGGTGGAAGGTCACCGAAATTAAATAAAATGAAAATTTACTTTTTTACCGAGTCAAGTATTATGCGACGCACTCGCTCGTTTTTAGTCGTAGTTAATCGACACAGACGTCGTCGTCGTCGTCGACTCAAATGACAACATTTGCGACAGAACGCGACACATTCGCCATATCGTAGGTACATGACTCGCACTCGAGCTTTGTTTTTGGAAAAGTGGCAACACAAACAAGTGGAAAATTTATGCATTTTATTCGAGCGTACGGATGACGGGTTGCCCAAGCAGCGGGAACCCAATTTAGAATGTGGGTGACACATGTGTCGTTATTTTTGGAACTCGTATCAAAACATGTGCGGGGATGAGCAGAAGTGCGCCGTTCGACTCGTGTCCGACACACTAGGCACTTGTTAGGCGCGGATTTATCCGGCATGTCGCAGTTTGAATTGACAGTCCGCGTTCTGTGTGTGCGGGAAAGCTCTTTCACATATTTGCCACCTGATTGGATCCAAACCAAAGACGGGAACGACGTTAGCAGCTAATTGCAGTATTTAAGTCACGCGTGGCTGAATTGCGTGTTCCCTAATTTGCACATTTTCTTTTGTCGGTAAATGTCAACGGGAGAAATGGCTTGTGCAATTCGATGTGAGACCGCAGAACAAACGTATGTTTCATTAATGGGTAGCGGGGTAAAATGAGTCCTTTTTTGAAATGTTGATATTAGCCCCACAAAATCTACATCAGCTTCGCCTTCGAGTATAGTAAAAGCAGTCAACAATAACGCGGCCGAGAGTACCATCGGATACGTGGAATGGGGTCGACGGAACGAATAATTTTATCAGCACAGATCGAAAAACGAGTGTAAAATTCTGTGGCATATGATGCACATGATTGGAGCGTGGGATATCACAGAAGTTTACATGGCATATTAAAAGTCATAAAATATCATGTAAACTTCCATTATATGTCATGTAATTTAGCATGACTCTGTGTGTTTACATGACATATAACACAAATTTACATGATATATCATGTAAACCATTATTACACTAAGTTTACATTACTAAACTGAAGTTTACATGACGTGTAAATCTCATTATTTTTATCTGTGAGGAGTGCATAGCGACTTTGGAGGAGAAGAATGCAGCGTGAATGATAATGCTGCAGTATGGAACCCAGCAGAATGTTGAACGCTACAAACAGAAGCCGCGAAAAACGCTGATGCATTTTCACAACCACCGACAGAGAAAACTCAATCTGCGGTTAAAATGCATTGGTAAGGGATCAACTCCAATGGTTCAGTGTGACGGTCGTCATGTGATATTGGAAGGTGATAGTCTTTGGCTAAAAAGATTTTCGAACTATTTATTTCTAAACTATGGAATCGAATCGAAACTATTGAAAAATAAAATGTTCACTAGATCAGGCAGTTTATAAATAGGCTATGTGTCATTTGAAATATTTTATTTCCTTTTGAAATGCAGCATGACCAAGAGCCATCTAAACATTACTTGGCGACCATAACAAGTTTTATACATGACGACCATAACAGGTTTGATCTTCACTGTATGTGGTGATCAGGTATCAGGTATCAGTAGGTCGGCTCTAGAGGCACGTTCTCCTCCATTCGGGAAATTTGTGCCATCGCCATGAACACGAGCCTATTCATCATTTACCTGACGGAGAAGGGAAGGAAAAAGGATAGGACATGGGAAAGGACAGGTAAGGGAATAGGATCGTCATACTCGCAAAAGCGTACCACAATGGGTTCACATAGCGTCCTGAAAAGGACACTGTAATAACGCATAAGCGTGCCACAATGGGTTCGAACAGCGCCCTGAAAAGGGCACTGTGATAATGCATAAAGCGTAAAGAGAGCCTATAGCTCTTTACCACAGCGGGTCAAGAACAACAGAACGTCCTGAAGATTCAGGTTTCTGAAGTCAGTTTCACTTAATAAGTGTTTCCCGAGTACTCGGAAACGCAATTGCGCAAAAACTGGACAGTTACATATTAAATGATACGAAGTTCCATAATCGGATTCACAGCTATCACATGCAAATGAATCAGCTTGCTGAATATTCGCCATGTGATAACTGAGTCGGCAGTGGCCAGTCAATGCTTTGACCAGCATGCTGCAATTCTGCTTTGACAGATTTGTAAGATACTTAGCCACCCTTGGAGATGGCTCAGTACAATACAATTTGGTTTGACGACATGACTCCAAACTATTCCAGTATTGTTTGTGCTGAGTGGCAGCCCAGGTGTCAATCCGAAGCTTCACCCAACACTTGGATACCGGAATAGCTGGCTCAGGGCCAATGAAGTCATGTGATGCTCCAGTGCGAACTAACTCATCAGCCAATTCATTTCCAGCGATGGAGGAATGGCCAGGTACCCATACAAGGTGAACAGCGTTTGCTGAATTCAGCTCCTCAATTTGAGCTCGACAAGCGATAACTATCTTCGACCTGGAGTTGGCCGAAGCAAGTGCTTTAATAGCAGCCTGGCTATCTGAACAGAAGTATATTACTTTGCCCATTACGTGCTGCTGAAGTGCTGATTGCACTCCGCACATAAGAGCAAAGATTTCGGCCTGAAAAACGGTGCAGTGTCTGCCAAGTGAATAAGACTGATACAGCCTTAGCTCACGATAATAAACACCAGCACCTGCTCGACCTTCGAGAAGGGAGCCATCAGTGTAACATACGATGCCGTCTGAAATACTTCTCTCCAGATAACCAGATGTCCACTCTTCCCGGGAAGGGAATTTCGTGGAAAATGTCCTATATGGAAAATTACAAGCAATTGTAAGATCACTTGGAGCAAGGACAACTTTGTCCCAATTCACCAAAAGTGGAAACAACGAGGTGTGTGTTGAACTGCGGTTCACAGGAGTTTCCTCTAGTAAACCGAGTACCCATAGGCGGTAAGTGCAAGAAAGTGCTTCTTGTTTGAGATGAATGTGTAGTGGGGCAACGTCAAAGAGAACTTCGAGAGCTGCCGTGGGAGTTGAAGAGAACGCTCCAGACATCGCCATTAAGCACATCCTTTGGAGATGGCCTAACTTTGATTGGACCGTTCTCACTTCGCCCTTTTGCCACCACACAAGGCATCCATAGCCCAATATTGGCCGAACAACAGTTGTGTAGATCCATTTGATATACTTGGGTTTTAGACCCCAAGTTGTACCAAAGGTTCGCCGGCATTGCCCGAAGGCCATACAAGCTTTCTTGATTCTGAACTCAACATGAGGTGTCCAGGAAAGCTTGGAATCAAGAATGACTCCAACGTACTTTACCTGTTCAGTCACATTGATTTCAGAATCAAAGAGACGTAAAGTTCGAACACCATTACGGTTGCGCTTTTCCGTGAAAAGAACAAAAGATGTTTTACTCGGATTTACCGAAAGGCCATATTGGCGACACCAACCCTCAACTACCTGAAGAGCGTTTTGCATCAGGTCGAAAAGGGTGCTGATGCACATACCGACTAACAATGTTAGGTAGTCGTCGGCAAAACCATAAGTAGGAAAACCGCTATTATTGAGTTGCCTCAATAGCGTATCTGCTACGAGATTCCATAAAAGTGGTGATAAGACTCCCCCTTGGGGGCATCCACGAACACTCAATTTCCTAATCGCCGCTTGACGCAATGTCGAGAAGAGATGTCGGTTTTTGAGCATTTGGTGAATCCAGTTGGAAATCATTGGAGATATACCATGACCCCGTGCGGCTTCCAATATGGCATCGAAAGGCACGTTGTCAAAGGCACCCTCGATATCTAAGAAAACACCCAAGCAGGATTGCTTTTGAGCGAATGCCTTCTCGATATCGTAAACAACTTTGTGTAAAAGAGTCACAGTGGACTTTCCAGATTGGTAAGCATGTGGGTTCACATGAAGAGGCACATTGGCCAGATGAACATCACGGATGTGATGATCGACTATGCGTTCTAAGCATTTCAGAAGAAAAGAGGTCAAACTGATAGGTCTGAAGCTCTTTGCTTCTTCATACGACGCGCGACCCACTTTCGGAATAAACTTCACAGTAATATCCCGCCAGGATTTGGGAATATACCCTGTAGCAAAACTGCAAACAAGTAGTTGTTTCAAAACATGTTTGAAATGATCAAATCCCTTCTGAAGCAAAATAGGATAAATCCCATCTGCCCCAGGAGATTTGAAAGGAGCAAAGCTATTAAGTGCCCATTCAATCGATTCTAAAGTTATGATACTCCGAGCCGAAGCGAAAGAATCATAACTACAAGAAAAGACATCAGGTTCATCCGAAGATGTAATATCCACACATCCGGGGAAGTGTGTACTGAATAAACATTCTAAAACTTCCTCATCAGAGGAAGTGAAATCACCATTTGGCAAACGAAGTTCGTTCACTTGAAAATCCTTAGATTTTGCAAGGATTTTGTTCAATCGACTGGCTTCACTCAGACTGGAAACATTTGTACAAAGGTTTTTCCAGCCGGATCGTTCAGCAGACCGAAGAGCTTTCTGGTAGGCCTTACGAGCCGACCTGAAAGCCTCCGATCCAGCCGAACGTCGTCTGTTCCAACTCTTTCTACATTGTTTCCTGAGCTTCGCCAGATCGGAGTTCCACCAAGGGGTTCCTCTCGTGGTCTTCACAGACCGCAAAGGGCAGGCTTCTTCAAAAGCTTCCATGATGAAGGCCGTTGTAGTATCAACGGCATCATCTAAATCACTTGGAGTGTCAATTGATGGTGAGTATCCATGAAATTTGGCTGCAACCAAATCGGTAAAGAGATCCCAGTTGGTTGACCGGGGATTCCTGAAACGCAAAGTTTGCGAAGTAACATTCACATGTTCAAACAAGATGTAACGATGGTCAGATAAAGATTCTTCATCTGACACATGCCAATTGGTCAGCTCATGACTAATTCTGCTAGAGCAAAGCGTTATGTCTAACACTTCCTCTCTACCAGATACCATGAAGGTTGGGCGGTTGCCTATGTTAAGTAATCCAAGATCTGTACTACTTAAGTATTCCATCAAACTGGAGCCTCTCAAATTGATGTCTGAGCTGCCCCAGATTATATGGTGAGCATTAGCATCACTACCAACAATTAGCGGAAGGCCTTTTGAAGTGCAGTATGCAATGACTTGCTTGAAAGCATCCGTAGGGGACGGTTCATCATGCGGTAAATAAACCGAACAATAAACGTATTTCCTGTTGAGGTTTCCAACAGATACATCTATTGTGATAGCACATACATCTCTGGTAGTTAGTTCAGAGATGAGTGTAGCAACGATTGCGTTGTTGACAAGCACACATGCTCGAGGCATGACACGTGAGTTTGCCATTTCATTTTTACTGAAAGTAGCAAACACCGGATTCACAAGGTTTCCTAAATAGAAATTCCCCTTACGAAAGTAAGGTTCTTGGACTAACGCCACTTGGGCTGTACCAATTTGCATAAGTCTACAAAGATTGATCGTTGCTGTTCTTTTGTGCTGAAGATTGATCTGAGCTATCCTAACCGTAGCCACTACCCAAACTAGGCAGGATTAAACTCTTAACAATCACAGCACAAATAAGAACAGCAACAATAAAGCCAGATCGGTATCGATTTGAGTGCGCCAAAGGCGAGGATTCACAGAATACACTGTGTAAAACGCATAATGCGAAACCATATAGGTGAAAATTTAAACTAATTAATAACATCTTCATAATCCCGCCCTTATTCAGCCTCAAGTATGAGATTGAAGAAGGGCAGCTGATTGTCTCGGAGAAACACAAGGTCCACCGCGCTATTGCTCCGGTTAGCACAGTAAGGGCAAATACTGTGGAGGGTGCCCTGGTACTCCACAGGCTCCGTTTGCGATTAGGTTTTTATAAGACCCCCCTAACCATTCATTCCTAGGCACGGTAAGCATAAAGCCGCATCACACCATGAATTAGGGGTCACCTGTTGGTGGATTCTTACCACCGGAACAGGCGGTCCGTAGTGTTATTCTTAGCCAATTGAGATTATCGCTACCGACACTACACAGCTATCTAGGCTGATCGAGAAAAGAAGTTAATATTGATGATCAACTTCATACGGGCTCGAACAGCCAAGTTCGCCAACAGTTTATAAATAGGCTATGTGTCATTTGAAATATTTTATTTCCTTTTGAAATGCAGCATGACCAAGAGCCATCTAAACATTACTTGGCGACCATAACAAGTTTTATACATGACGACCATAACAGGTTTGATCTTCACTGTATGTGGTGAAGTTGAGGCCTTATCTGCGTACCGAACTGCTTAACTCCGAGAAGAGGAAGTGACTCCTTAGCGTTTCAAGAATCTAGGAATTTCGCAATGGTTCTCTCCAAGATTTCCTCCAAAGTTTTATTCAAAAGATGCAACACCAGAAGACATTTTTAACAGAGATATGCAAATTATTTCAGAATATTCTCAAGAGGTTCTTCAGTAAATTATTTAAGGGCTTCTTCAGAAGTTTCTCCAGCTATGCCTCCTGGAATTGCTAGGGATTTTTTTTTTCGGAAAATTCTTCAGGGATTCTGTTCAAAAAGTCCTTTAAAGATTATCCCAGCAATACCTCTAGAATATCTTACTTTGCGATTTACATAACAATTTTAGGAAATTCTTATATAAATTCCTACAAAGGGTTCTTCAGTTCTTCCGGGTGTTCTTTCAAAAATTCCTTGAAAAGACCTTTCTTTTTATTTATTTTTTTCAGTTGTTCTCTAAAGATTTTCTCCAGAAGTTTTTTGTTGTTTCTGTAGGGTTTGCTTCAGGATCATTCTTAGGGTTTTTGTACTTATCTTTTCGGAAATTGAATTAGAAACAAGAATTTCATTTAGAAATTTCCAAAGGTACCGACGATTTTTTTGATTCCTTCATAGATTTTACGATTTTTTAAGGTTTTCTGTGCGATTTGGAATTATTTCCGAAAGAATCTCTGTATGATTTTTAAACATTTTCAGATTGATGTATCTAGAAGCTATGTTTATAGAAATTTCGGAGAGATAATCCGTGGAAAAAATCTTAGAATTATCCTTAGAGGAAATTTCAGAGAAATTATCTCCTAGATATATATGGCGAAATATTTGGAAGAAATTATAAATCAATCCCTGCATAAACCTCTGCTGAACCTTCTGGAGGAATACCTGGCTGAATTACTGAAAGCAATCATGCAAGAACCTGTGGGAGAATTCCTGTAGAAATTCCTGGACACAAAAACTTCTGCGGGAATTTTGAATAAAATCAATTATAGAATAAACATCTAGAAGACTTATTGAAGGAATACCAGTACGAATTTGATAAGGAATCACTGGAAGAATCAAAGAACAAGTCCTTGAAGGAATTTCTGAAGGTTTCCCTTTAAAACAATCTTAAGGAATCCCTGGCAAAAAAATCCTTAATATTCTCTAAACAAATCCATAGAAGAATTTCTAAAATTATCCAAGGAAGAATTTCTGAAACAATTCCTTGGTGAAATTTCTGGAAAAACATTTTAGTAAATATCTAAAAAAAAATCCCTGAAGAATTATCTTAAAGTATCCTCGTAGAATTTGTGAAGAAAACTTTTTGAAACAATTTATGGAACAACTTTGAAAGGAATTCAAAGAGAATTTCGTAAAGGAACCATAGGACAAACTCGTGGAAGAATAACAATGAGTTATTCCTCTAGAAACTGCAGAGAAATTTCTCAAATAATTTTTTTAAGAATTTTTGAAGGATACTTTGGGAGAATTTCTGAAGGCGAATGCACAAAATTTTCCTAAAAAAAAACTTGAAGAAATTTCTAAGACATTCAAAAGGTTTGATTTAAGGAATTCGTAGATGATTTCCTGAATGAATTCTTGTACGGATTTCTGAAAGAAATGGTGGAAGAATTTCTGAGGAAGTTTCTGGAGTAATTTTTCTTGAAACTTCGAAAGGAAATTCTGGAGAAAATTCTAAAGAAATCCATGGAAGATGTACTAAAGAAACTTCCAAAAGGAATCCGTGGAAGAATTTCTGAAAGAAATCTCTGGTGAATTCTTTGAAAAAGTTAGGAATCTCCGGAAGATTTAGGGAAGTCTTTGAGAGAATTTCGAAAGGAATCCTTAAAAAATGTCTCGAAAGATTTTCTAATGGAATTACTAGAAGAATTTCTAAAGCTTACATTTCAGCAAATGAAGCATTTTGCACCGTTATCCCCTACTGTGAATAGAGAAAGAGTTTTTGTTGGTCACGTATAGCTGGTATATGAATTAAGCATAATTTAAAGAAATCATACATCACATTTATTCCTGAATCAACAACCGTGTGCAATTAAGTGTTGATTCTGTAGGCAGATTACATGCACATTGAACACATTTGTGTGGAGGGAACGCGAGGAGAGCCGTGCATAAATTTCCCACCCCAGAACAAACCAGCAGCTGCTAGCAGCACGGTAATGATGCACTTGTTGATACACTAATCTTGCCAATATCGAATGAATATTTGACGAGTGGGTTTGCTATGGTAATCAGTTGGTGGTGATTATAAGGCTCAGCTGGTGACAGAGAGGTTTACACTGACCGCATTATTCATGACAATCGTATACACATGAAATGGATTATCTGACGGCGGCAGGGAAATGGGGTAATCCTTATGAAACTTACCGAGACCTGGTGAACTCGAGTTCAATTTGTTTCGTTTATGGTGTCAGACAAGATTATGATGCAAACGAAACAAGTTTTGGAATATGTACAATGTTTTCCTGTACAAACTTTATTTGGTGTTAAAATAATCTCCACTATCATAATAATCTATCACAAAATTTTACCTTCATTTTTCAATTAAAAGTAATGATAACTCAGATCGTTCTTGAAGACAGGAACCAATTTCAAATCCTCATATTAAAAAAGAGAGATTCAAATTTTCCTCTTCAATCAGGCTTAAATCTTCAAATTTTTCATCATAATTATGTGCAGCTCTATTCACAGGATCATATAAAATCTGACGGATCTCATTTAGACTGATAAATTTCCATCATTTCCGCTTGGCCTATACAAATATTCCCAACCTTCGGACTTATCCATCGTACCCCACCACCTTATCCTCATTCTTCTTTCCATCGCCGAGCAAAAGGAAAGCATCAATAGATTTGCAAAGGAGAAGCAATTTAGAAAATCTTACGGACGACCGTTCGATTATTCCTCCTGGGAATAAGGTTCATATCGTGTGCGCGCGCGTTTTCTCCCGGCTGCACTTTCCGCGGGCAGGCAGCAATTACCTACGTAGCTACCTACTGGATGGAACATAAGCCAAAGAGCACGTCTCGCTTCACTAGGTGTGCTCCACCGACGAAACGGCGACGACGACGTTATCCTTGCGGTATCCGTCTTCTTGCTTGGTGGCCTACTTCCTTCAGTTGGTTATGGCAGGCGGGCACACAAATCCTCCATGAGCTATGTTGTCGTCGTCGTCGTCGCCGGTGGGAAACAGCAGCGCGTACAATGCGAGTAGGTAAAGCCAACGCAATCTATCACTTGGCGATATTGCTGAGACATCCAGCAGGTTGTTCCACAATAAATCGTGAACCATGTCGTAGATCTACATCTCTTGCAGAAAGTGTAAGTTTAATTAAAATTGGCAATTTTGCGACCATCGCGAAAATTGATAGTTTTTTTTTATATTTGTCACACACACACAGGTAGTTCGGAAGTTTACATACATATCCTACTATACATATTGGCTATATGGCAAATGATGCTCTAGAAAAATTAGGACTTTTCAATATTGCAGTCAAATATAAAAACTAATGAATAGGTAGGTGCTGCAACTTTGAAGACAAAAGTCAAACCTACTCGTGAGTTGGAAGACCGAGTTGAAAAATATCCATCATCCTGGGGTTCTCAAACTTTTCTAGTTTGCGACCCACTTTGGATTTTAGTAGAATTTGGCGACCCACCAGTAACTTTTTCCACAAGAAAAAGTCAAAATTGGGTTGGGACAGTTTTTTAAATCCTTTTTCTCGCTTTCGTTGTTTTTGTACCGAAAGTGTTCAAGACATTCCAAGCTTTTTTTTTTAATTTACAGTGTTGTTTTCGTTTTCTGAAAATAGTCAAAATAAGGTTTAAATGCCAAATAAATTTGCTTCCGTAAACCTTGTGTCCTAAGAAATTGAGATAAGTTAGTACGTTTCTCATAAAAGTTGAACCATTCCGGTTTCATGTAATATACGGAACTGCATAGATTTTTAAGAATTTTGTTACACATTTTAGAAATCAAGAAAACATTAAATTTCCCAAACGTCTTTGAATTTTCTTTCAAATGCAGGCACAATGCGTTGTCACTTAAAATCACGTGTTTTTATCGTGTTTTCTCGTGTATAACTTTTGAGTACATTGATCAGATTGGGCAGCACGCCATATTTATGGCGAGAATTTTAAGAATTATAGTACTGCTGGATAATTAGATAAGTCCTTACAAACATTTATATCTTCAGTTTTAATCCTTCATACACATTTATTTTACTTATTCCATAGGGGTCACTTAGGTTCTGATTTTGGAAAAAATGTTTATATTCAGTAATATTTTATTCAAAGTTTAGCTTTACCGAAGTTCTTAAAAATATACATATGCTTTGGTAGACATAACCGTTCGATGGTTTGTTATCTAAATTCAGTAATTTTCTGCTAGATTTTTGATATCTCGATTCAAGCACTAATCCAACTTAATAGTTGCAAAAACCTTGTTGAGCATACGTGATTTTTAACTTTGTATGTGTTTTTAAGAAGCTCTTATGTGACATTTTTAGAAAAATACCTAAAAATTCAAATTTCACCAAATAGTAAATCGTAAATAACTCTAAAACGGATAGAAAAAACGCAATGCTGTCTTCGGCAAAGTTTTTCCTCATAAAATTTCCTATCTTTTTATGGAAATTGTTTTAAATTAGCATTAGGTTCAGATACTTTTTATGATGGGTAAAATGCACAGTACATCAAAAAATGACAAATTTTAGTAACTTCAAAAAATCAGAATCAAAAAGTTACCTGCAAAACATGTCGTTAATTATTTTTTCTAAGAAGTTTGGATCCATATCAAGCTGTAAAAAATATAAAAATAGTGGGTATTGCCAATTTTTATACGGTAAAAAATATTTGTATGAAATTTATTACGAAAAATGACCATTTTTCAAAAATCTCGCTGGGGCGACCTCTAAACGTCATTTCTGAAAGTTGCCGTCATACAAAAGTTTGTTTCTAACACCCTTAGCTATCATTTGCAGAGTGAGCCCCCCAAACTTTTTGACTATGTGCAATTTTGGGACAACCTACTCATCATGCTTCCAGGTGGTTGTACGAGATCACCCACGTGTTCCATCAAGCTAGACGCAAAACTTAAATCAAGTAAGCTGTGCTATAACCGTCACAGTTTTTCAAGCTCATGACGTGGAAACACAGGTTGTTGCCCACACAATTGCATTATGATTCATAACGCAACCCAAATGAGTTGCATTATGAATCATAATGCAACTACTTTCTATAGTAAGGAAAAGTAGGCCAGAGTTACACTAAAACGGCAAGTATAAAATGCAATATTATAGTGCCAAGTTGCAAAAACTCATTTTCAGGACAGACAATTTGAAGAGATTCTTAAGTTTACTGGAATCCTAAACATCCTGATAATAAATTTCATCGTTCTAGAATCGATTCTAGAATGAAGAATAGCTACAGCGTTCTGTATGCTTCGGACTATAACTCATAATACAGAAGTTTGGGAAAATTAAGGGGAAAACTAAGAGTTTTTGTTAGTTTCTCTGACATAAGCTAAGAAAGTTAAGGTAGATATTTATTACAAACCTTCGCGACCCACTAACATCAGCCCGCGACCCACCAGTGGGTCGTGACCCATAGTTTGAGAAACGCTGTGTTAAGGTAACTGAAATATGCCTGAAATTACAATTCATTGTAGTAAATTCAACTAAAAGCGTAGTCGTCTCAACAACAAAATATTGTTAATTTTTCCTGGACACGCATTTTACAACACAGTGTGGTTAAAAATACAATGCTCGTTTGTTAAATTAAGATATTTTTAGTAATGTTAACTGCACTGCTAGTCAAGTTGACAGTGTTATAGTAGAATTAACTGGAAATTGTTGTCGGTTGAGAATCATAGGTACGGTTAGTAATTTTACTATGGAATCGGTAGTCTCACCAACAAAATTTATTTCAGTGTACCAGGATTTCGTCGATTCAGATGAGGAACAGTAGCGGAGATAGTATACATTCTCATCTCACTCCAGTAAAGACCCGGATGGGATCGGACTAGACACCGTTCTGCAGTACCTTGCACGAAAATGCCCTGTACTGTGCTTCAATGAGGCCGATGATTTTATCAAAGACCACACTGCGCCTGAGGGCTCCCCACATATTTTCGTGATTGAGACGGTCCAGGGTGCCCTGACTGTATGCGATAATTGGCGGCGCATCATGTTTTTTTTTTTTATTCTTTACTGCTTAACCTTATTAACAGCTCCATTGCACTAAGGGGATTCAGGCGGCCAAAAATCGAAAATTGACTTTATTCAATTTGAGATTCAGGTTCAGTAGTTGGAAGTAGACCACTTGAACCAATCAACCCTAGAATATTAGTTTGCTAATTTCTATACTTATCGAGATATTGGCAGCAGAATGAGACCATTGCCAATTTTTGGTAAAATTAATGAAATGTTCAACTTAGCATATTTTCGGCTTAAATGAAAAATGTCAAACTTTTAAAGTAGTTTCTAAAAGCTTGCTTATAAACCTTTCGAATGACGTATCAGACGTAGAAATGTTGATTGTAAAACTATTAAATGATGCAACATCAAAAAATTATTTTTTTCCCATACAAACCGTTCCATACAATAAAAGTTTCGCTGAGTTTCGCTTCGGGACTACTTCTATGTCTTTGTTTAGGATCCCTGGGAGGCATTGAAATCAAATTTGGCTGCTACTAGCTGCTATTCTGCAATTCCAATCATGTTGTCGGCGATGATTGAGATATTGCTACATAAAATCACCCTATTGTCCATTAAATTCCTCTGAAGAAACATTTGGTCGTCATGGCCACTTTTATCGGTAGATCAATCATAGTGCAGTCTGAATCTGGTCTTGGATCTCTTAGCAAAACGTGTTTTACGAATTGGAATCCATTTTGTAAATAGAAACAGAAAACCTTAAATGCCTAAAAGTATGCAATGCCCTTGTAATCTCATGCTGTTTGAAACTGTCGTGTTGAAACAACCTGTTCAACATGTTTTTCATATTTTTCAGGCATAAACCCTACGAATAGGAGCAAGACATTATAAAAATGACGCGAAAATATTGTTGGCCACCTGTTTGTATGGAGCCGCCCCATAGTGCATTGTCCATGTGGGCACAACGTGAACGATTGCGTGAATGACAGCTGCAGTTACACATTCTACAGCGCCTAAATGTATTCTATTCTAATTCTACTATACCGAACTGGTTGCTTATGTGCTGCCTACTCTGTCCATGGTAGAGGATGAGCTCGATAATGGACTCATGTGTGGCACTTGTTCCTTTTTCAAGTCCGTTTGAGGTTTTAGCTCAGAAGAGGATTATTGCTAGCCGCTCTCGGGGGTGGTGGGGGGGTGGGTGGAAGAGCAACTGACGGAAAATTGCAAGAGCCGGGGCTGGGATTGAACCCATGACCATCAACTTATGCAGGGAACGTGTGACCACTGCGCCACGGACCCCTGTTACATGTTATTTTTATGCTCTTTGAATTTATGCACATTTTTTATGCCCTGCATAAAAAAGGATAGCTCATCAGGACCAATATTGTACATAAATAAAATTAATAATGACGGTAACTGCGATTGCAACTGCGGCCGGGGGCATTTGTAGGGGAGACCAAAAGATGGTTACAGAGGCATTTCAGGGGATCCCAAAGGGTTTCAGCGGGGTACCAGAAGATCTCAGGGGGATTTTCGGGGATCTGACGGAGTTTTCCAAAGCATTGCAGGGAATTCAAAGGATTTTTAACAGGCTTTGAAGGCGTTTCAAATTTGTTTTCAGGGGTTTCCGTTGATCTCACGTGCGTTCCAGTTGGGGGTGGGGGCCCAGACAACCAATTTGCACGCATAATGAAGTTTATGTTCATGTTATACGTACTTTTATACGGTAAAGTTACATCGCATAAGATGCAGTAAAAGTGCCTTATGCGTACAAAAGTGGAGGCGCTATACGTGCATTGACGGGAAAATAATGACGCTATATGACTTGAAGCGATATCTTATGCGATGTACGGTATGCACTATTGCGACGTAATATAGCACCTTATGCGACCTAAAATATCCAAAATAAAAAAATCTTGTCACCTAAGTATCGAACTAATAACCTTTGGAATATCGAGCCGCACTTCACACTTCGCACCAAACACTACTTATGAAACACACTGATTAAATGTCATGACATTCTAACTCACCTCAGTGCTTGTTGGTATGCACTTGGTTTCCGTGCGCTGTACGTGTTCGGCAGGCTCCTTTGGAAATCAAAAAGACGTAGTATGATTTCCCGCACAGTTACCACTGCTCCTCTCTTGCTTGCACCACCAGTTGTTAATTATCAGGTCAACAAAACAAAAATGTTGACTTTGTTACTAGTTTTTTAACCATAATGATGACTTTTCACTTTCTTTTAGCTTTTTGGCACTCCAACAGCATCTATTTCATTGTTATCACATATCACATCGCAATATGCCAACGTTAACGATTCTAGCTTATGCGAGTTTGTATGTACATTTGAACGACTTTATTTTCACTTTTATGCGATTAATTTTGTACACCAATGCGAGTTAAACTGACATAATTAGAAAAGCACCAAGCGAAGTCGTATAATCATCGCAGTACGCAATTATGCGAACTCAATTGACACTTTGCGAGTTCACTCGAACGCTTTTGCGAATAAGCAAAGTTCGTCGAAACAAAACATCGGAATGTCGTCTACTACGATGTAATCATGCATTATAAAAGGTAATTTGCACTCTTATATGATTTTTTACCAGATACATCGCAGTAAGTTCAAAAAATAACATCATATGCGATGAAAATTGCCCCTCAGCCGTACATATATGCGATAGTGACTTAAAATAGTACTTTATACGATGTACAGCGTGCATCCTTATGCGATTCCTGGTTGTCTGTGGGGGGGGGGGGGGGGGTGTTGTGTTGCTATGTCGTAGGCAATTCAGGAAATTTCATAGCATTTTTAGGCTGGTTTCAGAGGCGTTGCGGAGGCGTTTCTCAGGTGCGTTAGGGGAACTGCGGGCAAAACGCCTTCACACGATTTCATCATATTGTGGAGGTTTTCGTTAGATACAAGCAATCTAGAACTAAAATTGAACAGGTTAAGCCCAAGAACAGCTGCTATTGTCGAAAGAAAAGCGTGAAAAACGACGAATTTCCACATTTGGGATGATTCCCTAATTTGCGTGCCCACAAAATTGCCCAATCAAATAAACAATTCAACCTCTAGGAACGCCCTTAAAATGTTCCTGAAACTTTCTGAAATGATCCTGAAATGCCTTGAAATACCCCTCAAACCCCTTGTAACACCCTTCAAAGGCTCCTGAGATCCCCTGAAACAACCCCCTGAAACGCTCCTGTAGCCTCTTGGAACTCACTTCTTTGGATTCTCTGGAGACTTTCAGGAAACCCCCCTAGCCCCATCTCAAATTCCCAGGAGCAAGCAATACAGTTCTCGTGAAGCCCAAACTTAATACATGCATAATTTTTCCCTGTTTTTATACCTTTTTTTTTTTCAATGTATGCACATTTTTAATGTGTGCACCCTATCCATGTGTATAAAAAGAGGTTCCAGTGTACTTCAGCAGCCTTGTCCTTAAGATAGTCTTCATCCTTATGTTGACAGATTATTACTAATTGGTGAACGGTTCACTCCAGTATTCATACAATTATAATTATCTGTTACAAATGTGCCAGGTTTGTAATTTCAAGTTTCAGGATGATTTCGGAATAGTTCTGGAGAACTTCCAAGAGGGTTCCAAGGATGCCTTATGAGGTTCCATGAGAGATTTAAAGGGGATTTTCGTGGGATTAAGAGGTTTTATGGATCTTTGAAGAAAGTTTCAGGGGATTTCAAGACATTTCAAGGTGTTTCAGAGGATTCAGGTCGTATCACGGTGTTTTTGGGGGTTTAATAAATGGTCTTTGGAGGATTTAGGATGCTTCCGGGTTGTTTCAGAGAGCTTTCAAGACGTTTCAAGACGTTTCAGATGGTTGAAGGGAGTTTAAGGGGTCATTCAAAGTTTTCAGTAGGGTTTCAAAGAATTCAGTAGGGTTTGAAGGATATTCAGCGCCCCTATGCGTTTCTATACTTTTCAATACATTTCCAACGATTTTGTGGGGTGGTGGGGGGATTGTTTCTGGTTGTGTGTTTCAGTAGATTTCACATTAGTTTTCTTGGGTTTCAGAGGGCTTCCAGAACCCGAGCAGAGGGGCATACCTTACAAGTACCATGCGAAGCAACATGTGCTGTAATACCTAAAATTGTTATTGCTGTGTTAATCTACGAAATGATATGAGATCATCACAATAACAATTGGAGGCATTTGAGCAAAGTTTGGTAGGTATTGATGTAGTATTTGTTGGTTTAGCAGTGAAAATAACCAAAGAACAAGATTTGCTATTACATCATTAAGTCATTGAACAAATGCAACATTTAATAACAATAAATGTTATTAGTTTGTTATTCAATAACTTTGGAATAACAAATGTAGCACTTGAAATTTAAAGTATGCATTCATTATTGGAATAACAAGGCCTGTTATTTTCTAGGTGTTATTTATACAAAATTTTGGTATTCGTTTTTGTTATTTTACCTCTTATTACCACCTAATGAAGAGCATATCAAGGTATGATAGTATTTAAGATAAATACCTTGATATGTTATTCACTTGTTATTTTCTTCTGCTCGGGAAGAGTTTCAAGGTAAGAGAAACTCTTCATAATAGAATTATGAAGGCATTTTAAGGCGTGTTATGGTGTTTCATGTCGTTTAAGTGGATTTCAAGGGGGTTTGGTTGTAGTATCCTGAAGTTTCAGGAAGCTTTTAAGGAGGTTTCAGGAACATTCCATAGGTATTTCAAGACATTTCGTGGCTAAGGATTTTTTAAAGGTTTTACACAGTTTTCGAGATATTCTGGTGGGCTTCTAAGAGAATTTCAAGTCGCTTAAAGAAGGGCAAGTGTTTTTTCTAGCTTTCAGTGGGATTTCGTCAAGTTTTAAGGATTTCAGATGGCTACCAAAAATACTTCAAGGTGTTCCAAGAGGCGTTTCAAGACATTTCTAGAGTTTCCCATGTTTATTGGGGTTTCAGAAGATTTCACAGTGGTTTTCTGGGATTTCAGGAGGCTTCCAGAAGCGTTTTAGGTATATCAATAGAAATGTCAAGGCGTTTAAGGCATGTTAAGGTGTTTCAGGTTATATCAGTAGATTTCAAGGGGGATTGGTAATGGTTTCCTAAGGTTCAAGAAAGCAATAAGGAAGGTTTCATAGAAGTTTCAATAAGTTTGAGGAATTTTTTGAGGTGTAACTAGCAGCTGTTTGGTCACAGCCGACTTTGACTTGAAGAGAGGGTCACAGAATGTGATCTTTCTATTTCCTCTTCGCTCTCCTGTTTATTTAGCTTTTGTTGAGAAAAACATTTCACTACACCCTTAAATGAAACAACACAGCGCACGAGTAACTTTCACGCAGCGAGCAAAAAGACAAAGGATTTTTCACGCAGATTTGTGTATGACTGGATCAACACAACTGTGCTGATCCGGTGTTACACAAATCTGCGTGAAAATTTTTTTGTCTTTTCGCTCGCTGCGTGAAAGTTACTCGTTTCTCTGTCTACATCGAGTTCTGCGTGTAGATGATGGGGATGATCTCCGTCACTGAGTAAAATGTAAACAATAACAATTTGCTATACATCAGACGCATCCAATTATAAAGTCTATTCAACATTGCATGCAAGGTTACATGAAGAACTTTAGTGGAAAACTTTAGCTTGGCATCATGTAAGTATGCAATCTTTATGATCTCGTATATGTGCCACGAGAGAAGCAAGTGATAGTATTAATCCAACTTCCAGTTCCAGTTCTAGTAACTGTGGTGTATTTCGATATGTTTGGTCGATTTGCGATCATCAAGTTCAAATGTATACTTACCAGAAATGTTTCATCCTAGTCATGATGCAAATTAATCCAGTTTTCATTTTTGTATGGAATTGCCCAACCACTGTGTATGTATACATCGAGGTCCTGGTGGTGTTCAACCAGGAGTGCCGCGGAGAAAGCCAACCAATTACCAATCCAGCTGCGATCCGATCCATCGCCATCGTCATCGTCGTTGTCGCTTCCGACGTTGTCGGTTGTTGTAAACTTTACATCCGCGCACATCGAGTTTATGTAACATAAAATCGAATTTCAGCTGCGCTTTGTGGCCCCTTCGCCGCACTTCTTGCACTTTCTCGTTAGTTCTGTTGGCACGTTATCATGATACCCACTTCTTTAAACTTACTTTCTTTCCTAAGTTGGGAGTGCCACAAAGACCTGGCACAGTAGTTATTCCAGCAAATTCCTCGGAGTTGCTGGGAGCATGGGATGTACGTCAGCTCATGCACGACTTGGCAACGCATAGAATGATTGCGACGGAGATGGCAATGAAGTTTCATGTGAGAATGGAGCAAGACCGGTGCACATCAAATGCGATTGAAAAACTACATTGACTAAAAATTCATATAAACACTCGGAAGAAATTGCTTTAGCCTATTCATGTCCATTATGATCATACCAAATCAATCGAATTTAATGTGCATCGGTCTAGCTGTGTCAATAATGTGTCTCAATATGTAGGTACTTGGGTGAGGGTGAATGGTTTAGTAACTAACTACAGAAGTCAAAAGTTGAAAGTTCACAAACCCGGCTCAACTGTGAGGGCGATCAGAATGATTAGCATAAAAATCGCATAAAATTTATTCATTTTATCCGATTTTTTGTCGTCACTTGTTCACCACTGGAAATCCATTAATAGAAACTGCAAAAGAGGAAGGGAAACAGAAAATAAGAACGTGTTATATTTGGATGGTAGGTGGATTGAGAATAGGTATGTACGTCATGTGTGTAGCATTATTGCGAGAGACAGAAGGTGAAACGTGAAAAGAAAACTTCGTTTGCTGAGCTGCTGGCGGTGGTGGTTGTCGCTCTGTACGATGTTTTCGGTTTGTGGAACTGCTGTTTTCTTCGGAACGAGGACGTCCATTTTTTGAGCGGAATAGAACTCACTGCAGCTGACCTTCAGCTGAGCAATCGATGGTACGTGAATGTTTTGGAACTATTATTTTCTTACTGCACTAAACGATGAAGAAAAACTGTTGAACATAGACCAATACTTCAACTCGGTACAGTCACATCTGGGTCATTTATCTATGGATTTTCTTAGAGGGTTACGTTTCATAAAAGCAGATGACCAACACATTTATATCACTTGAAGATCTTAACCGTAAAAATATTAAGTTGATGCAAATAAAATGGTGCATTAAAATAGGTTCAAATTCTGTTTAGCTTTCTAAAAAAAAAACACATCCTCGTGGATTACATGCAATGGACACTTTTCTGTCGCTATAGGGCCTGCTAACAACTAACATATAAGTTGAAGACAACATTTTCTGTAGGAGCTGTACTGCCGTTCTACGCACCACTGTCCCATGGTGTCTGGCATTCCCATACAACATGGGACAAATTTGCGTAGAACGGCAGTGTTAGTGCTGTTAATAAGCATCAGTAGATCTAGATAATCCCTATAGCGATGTAAGCGATTACTAGCACATAATCACCCCTTATAATGCAAAAAAATGCTGGCGTACCTTTGGTACAACTTGGGGTCTAAAACCCAAGTATATCAGATGGGGCTCCACCCCATTACCCCGAACGCCATTACCCCGAACGCCACTACCCCGAAAGCCATTACCCCGAATGGGTTATTACCCCGAAAGCCATTTCCCCGAAAGCCATTACCCCGAAAGCCACTACCCCGAAAGGGCCATTACCCCGAATCGTTCAGGAGATCACCAAAAAAGTGGTGACCGATTAGAAGTTGATGAAGGTGGTTATAAGTTAGAAAAGGGTAATCAGTAACTAGTGTAGGTATGAATACTCTTCTCCATCCTATGCCCCTATGTTAATTCTATTCTTAAACAGACGATTTAGGTACCGATTTTTTCCGTTTTCTTTTTGTAACGAGTAAAAAAAATATAAAAATAAAACACAAATCAAACAGCTCTTATTTACTTCGTTTTAGATAGCATGACAATGGGAGCACATTGTTTAAGATAGGTTCCGTTTCCCTTAGGTTTCCGTATGTTGTGCTTCATGCAAAAGTAAGGTTCGTGAAAACGAAAGCAGCAAACGCAATGAATTCCATATTTTAAACTAGCTGCTCTTTTGAACTTATAGCTATGGCTATAAAAACTACAAGTATTTCAAACTGAAATTTTCCCTTCTTTTAAAAGTTGGTTGGCCTCAAGCACGACTGTAAATGGTGGCAAACAATTGTGCTGGTTATCAAACTACACTTCTTCAAATATTTTCCTTCTTTTAAAAATAGGCTGTTCTTTTGAGTTTGCAGTTTCCGAACGTGTACTATTGCAGAGTTGTTTGGTAGCCAAACTGTTATTTTCTTTATAAAAAATGTTTCCTTCTTTTCATCAGAAGCTGTTCTTTCGAGTTTGAGTGTTACGTAGTTTATTTGCAGACGAATAACTAACTGCATAGCGGATTTGTTCTTCTTTGAATAATAGGCTGTTCTTTCAAGTAAAATTTTTCAGAATTGACTTGCGGCCAAACTGGCAACTAGATTTCTTTTGATTTTGATGATCAGTTTCCAGAACATCAAGCCCTAAAATTGTTTTCTGAATATTTTTTCAAGATTGTAGTACTGGACTGGATTTTAGATATTCAGTTGAGTGCACTTAGCAAGGTGGATCCTGCATCGTTGGACCAAATTAACTATTTTTTTCCTGGCGACTAAACTGTAACTTTTCTTTTCATGAAAAGCTGTTCTTCTAGCTGCACTTATATAGTTTACTGGGAGTGAAAGCTGCTTACTGTATATGAGATTTGCCCTTCTTTCATTTATAGGCTGTTCTTTCTAGTTACGCCGTTACCGTGTTGATTGGCGACATATCTCTATTAATTCCATCTGGTGTTTTTCCTTCTTTTAAAGTTGGGCTGTTCTTTCGACTTATATTGTTACAGAGTTGTTTGGTAGCCATGTTGCTCTTTGCAGATTTATGTATAGGGGCCGTGCATAAACTATGTAAACACTATACAAATTTACAAATTTTTGTATGAACAAATCGTGGACTTCGTGGCCGAGCGGTTAGCGGCGTCAGTCGTTTAGGTATCTCGCATGCCTCGGAGTGTGGGTTCGATTCCCGCTCTGGTCGAGGAAAACTTTTCGTCAAAACAGAAAATACTCCACTGGGCCACTGAGTGTTATACGTGTTGTCCATTGTCTAATGTTAGTAATGTACAGTCTATGCGGCCTCTGGCCGAAGACGGTGTAATTGTTGTGAGGGGGGGGAGAGGACCAAGGTGACCAAAATTCGGTCTACATAGTTTATGAATGGTCCCATAGGAGATTTGCCCTTCTTAAATTTATATGCTGTTCTTTCTAGTTATATCCTTGCAGACCTTATTGGCGGCCAACCTATCAATCACATTTTTTCACATTTAAGGGATGTTTTTTTTTAAGATACACTGTTATTGAGTTTTATTAATAAATCGTCTATTCCTCATTAAGAGATTTTTTCTTTTTCTAACTATAAAATGTTCTTTCCGGGCCTATTTTGCAATTCGTATTAATTGATCTCGCCTAATGGTCAGTAGACTTAGGGGCTGTCCATAAACCACGTGGTCATTGGGGGGGTTCGGCCAATGACCATTTTGTATGGACAAATAAAAAAAAATGTATGGACCAATGACCACGCGGGGGGGGGGGGTGGGTTGAAAAGTCCCAAAAAAAATGACCACGTGGTTTATGGACAGCCCCTTATTAGTGATACTTTGGCCAAATGTCTTTTCGGCCTAATGAGCCAATATCGATAGCCAGTATTTGAAGGACCTTTGTTGACAGCTTTATCTCAAACAAGATCATCTCTAATACGTATTATTCCATTATTTTGAATTCCACTAAAAATTTGCATCCTTTGACAGATACGTATTTCGACCTCAACTGTAAGACTGAAGACGACCTTACAGTTGAGGTCGAAATACGTATCTGTCAAAGGATGCAAATTCTTAGTGGAATTCAAAGGAACAGTACTTAACACGATTTTCTTTTTTACTTACAGATGTTCCCCTAACAAGCCCAGGTTAATCATCACCATTATTTTGTTTTAAGGTTATTCTTTACAATGATATCTTCTGGTATTAAAGCTGTCAGTAATGTTATTAAATTAATAAAAATATAAAATACCCATCATCAGAATAACCCATCTAAAAACATGCTTTCGGGGTAGTGGCGTTCGGGGTAATGGCGTTCGGGGTAGTGGCATTCGGGGTAATGGGGTAGAACCAAGCGCTCGAAGTTCTCTTTGACGTTGCCCCACTACACATTCATCTCAAACAAGAAGCACTTTATTGCACTTACCGTCTATGGGTACTAGGTTTACTAGAGGAAACTCCTGTGAACCGCAGTTCAACACAAACCTCGTTGTTTTCACTTTTGGTGAATTGGGACAAAGTTGTCCTTGCTCCAAGTGATCTTACCATTGCTTGTAATTTTCCATATAGGACATTTTCCACGAAATTCCCTTCCCGGGAAGAGTGGACATCTGGTTATCTGGAGAGAAGTATTTCAGACGGCATCGTCTGTTACACTGACGGCTCCCTTCTCGAAGGTCGAGCAGGTGCTGGTGTTTATTCTCGTGAGCTAAGACTGCATCAGTCTTATTCAATTGGTAGTCACTGCACCGTTTTTCAGGCCGAAATCTTTGCTCTTACGTGCGGAGTGAAATCAGCACTTCAGCAGCACGTAATGGGCAAAGTAATATACTTCTGTTCAGATAGCCAGGCTGCTATTAAATCACTTGCTTCAGCCAACTCCAGGTCGAAGATAGATTTCGCTTGTCGAACTCAAATAGAGGAGCAGAATTCAGCAAGCGCTGTTCACCTTGTATGGGTTGCTGGCCATTCATCCATCGCTGGAAATGAATTGGCTGATGAGTTAGTTCGCACTGGAGCTTCACATGACTTCATTGGCCCTGAGCCAGCTATTCCGGTATCCAAGTGTTGGGTAAAGCTTCAGATTGACACCTGGGCTGCCACTCAGCACAAACAATACTGGAATAGTTTGGAATCATGTCGTCAAACAAAATTGTATTGTACTGAGCCATCTCTAGGGGTGGCAAAGTATCTAACAAATCTGTCAAAGCAGAATTGCAGCATGCTGGTCAAAGCATTGACTGGCCACTGCCGACTCAGTTATCACATGGCGAATATTCAGCAAGCTGATTAATTTGCCTGTGATAGCTGTGAATCCGATTATGGAACTTCGTATTATTTAATATGTTTTTGCGCAATTGCGTTCCCGAGTACTCGGAAAACACTTATTAAGTGAAACTGACTTCAGAAACCTGAATCTTCAGGACGTTCTGTTGTTCTTGACCCGCTGTGGTAAAGAGCTATAGCGAAGACCATTTTATCAAGAATATTTGCAGCACTGCTTAAAAGCTGGAGTCACTGTTAGCAGCGCCACCACGGATGAACTTTTCATGATAGTACATATGTGTGAATATTCATACTCGTACAAATACACTCTTACACTTTCATACAAAGGTACCACCTTAGCTCAACAGGTGGCGGTGTCGTTGGTGACGCTTGCTGTTAGTATGGGAAAATAATAGAGTTCCATGTCTTCTTGATAAAGTAGTCTTCGGCTATAGGCTCTCTTTACGCTTTATGCGTTATCACAGTGCCCTTCTCAGGGCGCTGTTTGAGCCCATTGTGGTACGCTTATGCGTTAAATTACAGTGTCCTTTTCAGGATGCTATGTGAACCCATTGTGGTACGCTTTTGCGTGTATGACGATCCTATTCCCTTCCCTGTCCTTTTCCCTGTCCTATCCTTTTTCCTTCCCTTCTCCGTCAGGTAAATGATGAATAGGCTCGTGTTCATGGCGATGGCACAAATTTCCCAAATGGAGGAGAACTCCAGATGAAAACATGAAGTAATAACTAATCCAGAGAACTTTGCCGAAGACTGCAACTCTATAGGATGTCTATCGAGGATTCTAGAAAATTATATAAAAAATAAAACTTAGCTAGATCAATGACAGCAGATCTAGTTCAAAACTGAAGACGTCAACGTGAAGAACTAACCAATCCAAAGAACTTTGCCGAAGACTGCAACCTTTCAGAATGCATATCGAGTATTCTTAAGTGCCATGTAAATAATTAAACTTATCTAGATCAGTTACAGCAGATCTAGATCAATATAGAATACGTGAAAGTGTAGAACCAATCATTATAAAACACTTTGCTGAAGACTCGACCCTTCTAGAACGCTTATCAAGAGCACTAGAATACTTGCCGGTTGGAAGCCGTGATCATTTATAGCTAGGGATGTTCAAGATAGCTACGCAAATAGTTTACTACCTTTATCATGCCTTTTTGCCAAGTATACCAATTTCTAGTAATTTTTCGTGATCACTCTTAAAATTAGGAACGCTAATCGAAAATAGCGAGGATTTTTAAAAATGTTTAAAAATGTTCTTTACAGAACACAAAAATAGAAGAGTTGGGTAGAAGATCCCTGAAAAAATTTTTTGAATCGGACCACAGACGGTTGAGAACGAGCTGCTCAAAGTAAAAGTTTTTTCTGATCACGGTATTCCGCGTGAGTTTTTTATCACGGTATTTGGAGTGTTAAGGAATCATTCACAAAACATGATCAATATCTCTAGAAAATTAACAAATAGAACAAAAATTGGATGTTCCTGTGCTACATTTGGACATAAATCCCAATTAGTTGTCGCTCATTAGATTTTTTTTTCAAAGAGGTATTACATATTGCTGATTTATGACTTTTTTCAGTTGTCTTACATGTTGCAGGAAGAGCAGAAAATGTTGAAGTTTTTCAGAAATTTATCTCCTGTAGCTATTCTAGCTGCATTTTAGGCAGTCATAAAATAGGAATGTGCAAAAATAGAATTAGCTAAAACAGTACTCAGAGAAGAGGTTATATTTTTGACAACACTAACATGAATTGAAGTAATATCAAAATTATTGAAGTTCTCAAAACCACGGGTTTTTTAAAAACCTATGCCGATATTCCGTTTAAATTTTTATCGTTTGTTATTCCGGATCAGTAAAGTATCTGGACACCTATACTAAAGACACCTTAAGATACTTTGTTAGCAGTCGTCTTGAAATTCGTGAAATGATTTCTACGCATCTGTTTTTTTTTTCTCAAAAACTTTGTCAAGACTTTATTCTGGAATTTTGTTGGATACTTACCCAAAGGCGCGACCAAAAATGTATTTTGTACAAATAAATTTCATCCAAGGTGGAGGTGAAGTAATGACGATAAAAACGTGATATTGATTTGATTGATATAAAAGATAAAACAATTAAGAATAACGTCATAAAAGAACATGTCAATTTCTGGAACATCTAAAGTTATTATTTGAAGTTCAAAATAATAGCTCGCTGCTATTAGTTTGCTCTTAAAAAAGCAAAGTATAAGATGATGCTGACATCGAAAGAGTAAATTCTAGTTAATATTATGAGATTTAAGGTAAATATAGAACGTTCAGGTTTTGAAAACTGAATTTTCAAAAACACAAATCTGAGGAACCGAAGGTGGTGACCAATCGATCAAATTTTCAGCTTAGTGCGATACTTGGTTCTTCAGATTTGTACTTTTGAAAATTCAAGGTGTGGATCCGTTCTATATTCAGCTTAATATTACTTGGGGTTGCGGACCACTTGGGCAGCGTTCGGTATTTTGGGCACTCTTCGCTATAACTCAGTCAATTCAAAACCAATTGAATTGAAATTTTGTACACGGCTAGATACTATACGTACCTCATCGCGTTCCAAAAATTGTGTCAATTGGTTCAAAATTGGCTGAGTTATAGTAGAAAAGTGCCCAAAATAGGACCCGTGCCAAGATGGTTCCACTTTCCTATATCAATCAAATCAATAACACTTTTTGATCTCTATATCCCTTTCGTGACGGACAATAAAAGAATGATTATTTTAAATTTTCTCTTATAAACTGACCGTCCTCTAGAATAAAACTTACTTTACTTCGGCTACTTTATCCACCTATGCACTTTTTGGGGTCAAATTAGGACCAGCACAATTGTGCTGGTCCGTCCTCAAGCCGGTCGATGTTCTCTAAGAAATTGCTAAAAAATTGCCTACTTTTAGGCGTTTTTGGTACAAAAAAATTATTGTAATTATTAAATCACTGCCAAGTGTTAGATCAGCTTGACAGGGTATTCAAATCATAGAAGTAGAAGATAATAAAAACAGCAAATCTCTGTTCCAATCTAATTCATGATTTCGATAATATGGAGTAATATTTTTCACCCAAGTATTCAAAGTTCCTTAAAAAACTCGTACAAGCTGATATCGTGTTCCTTGAGTTGAAATTATACGTCTAAGTTTTTACAAACTAACACTTTGTAGTGATTTAATAATTAAAATCAATCTTCTATACCATAAAACGCCTAAGAATAGGCAATTACCGATGGAACTTGAACCGCCTTGGGGACGGAACAGCATAATTGTGCTGGTCCCACTTTGACCACCCAGAAATCTTGTGCTTTTCAACAAAGCACCACTTTTTCTATCGATTTTTATTCCTGTATACCTCGATTAAACAAATATTTATAAAAAATACGACAGATAATTTTTTTTCAACTTCTAGGGTGATTGTTTACTTTTTGTTTAACTTATCGAGGCGTTTTTTATAAACAATTCCAATCAAAGCTGAGGCTCAGAAATACAAGTTAGAGTAATAACTCGATCATAAAATTATTTACATCACATATTTTGAGGAAAAAACAATTGAAAAAAATGTGTAAAACCAATGTTGAAAAACAGCACGATTGTGCTGGTTCGTCAAAAAAGGGATATCAACAGACCCAGTTTTAAATAGACGGCATTGAACTCCCCTTTTCTCTCTAGCTTCGCTGATGAGGATCATAATTAAAAATAAATAAAGACAATTACACCGTCTTCGACCTTGCAGCCTCTACAGACTAAACAATACAAACATTTGACAATGGACAACACATATAACACGCAGTGGAGAGTTTTCCGTTTTACGAAAAGTTTTCCCCGACTGGAGCGGGAATCGAACCCGCACTCCGAGGCTTACGAGACACCTAAACGACTGACGCCACTAACCGCTCGGCCAAGAAGCCCATATAATTATTCTAAATATGATCCTTCGTTTTGTCCACAATTATTTTCTTCATGTAATGCTTTATTTGGCAAATTCCTCCACTGGTATCTAATGAACTTGGCATAGAGCTCTTAAACACTATAACATCTTCCCAAACTGCTACTAGTAATATTAATCAATTCGGTTGGTCTGCAGCAGTGAGTCTCTCTTCAGGACACCCTCCAAAAAACACGCACTTTTTTCTTCGACAGAGCTCAATGGAAACGAAAAAGTCCACAGTCTGAAGCACCAAGGCACCCGCACCCGCATCTTCCGTAGCTGTTCCAAAGGTGTTCTCCCTTTTGCAGACAACCACCAGCAGCCCAACGAAGCAGCACAAATAAAACACACCGTAAACTGCAACCGGAATTGAAACACCGGAATGAGGATGCCAATCCGCAGCGTGGTCCCTAGGAACCGTTCGACCGAAACACCCGCGTTGTGACCTATCCGCCCCGGAAATTGCGGCAGGTCAAACAGGAAACACTGGCTTTCCCCCACCAAAAGTCCACCACCAAAAGCCGAAGGATTAGCAGCTCTTTGACACTGACTGGTTCCACTGCTCTACTAGAGCCAACCTGACTGGACTTCTTCACTCCCGACGCGAGTCAGCACCGGACTGCACTCGGCAACGTTCTAAGCTAAACTAACCGACACATCCGCGACAACCGACCCAAGGGGCCTCGCAACTAATGAGTCAATCCCGCCCGATCTAACGCAACGTACCGCCGCGGTGCCACACCATCACCGCCCGGCGCCAGCAGGAGCCGGGGAATACATCAAAAAGTTTTTCCATTTCGGATGGTTTTTCTTTTGGGCTAATTGTGGGAGAGTGGGTGCCAGCCAGAGTAGGAGTTTTCTCACGCAACGGCTGCGGTGATGGCTCTCTTCGTTGCCGAACCGATCCGAACAAGTGCGGATTCTCATCTCGTGCTCTCAGCACCGGTGGCAGCTGATTGTTGTTCAGATTTTGCCGGGATGATGATGGCAACCAGAGCAACAGAGTCGATTCGAGATCAGAGGGCTGAAGCTGGTTCTGTGGTGTTGTCAAAGGTTCTGAACACGTATGACGGATAACCGGCTAAGGGGAAGCTACAGTTGTCAATCAGAAACTTTGAATTGAACAGTAAGTGGTTGAAATTATGCACATAGATCTGGTAGTAGCGTTCACAGTAAGGTTCCGTAGGATATAGCAAAAAATAATGCAGTTCTGTACTATATGAGTTATTATGGGCTTATTCTGCATTTTGAAACACCTGATTTAAGAAATCCTGGAAGAATTCGTGTAGGAACTCCATGAGTAAATCTTAGAGATATGCCTGAGGAAATTTTCCTGAAGGAACTTCTGGAGAAATCTCTGACGTCACTCCTGAAGGCAACCCTCTACTTCTGGAAAAATATCCAGAAGTAATTGTAACCGTTTAAGAATATTCACGAGGTTTTTGAAACCGGGTGGCTTAAGCGCCACTCCCGAAACTCGAGAGATCACCTGTCGTTTTGACATTGCCCGATTTTAACCCTAAAAGGGATACCTGGGGTCCATTGGACCCCAGGCGCCTTTCAGAGCTCGCCTTTGATGGAACACATTCAGCGAGGTGACGAAACTGAGGCCATGAAGGTATCCCTTTTAGGGTTGAAGACTTTTCCCTCAAGGGACTCGTGAGCGGCTTCACTGTTATCCAACGAGCCTGGAAATACGCCACTTAACGCTACCCGCTTAATGATGGAGAAAATCCCGACTTAAATTCTTTCGATTCGTACGCTTTGAATGAAAAGTGGAAGTTCAAAGAGTCTACGAAGAACACGAACTATTAAATAATGAATGAATTCCACTTCCACTGTTCAAAACGGATTTATTCTAAGGTTATGACTCTTGTAACCTTGACTTCTAGAACTATATTCAGCAAACCAGTTCGGGTTGGACTTTCTATATTACTAACGCTTACGGGTTGGGAAAACGGCGATGAAATAAGATTTCCACGTATCTGTGCAGGTTTTTTTACCCTGAAGCGTGGTCTCGTTGTCCTCCAATGACGAACGTTTCCGGCCTTTGCAGACGCTGGACGTAGGATGTTTGTCGTTGCGGTTGAGCCCTGTAGCGATGATGACGACGATGCTTGACCGCTGCCGCCGCAGTAATGGCGCGCAGCAATAGATGTTAGAGCTCGGGAGTATGGCCGAAATATCGGTGGAGGCTGGATGGAAAACTTCCGATTTATCGATCTTCGAGAGCATGTGCTACGACGGACTGTCGAGCTTCCCGGGTTGTGATCGTCTCCACGGGACGAAGAGCCAACGTACCCGCCGCACGGCTTCTCCACGTTTAACTACCTTGAAAAGCAGTTCTTTGCAGATTCCCGAGCTCAATATATTCGTCCAAGATGATTTTTTGAAAAATCTGTATCGCTTTTTCCAAAAATCTGTATCTCAAAATTTGGATGAAAAATCTGTATTTCATATAAAACGAAATCGACGCCGTGTTGTTGCCGGCTTAGAATAGGACTACTAACCCAAATTCAAGGTGTCAAGCTAGGTGTCAAGTGACCCGTGTCAAGGAATAAGTGAATCACGTAGATAAATTTTTGGTCATCTCAGACTCTCCCCATCCCCCCACGTAGAATTTCGTCCATTCAAAAATTTTAAAATTTGTATGCAGCGTAGACTTTGGCCAGAACCCCCTCCCCCTACAAAGTCTATGTGGTGTATAAATGGTACCAAAGATGGCCGATCGTTAACGGAGCCTGTGGGGTCACAACCCAACTCCCAAACACCACCTCCCCCCCCCCCCCCCCCGTCGCTTACCGCGCGTTAATGTAGGGGTCAGGCGTGGTGGACCTTCTATCCCGTGCTACTTGTGGGATCAACATATGAGTTCGAAAAATCAAAAATCATCTAGTGCTAGTAGTAATGGCAAGGTTAACCCCTTCGCGAGAAGCGGGTTAACTAGGTCTCCGTTAAGCGGAGGAGACAAAGGAGTAGGGAAGGGAGCACGCAGTGCCAGCGTCGGAAGTACGATTCCTTCCCCGGATAGCCTATCGGGGGAGATAGTGAACGGAGCGTGGTTGATGAAGGCCATGAATCAGAAGCGAGACAGCGCAGGAGCTTAGCAAAATCATTGACTTTGCAGGCCCTGCTGCGCAAAGCAAGACCACGAGAAACTTGTGGAAACTGCAGCAGTGGCAGAACCGGCGAAATCAAAGGTTACGACGTCTACCCATACGGAGGCCTTCGCTTTCGCAAATAGCCCAAAAGGTGTGGCGGATGCGACTGTTTTTGTTAAGCACTCGCATTAGCGGGTGAGGCAGCCGTCAGGTGAGGAGTTATCAGGTGGTGCCCGAAGGCCAACAGTAATGCTGATAAGTCGGACCCCAGCCAGGCGTCCCGCTAAACTGGAAAGAGTGGGTCTGGAAAGGCTGACCCGTCCCGGATGTAAGGGAACAAGGGGTTCGGACCGTTATTAGGCCCTCAGCAGCCACAAAGTTGAACAGACCAGGGGGAGCACCCCCTCGGACGACAGTTGAGCGGAAGAGGAAAAAGTCGAAACCGCAGGTAGAAGTAGTGAGGGACACCAAACCAATGCGTAAAAGAACAGCGCGAGAAAGGTCTTGAAGGCGAAGCGCCTACAAAAGTCTAGCGGAAGTGGTCCTTGGTGAAGGGGTCGAGGTGAAGGCTCTTTCAGTGGAGGCGACTCTGAAGGTGAAGAACCTAGATGAGATCACTGATGCGGAAGAGCTCGTCACGGCACTGTGGCAACAGTGCGAAGTCCAGGTGGCCACCGCAGCCGTTAAGCTACGGAAGGGCAGGGACACAGGCAGAGATGCCAGATATACATATTTTTGAAATTATTTTTTAATAAATATAATGTAAACTTTATAAATTGCTGCTTAAACTTAAAAATTATGAAAATTTGTATATTATTACACATGTTTTAGAAAAAAACATACTAGTTAAAATTAAAAACCGTCAAGAAGTAGTAAATTTTTGTTAGTTTCTATCGAAATCTAGGACTCTCGGTGCCTGCTGTACCCCCAAATGCGGCGATTCAGAAAAATCTGTAGTGATACAGATTTTTGATAAAATAATCTGGCATCCTGGACACAGTTAGCCTTGGCACACCTACCTATGGCGAACGTAAAGTAGGGAAGCTGATCAGTATGCCAATTGACCTTGCATGAGCCACCTGCGGTTAGCTTCAGGTGTCTGGAATCAGGACACAAACCATGGGACTGTAAAGGCCCTGACAGCAGCAAGCTGGTGCAGGCAATACTGTGGCGAAAACCATAAGGCACAAGGCTGCACGAGTCCACCCACGTGTTTGACTTGTTCTGAGAAATCCGTGAACAACAAGCACCCAACGGGTGATCCATAAAAGCCGTAGCGAACAAAGCACAGATGTACATGTAATGCAGCTGAACCTGAACTACTGTGAAGCAGCTCAGCAACTGCTTTGTTAGGCAGTTTCTGAGTGGGGGATGGATATCGCTATCATAGCGGAATAATGGCTGCGATATGGACGACGGGTTAATGAGTTGGTGTTTACGTGTTCGCCATAGTAAACGGGGTCATCTTCAGTAGCTATCATGCGCCTCCACAGTGGTCGATCGAGCGGTTTACGCAGATGCTGGACTGTATGACGACCATGCTGACGGGGCGAAGACAGGTGGTTGTTCAATGCCTGGGCCCGGGGCTGATGATGAAGGGAGGGTCACCGATGTGGGGATGCGGGGATAGCAAAGTCCCTTAGCGTAGGTAAAGCCCCAGGTCCGGACGAAGTGACGAACCTGGCTGTAGTATCTAGAGTTGTCACTGTAGCTATTGCAAAAAACTCCCAACTATTCAGGTCTGCTATTCAGAAATTCCTGCACGAGAGAGTTTTCCCAGAGATTTGGAAGCGGCACACAGTGGGACGAAATCAAAAAAAGTGGGACATGGGTATTTACTCAGAAACTATTAGATTTAGCGTTATGTGGTCTTCTACAATGTTTCTTCATTTTTTAAGTACTATATTGTGATATAATAAAATTTTACTTAAGGGGGGTATACACTTAGATAAAAAAAATAACTTTTTTATTTCACTTCAAAACTGAAAACTGTCTAAGCAAACATTGTAGATAATGTATTAGGAAGAAACTTTGTCGAAGACAAAAAAATTCTATCTCGCAGTTTTACTAAGTTATAGGGTAAAAATGGTGCATATGTCCCTTAAAATCGATTTTTCGAAATATCTTTTTAAAACGAATTTTCCCAGTTTTCCAATGTTCCACAAAGTTGTAGATACTGCAAAAATACACATTTTTTCTGAAGACACCAAATGGCTATCTTTTCGTTTAAAAGATTTAGGAATGATTTTCTCACTTTTTTATATCAACTTTAGGGGGATAGATCATACAGAATAGCAGCGATTAGCAGCTAATTTCAACGTTATGTTGTGCATCAACTTACACCCTTTTGATACATATGCAAATCACAACGGGATCGAGCGGGATTCACTACATTTTTGATATTTTGGTAACGTAAGATTTTGACACCAATACCCCACTTAACAACAGCATGTTTGAAACATTTTTTCAAAATATATTTATTTATTTTGCCTTTTTTGCCTTTGATCCACAAAGATGTAAATGCCCAAAAATACACGGTTTTACCGAATAGACCAGATTGCAGAGGTCGATTATATGAAGAACATCATCCATTTTGAGAGCTAATAGGAATAAAATACAAAATCAAAACAGCCACTAATTTGCAGATTACATTTTTTTCCGAATACTTGTCGCTTGTGATACTTTTTTATAATTTATTCCAAAACAAGTACTAACAATTTTATAATAGAGTATTGTATGATGTAATTAAAAAAAAATAAAATAGTAAAAGTGTATAAAAAATATATTTTGTTTTTCGATTTACTGCTGTTTTTTATGAAAGTGTATCGTTTGCCTCTTCGTCGTTGGATGAGTAAGGCATCTCGTTCGCAACAACAGGTTCTTTCAAAAATTCTATTACTTCTTTCCGAAATGAAACATTCTTCTTCGCAGCAGGTTTGCGCGTTGACGAAATCAGTGGGTCTGAAGATACCATAAGTCGGTTGAAAATGTCCTCGTTGGTGGCCACACTGTTAACATAGAAAAAAGTTATAGTTTGTAAAAACATATGAGAAGCTATTATTACCGTGAACATTTTCTTGCTCGATGCTCTCGGAAATTTTTGATGTCTTTGTTCCGACATTCCTGCGGTTCTTCAGACAGACTTCCTACAGGAACGACGGAATTTCGGACGGTATCAGCGCTGTGTATCAATATTCGATGAACACTCGATGGCATTTTGTACCATCCATACAGGCTTACGTACAGCTCCGCGGTTTCGAAACAGTATGATTGCAATTTATCTGCGTTTATCTCGTAACCCGACGAGATTACAGATAATATAATTGCGAATCGCTCAATTATTTCCACGTTCAATCCCGTGATAGACGCTGTTGTCGCTGGATCCTTGAAAAAAAGCCTGGAAGTGTTTCCGTCATTCGACGATCCAGAGCCTTGTTTTGGGATATCTATTAGAAGTCCCGTCTGCTTTTTAAATTCCTCCTGGATAGCCTTTTTCCTGTTTGCAACGCTTTCCTTCTCGTGTGGTTTCCTTGCCTGCCAACACTTTGCATCCAATCTGTATGAAATATGCAGAAGACATTCCATGCACCTAATGCATGTAGGTGGAGATGAAATGAAAAACATTTATACACGTACACGTGATTAAAAAAAACAACAACATTTTGAATTAGATAAATTGATGTAAAATAAATGGAAAATAATAAATAAATTATATTATACTATTAAACATTCTCAGACAAATTACACTAATAAATATTAAATTAAAGTGAAAGAATTCATGTTTAAACAGTAAAGTATATGAGTGTAGAATTAGCATTTAAGTTAAAATACACGTTAATAAAAATAAAAAAAAAAAACAGTAAAGTATATTAAACAAATTACCTTATATGGCAATGTAGTGGGGACATTGCAAAGTCATACATCTGCTTGTCGGGGATTTTCTGTCGTACTTCATTTATGTTATTGAATTCCTTGGGAGATGCTCCACATACGTAGCACCTCTGGCATGATAACTCTGCCAGGGCACTGCAAACTTTGGCATCCACCATACTGCATACCAGGGTATGACCAACACTGATTTTTGAGGATGCCGAATTTTGCGTGATAGTAGGAATCAAAAGCTGTATTTGTTGATCAACATTCCTCTTTTCGTTCCTGGTAAGCTCTTGCGTTTCTTTGGCAAATTGGATGCGAATCGGGCGACAGAATCTCGTTGATGATGCCCGTACGTTGTGCCAGACTATTTTTGTTACGCAGCTCCTTACTCGTATTTGAATAGGGACCAAGGACGTAATAAAAATTGAGCTATCGTCAATGTCCTGATCGGCAAAACTTTGTTTATAATTGGACTGGCCAGATGACCCATCAAATCCCCATTTCGAAACCAATTCCAGATCCAACAGCTCAGAATTAGAGAGAGTCAAGAGTACCTCATCTTGAAGTCTCATTAGCTGCTTTACTGTGTGGTCTAGAAGAGCTTGAAGCTTTACTTCTGCTGTTGATTCGGAAATAGTTACATGTTCCTTTGGAGGAATGCAAGTTTCCCGAGCCTTCATGAGTACCGGGTATGACGGGTATATTTGCAGAACATTGCACATTTCGAGATTTTGTCTCATTTTTATCCATATTGATTTCGAAAAATTCCCTTCAACGTAGAAGCTCAATGCTTCTTCCATGGTGAGCTTCCGAGCAGCATTAGTAGGTGACGTATTTTGTCTTTTCCATGCATTCCGAATCCGCGTTGATCGTGTTGGGGTGGAATGCATCGCTTCTGTTAAAAGTTTGGCGGCATCCTTATTGCCTTCCGAGCGAGCATTCATTTGCGCTGCGAATGAAAGCTCAGAAGCACTTCTCTGTCTGATATCAGCAACTCTTCGTCGCTTGCTCCTGACAGTGAGCTTATCAAAAGCTTTCTTAGGCTGCATATGGCGAGGAGAAGAAGGTTCAGGAAGCAGTTGTTTTGAAATCCAGACGTTGTACCTCTTTTCGAACTGAACAGGGTTCCGACTGGAAAGTCGCCATTTATTTTGTACATCAGAGCAAAACCGAATAACAGCCTTCCTGTGTTTTGGTTTGAAATTCCCATTACCGATTTTCTTCCTCACATATTCCAAAACAGTATCACTTCTCTTCTTCAAATCAGCCTTAAGCCAAACAGTAAACAACTCTGACCTTTGAATATTACACATTATGTTGGTTAGAAATCACTTGCAAAAACCAGAAGTGCAACACCTAAATTGCTGTCAAATCAGCTGATTCACGATATTCTTTATATGCGTAACAGCGAGCGTACAGCCGTGGCTATGTGTTGGTGATGTTTTATATAAAGGTAATGAAGAAGTTGCTCTGGATTGAACAAATAAACAAAAAGTAAGGAAGTGAAATTACATCATACTTTTTCAAATTGAAACAAAAAAACAATCATGATGAATTTGTGAATTTGAATTTGCGGAAAAAAAATCGGTTTGAGTCTATTTTTTAAAAATATTCTTATATTGAAAGGCATTGTTCATTCCTTTGAACTATTATTTGAGTATGCAAGGAAACGGTATGAGTTGCTCAACGGAAAACGTTACAACACTTTGAAACAGATGTTAAAATTATGAATAAATAAGAAAAGCATTTTTAAATCTGTTAAGGAGCGCGGGTTCGAATCCCGCCGCAGCTGTCAGGAAAAGTTTTCGGCTGTGCCACTGGGCGTTGCATGATAGTCCGTTGTCTAGTGTCGTGCTTCCTTCGAAGAGCAAATAGCTCACTGGAAGCATTAAACGTGTCCGTGTCTTTTAAAAAAAATCTTTTGAATTACGAAATAGAATTCGGATTTCTTTGGTTAAAATGTTTACACTACCCGTCATAAGTATGAACTCACAAATATTATTGCAACAAAATTGCATCACACTGACGCAATTTCGATAACTCTAAAACCAGAACACCTACAAACATGCCGCATTCAAAAAAGTTGTTGCTTTTGGGCTATTGGGAATATCTGCTAAAGACAGCATCTTTGTAAGTCCTCAGGTTTTGGAGATATCGAGGTGAGTCAATGTGATGCAATATTGTAGTAATTCTTTTTGTGAATCTATACTTATCACGGGTAGTGCGTTTCTATGCGTCTATGACTTTACAGATCATAGACAAAATTTTAAAAAATATTTTGAAAAAATGTTTCAAACATGCTGTTGTTCAGTGGGGTATTTGTGTCAAAATCTTACGTTACCAAAATATCAAAAGTGTAGTAAATCCCGCTCGATCCCGTTGTGATTTGCATATGTATCAAAAGGGTGTAAGTTGATGCACTACATAACGTTGAAATTAGCTGCTAATCGCTGCTATTCTGTATGACCTATCCCCCTAAAGTTGATATAAAAAAGTGAGAAAATCATTCCTAAATCTTTTAAACGATAAGGTAGCCATTTGGTGTCTTCAGAAAAAATGTGTATTTTTGCAGTATCTACAACTTTGTGGAACATTGGAAAACTGGGAAAATTCGTTTTAAAAAGATATTTCGAAAAATCGATTTTAAGGGACATATGCACCATTTTTACCCTATAACTTTGTAAAACTGCGAGATAGAATTTTTTGGTCTTCGACAAAGTTTCTTCCTAATACATTATCTACAATGTTTGCTTAGACAGTTTTCAGTTTTGACGTGAAATAAAAAAGTTAATTTTTTTATCTAAGTGTATACCCCCCTTAAGTGAATTTTTTTTATATCACAATATAGTACTTAAAAAATGAAGAAACATTGTAGAAGACCACATAACGCTAAATCTAATAATTTCTGAGTAAATACCCATGTCCCACTTTTTTTGATTTCGTCCCACTGTGCGGCATAGTCTGGTTCTATTACCAAAGGCGAGGAAACGACCGCGAGACTCGTCGGCATATAGACCAATATGTTTGATCGACATGGCGGAGAAGGTGCTCACGCTATGCCTGAACCAGCAGATTATAAAAATTGAATGTACATCGGGTTTCTTTCCATAAAACATCCCAAGTAACAATTTCATTACTGGTTGGATTTGTTTGATTTTTATTAGGGTTTTATTACAGCAATAACTAAAACTCGGAGTTTTATGACTGCTTTTATGAAAACCATTGATAACATGTTTTATAGTATACTTGAAGATATTCATAAAGACAGATTTTAAGAGTAAACAAAACTTTCCGATTTGTAAACCTTCTGGCAATCATTATTACCTCAATAAAACTGTTAAAACTCTCAACAGATGGCGATCCGTTCGATTAGTAACGACATCTGTTGGTGGAAAAACTACGACATTTCTAGGTTTATTGCGGTCATCATAAAAGTAAACTTGCTTTCGTTTTATTTTCGCTGATTATGATTGTCGCCATATTGAAGAATTAGCTAACGTGAATGGAAAATAGTTAATTTTGGTCAAATTAGCAATGAATTGATAGTTTGCCACCATTTCCATAACATGCTTACATAAATAAACTCTCTCTGCTGAGTTTTCTTGTGGTTCGAGATAGTTTTACTAAATAAAGAAATTGATTTATTTAATTCCAAGATGATAATATTCACTATTTTTGAAGCGCATTAATTTTATGATTCTACCACATCAATATTCACGGTAAAATTGAATGCGCATAAGCCTACCAACACAATAACAACTAAAATATTACTTTGAAATACCGCTTCTACTTACGAATGATGTATCGTCCTAAACTTTACGTGCCATCGAAGAAGCATCTCTGCATCTTGAGCTGTCATAGTTTTTGTTGAAAAAAAAAACAACAACAATCGAGAATGGGAAATTTTTCTACTAGGTTTTAAAACGGTTTTATTGCTACTCTTAATGCGGTTTGCAAAACCTCTCCGACGAGAGTGGTCCACTTAGCCGGAAGATGCTCTTAAAGAGGTTGTCAAGAGGTTTCGATGTATAAATCAGTTGTATTGCGAGTTTTATGAAATTGGTCATGAAGGTCTCTTGTAGAGCCGAACAAAACTTAAAATGTTACTTGGGATCAGTATTCAAGCTATATTTTCATTTGCAGAAGGTTTCAAAATATTCTATCGGGGAAATTTTGATTTTTCTATCTTTTTGACCGTTTTTCATACAAATTTGCTCGAAATCCTCATTTTCGGTCATTTTCTCTCCCATACAAAATGTATGGAAAAATTATCACCGGTAGAATATTTTGAAACCTTCTGCAAATGAAAATATAGCTTGAATACTGATGTTTTATGGAAAGAAACCCGATGTACATTCAATTTTAATAATCTGCTGGTTCAGACATAGCGTGTGCTCGAAAAGATTATCCTCAACAGAATGTTGCGGCACAATGAGGGTGTAAATGGATTCTCGACCAATCAGTTTGGTCTCCGGAAGAGGAGGTTGACCGTAGAACTGATAGATCCTGAATAGAACCTGAATAGATCCTGTATATTACAAAAAAACGCCGAGATAGCGTTCCAGCGTAAGAGGAAGGGGATTCGCTACTGTGCAATAGTGACTATGGATTTAAGGAACGCGTTCAATAGCCTGGGTCTCCAGTTAGCCTAGTGGTTAAGGCTATGGATCGCCAATCCGGAGACGGCGTGTTCGATTCCCGTTCTGGTCGGGAAAATTTTCTCGACTCCCTGGGCATAGTGTATCATTGTACTTGCCTCACAATATACAATTTCATGCAATGGCAGGCAATGAAAGCCCTTCAATTAATAACTGTGGAAGTGCTCTCGCGCTATGCTGCGAGTAATACTCAACGACGTGTAAATTTACACGACCACTTCTCTTTTGTGGTCGTGTAACTTTAAAATGCGATTGAATTTTGCGTTTATTTCGATGCTCCAAATATGTGCATCAAAATAAACTCAAAATTACACGAAAATTTTAACTGTGTTAGAACACTAAGTTGAAGAGAGGCAGGCCAAGTTCCAATGCGAACGTCGAGCCATAAAGAAGAAGAAGAAGTTCAATAGCACCAGCTGGGCAGCTGTGCCGAGCCGATGCGTTCCTGCGTCTGGGGGTACTCGGGTACCTGTATAAAATTTTTGGAAGTTACTAGTAAGATATTAGACTCTGGAATCTAATACTAGTTTACGACACGAAGGTGAATCGGAAATACTTTCGCATAACCTCAGCAGTCCCTCAAGGTTCCATCCTGGGTCCGGAGTTATGGAATGTCATGTACGACGAGGTGTTGAGATTGAAAAAGCTACCGTTTCAAGCTGGAAATTACTTATAGGTTAATGAGCCTGAGGGTTGCGAGACCGTGCCGTATCGTGTCACACGATGCACTCTGCGTCATCACTACCCAGTCAACACACGATCGCATATGATGTTGTATAGGATGCAAAAGTCGACGTGATATACGCACACTTTACATGCAGTTAAATGCAAGCATGTACGCATATGGCCTCCACTTCAGCATCCTATTCAACATCATATAAGATTTTGTGTTAGCTGGGTAGTATGAAGTCAATCGATATCCTTTTCAGGGAAGACATAGAGTGTCAGATTGACTTCCATGGTCAAATGGCAGCGCGCTTGGAACAGTTCCATCAAAGGTAGATCCCGAGGGTAGATAGTTGGGTTAACAGGCGCCATGGGGAAGTAACATTTCACCTCACTCAGATCCTTTCAGGCCATGATTGCTTCCGACAGTATCTACATAATTTCGGTTTTGCGGGTTCTCCTGTCCGGTATATGCTGGTTTAGAGGAAACGGCGGAACACGTTTTGTTCGTGTGCCCGCGTTTTCGCACAATGCGTGACCGCATGCTCGCCGCATGCGGAGAGGACATAACACCGGAATATCTTGTCCAGACGATGTGTAGGGATGAGTTTGGCTGGAATATCGGTTCCACGGCTATCACCAACATCATCTTGCAACTACAGAGGAGATGGCGCGTGGACTCGGAGAATGGCTAGTTCAGATGCGGCACAAGAGGTGGTCCAGGGGCTCGGAGTCGGCTTCGTAGATCATACCGGTGCCCTGCGGTCGAAATCGACCCTTACAGCGATTAAGTGGCCGCGGAGAGGAAGTCCTGGGAGAGTTGCTGTCGTAGTGTCGGTCTACTGGGTTGGATCCGTGCCTGCGGTTGGAAAGGAGACCCTACTATCAGCAACCTTCTGGTGCAGCTGAAAGGGCCTGAAGGGTAGTGATACCCTTGTCTTCAGCAGGTCTGATCTGGTTGCACGTGGGCATCAGTCCTTGATGTCTGCAAAACAGTTGGGCGTGGGCGTGGGGTTGACCCTGCCCGCCTTCCGAGGACAAAGACAGTGGTGAGGACCACTCGGGAAACTGGCTAAGCGCCAGCATGCTATCGTGATGAATTAACTCTCCAAAGCGAGTCATCGTTGTTCGTTGCTGCAGGCTACGCAGCTAACTTTGAGGGTGCGATGTGCACTAGCCCCTCTCTGAAGCAATGCCTTCTTGGTGGTTCCGGAGGGTTTGGTGGCCATTGGAATGTGTTTAGTGGGTCGAGGAGAGAGTAGTCCTGGATTTTACTTAAATCTATCCAAGACATGCTGAGTTATACTGCCGTTTGCAGCACAGCAGTCCCATGTTCTATGGGAATTCCTACTAACATGGGGCAACTGTGCTGCACAAACCACCTTTCGTTACATGCTCAAAATTCGTTTTTCAAAATCATACTTAACATGTTACAAAACACTTACATCAAAAACGACCACCGACATTCGCATTGAAAAACACTTGTTAACACTTGTTGTTATTTAACGCAACCTACGGATTCATCCCTGTAGAAGAGTTCTGCATTCGTAGTAAGATATTGAGCACACAGCTCTCAGAATTTGAATACCATGCCAGAACGCGAGAAAATTGAGACAACTCAGAGAGCTTACCCATCTTCAAAATTGCAACAGTTATCCCCCCAGTTGGGTGGTTATGCTCCGAAACCAGCTTGCCACCCCCCGAGATGCCAATATTCGGCTATTTCAGCTCGATGAGAAAACACCACACAGCTTCTGCGGGAGAGCACAGCAACGCAGCGTGCGTATTGTAGCTCTGAGCATTTGAGTGATCAACCGACCAAAGTTTTCCCAACGTATCCGATATGTAGCGGCACGCGTTCAGATGTGTCTGATCTCCTAGTGAACGAATACCTAGGTGTTCGCAACGAACCGATAACGAGAACCACCGGGTAACGCGTGATAGAACGCGGGTACTCATCTGCCTGGCCGGGTTACTAAAGAAAAGATTGCAACGCGTCGCCTTCGGTGGTAGATGGTCCTACTGACTGCCGCGTTGCCCATATTTCAGTTTCTGTTAACTTGCCAGGATATGCGTTATCCGGTCGGTTGGATCGCTGCTACCGGCGGAGAAAAGCGCGAGCGAAAAACGAAACGAATAAGTATAACTCTCAATTAAATTGAGCGGTATTAATGGTTATTCGATATTGCGAAATTTATGATGAAAGGAGGTAGCTACACGGAAGATTTATGGGGAGTTTTAAAGTACAGGGTGCGGCAGGAAAAAATGCGAAAAGTTCAAGGCACTATTACACGCTAAATATAAGATATATATGTGTATTTTTTCATGACAGTGTATCAGTCAATGTCTATATTCTAGCACTGAAAAATAAAAATGGACATATTTGATGTTTAACATGTGATAATGTAGGCCTAATGAGCGGATATCAATAAACTGCGCGCCCAATGGTCATTAAACAAAATGACTATAACAGTAACAAAATTAGCTCAAATTCGATGAACAACCAGACCACACTGATCCAGAGCCATGTAGTTTCACATACCAGATGAAATAAGTATATATATTTGATGATATTGTAGAGAAAATCAAAAATTTTGTTTTATCAGATGCGAAATTTAGCGACCTGTGCGATTATCTGCGGTTTGAAAATTCTGGTTGTCTTCATCTTCAGGCGCCGCCCTGTAAAGGTTAGTGACCAAAATGGGAAATTTTTTAATTAACTTTTCAGAAAACTAGCCTATTATAGATCATGGAACGTTGAAACATAGATTGGTTAATGTCAAATGGACGAAAATGAGGTTTGAAGTTGAAAAACACTTTCGCATTTTTTCCTGCCGCATACTGTAATAGACAGAAAGCAGACGCGGTGGGGGTATGAAGTCGATTTCATATGATAGGATAACGGTTTCAAGAGTGATTACGATGAAAACAATTGTTGCAAAGCAAAGCAAGCAAAGCAAAGATAACCGTACACATCGTAGTTGCTACTCCGTGATTGACCAGAACAATCTAAGTTGCACAGAGATGCAATGAAAGGTGCTTGGGACTAGCTACACACTCTCAATGTGCAAAATTCGAGAGTTCAATATTTTAAAGTCAATAACGGGCGGCGTCGGCCACGACCTTACGGTCATCGGAAAAGGAGAAGGAATGTTAGTTCGACAACCGTTGTTACTAGAAACCGTGGAATCCACAGCATCCCCACAGTTGTCTCGGGAAGGAGTATTTGTTAGTAGGGTAGGGTAAGGTGTGGATCTTGGAGCCACCTTTGGCAGCTGATATGAAGAACTAGTTATATGAAAATACACGACACGGTCTTCATCCCGATTATGATTTATTTGGTCGCGAAAGTAAGGGTAATGCACATACGTCAACGATCGTATTATATTAAATACGTAACCGCATTGATCGTTTACACAATCATAAAAACCGACTTTCCTACGAAAGTTATCGCGCGCTTCTGATTTCACATTCAATATTCGCGTCCCCAACTCCCTACCGAGAAAACCGACCGACTCACGGAAATGGTCGCGCGTTTCCCACAGTATTGAACTTAGAGTAAGTAAACGGAGAATAAACTTTCAAGCTTAGATAGGTGTTCTCGAATTATGTATTTTACTAAGAGTAATCCCATGTGTCATCTGTGAGCGACAGCCGTTGAGGTAATTAAGTCAATTATTTTAAATTTGCTCAATGATTGTTGTGAACTGCAATCACTTTCTTCTAACATTTTTAAGGCTTCAATATTTGTCCTGCACCAGAGCTACAAGATTAATTTGCAGATATTACAGACTCCGGGAGTCCTCATTAAAACGTATTGGCGAAATTACCCCAACTTCTTCTAGTATGTAAAGAAAAAATCTCGGAATGGTCTCACCCAGTTCCATGTCGTCAGATGCCCGCAACCACTCCTTAACTCCTTCAATTTTCTGGAATTCTGTTTGCTACCAAGTGAGCATCCATTTTTATCATTACTTCACAAGGAAGAACAATGTGCATCTGCCCCAAACACGTGTTACTTTTCACTTTTTCCTTCGAACAATGCAAAGCGGCCGAGATTTTCATCGCAACTGCCACAAACACGCGTCACTTTTCGTTTTTAGGTGGCAGCATGTTCATGGAAAAACATCGGGTAAAAATGTAAGGGACGAATGACCTTCGGGTTAAAGTCCCTCGAACCCAACAAAAGAAGAAAGAAGGGTAAAAATGTTTATATTAATTTCCTCTAAGAGTTACGTTTGTTTGTCTGTGATCAAATTTTTTTTTATCGAAAATTACAAGAAATTTCTCTAGGAGCACCACTTTGATCATAGATTTTTACCAAAACCCCAAGAGATTTCTCCAAAAATTTCTCCTTAGTTAATTCTTCCATGGGCGTTTGCGAGGTTTCGATAGTGATTGCTTCAGGGCTTGCTCCAAGAAACGTTTAGGGATCTCTCCCACAGTTTATTTCATTCAGCATTTTTTGCAAATACTTTTGCATGGGTGTATCGAAGAATTCCTCCAGGAACTTTCCCATAGATTCATTCAATGGTTCCTTCGATAATAACTCTAGACATTTCTCCGGGAGTTTCTCATATGATATCTTTAGATGTTCCTCCAGTAATTGTTCCAGTGCTTTCTTCGACGATTCCTTCAGGAATTTATTGAAGGATTCCCATAGAAATTTGACCAGAGATGCTTTTGGATATTTCTGCAGGTATACTTTCAAGGATTTCTTCAGGAATTTCTCCATATATTCCTTAAAAAATCCATCTGGAATTATTTGAAGTATTTCTATAGAAATTTCTTTCAGGAATTCTTTCGGACTATTTTACCAGAGAGATTATTTAAACATTAATCCAAGAATTTTTTAAAATTTCGTACTTAAAATCCTGTAGAAGTCCACCCACGGGTTATTTCAATAACTCGTCCAGAGATTATTGCAGACATGGTTTGTTTCTGATTTTTTCGAGGTATATCTACAGAAATTTTTCCAGTAGTACGTTTAAATAGCTCTCCTGGGATTTCCTAAGGAAATACTCATAGGATTGCTACCGGGATTCCTCAAAGGGGTTTCTTCAGGAATTCCTCCAAGAATTCCTTCTGTAATACTTTCAGGAACACCTTCAGAGGTTGTTTTAAAAATTCCTCCAAGAAATCCTCCAGGAACTCTTCTTGGGATTTCTTCAGGACTTTATTATTTCAAAAACTCTTCCAAGAATTAATCCAGGACTTCCTCCAGGAATTGTTTAGGGATTTCCTCTGGAATTCTTCCTGTGATTGCTTCCCGGATTCCTCCTGGGATTTCTCCAGAGATTCATTCAGGAACTGGTACAGGGAATCCTCCAGGTGTTTTTCCAAGAACTCGTCTTAAGATTACTTCTGGATTTCCACAAGAATTCTTTCTGTGATTTCTCCAGTACTTTCTCCTAGAATTTCTTCAGAAACTCTTCCTTGGATTCCCTCGGGAATTAGTTTTGGGATTTCTTCAGAAAACCCTCCTAGGGATTCCTAGGGATACCACGTCTAGTGATTCCTCCAGGAATTCCTCCAGATTCCTCCAGAAATTGCAATAGAGATTCCTCTAGGAATTCCTTCAGACATTCCTCAAGGAATTTCTCCTGAAACACCACCAGAAATTCTTCCAGGGATTCCTCCATGCATTCTTCCAGGCAATTCTGTAGGTATTCCTCCATATATTTCTCTATGCATTGTTCTAGGCATTCCTCCAGGTGATTCACCACGTTTTTATCCAGGAATTTCTCAAGGGACTCCTTAAGGAATTCCTTCAAGAATTCCCTTAGGAATTATCCTAGGAATTCCTTCCTGCATTTATCCAGGAATTCTTCCAGAATATATATAGCAACATCACCAGAAAATGCTCCAGGGATTCCTTCAGCAATTTCCCCAGGAGCTCCTCCTGGAATTAAGCCAGGTATTCCTTATGGAATTCTTTAAGAATTCCTCCAGATATTCCTCTAGAAATACCTCCAGGGATTCCTCCAAGGATTCATCCAGGAAATCTCTCAGGGATGTCATCCAGGAAATTTGCCATAGACTCATCCAGGAATTTCTCCAGAAATTCCACCAGGAATTTTTCCAGGGATTCTTCAAGGTATTTATCAAAACATTTCTTCTCCAAGAATTTCACCAAGGTATTCTCCATGGTATTTTTCCTGCAATTCTTCCACGAATTCCTCTAGGGTTTCCTCTAGGCATTCCTCCAGAATTGCTACAGAGATTCCTCCAGGAATTCATCTTGAAATTCCTTCAGGAATTAATCCAGCAATTCCTTCAGAGGTTCCATCAGAGATTCCTACAGGAATTGCTCCCGGGATTGCTCCAGGAACATCTCCACGAATTTCTCCAGGGGTTTCTCCAGGAATTTCTCCAAGGATTCCTCCAGGAACTCCTCCAGATATTACTCAAAGGATTCCATCAGCAATTCCTCCAAAAATTCCTCCAGGAATTCCTTCAGGAATTCCATTAGCAATTTCTTCCGAAATTTCTCCTGAGATTCCCTCCAGAATTCCTTTAGAGATTCCTCCAGAAATTCTTACAGGAATTGCCCCAACAATTCATCCAGAAATTTTGACAGAGATCCCGACAGGTATTTCTTCAGAAATTCCTCCAGGAATTCTATCTGGAAATGCACCAGGAATTCATCCAGGAATATTGACAGGGATTCCGCCAGGAATTTGTCCAGAAGTTTCTCCAGGCATTCCTCCAGAGATTCCTCCAGAGATTTCTCCAGGAATTGCTTCATGGATTGCGTCATTATATCCTCCAGAGATTTCTCAAATAATTCCTCTGGGAAATCTTCAAGAAATTCCTCACGAGATTTCGTCAGACATTTCTCCAGGGATTCCTCCCATAACTCATTTAGGAATTATTCCAGGAATTTCTCCCGTAATATTCCTTCAGGAGTTCTTCCGGGAATTTATCCAGGAATTTCTCCAGGGATTCCTTCAGAAATTTCTCCAGAGATCTCTCCAGGAATTCCTCCAGGGTTTCCTCCAGGAATTCCTGTTAGAATTCCTACAGGAATTCCTCCAGGAAGTCCTTCAGAGGTTCATCCAAGAATTTCTTCAGGGATTGTTTCAGGAATGGATTCAGAATGACCTCTAGTGATTCCTTCAGAAATTCTGCCCTGAATCTCTTCAAATATATTTTGCCACTTTTGGTTCAAAGGACTATTAAGCGGCCATTTTAGAGCGTGTAGGCTCCTTAATAGCATTATACTCGCCTCCAGGTGAATAATAGTGCTTTCTGGTTACTTACCATTTTCTTTTCCAGGGATGCACCCAATAATTTCTCCATAATTACCTAATTTTTTTTCTGAATTACTCCAAGGCTTCCTAAAGGAATTCCACCAGCGATTCATATTGGAATTCTTTAACCCTTCAGCGCGAGCGCTGTTGTAAAAAGTACAACACTACAAAAAAACCTCGCTTTTCGTATACAGCGCGACCGCGGTGCAGTTTCGGTTGCTTGACGGCGCGCGACCTGGAAGGTTAAGATAATTTTAGTGGGAAGCATACAAGAGCCAAGAAATTCTCCAAAAAGCCATCCAGGAATTCTTTCACAATTATCACCAAGAATTATTTTAGGATTTCATACACTGGTTTGTTCAGAAATCCATCCATGAATTCCATCACGGATACTCTCTGCAGCTTCTGCAGAGGAATTTCTTCTAAAATTCGTCCGTTGATTCTGTTTTTCTTCAAGAATTCCTTACAGAAGTTATTCATTGATTTTTTATTTCAAGAATCCCTGCAGAGATTCCTCTATGTGTTTTCAGGGATGTTTTAAAAGTGTTTCTCTAAAAAGTCCTTCAGCGATTTTTCCAAAAGTTTGTTCAGAAATTTCCTCGTAAGTACTTCAACGGCTTCCCCTCGAGATGAACTAGCCTAAAGACCGCCCCAGAAAGTATGGACGCAGAGAGAAAATACTGTTATTTAAAAACTACTCATGACTAATTCTTTTTGAAGGCTGCATCCTGTTGATCAACTTATTCTCTCAGCATTTGTGCAACGGTTTGAACAATTTCAACTGTTTGTTTCAGAATACAGAAACTTTTAGTGCAACACCTTCAAAAAATTATGCACAAATGATGTACAGAGCTTAAAATGTCACTTAGGAAATGAGCAAAATATGAAGGAAGTAAGTGAGAAAATCATCTAAGCAGTAAATTGGAAGCACGATGGGAAGAACACGCTTGAGCATAAGCAAAAAATTGGGTCAAAAATAAAGGTCCCGCTAACCCTCGTTCGGTTAGACGTATAATGAAAGCATTTGAGCACAAGAAAAAACCTTCTAACTTACACAGAGCGGGTTATGACCAAAAAAGAAACCATTCTGAATATCAATGCTCATCGTGGCAAAGAGTATTTGAATTCTCGATCCTATAGTAAGCTGAAACAGTCGAAACGAAGTCCGAAATAAGAACCACTGATCAGGCCCAAACGTCTGAAGACTAGGTGCGTCCATACTTTCTGGGGCAGTCTTTAGGGTTAAAAATCTCGTTAATACAGACAAAAAAATCAACGGCTTCCTTTTTTTCTTGTTTTAAATCTTATCCTTGGATTTCTTCAACAACTCCACCGGGGGTCTTCTTCTGAGTTTTGTGTAGGGTTTGCTACATATATGTCTATTGGAATTTCTCAAAGAAGTTGCCTAGAAATTTTTCAGAGATTCCTTAAGAAACCTTTTTATCATCAGTTCCTTCGGGGATTTTATCAGGAATTCTTACAATAAGTCCTGCAGCGATTCTTCCAAGGAAGACGCATATCCCAGAAGAGTCGCAGTGCAGGTTTTGGTTGCGCGGAAGACACTGTAACTTACTTTAAACAAATAAGTACTTACGTGCTAGAAGCGCTTTCAAACATTTTAAAGGGACTTCTTCACTGCCATTCTAAGCATAGTTGTCCCACGAACCGAAGGATTCTCTTACAATATGGGACAAATATGCGTAAAACAGCAGTTCAGAAATTCACCCAGGGCAAACTTTTTCGGAGTTCTTCCAGTGTTCCCTGCCTTCTCTTGCAAATGCACCAGGATTTTTTTTAAGGAATTGCTTCTTAAATTCCTCCAAACATTTCTTTTTTGAATATATTTCAGGGACTCGTCCAGGAATTTCTTCAGGGTAATTCCAGGATTTTTCCAAGTACTTCATCATTTGCAAGTTATCCGGAAATACCACCAGGAAATTCTTCAAGAATTTCTGTAGGGATTCCCTCCAGGAATTCTTACAGGATAGCTCGAGAGTTTCCTCCAGTGATAGTTTCAAGACTCTTACGAGAATGCATTCTAGAATTCATACAAGGATCCTTCCGGAAACAGGTACGTCAATTAACCTTCATCCAGCCAACGTACATTTTCTACCTTTGGAAAAGCACAAAAATGGTCATAACTTTTTTGTTTTTCAATGGATTTTGATGAAATTTTCACAACTTCCCGAAAAACTCTTCTAGTTTATGATGCCGGGGACATGGGTGGCTGGTCCACATGGTTCCGGAGTTATTCCGGATTGTCTTGGGGTACCAAAATTGGCCACATACTTTGCGCAAAGTATATCTTAAGATCCCGATGAGGTAGATGTATAGTGTCTTCGGCGAATTTGTTCAACAGGTTAAGAACTAACTGGCAACGGCGACTTTGGTTCGCGATTCGGCCGCTAGGCGACGCCAGTGTCAAAAATGTTCAAATCCTCATATCTCAGAAACCCAATAAGATAGAATGATGCTGTCTTGGGCAAAATTCTGCAGCAAGCTCAAAACTATCTGATAGTAAAGTCTTTGGTTTGGGATTTATCCGCTAGGTGGCGCATTGTGTCTGAAAAATTCAAACTCGTATATCTCGATACCCTAATGAGGTACAAGCATGCCGTTTTCAGCAAAGTTGTTCAGCAGGCTCAGAACTATCTGGCAATGGCGACTTTGGTTCGAGAATCGTCCACTAGGTGGCACCAGGGTCAAAAATCTTCAAACTTCTATATCTGAGAATCCTGATAAGATAGAATGATGCCGTATTCAACAAAGTTCTTCAGCAAGCTAAAAACTGTCTGATAGTTGAGTATTTGATTCGTGATTTATTCGCTAGGTGGCTCCTTGTGTATAAAATTTAAACACGTGTATCTCGTTACTGTAATAAGCTAAAAGCATGGCGTTTTCTATAAAATTGTTTGGCAGGTTGAGATCTATCCGGCAATGGCGACGCTAGATGACACCAGCAATCAAAACATTCAAACAATTTTATCTTATAAAACGGAACGCGCAGCAAATTGTTCCGAAAGTTAAGAGGAAGTAAGACGTATCTGGTTGTTCAGCGAGCTAAGAGCCATTTGGCAGGATAGTAGACGGTCGAGTACGGTGGTACAAGAGGCAATACTTTAGCACCGTCTTTGACCCCCTGCAGACAAGTTTTGTCGCACTACAATATTGCTTCTTTTGCTCCGTTTTTTTTTTCTTCCGGGAATTTCTACAGGAACTCTTCCGGGAATTTCTCGGGAATTCCACTGGGAATTCCTCAAGAACTTCCTCCAGTAATTTCTTCAGGAAATCTTCCAGAAATTCTTCTAAGAGGCATCCTCCAGAAGTTCCTCCAGGAAATCCTCCAGGAAATCCTCCAGGAATTCCTCCGGAAATTTCCCCAGGATTTCATCTGGGACTCCTATCAGGAACTCCTTCAGGAGTTCCTTCGGCAATTTCTGCAGGAATTCTTCTGGGATTTTTTCCAGGAATTCCTCTGAACTTTTTTCCAAGATTTTCTCCGGAAATTTCACTGAGAATTTCTCCAGAAATTCGTCCATGAGAGCCTCCGGGATTTTTTCCAGGAATTCCTCCGGGATGTTCTATAGGAATTCTTCCTAGAATTTCTCTAGGAATTTCTCTGGGCATTTTTCCAGGAGTTTCTCCAGGGATATATCCGGGAGTTTTCTAAGGAAAACTGTCGTTTTTTTTTCAAGAAAAACCTCTGGGAATTTCTCCAGGAATCTCTTCAGAACGTATTCCGTGTTTTTTTTTCACAAAACCCTCGAGAATTTTTCCCGGAATCCCTCTAGGACTTCCTTTAGGAATACCTCCGGGAATTTATCCTGTAATTCCTCCGGCAATTGCTCCAGATATTCCTCCGAAAATGTCTCCGGGAATTTCTGCAGGAAATCCTCCAGGAATGGTTTTGGGATTTTTTTCTTGAAATCTTCCAGAAAATCCTCCGGGAATTCTTTCAGGAATTCCTCCGGGGACTCTTCTGAAATACCACCGGGAATTTTTAAAGGAAATCTTCGGGATTTTCTCAGGAAATCCTCTGGGAATTTCATCAAGTATTCCTCTTAGAATCCCTCTAGGATTTCCTCTAGGAATTCCTCAGGAAATTTCTCTAGGTATTCCTCCGGTAATTTCTCCAGCAATTCCTCTGGAAAATTCTTCAGGGAATCCTCCTTCCTGGGGGATTCCCCGAAGGAAATTTCTGGAAGAATCTCTGAAGGATTCCCCTGAGGGAATTCCTGGAGGAATCCCCGGGATAATTCCTGGAGAAATACCCGAACAGAGAGTAAAAAAATCGAAGATTGAAAGTTTGACATTCTCATTATTTCATTCGTGTTTGGCCACATTCATTGTGAGCTGCATGCCTCTCGTTTTTCATTCAATTCTCTGTCACGAATATTTTTTCGCACGTCGTAAAACGCCCAATTTCTGTTAACAGACACACAATCCGACTTAATGGACAAATAGAGAACATAATTAATATTCTAATTAACTACTATACACCAATTTTGAGGTAATTGGAAGTATAATCGGGAGTTACGGTCCAGTTTTATTTCTCAGTGAAAATGGTCAGTGACAGAAAAATGAGTGAATAGGTGAAAAAATTCATTCACCAAAATGAATTTTATTTTGATCTCTCAGTTGAGAATCTTCAAAATACACGTTGAATATCACTCAGGCGCTGTCCATAAACTACGTAGACTCATTTTGAGCAATCTCAGACCCCCCCCCTCCCCCTCCGTAGACTTTTGTTCATACAAAATTTTCGAAATTTGTATGGAGCGACGACTTTGGCCAGACCCCCCCGTCCCCCCCTAAGAGTCTACGTAGTTTATGGACAGACCCTCATTGAAAATGAAAATTTTAAACTCTGCCCGAAAGTATTCCTGGAAATAATCCCGGAAAAAATCCTGGAGAAATTGCTGAAGGAATCAGTGGTGGAATTGCTGATGGGAGTCTTAGAAGAATTCCCAGAGAAATTTCCTTGAAGGAGTCGTAAAAAATTCCTAGTGGAATTCCAGGAAAAAAAATGGAAAGGATTTCCTGAAGAAATTCCTAGTGGAATTTCTGCAGAAATCCCAGGGAGAATTTCCAGAGACATTCCCGAAGGAATTCCCGGCGAAATTCCTGGAGAAAACAAAGGAGGAACTCCGGGAGAAATTCCCAGAGGAATTCCTGGAGAAATTCCCAGAGGAATTCCTGGAGAAATTCCCAGAGGAAATGCTGGAGATATTCTCAGAGGGTTTTCTGAAAAAAAGAATCATTGAAGACTTCCTGAAGGAAGACTTCCTAGAAAGAATCTGAGTGGATTTAAAAAAAACTGGAAGTTTTCCTGAAGAAATTCCCGGAGGAATTTCTGGGGGAATTCCCGGAGAAATTCCTGGAAGAATTTCTGGAGGATTTCCCGGACAATTTCTTGATGAAATTTCCGAAGCAATTTCTAGCGGATTTCGTGAAGAAATTCCCGAAGGAATTCCCGGAGACATTCCCGGAGATATTCCTGGAGGAACTCCTAGAAAAGTTCTCGGAGAAATCCATCCTGGAGAAATTCTTGAAAGAACTCCTGAGGAAAATCCTGGAGCAATTCATGGAGTAATTCCCGGGGGAACTCATGGAGGTATTCCTGGGAAAATTCTCTGAGGAATCCGGAGGAATTCTAGGAGAACTCCTGAAGAAATTCCTAGAAGAATTCTTGGGGATATTACCGAAAAAATCTCCGCAGGAGTTCCTGATGTTGGTCCTAGAGGAAAGCCTGGAAACAAATACGTAAGAATTCCCGGAGACATTTCCAAAGGGATTCATAGAGAAATTCCTGTAAAAATTCCCGGAAGAGTTCCAGTAGAAATTCTCGGAGACATTACCGGAAGAAAAAACGGAGTTATATTGTGGTGTGACAAAATTTGTCTGCAGGAGGGTCAAAGACGGTGTAGCGAATAACCTAGCGCATAAATCACGAATCAAAGACTCAGACAGTTTTTAGGTTACTGAAGATCTTTGTTGAAGACGGCATTATTCTATCTTATCAGGATTCTGAGATATAGATGTTTGAAGATTTTTTACCCTGGTGCCACCTAGCGGATGATTCTCAAACCAAAATCTTTACTATCAGATAGGTCTGAGTTTGCTGAAGAATTTTGCCGAAGACAGCATCATTCTATCTTATTAGGTTTCTGAGATATGAGGATTTGAACATTTTTGACACTGGTGCCGCCTAGCGGCCGAATCGCGAACCAAAGTCGCCGTTGCCAGATAGTTCTTAGTCTGCTGAACAACTTTGCTGAAAACGGCATGCTTGTACCACTTTAGGGTATCGAGATATACATGTTTGAATTTTTCAGACACAATGCGCCACCTAGCGGATAAATTCCAAACCAAAGACTTTACTATCAGATAGTTTTGAGCTTGCTGCAGAATTTTGCCGAAGACAGCATCATTCTATCTTATCAGGTTTCTGAGATATGAGGATTTGAACATTTTTGACACTAGCGCCGCCTAGCGGCCGAATCGTGAACCAAAGTCGCCGTTGTCAGTTAGTTCTTAACCTGTTGAACAAATTCGCCGAAGACACTATACATCTACCTCATCGGGATCTTAAGATATACTTTGCGCAAAGTATGTGGCCAATTTTGGTACCCCAAGACAATCCGGAATAACTCCGGAACCATGTGGACTAGGCACCCATGTCCCCGGCATTATAAACTAGAAGAGTTTTTCGGGAAGTTGTGAAAATTTCATCAAAATCCATCGAAAAAACAAAAAAGTTATGACCATTTTTGTGCTTTTCATAAGGTGGAAAATGTACGTTGGCTGGATGAAGGTTAATATTTCTATAGGATTATGCTCTGTAATGAACTAGTGGAGTAGATTGGAAGCGTGACATTTGGCAAAAAGTAATTTGACATAACGGTCATTTGGCATAATGGCCATTTGGCATGATAGAAATGCAGCCTTCTTTATTATGCCTAGCGTTCATTATGCCAAATGACCGTTATGCTAAATGACTTTATGCCAAATGGCTTTATGCCAAATGACTTTATGCCAAATGCTAAATGACACGGACCCGAGTAGATGAGTATATATAACTACCTTTGTGGGAATTCCGACAAGGATGTATGATAAATTACTGAAAGAACTACAGTTAGTCAGGGACGACATTATGTAGATACCTATTTTCAAAAAATCTTCGGATGGGTTTCCATTATGCTCTACCGCAGAAAATGTTGGCCATTGCTACCAGCAACACGCTGATTTGTGTGGAACAGGCGAGCTTTTTTTCAATGTATTGTACAAAGTACAACAGCGTGACTACTGAAGAGTTAATTAATGCTTTAAGAATATAATGGAATCATATTCAATTTCATCGTATTGTGTTTAGTTATAAAAGCTAGTACGTTTGGTATACTATCTTAAGGGTGCTCGAACCCCGCCCCTCTTCCCCTGACCGAAAAGCCGGCTACGCCATTGCCTATAATTTCTACCAAAAGCTCTGGCCAGACCAAAGTGGCTCATTATGTTAGAAAATGTGCTCACATCTGTTGGTTTTAAAAAGTTCCTTGTAAAATGATTCTAAAATATTTTTGTTTTTTTTTTATTTTCAATAATTCATCAAAGAAATTTAGGAATTCTATCAGAGATTCAGAAAAGAAATGTGAAATCTTAAAGTTTCCATATGCTTCTACTGAAAGTTCAATGCCATTGGAATTTGTTAAAGTTTCTTTAAAGTAGAGAGCAGCAAAAGAAAAACAATCAACAAACTTTAAGGAGGTTTTACCCCGCCATAGACCACATTGTTGTAGATTTACCGCTGTTCAAACAATGTCCATCAACTTTTCTTTATTCCTTTCAAGAGCTTCTCCCATAAATCACACCCCTCTGTCTAGTCGAGGCATTACATCAATTAGGATTTGCTATCGGATTTCATCTTTCATGGCAATAGATTTCGCGCTGGAGGGCCTTGTTTTCGTGATGACGGCGATGATGGCTCGCAAGACTGGACTGGACCGTCCGACCATACACAACACAACTCAAAAGACATGGCACGAACCTACAAATTCCAACCAATGCGGCAGGCAGGGGTCACGATCCGGGGTGGAAATCTTCCCCATTTCTACACAGAATTCAACCTCGCGAAAAATTCTACTGTCTATTTCTTTTTTCCGATCATTTCATTGACTTGGCTATCTGTTCCTGTCCGTGTCCAGTGTTTTTTTTCGTGTGTTTCCTTAGATAGGTTGGGTATAATGGAATCTGGACGAAACGAAGCGAAAGCTGGCTGGCTGGTGGCAGCGAAGCACAAAGATAGTGCCGAACAGATATTCTTCGTGACGCCCAGCAGTTTCAATTTTCCGCTGAAATTAACACGACACGAGAACGCCAACTGCAACATTCGATTTTGATTTTCCGTTTTTTTTTTTTTTCGGATAGGTACCAACTTGGATTGGAAGCACGTCATCAAGTGAAACCAGTGAAGCAGTATTGCCGCGTGGAGAAAGGAGCGGTTGATTTGATTTTATCATGTCTTCGTGATACGGCTGAATAGGACGCCACTATGTGGGAGCACGAAGAAAGTTATTCTCTTACTGGAAGAAAAGTACTTTTTTACGGAGAGTGGGTACTCGAGTGTTAATCGCATTCTTACGCTAGCTGAAGTTGCTCGATTATCGCTAATTGTTGAACGGTTCACACTGGTAGCAGAAATTTTAATTCATCTATCACGCATACGACAGATTTTTATTTTAAGTTTAATGGGAGTTGCAGAAGGGTTCCCAGGGAATACAAAGAGCTTCTAAGAGAGGATTCAGGTATGTTTCTGAGGCTGTTGGCTCTTTGGGTTTTCAGGTGGTTTCAGAGCGATTCAGGACGGTATGGAAGTGGTTTCCGGTGATGTCAAGAAGCTTTCAAGGAAGTTGCAGTATGTTTAAATGGAATTTACAGATGGGTTTCAAAGTAATTCAAGGCATTTGAGATGGTTTCAGCTGATATCAGAACGTGCCTGGAGCGGTACGAAAACTCTTGAAACCCCCTAAACCACCTGGAATAGCCCTAAAATGCCACAGAAACGGGAATGCCCTTAAAACCTGAAACTCCCCGGAATACATATATATTTAAGAATTGTTGATTTGGTTCGGTGATTGCAACACACTAAAACACGATTCATAACGTTTTGGCCTACTGACTTTCAGCCATCATCGGTTTTTTTTTTTCTAATTAGCTACCATCTTGAAATTAGAAAAAAAAAAATAGATCTGATGATGGCTGAGTAGGCTAAAATGCCCTTTCAAGTTCCGCGAAGTTCAAATAAAGTTCCAAATGGAACTTTCTGGCTGCTTAGGAGGCTAACGATGAGCCTTGCTGGAACTTCGGTCACAAGTTCCGGCAAGGCTCATTGTTAGCCTCTTAAGCAGCCGGAAAGTTCCATTCGGAACTTTATCTGAACTTCGCGGAACTTTTAAGCTGCTTAAGATGCTACTCGGAACCATGTCGGAAGTTTCAGTTTAGTAACCTTGTGTTTCAATGAAAATTAAATTTATTTCTTTTACAGAAAACAACTGTTTAAGCATACACGAATAAAAGATAAATATGAATTTATAAAATCAAAGAATGAAAGGCTTGAGCAAAAAAAAATTGACGCCTATCGGATTCGAACCAATAGTCGCCCTACGCTGTACCACAGTACTACAGTTGCGGTAAAAAGAGTATCTGCAGTATGCTAATGCGGAATCCAGTGCTGTAATTTACTAGAACTATCGCGTATGTTTCTGCGAGGCTGCATAAAACCAGGCACCGCAAAAACTGATCGACCCCATACACGCGGATTAAACGCAATCCTGCCCCACCCGTTTCAACTTGCCCCGGTGTACTTTATGCGGACGGGGCCGGATCATAACGTCCGAGGTCAAAATGTCCCGGTAGTTAAGACGCGTTTATTTGCGAAATAATGTCCAAAACTTAGATCCGTCAGATATTCAATGTGACTTCTTTCCAGGGACTGTGTGGCACATCTGCGTGTTCGGACGTTATGCTACGGAAAATGCGCCATAAAGTCCTGGTGTATTATAGCCTCGGACGTTATGATACTGCGCCAATCGATTGATCGGAGTAGATTGATTTGAGAAATTGTAAAAAAATAACCCCTTCTATGCGAAAGCTGCTGCTACTGTTGGAACTAAAAAGTCCGGCTGTCACATAAGTAAACTTCGCCAAGAATGTCATGTTATAGTAGAGCTCGCATTTCTCACACGCAGGTCCGATCAATTAACAATTTAAGGTTCAGAATTCATATTTGTGCTCTAATCCCGAGACATCTAATCCATGCGAAATTGACAAGTCTAGTCTTTGGCAAATGTATGACTTCTTGGACCAGAGAAAAATGTTTGAGAAAATGGGAGCAACTCACAGTTGCTCGATTAACAAAAGCTTGCTCTGTGCAAAGCTGTCCACCCCCTTGCTCTAAACTCCCTGTAACGCCCTTGAAATCAACTAATGACCATGGAACCTCTCAGGAACACCCCTTAAATCTCCTGAAACCGCCTGAAACAGCCTGAAACACTCTTGAAGTCGCATGAAATCCCCAGGATACCATCGCAACACTCTGAAATCTGCCGAAACACCTATGAAACCTCTGAAACGCTTCTGATATTCGCAATAACACCTCTGAAACGCCCCTGAATCCCCTGGCATGCCTGAAACTCCTAGAAAATCTTTGAAATCCCCTGGAACATTATTGAACTCCTTGAAAACTCCTAAAACCCTTTGGAACACCCATGAAACTCCCTCACGCTAAAGCCACTCAGCACTAAAGTGCATAATTTCCAGACCAAAAATGAGTAACCCTTGCACATTCACAATATCAGCTCCTGCGTCCACAAAATCGTGAAATTTGCAAAAAAAAATTGTACGGCAATATAGCCAGCTTTACTAGTGACCTTGGTAAACAAAAAAAAAATATCGACATTTCGCATCTAGAAGAGTGTACGAGCTGTTTTTGTGAATGTGTATGGTCTGGAAATTATGCACTTATGAGTAGGTCTTACACATTCTAGCAGCTTAGCGGTCTTAGCGTGTTGGATCATCCTTGGAACGTCACTAATATCGCCTGGAACACACATCAATCCAAATAAAAACCCCAGGAACGTCGCTGAAACCTCTTGTAATGCTCCTGAAACATCCTGCAACACCCCTGAAACTCCTTGAAAACTCTTGAAACGCCCCTGAAATCCCATTGAAGCACCCCCGAAGTTCCTTGAAAATCACTTGAATGGCCCTGGAACGCTTCTGAAACCCCAGTAGCTCCCCTGAAACGCCCTGTAACAGTCCTGAACACCCTGGAACACCCCTGTTGCGGAGGCAATAAAGAACAGGATCCAAATTCAATGAATTTATTCTCTGGGTGGGAAAAAAATATAAAATTCCTAAAAATACAAATTCATAAGCATTTTCTTAGCTTTTCTTAATACGTTTAACAAGCTTACTCTTAGTGATCCAGTCTCAGATCGTATCTCCTGCAACAGTGTCCCTTGCTGAACGATTGTGGAACCTCTGTATTTATTAAGAGAAGCTTAGTGATTTCTCTAATATTTATGGAGAATGTGAAATGCGGCTTATAGTGTAAATATTACCTTTTGAGCTGTACCTAGACCAACTAACGATACTGTCTAGGGTTAGCCAATAACAGTTCTAGCTCGACCGACCTACTCCTGTTCTGAGCAAAAAGATATAATGTCAATCAACATAGCGTAGGTAGAACCTACCGTAGAGCATCATACGCTAACCTGCTGCAAACTATATCACCGATACTATATCAACTAATCTGACTTCTAGTTCACCGTCTAGCAAAAATTATAGCGTATCCTAGGGTAAACAAATTTAGTAAGTTAGATAAGTTCAACTATCACTTTCTACACGAATTACTTAATATGCAAACATAACTCGCAGGCAACGATGCAATGTTGTGGATAATCAACACTCTATTGTTGCGCCGTTCCTTCCACGTTGGACGTCTCACATACTGTAGCAGGTTCACCACCGTGTGTGTCACTCAGTGGCGTAGAAATAGATGGGGTCGACCGGGCGTAGTCAACAGTCCCCCCCCGAAATGCGCGGTGAGCTCCTGCGTATTTCCGCTAACGCCTACGTCGAGAACAGCCAACGACACTGACTGCTGATCGCTCGTAGATTCCACCGGACGCAGTTTGTACGGTGGCACGACGGACTTGACCATCGGAAGCCTTGTGCGTAGCAATTACTCTGCCCTTCGGCCAGCAATTTCTGGATAACTGGGTCAACGATGATGACGATGTCGCCAACGGTGATTGGTTTCACTGGTGTGACCCACTTAGACCTTCGCGTAATAGTTGGCAAATAGTCTCGCAACCAGTGCTTCCAGAATACGTTCGCCATAGCTTGGGATTGAGTGTAGCAGTTTCTAAGAGTCACGGGACTGTCATCAAATGGAACCCATGACCTCAGGCCATTTGCTGAACCTAACAGGAAGTGGTTAGGCGTCAACACGGGCGAATCATCATCGTCTATCGGAATATCAGTCAGTGGTCTGGAATTGACTATATTCTCTACTTCTGTGAGTGCGTTTTGTAAAACTTCATCGGTGGGTAGTCTGTTGGGTTGTAACACTGCAAGGTTTTGCTTGACGCTGCGGATCAACCGCTCCCACGCTCCTCCCATGTGGGGCGACAAAGGAGGAATGAAGGACCACCGGGTGTGGCTTGAGGTGAACTCATTAGCAAATCGGTCGTGGTCGAGCTGCTGGATTGCGGCCTTTAGTTCCTTGCTGGTAGCTTGGAAGTTGGTTCCACGGTCGCTATATATAACAGCGGGAACTCCCCTCCTAGCCATTATGTTCCGGATTGCCATAACGCACGAGTCGGTTGTCAGTGTGTGACTGATTTGCAAGTGGATGGCGCGAGTGGTTAAACATGTGGCGAGAACCCCCCACCGTTTCTCGGAGCGACGACCCACTGACACTAGCATCGGACCAAAATAGTCCACCCCCATATAGGTGAAAGGACGACTGAAGGCTGCTAAACGTGACTGAGGAAGATCAGCCATCATCGGTACTTGTGGGTTTGCCTGTTGTATTTTGCAATACTGGCAATTTCGACGGACTGTATGATATGTAGCCTTGATTCGAGGAATACGGTAGCGCTGCAAAAGTTCGTTGATGATTGTCGCATGGTTCTGGTGATGGAACCTCTCATGAGCGTCGGCAACGATTAACCATGTAATACGGTGTTTTCTCGGAAGGATTATAGGGTGGACGGCATCACGGTTGACGAATGGACATGACTGGGTTCGTCCCTGGATCCTAACAACTCCGCTTTCGTCAACGAACGCGCTACGGAATAGTGGATTGTTTCGAATGATCCGCTTCAATGAGCTCCCAGTGCGATTTGAAGTCAGTGTAGCGATTTCATCTGCATAGGTATCTAGCTGTGCCTGGCGGAACAAGTAGTTTTCAGCTTTAGCAAGCTCTTCCTGAGTTAATGGGCCATTTAAGCGAATTTCCATTTTAATAGAACGTCTTAGGTTTCCGATGAATCTAAAGACGTAAGCAGTTCGTCGAAGCAGAGGAATCCATTTGGAGAAATTTTGTGGATCTATGATCGGCTCCGCTACTGTAGTGTGAATGAGGGGGTGTGGGCGTAGCTCTTCATCAGTTGATCCCCCGAAACTAGGTGTAACTGGCCACGAATCCTTGTCTCGCCAAAGAAAATCTGGTCCACGGAACCAACGGTTGTCAGAAGAAAGATCCGGCACTCTTGCCCACTTTGTCCCTTCATCGGCTACATTCTGCTTTGTTGAAATCCATCGCCATTCGCATACTTCGGTCGACTCCAGAACTTCACTCACACGAAAGGCAACAAATTGACTGTAGCGGCGATGATCCGACTTCAGCCAACAAAGAACATCTTTGGAATCTGTCCAGAAATGTCGCTTGCTTATCTTGATCGAGAGAGATGTCATTATACTATCTGCTAAACGAACACCGAGAAGAGCGGCTTGTAGTTCAGAGCGAGGAATGGATAGGAACTTTAGCGGAGCTACCCTGGTCTTTGCTCCTGCAAGTGCGCATTCAACAAGATCTCCCTCTTGGAATCGTAGATAGGTAACCGCGGCGAATCCGCTCTCACTCGCATCAACAAATGTATGCATTTCAACCAGTGCTTGAACTGATGTCACACGCCTGTAGCAACGCGGTATTTCAATCGATTCCATCTTTGGAAAAACGGATAACCACGTAATCCACTTCTCGAACTGTGCGTCTTCAATGGGGTCATCCCAGCCGACATCCGTTCGCCAAATCTCTTGCAACAGCACCTTTAGAAACATCAGTAAATGTGCTATGAAACCCATTGGATCAAAGATCATCATGAGCGTCCTGAGTACTTCGCGTTTGGTTGGCCGGCGGCTGCCTGATAACAAATGTTCGTCATATCTGGATGACTTTTTGTACGTAAAGCAATCAGCTGACGTGTTCCAGTACATCCCGAGCACCTTTTCTGTTGTATCTGCCTCTCCGATGTCCAAATTCTTCTCGTTTGCGACCGTCTCTGTTAGTGAAGCTTGAACTGCAATGGAGTTGGAAATCCAGTTACGCATTTCAAAGCCACCCTGCGCGTGAATTTCCTTCACCTCTTGGGCCAGATTTACGGCTTGCTCTTCTGTTTCCACACTGACGAGCATATCGTCGACGTAGTGTCTTTTGATAATAGCGTCGACCGCATCTGGATGATCCTGCTCAAAGCGTTTCGCGTTGCTATTCTTAACGTGTTGGGCGATACTAGGAGAACAGCAAGCGCCAAAGGTCAACACCTGAACGACGTAAATGCTGGGTTCTGTTTCGCCACCGCTTTTCCAGAAGAAACGTTGACATTGTTGATCTTCCTTGCGTACTTGTACTTGGTGAAACATTTCTTTAATGTCACCACATACTGCCACCCGGTGTTCACGGAAACGATTCAGAACCGATAAAAGCGACGTCAGTTGATCTGGTCCTTTCAAAAGAACCGAATTCAGAGAAACATTATGCACAGCAGCTGCCGCGTCCCATACTACCCGTATCTTGCCTGGCTTGTTTGGATTGACGACTGCGAAAATCGGGAGGTACCAAATTCGTGCATGTGATTCGTTGATTTCTTCGGAAGTCAGCTTCCTAACATATCCCTTGTTGATATGCTCATCAATCCTTTGTCTGAGTGCCTCAGCTAATGCTGGATCCTTGTTCATCCGATTCTCTAAACAATTCCATCTTCTAATTGCCATTGCTTCACTGTTTGGAAGCCTAATCTGGTCGTATCGCCACAGAAGGCCAGACTCGTAGCGATTGTTCGTTCGACGCGTGAGTGATTCTAACAACTCTTGCGCCCGCTGATCTTCTTGAGAAAGAATTAGCTTGTTCGGCTTGATAACTCCCATGCTCTCTAGCGAGAAATATGATTTCATAGCTTTATGGAGACTATCATCCAACTCTGCATTACATTCGCACCTTTGTACACTATGATAGTTCGTATACACAACAGTGTCATCTTTTCCGGAACAGTTCCCGTAGACCATCCATCCCAAACGTGTCTTCACGGCGATAGGCTCATTCCATTTTCCTTCTCGGCTTTTAGTGCTATGCCCGAGATTGGCGTAGGGTATCGCGCTACTTGGGCGGTGGTTTTCTTCGTCTGTTATTTTCGTCTGTTTTCCACTGTAACTCGGTCAATTTTGAACCGATTGACTTGAAATTTTGTACACGGGTAGATACTATACCTATCTCACCGCATTCCAAGAATTGTGTCAATTGGTTCAAGATTGACTGAGTTATAGTGGAAAACAGACGAATATAGAAGCCACCGCCCAAGTAGCGCGATTCCCTAATCCAATCCAATGAGAAGTCGTGGGCTAACTTCCTGATACGATTCGAGGGGCAAGCCTTCGAGATGTGAAAATCGTTTTTCCAGTTCGGGAAATAGTAGCGTCTGCGGGCGAATCTGTAAGGAGGATAGGGTGCTGATTCCTAGAAGATCGAACTTCGTCGCTTCGCTGTTCACTCCGGATATTTTTAGGTTGACTTGCTGCGATTTGTTCTCAATTTTGCGGGTTCCGCCAGTCCATTTTAAACATAGCGACTTTCTTGGTCCTTCAATACCTAGTTCCTCGGCGAGACTTTGCTCAATGAGAGTAAGCTCAGATCCGTCATCTATGAATGCATATGTTTGTATCGCCTTTTTCGGTCCATACAGTATGACCGGGAGGATGCGGAACAACACTGCAGACTGTCCTTGGTGCACATTACAACTTGGCTCGGATTTGGCTGGCTCTGGTAAAGATGTCGTAGGTACCGGCCCAGAAGGTCTGGAGTCCTGGATTTCTGGTTTATGGAGTAGAGGGTGATGCAGAAAAGTGCATCCATTCGTATCACATTTCTTCTGTTGCTTACAGGAACCATTATGCTTGCGAAGACATTTGCGGCACAGCTTGCATTCTTTTACCGCTGCCCATTTCGACTCGTAGTTAAGTTCGGCAAATCTTCTACACTTGGTGATAGCAGGACAACTTCCCTTGCAAACTGCGCAGGAGTCTGTGGTGGCATTTGGCGTTGTGACAGATATTGGCTTGTTGGACGGATGAGTAACGCTCTCATCGTTCAGCTCCGACTCGGAGTGGAAGTTCAGGAAGCCATCTTTCTTACTTCCTTTAGTTCGTTGCTCTTGGCCTGAAGTGGCCATCACAGTGCTTGCATCCTCAGCTATGGTGTATAACCAGCCACTGAAATCAGCTAGATTAGGATCTAGATAGTTCCGAGCAAACCTAGCCCAATCCAACTTGAGAGTTGCCGGAAGGCGTTCAACTTATTCGTAACGGAGTGACGCATTGAAGATGAAGTCGTTAACTTCGCAAGCTCTAATCGTTGCAACCATGTTTTTCACTGTTAACGCAAAGTTTACTAGTGATTCTAGCTTTTCTGTATTTGGTTGCGGCAGATGTCTAATCTTCTTAACGATGGATTGGATGATCGCGTCTGGCCTGCCGTATAACATCTTCAACGTGGATAAAATATCTCCTACGTTCGACGGATGGAGTAACTCACATTTTACCGCCTCTAGTGCGTTCCCTTTGAGACATTTGCGTAGTCGTAGCATGTTCTCCTCGTTTGTAAAACCACACATCTGCGTTGACGAGTTGAACATGGCATAAAATAGTGGCCAGTCCTCTAATGAGCCATCAAAATCTGGCAGATCTCTGGACACTGCCTGACGCGCTGCAATTTGGCTTCTATTGAGGACACAGACGGTTTCATCATCGAACACTGGTGAGCCTGAGTCCTGCTGAGCTGATCTAATCGGAGTTGAACGTTGGCCTGGAACAAATTCGTTCACTAGATTTGGATTCACCGCTGAAACAAACTCCCTCCTGGCTGATAGTTGGCGACATGGTTGTCCTCCTGGAAGATCTCTCGAGTATTGGCCGTAATGCATTTCTGGTAGCGACGAAGACACGACTCTTGGATGACCGTAGCTCTGCGGGTAGGCGGAATGCCTTTGGTGACCTTCGGCTTGGCAACGTTCGTTCTGGTGAAGTATGTGAACAGAGTTCAGTTGAGTGCTGTTAGCATAATGCACTCCTTGTGAGAGACGGTTGTACTGTGGACGTGTAGCTGACGTAGACGGGATCGGTTGATCTTGTTGAATCGACTGCTGCACCGATGAAAAGGGTTGATTCCCTGCAAGGCGTTGACCGCGCCGGCTAGATCGGAGAATTGATGGGTGTAGATTTCGCTGGACCTCCGGAGCGTGGTGCTCCTCGAGTTTTCCCGTACTGTTCGGGGTATGCTCATTTGCCACTTCCGCAACTAACCCAGAATCCTCAGCTTCACCATGACGTTCTGTTTCGGCTAACCATTCTTCGATTTTCGATAACTTTCCTTCCACACTTTCCTCAGTCACAGATGATGTCTCGCTAACACATTCCTTCAGGAGCTTATACTTTCGCTCCAAGAAACGCTTCTCCAACTCAAACTCTTCTTCGAGCTGCTTCATCTCTAGCTCTTTCAACCTCTTTGCTTCACTCCTTGAGCTAGCCTTGCTGTTCGACCGTATTGATGTGATCTTGCTTGGGGGAGCTAGATTACGCTGCTTTTCAACTATGCGGTTGGTGTTGGTGGGGGGCACAATAAACGATGAAGCTTTGCATATCGGACACATCCAGCTTACATTGGCGATGTCTTCCGCCACATGCACACATGCAAAGTGAAACCACCGATCGCAACCATCACACTGCACCATTTCTTCGCTGTCACGTTTTCCACACAACTGACACCTATACTCTACATTCCTACGAACTTCGCGTAACGGATTCCTTCTAATGACATGCGCGGAACCGGTGTTGGCAATGATGTTCGATTGACCGATATTGACAGGATTTTCAGAGTTCAGACCGGTTGCCCCGGCTACGTTATTATTGGCAACGTCAACATTTACCTTGATTCCAGTACTAGGAGAGGATGCGATGGTAACAGGAGGGGTGGTACTCGAACCGATTGCCGCTGTTCCTGCGACTCCGTGATCGTATCCATCGGCGTGGCCAGGCATCGATGTTCCAGTATTCGTTTCAGCAATTGCCGACTTTTTCGACATTATAAGAGAATTTTATAAAATGTTGCGGAGGCAATAAAGAACAGGATCCAAATTCAATGAATTTATTCTCTGGGTGGGAAAAAATTATAAAATTCCTAAAAATACAAATTCATAAGCATTTTCTTAGCTTTTCTTAATACGTTTTACAAGCTTACTCTTAGTGATCCAGCCTCAGATCGTATCTCCTGCAACAGTGTCCCTTGCTGAACGATTGTGGAACCTCTGTATTTATTAAGAGAAGCATAGTGATTTCTCTAATATTTATGGAGAATGTGAAATGCGGCTTATAGTGTAAATATTACCTTTTGAGCTGTACCTAGACCAACTAACGATACTGTCTAGGGTTAGCCAATAACAGTTCTAGCTCGACCGACCTACTCCTGTTCTGAGCAAAAAGATATAATGTCAATCAACATAGCGTAGGTAGAACCTACCGTAGAGCATCATACGCTAACCTGCTGCAAACTATATCACCGATACTATATCAACTAATCTGACTTCTAGTTCACCGTCTAGCAAAAATTATAGCGTATCCTAGGGTAAACAAATTTAGTTAGTTAGATAAGTTCAACTATCACTTTCTACACGAATTACTTAATATGCAAACATAACTCGCAGGCAACGATGCAATGTTGTGGATAATCAACACTCTATTGTTGCGCCGTTCCTTCCACGTTGGACGTCTCGCATACTGTAGCAGGTTCACCACCGTGTGTGTCACTCAGTGGCGTAGAAATAGATGGGGTCGACCGGGCGTAGTCAACAACCCCTTAAACCTCTAGAAAACCCCTAAAACACCATTTATCTCCTGAAACCACTTGCAACCCCTTGGAGCAAAATTCATACAGAAATTTCTGCAAGAATTCCTCCAGGTAATCCTCCAAGAAATCTCCGGGAATTCCTTCAAAATTCTCCCCAGAAATTATTCAGGGATTCCTCCCAAAACTCCACCAGAAATTTCTACAGTAAATCATACAAGAATACCTACGGGTATTGCTACAGGAATTCTACCACACATTCTTCCGGGTATTCATCCAGATATTCCTCCAGGAGTTTCTCCAATGATTTCTCCAGAAGTTCCTTTTTTATCTGTGTTAACAAAATTTTTTGCCCTAGGCTAGTTCATCTCGGGACCCACACTTTTCTTCCCTTCCGAAGGAAGATCTCACTTTTTGTGAGTTTGTCGGAGTGGGATTCAATCCCAGGTCCTCGGCGTGATAGTCTTCTAACCGTTCTAACCGTGACTATCACGCCGAGGACCTGGGTTCCAGGAAATCCTCCAGGGATTCCAGGAATTCTTGAAGGGATTTCTCTAGGGGCATCTGCAGGGATTACTCCAGGAATTCCTCTAAAGATTTTTCCAGGAATTCCTTTAAGCATTAAAGCAAATCTTCGGGAGGATTTTGAGCAGATATTCCAGCTGAAATTTCTTCAGGAATTGCCTCAGGAATTTCTCCAAAATTCCTACAGTAATTTATTAAGGAATTTCTACACCAATTTCTTCAGGGATTCCTATCGAAATTACCCAGGAATTATTCCATGCATTTCTTCCAGAATTCCTTCAGGCACTCCCCCAGGAATTCGCCTCAGGAAATCCTTGGAATTTTAACCGTTTGGTTACAAATTGTGGATTTTTGTTTTGTATGTTGTATGTTGTTTGTCGAACCCTTCACGTTTCTCGTGTAAAGAGAGAAGGCATATATCACAGAAGCGATAGGGTTAAGTACCGCTGCGAATGAATTCGACTGCTACCAATAGCAAAACATGGCAGAACGAATGACCTTAGCTAGAATGGGTTAGATGACGAAATGCGGGAAAAGTAGAATTTGTTTGGACCTCAAAAAGGTCTACCGTCCAGCACACGGTTCGGACCGCCTAACCCGCAAAGAAGCCAAGCAGTCCTTCCGGACGGCAATAATCGTCAAGGAGATTTCCCCTCTCGGCCGTCCAACGTGGCCATGCCACGGTCGGCCGATTGCGCCTAAGAGGGAAGACGCCTGCATCCCGCTCGCCTTGCCATCCGGCGAGATTTCCAGCCGCACAGCTCGACACAGACCGAACACCATCAACGAGTTAGCAGCGTATGAAAGACAATTCACACCGTCTTCAGCTTGAGGCTGCACAGACTGAACACATTACTTACACTAGACAACGGACAACACAGAACACCCAGTGGCCCAGTGATGAATTTTTCGTTTGATGAAAAGTTTCCACCGACTGGAGCGGGAATCGAACCCACACTCCGAGGCTTAGGATACGCCTAGACGACTGCCGCCGCTAACCGCACGGCCACGAAGTCCACATATGTACCGGTACCAACGTTAGAAATAGGCCACACTTAAAAAATAACCCAAATTTCATTACACAGAACAACACGCCACAAATTAGGATTTGAATAAAATTATATAAGAAACGTGAAAGATCTGTGAGTAAGTTTTTGTATTCCGCGAAAGAGCCCATGATTACCCAGTAGCTAGCCGACCCTGGGATTGCTGGAGTCTCTTGCGTCTTTAGTCGACCTTGCACTGTTATATTGACGATTCGTTTCAGAATACCCCCGAAGCTCCTTGAAAACCCCAAGAACTCCCCTGAAAACCCCTGAAACTCCTCTAAAACCCCCTGGAATTACCCTGATACGCCTCTTCTACCCCTTGAAACATCCCTGAATCCTCTGAAACGCCTCTGAATTCCCTCTGTGACACCCCTGAAAATTTTAGGAATTTTTATATCATAAATAGATTCTACGTACAATTTTCCATGAAAAAACTTTACATTTTTTTCCAAAATTGTACTATACGAATTGAAGAATCTGAGAATTATTTGATTATTTTTTGGCATAAAACATTCGAAAGAAAAAATATCGAGTATAACATTTAACAAGGTCCCATATTATTGGAGAGACAACTTTCGTGCCATCCCTAACAAGTGTACGATTTGCGTGCACACCTCTACACGCGCATCAGCGGTGGCAACCCCACAGCAGCAGCAGCAGCAAGGCGTAACGCAAGAGGCGCCATTATATCAAAACCAAAAGTGCTCTCGCTGTGTAAACATCGTTCGTTGAATATATTTCTTTATTTCGTTTTACTAATTAAATACTGCGTTTTAATTCCACTGGAACATTCGTCCCAATAGGTCATGGGCCCAGTTGCGTGAAAGTGCGGTAGTTTAATTTCGGTAGTTCGTCGCGAATCGTGAATTTTGTTTTTCAATCGAGGGACAGTAAAGTGCGTAGTGCCAGAGACAAAATGGCCGACACGAAGGTCACGATTGAGAAGCTGAACGACCAGAATTATGCCATCTGGAAGTTCAAGATGCGGCTTCTGTTGACGCGGGAGAAAGTGCTAAGTGTGGTGACCGATCCGAAACCTGCAAATGCTGATGCGGCCTGGATCTCGAACGATGAGAAGGCGCAGGCATTGGTGGGGTTGGCGCTGGAGGACACTCAGCTGATTCACGTGATGCAGAAGACGACGGCGAAGGAGATGTGGGATGCTCTGAAAAGCTATCACGAGCGAGCATCTCTCTCCAGCAAGATTCACGTCGTGCGACAGTTGGTGTCCACCCGGATGCCGGAAGGAGGAAATATGTCGGAACACCTGAAGACGATGGCGGAGCTGCGACTTCGACTCACGGCGCTGGGGGAAGATCTGAAAGATCATTGGTTTGTGGCTTTGATGCTTTCCAGTCTTCCTGCGTCGTACGATGGGCTGATCACTGCCCTTGAGAGCCGGCCGGACGACGATCTCACGGTCGATTTCGTCAAGGGTAAGTTGCTGGACGAAGGTCGTCGTCGCCTGGAGAAGAATCCCGAGAGTGAGAAAGTGTTTGTGACGGAGCCGGCTAAGAAGAAGCCGTCTAGTGCGAAGCAGAAGGTGGCGAAAGTCTGCTACTATTGCAAGAAGGAGGGCCACTTCCGAAAGGATTGCCGGAAGTTCCTCCAGGATCAGCAAAAGGAGAAAGTGTCAGTGGCTGCCGAGCGTAAGAAGGAGTTCGAGATGTGTCTGGCTGCTGGGAGTGTTGGTGAAACAGGCGACTGGTATCTTGATTCCGGTGCCACCTCCCACATGACGAACGACGCGTCCTTCCTGGAGAAGATCGACGAGTCCAACGAATCGGTGATTTGCTTGGCTGATGGGAAGACCATCAAATCGACTGGTTCTGGTTCCGGACAGATTTCGTGTGTGAACGGTGAAGGTGCGCGAGTGAAAGTAAAGCTGGGAAACGTTTTCCATGTGCCGTCGCTCGCTGGCAATTTGCTTTCCGTGGGCAAGATCGCAGACCTTGGACTCACTGTGTCGTTCGAAAAGTCCGGGTGCAAAGTGTTGAAGGGAAAGGAAGTTGTTCTGGTCGGTCAACGGAACGGTGGCTTGTATCATTTGAAGCAATTTCCGGACAAGGCCCTTCTATCCGAAACTAAGCACAGTGAAAAGTGTGAACACTTGTGGCATCGTCGTCTGGGGCACCGCGATCCGAAGGCTGTAACGAGAATAGTGCGTGAGAAACTTGGTCACGGTCTGGACATTACGCAGTGTAGCGTCACATCGGTGTGTGGGCCCTGTTGCGAGGGGAAGATGAGCCGGGACTCCTTCCCGAAGGCGTCGAAGAGCCGAGCTAGTGAGGTTGGTGAACTTGTGCACAGTGACTTGGGCGGGCCGATGGAAGCGGCAACGCCGCGGGGAAATCGTTACTACATGGTGCTGGTGGACGATTACAGTCGCTATTCAGTAGTGTACTTGCTGCAGCACAAGTCCGACGCGGAAGTGAAGATTCGTGAGTACTGCAATATGATGAAGAATCAATTCGGTCGTTTCCCCAAGTGTATCCGGTCGGATGGGGGCGGCGAGTACTCCGGTAGTGCGTTGAAGAAGTTTTTCGCGGATAATGGCATCGTGCATCAGATGTCGGCCCCGTATTCGCCGCAACAGCACGGTGTGGCTGAACGGAAGAACCGCCACCTCAAGGAGATGATGCGTTGTATGTTGGCTGAATCGAGCTTGGAGAAGAAGTTCTGGGGCGAGGCGATCAACACAGCAAACTATTTGCAGAATCGCTGCCCGTCGTCATCAATCGTGGGTACGCCGTACGAGTTGTGGAACAGGAAGAAGCCATCGTACAGCCATCTGAAGATCTTCGGTAGTGAGGCATACGTGCATGTTCCGAAAGAAAAGCGAAGGGCACTTGATGTGAAATCCGTGAAACTAGTGTTCGTTGGGTATGAAGAGGGTCGAAAGGCATATCGCTTCCTGGATGTGCAGACGGGGTACATCACCATCAGTAGGGATGCGAAATTTCTTGAGCTGTGTGGTGTTAAGGAAGCCGTCCGCGCGGAACCTGTAGCGTCAGGAGGAGTGATTGAAGTGCCCTTGTCGTCGCCTCCAAGTGAGCCGGACCTGGAAGAAGAAAACGGTGAATTTTCGGATGTGAACAGTGTGGGATCGGATATCGATTCGGATACTTATGGAAGTGCTTCTGAGGACGAATCCTTTCATGGGTTTTCGGTGGATGAGATCGCTCGGCGTTCGCAGCGGTCAACGAAAGGAATTCCTCCGAGCAGGCTGATAGAAGAAATCTTCGTGACTGAAACTGCGGCGGGGGATGAAGTGGAACCGAAGAGTCTGAAGGAAGCGCTGGCCTGTGATCAGAAGCTGCAGTGGCAATCGGCAATGCGGGATGAGCTGAAGTCTCATTCAGACAACGGGACGTTTGATCTGGTCGACCTACCTGCAGGTCGGAAGCCTGTCGGTTGCCGCTGGGTGTTCAAACTGAAGCGGAATGCAGCTGGCCAGGTGGTGAAGCACAAAGCTCGTCTGGTAGCGCAGGGTTTCTTGCAAAAGTTCGGCGAAGACTACGACGAGGTGTTTGCTCCGGTGACAACTCACTCAACTTTTCGGCTTCTGTTGGCGTTGGCGAGCTAGGATAGGATGTGACACCTGCAACTTCTCTGTCTAATTTCACAGCTTGCTGTCTTGTTTTTCCGCGTTGCTAAGATTATTGGTCCCCAAATTGGTCTCTTTTGGGCTGACTAGTTGTCGTATCCTATCCTAGTTGGCGAGTAAAAGGCGAATGACACTCAAACATTTTGATGTGAAAACCGCCTACTTGCATGGCCAACTTGATGAGGAGTTGTATATGGTGCAGCCACCCGGTCACGTGGTCAAAGGCAAGGAGAACAAGGTGTGCCGTTTGAGGAGGAGCATTTACGGGCTGAAGCAGTCCGCAAGATGCTGGAACAAGCGGCTGGACGCAGTCCTGAAAAGCATGGGCTTCGAGCAGAGCGCAGCGGATACCTGTTTGTACACGAAGAAAGTGAATGGGAAGATGGTGTATCTGCTGGTTTATGTGGACGACATTCTCGTCGGTTGCGAGGACAATTCGGAAATTGATGTGGTGTACAAACAACTGAAAAAGTACTTTGACATGACGGATCTCGGTGATTTGAGTTATTTTCTTGGCATGGAAGTTGAAAAAGAAGCAAACGGGTACAGTGTGTCGTTAAGGGGGTACATTGATCGTGTTTTGGACAAGTACGGACTTCGTGACGCCAAAGGTGCGAAAACTCCGATGGACACCGGATACGTAAAAGAAGAGGACAAAAGTAGTGCATTGAGTGATGGGAAGCAATATCGCAGTCTCATTGGTGCCTTGCTATACATAGCGGTCTGTGCTCGACCGGATGTGGCCGTGAGTGCGTCGATACTCGGACGCAAGGTAAGTGCACCAACCGAGGCGGACTGGGTAGCAGCGAAGCGAGTCGTTCGCTATCTGAAGGCGACAAGGGATTGGCGTTTGCAGTACAGCAATTCTGGTGGCGACCTGGACGGATTTTCTGATGCGGATTGGGCGGGCGATATTCGTTCCAGGAAGTCGACCACTGGTTTTGTCTACCGGTACGCTGGCGGTGCAGTTTCTTGGTGCAGCCGGAAGCAGTCGAGTGTCACTCTGTCTTCGATGGAGTCGGAGTACGTGGCACTAAGTGAAGCGAGTCAGGAGTTGGTATGGCTTCTGAAGTTACTCAACGATTTGAGTGAACCGTACGACGGGCCTGTGAAAGTGATGGAGGACAACCAGAGTTGCATCGCATTTGCAAGTTCGGAGCGAACCACCCGGCGCTCGAAGCATATCGAGACGCGAGAGAACTACGTGCGGGAGTTGTGCCATGATGGGATTATCAAGCTAGAGTATTGCCCTACGGAAGATATGGTAGCGGATATTCTGACGAAGCCCCTTGGTACGATCAAGTAGAGGAAGTTTTCGGAGATGATGGGGTTGTCGGCAAGTGGTGGCAACAAAGGTTGAGGAGGAGTATTGGAGAGACAACTTTCGTGCCATCCCTAACAAGTGTACGATTTGCGTGCACACCTCTACACGCGCATCAGCGGTGGCAACCCCACAGCAGCAGCAGCAGCAGCAGCAGCAAGGCGTAACGCAAGAGGCGCCATTTTATCAAAACCAAAAGTGCTCTTGCTGTGTAAACATCGTTCGTTGAATATATTTCTTTATTTCGTTTTACTAATTAAATACTGCGTTTTAATTCCACTGGAACATTCGTCCCAATACATATATGCTTCTTAATTCTTTAGAACTTTTTTAAATTCTCTGATGTCGGAAAAGAATTATGCATAGTTTTTTCATTGAAACTTGTTCGTCAAATTTATTTTTGAAATTATCTATCTCAATAATTGTTTGCCCGTTTAAAAAATCGATAAAAAAAAATCGAGAAAAATATAATTAAAAGCATTAATAGCAGCCCATCCTGGGCTTCTTAGAAAATTTTGAGGCTTCAGACAGGTTCCTGTAGAAAAATAATAATCAAAATCGAAGAGTAAGGTTTTTGGATCATATGACATCTAACATAGATCCGCAATAAATATTAATCTCATCGTTTTTTTTTTTCATTTTAATTCAAGCTATATTTTTAAAGAAGAAAATAAGGTTTTTCCTCATAATCTCTTCTCAAAAGTTAGGTGAGGAAAAATGGTTATGTGTGGATGCACAAGTTTAAAATTTAAGAAATCGAATAAAAAATGGCCAATTTCTCGTGTTTTGGGCTGGAAATGCTCTAGTGAAAATATTTCAAAGACCTATAGCCATTTCTCGCATAATCCCCAAATGTATATAATGGAAATAGAGCTCTGAAATGATTTGGTTTCGTATAGCGTAGCTTTTGGAAACCCTGTCACAACATTAACAGTATTTTTACCTTCATTCGATTTACCTTCAAGTGACGTTCGCCCATAAAGCAAAACATTAAAAGCACCATAAGATTCTTTAACTATAGAACTGCTTTTGCTGCAGAATCCTTGGATAGTTGCCAAACCAACTCAACGATTTGAGGAAAAATCGTTATCCCCACTTCCTCAATATTCCTGCTGGCAAGTGCAGTAAATAGTGAAATATAAATCCCAGTGCCAGCCGAAGCTTTGAATGCACTTCGTCAACGGAAAATCAAAATATAAAGCAAGTTCTGTCTATTTTAGATTGAGTGGGAGTTTATAGAGAACAACAGCGGTGCAGAAACGGAGATTGCAAGTATGGCAGACTCCATCGCATCGTCGCTAGTCAATTGCGGGAAATCGCTTTTGCCTCCGATGTTGGAGGGTTTTTCTTTTTTCCGCTGATTTTGCATTTCGTTAGCAAAATTTTGTTATGGGGTTGTACCCACCCCCCATACTATCGGCGGCTGAATTGTTTGTGTATCTGTAGCGTCAATCCATGGAATGATACGGTCGACGATAATCGGTTTTATAGAGATTTTGGTTTCGGGCTAAATCCGTGCCAGTCGATGAATGGTGACTGAAAAGATTGCATTTGGAATGGTGAAGGAAGCTGAATTGTTCCATCGATGCAGATGCAGAGACAACCGTTTCAAGTATCGATTGTAAAATAAAACTGAGAAAAATGGGTTATACTTCAGAAGAGGCTTGAAAGCCGTAACACGAGCATTTATTTATATTTTTTGGCTTGGTAAAATTAATTATTCAAATCATACAAAAAATAAGGCCTACAACCTACTGTTTCCGGAACCCAAAAACCGTTGTATTGCCTCATAATACACTCAATAGATGCACCATGGAGACGCATGGTGTCCTACATTCACAGCCCACCCCCCAATAAGTTAAAGTACCCATAACGAGCCCATACCATGGAGACACCATGTTCGGTGCGTAAATCATTCCCACGGGCTCAATTACGCTGCATTCCGTTGCACTCAGCAAGCACCACCATCAGCAGCTCATTGTGCACTTTATGTATGTCGCCCGTCGCTGTCGCCAGTTATTCTGTCTGAGCAGCAACAGTAGTCGCGGGGCTGCTGGCTGCTGTCGCCAAACAAGAACGCAACAGCATCAACTGGCAATTTGTCAGGGTTTCGACTTTCTCGCTGAAACCAGTAGTGGAAAAACAGCTTCAGAAATTGGGACACAACTGGAGCAAAATTTGGATGAAGCGGGAGCTTCCACACTTGTTAATGGGAATGAATGGATATAGCGATGCTCTCGCTGATGGCGATGTTGACATTAAGAGGAGGGGTTCTCAAAGCGTTGCGGTTCACTCAGCGAAAAAAAACTAACGAAATTCATCAACATACCTTATGAAAATCTTAAGTTTATTTGAATGAGTTGGTGAACAGAATAATAATTCGGGGAATGGATATTAAAAATTTTATATAGTCGAAATTTTAATATGTACATTTTCTTTTTTTATGTAACGTCCTAACTACAACATACTACTATATTTAAGCCTAACGTTCTATGTATTAGCATTTCCAAAAATGAGATTGTTTTTGCATTCATATGCATCGTGTGGCAGGTAGGAAACATGTCTAAGAAAAACAAAGTAAAGTTTAATATGAAACTATTCTGGAACGACCGAGAATCTAACCGTAATACCCTCAGTATACATAGTCTTGCTGAATACTCGCGCGTTAACCGCTTCGAATACATGGGTTTGGGAACCCCTACGCCAAAGAAAGCCATTTCCCGACCGGGAAAATGCAACCCTCGTCAAAAAGCAACGTCGTCGACGACGACGACGACGTCGCCGGAAAACTCGCCGGATTGCCGGATAAGAAATTTGATTGCAACCCTCCAAAGTCAGAGGGGTTGCTGGTTGCTGGCTGCTGGCTGAGGAATATCTTATATCTCAGCTGAACATTGTGTGGCGGCGGCATGATAGCGATAGTGTTGTGTGCTGCGCTGCTGCTGTTGCATCATTCTCAACACCAACAGCAGCAGCAGCAACAAAGAAATGAACGGCAGCAGAATCAACGACAGCAAAGTGGTAACAGAGCTTCCCAGCAACTAAGTGATGATGATGGTTGTCTCTCGTAACCGCGTTTTTAAATTGTATTTTATTTCACGGCTTTACTGTTCCTTCGGGTGTTGAGTGAAAATGGATGCAAAGGGGAATTTTTGGGTGCTGGTGTTATGTAAACTCGTGATTACCAGCGCAGTGTCTGGTCGTTTTATGTTCGGTATCAAATTTTAATAGTAATATTGTCGTTATTGGTAACAGAAGGCATCTGACACAGTGTTGATAATGGTATTGCAAAGGTACGGTAAAGGCCGGGTAATTCGAGCAATACAGATCCCATTGATATCGCTAGCCTCTGCCTAGTAACTCCTATCCCTACCTCCAAGTGCCACCGGCCAGACTGCGAGCAACCTTAGAGAAGATCGGGTAACCAACCCCGGTGGGAACTTTGGCCGTAGGTTGACAGGGAAGAGGGGTTCGCTTCTGCAAACCTGAGCGTCTGTTCTCCATGATAAGGGCAGCTGATCAACGTCTGAGTGCCAGGGAAGGACTTTAAGCACAACTGTGCACTCCTCCAAGCCAGCCATAAATACATTGTAACGGAAAATCAGCAATGAACTTGAGTAATCACCGTGCGATTGCGATTGGAAACTCGTTACGTGGAACTGGTGATCTCTCAACTCCATTAGAAGCACCCGTATACTTGCCGATCTACTGAATGACCGCAGATTCGTAATCGTAGCGCTGCAGGAGGTGTGTTGGACAGGATCCATGGTGCGAATGTTTAGAGGTAATCATACCATCTACCAGAGTTGCGACAACACAGGTGAGCTGGGACCAGCTGGGAAAGAATGTGCAGGTTGAGGATCAAGGGCCGATTCTTTAACATCAGCATAATAAACGTGAACATCCGTCACTCCGGAAGCACTGATGATGACAAAGACGCATTTTACGAGCTACTCGAACGCGACTACGATCGCTGACAAAGCCACTTCAAGATCATCATAGGAGACCTAAGCGCTTAGGTAGGCCAGGAGGAGGAATTCAGACCGACGATTGGAAAGTTCAGCGCTCACCAGCTGACGAACGAAAATGGCCAATAACATGGTCATGCGTAGCACCTTCTTCCAGCAACGGGATCGCAAATCAACCACGTTCGATTGATGGACGGCAGTTCTCCGACATTATCGATGTCAGGACCTATCGTGGCGCAGACATCGACTCCGACCATTATCTGGTGATGGTCAAACTGTCCCCGAAACACTCCGTTATTAACAATGTTCAGTGTCGGCGGCCGCCCCGGTGCGATCTAGAGAGCGACTGAAGCAACCAGATGTCGCCTCAGCATACGCGCAAGAATCTCACGACCGCGTTGCAGAACGAGGGTGTGCTTCATATTTCCCCTCTAGAGGACTGCTGGAGTACAGTGAAAGCAGCCGTCAACGACGCAGCCGAGAGCACCATCATCGGGTACGTGGAACGGAATCGACGGAACGAATGGTTCGACAAAGAGTGCAGAGCAGTTTTGAAGGAGAAGAACGCAGCGAGGGCGGTAATGCTGCAGCAAGGGACTCCACAGAATCTGGAACGTTATAAACAGAAGCGGAAACAGCAGACCTGCCTCTTTCGGGAGAAAAAGCGCCGCCTGGAAGAAGCTGAGTGTGAAGAAATGGAACTGCTGTGCCGTTCCCAAGAAACACGGAAGTTCTATCAGAAGCTCAACGCATCCCGCAACGGCTTCTTGCCGCGAGCCCAAATATGAAGGGATAAAGACGGAGGCCTTTTGACGGACGGACGTGAGGTGATCGAAAGGTGGAAGCAGCACTTCGATCAGCACCCGATCGGCGTGGAGAACGTAGGCACGGGAGACCACGGTAACGGAGGAAACGACGACGCTAGTGCAACGGAGGACGGAAATGAACCAACTCCCGCACTGAGGGAAGTTAAGGATGCCATTCACCAGCTCAAAACCAACAAAGCAGCTGGTAAGGATGATATCGCAGCTGAACTCATTAACACCCAAAAGGCCAACGTCATTTTTGGCATCAAATTTTCACATTGAAAAATTCATAATTCTGTTGAATTTCAACCAATCGTGATGAAATTTTGTGACAAGATCCAGTTTTTATTCTAGTTTTGATAAAATGGGACAAACAATTCAAATTCCGGATTGTTCCGGAATTATTCTGGATTCCCTTGGGGTACCAACGTTATGCCATTTGGGGTATTTGTATCAAAACTATTTTTTTCTCTATGAAACTACTTTGAAACATTGAGAAAAATTAAAACCTTATCGAAGCTGATTCGATCAGTAAATTTTTTGTATATTTGGAGTTCCTCTGGATGTTCCTAGACTCTCTGGAAGGTCCCCGGGGGAACCTGTAGTAGAGGCCACTTGCAATTTCACTCCAAATCATATCATGCGACAGCTCTTTCTTCATGATTTTCAGTGAATAGGCTACTCATGGCTATAAAACGGGTCATCGACCACTATGGCCACTTCCGGAACCTCCGGGGTGCCCTGGCGGAACCTGTAGTAGAGGACACATACATTTTTACTCCGAAATATAGCGTGCGACAGCTCTTTCTTCATGATTTTCCGTAAATAGGACATCCATGGCTATAAAAAGGGTCATCGACCACTTTGGCCACTTCCGGAACCTCCGGGGTGCCCTGGCGGAACCTGTAGTGAAGGGCACATGCATTTTTACTCCGAAATATGCCGTGCGACAGCTCTTTCTTCATGATTTTCCGTGAATAGGACATCCATGGCTATATAACTTGCGACAGTTCTTTCTTCATGATTTTCCATAAATGGGATACCCGTGGCTATAGAAAGGGTCATCGACAACTTTGGCCACTTCCGGAACCTCCGGGGTGCCCTGGCGGAACCTGTAGTAGAGGACACATGAATTTTTACTCCGAAATATACCGTGCGACAGCTTTTTCTTCATGATTTTCCGTGAATAATACACCCATGGCTATAAAAAGGGCCATCGACCACTTTGGCCACTTCCGGAACCTCCGGGCGTCCTGGCGGAACCTGCAGTAGAGGACACATGCATTTATACACCTAAACATATCATGTGGCAGCTCTTTTTTCATTATTTTCGGCCTGTGGAATTCTTATATCCACACCTCTTTCTCTAAAGTTTTCCTGGATAGCAACAGTTTGGTTCCATCGTGTAACAATTTGGTTCCATCGGATGATTCGCATGCGATGACTATGGCTGGAACCGAATTCAATTGAGAACTAAGGAATTTTCGTTGAATTTATGCAGGACAAGTTTTACGTTTTAGTTTCCTCCTTACAAGCACAACGTATGAAGATGTTTGCAGGGTCTTTGTGTTTACTTTGATAACGAAAGCTGGTTCAGCAAGTTTTTAAGAATATCCGGAATGAATAAAATGGTATCCCTACGATACGATTTGAACTGATTTATATGATTATTCATTTAAATTGTGCATTAATAGTGAAATATAAACTGGATAAAATGATTTTGGAAGCAAATTCTGCTGCTTATTTTGTTAACTTTGGAATCTTGAATTCAAAAGATGTAATCAAATGTTATCCGATCATCTATTTATACAATTTCAGCAAAATCCGACATTTTCTTCACAACGCACATGGTTTGAACAGATGCATCGGTTACACTGATAACAATGAACCGTTGTTTTACGGTCTTTGCTTCGAACACACAAACTGCATCGCTGTTTTTTTTTCAAGTGAGACTGATGGTTTTGGTTTGGTCTTCAGGACAATCATTGCAACGATACACAATCCTTTTCCCTGTTTGATACAAACTAATTGAGTACAATCTCAGCAAGTAACAAGAGATGCACTAGACTGACACACGTGACACTTGCCATAAAGTTGATCATAATTGGACAAGAAGGTGGTTTTTGTAGATCTGCATGATGCCCCTTACACTCCTATTATACACTGAGGATACTGTTCGTATGTTTTTCATAGTTTACATCTTATGAATCAGTTATTTTTGTTGTTTTCATCATTTCATAGTTATCGTATGCTTTTCATACATTAAAGAGCGAAATCCATAAGACTTGTCGTATGAAAAATCTCATAAGAAGCATCGTATGAAAATCATAAGATGTGTTATGAAACACCATTGCTAAAAAACAACAAAACCTTTTATTGACTTCCAACCACTTCAACTTCCGAAGCGTCGATGGGCGTATGAGTAAAGCACGCACTCGCTAACCTTGATGTTCCTGGTTCGATTCCAGGTTGCGATTTTTTGAAATTTTTGCAAAATATTTCATAAAAATATGTATGATAGTCATAAGACAAAGTTTCAGTTTTTATACGTTATCGGTATGATTTTCATACGTGAGAGTTAAGAAATTTATACAGTAACAGTATGACAATAATAGTTGGTGCTTTGAATCCAAAATCATAGTTCGTAACTATGATTTTCGCAAGAAATTCTTGTGGCAAAAAATCATAGTTGATTCGTATGATTTTCGGAGTTGCAGTATCCTCAGTGTAGGAATCTCACGCTTATTAGCCCTTAGTGTGCCAACACTTGTGAAGCCTTGTGCTAAAAATCTTCACAAAGCTCAAAAGACGTAAAAAGTTATCAAAGAACACTCGATATCCTTTATTTGAGTACTTTTCCACCATTTGTAGTACTACTCTTTTTCCTTGTTTCTTCTCACAAGTACTTTTGGCTTTTCATATAAATAATTATGATAACATGTACATATAATACATACATACAATACAATACATACAACGTTGTTCATAAAAATAGCAGTGATAGCCGTTCTTCATCCAACATAGCCAACTTTGACATGCTGTGTCTTTGTTCTCCAATGAGCGAATATAGTGAATATTCACAGATAAAAATAATGAGGTTCACGCCGAGGACCTGGGATCGAATCCCACTCCCAACATACTCACTAAAATGTGGGTTCTTCCTTCGGAAGGGAAGTAAAGCGTGGGTTCCGAGATGAACTAGCCTAGGGTTAAAAATCTCGTTAATACAGACAAAAAAAATAATGAGGTTTACACGTCATGTAGACTTCATTTTAGTCATGTAAACTTAGTGTTATGATGGTTATGATATATCATGTAAATTTGTGTTATATGTCATGTAAACTCAAACTGGAGCCTACGCCTGGACACCCCAGAGGTTCCGAAAGTGGGCAATGGGGGCAATGTGACCAATGGTCTTTGTTATAGTCATGAGAATCCTATTCAGGGAAATTCATGAAGAAAAAGCTGCCGCACGGTATGTTCAGGTGTATAAACGCATGTGTCCTCTACTACAGGTTCCGCCAGGGCACTCTGGAGGTTCCGGAAGTGGCCAACGTGGTCGATGACCCTTTTCATAGATATGAGAATCTCAATCACCGAAAATCATGAAGAAAGAGCTGTCGCACGGTATATTTTGCAGAAAAAATGCATGTGTCCTCTACTGCAGGTTCCGCCAGGGCGCCCCGGAGGTTCCGGAAGTGAACAAAGTGGCCAATGACCCTTTTTACAGCCATGGATGTACTGTTCACGGAAAATCATGAAGAAAGAGCTGTCGCACGGTATATTTCGGAGTAAAAATGCATGTGCCCTCCACTACAGGTTCCACCCCGGAGGTTCCGGAAGTAGCCAAAGTGGTCGATGACCCTTTTTATAGCCATGGATGTCCTATTCACGGAAAATCGTGAAGAAAGAGCTGTCGCACGGTATATTTCGGAGTAAAAATGTATGTGTCCTCTACTACAGGTTCCGCCAGGGCACCCCGGAGGTTCCGGAAGGGGCCTAAGTGGTCCATGACCCTTTCTATAGCCATGGGTATCCTATTCACGGAAAATCATGAAGAAAGAGCTGTCGCACGGCATATTTCAGAGTAAAAATGCATGTGCCCTCCACTACAGGGTCCGCCAGGGCACCCCGGAGGTTCCGGAAGTGGCCAAAGTGGTCGCTGACCCTTTTTATAGCCATGAGTATCCTATTCACGGAAAATCATGAAGAAAGAGCTGTCGCATGATATGATTTGGAGTGAAATTGCAAGTGGCCTCTACTACAGGTTCCCCCGGGGACCTTCCAGAGAGTCTAGGAACATCCAGAGGAACTCCAAATATTCAAAAAATTTACTGATCGAATCAGCTTCGATAAGGTTTTAATTTTCTCAATGTTTCAAAGTAGTTTCATAGAGAAAAAAATGGTTTTGATACAAATACCCCAAATGGCATAACGTTGGTACCCCAAGGGAATCCGGAATAATTCCGGAACAATCCGGATTTTGAATTGTTTGTCCCATTTTATCAAAACTAGAATAAAAACTGGATCTTGTCACAAAATTTCATTACGATTGGTTGAAATTCAACAGAGTTATGAATTTTTCAATGTAAAAATTTGATGTCAAAAATGACGTTGGCCTTTTGGGTGTTAAGATGGGCCCAGAATCACCTGTCTGGATCGGTTGGTAGTCAGGATCTGGAAAACCGAACAGCTACCGGAGGAGTGGAAGGAAAAAGTAATCTGCCTCATTCACAAAAAAGCAACCATTTGAAATGTGAGAACTTCAAAGCGATCACTATTTTGAATACTGCCTACAAAATGCTATTCCAGATCATCTTCCGTCGTCTGTCGCCTAAAACGAATGAGTTCGTGGGAAGTTATCAAGCCGGCTTCGTCGACGGCCGGCCGACAACGGACCAGATCTTCACCGTTTGGCAAATTCTCCAGAAATGCCGTGAATATCAGGTCCCAACGCATATAACGTTGTGTCCATGGTTGCGTCTATTCTTTTCCTCTCCATGTTGCACTAATAACCTGAATGAAGTAACTAGCAGCACTTTACCTGCGAAATAGGCTGATTAATTTAAATGACATTCTAACTCACCTTAGTGTTGCTGAAATGCACTTGGTTGACCTTATTTGGCATTTTTTACGATTTATTTAAGGATAATCTCACAAATTTCTCCTGTAGTTCCTCTACGGGCTCTTTATAAAATCTATCTAATGTCGAATTCGTTTTTGATTCAGTTCCAACCTGGGTTGGAACTGGATGAGATCACAGTTTCAACCCCAACCCGACTTCGGTTTCGCTTGTACTAAAGTTTGTTTGAGTTTGTTTGACGTTTGTTTGTTTACACATTTTCCGCCAATCCAGTTCCAACCCAGGTTCAAAAACGAATTCGACATAAGTTTCATTCGGTTTTTTTTTTTCAGAGATTCCATTAGTTTCTCATAGCTTCAGAAATTCCTTCAGAAAATCTTCCAGAGAATTTTAACTAAACTCTGCCATAAATGCTTTCGAAGATTTCTCTGAAACATCCTTCAAGAACTCTTCCATTGAATCTTTCAGAAAATTCTTAGCTTCTTTCAGAAGCTCCACCACAATTTTCAGAAATTAAGTTGAAAATTATTTGTTGAACTTTTCCGAATTTCTTTCGAGACTTGCTCTTTTTTGATTTTTTTGTAAAATATCCCAGGAATTTCTTTCGGCAAGCCCTCCACAGATTTCTTCAGATTTTTTTTTTCAAAAATTTTCTCTAGAATAAATTTTCTCTTTTATGGGTTTCCCTAAAATAAATCCTCCATTATTTTGTTCAGGAATCCGTGTGAAAATTCTTTCAGGAAATCATCCACGGATTTTTTTCAGAAATGCATTCAGCGATTCTTCAAAAAAAAACAAACTTCTTCCAGAAACTTCTCCAAGGATTTCTCTAGAAAATATTCCACAGACTACTATACTGCATTTCTTCTAAAATTAATCCATAGATTCTTTCAAAAATAACTCTGGAAATTCGGTCTTCTAATCAACCAAGGTTCCATACAGAAACTCTTTAAGATATTCCCTGTCCAAGAACTTTTTTTGGTGGATTTCTATGGGTTTCTTCTGAAACTCCACCAGGAATTGCTTTAGAAATTCTTTCGGAGATTCATTCAAACAACTCATTGGAAATTTCTCCAGGGATCCATTACGAATTTCCTACAGGAATATCTTTTGAAATTCTTTCAAAGATACACTCCCGATCAAAAGTCTGGGGTCACCCCTTCAAAAACATGTCATTTTTTTAGGTCGATATCTCCGCCAATTTGTGTCCGATTTCAAAATCCTACGTCTCATTCGAAAGATAATAAGTCAAAGCTACTTTGAACATGATTTTGGTGAAAGTTTTCATAAATATTTGTATGTAAACTTAACTCAGAGTTGCCAAATTTTCTAAAAAAATAATATAAACTTACGGCAGTGTCGCTGGAAATTGGGTCGACCAAATTTTAAGATGAGAGCGGCAATATAACCTATTTTCTATTAGCTTTCAACTGCTTTTTACCGAACTTGGATAAAAAATCTAGGAAAAAAGTTATTAAGTAAATTAACTCTTGAAGTCATCGATCAAAAGAAGTCATCAAATCAGTTTTACATGTTTTACGATAATGACCCCAAACTTTTGGCTGATACATCATATTGAGGGGTGACCCCAAACTTTTGGTCGATGACATCAAGGGTTAAGTTACTTGATAACTTTCTCTCTAGATTATTTAGCCAAGTTCGGTTAAAATGAGTTGAAAGCCAATAGAAAATAGGTTTGATTACTGCTCTCATCTTAAAATTTGGTCGACCCAATTTCCAGCGACACTGCCGTAAATTTATATTCATTTTTTGGAAAATTCGGCAACTTTGAGTAAAGTTTACATATAAATATTTTTGAAAAACTTTCACCAAAATCATGTTCAAAGTAACTTTGACTTATTATCTTTCGAATGAGACGTAGGATTTTGAAATCGGACGCAAATTGGCGGAGATATGGGCCTAATAAAATGACATGTTTTTGAGGGGGTGACCCCAAACTTTTCATCGGGAGTGTACTTTAATAAATGCTTCTTCAGGGAGTTTTTCAGATATTCTTGTAGATTCCATCAGGTATAACTTCAGGAATTCCTGCAGAGATTTGTACATGAATTCTTTTGTGGATTCCATTGAAAATTCCCACATGTATGTGTTCAGAAATTTCTTCAAGGATCCAGAAAATCCTGCAGAAATTCCTCAAGAGATTATTCCAGTAATACTCTCAGTGGTTGTGGCAGGAATTCCTTCAGAGATTTCTACTAGAGACCATACTGAGATTTCATCAGGATTTCCTCCAAATTTTTCTCGATGTATTACCCCAAAAATTCATCCTGCATTTCCACTAAGGATCATTGAAAAATATTTCCTAGGAATTTCAACGGGAATTCCTTTAGAAATGTCTCAAGAATTTATTTTCTTGGAATCTTTGCAGACGCTTATCTATGCATTTCTCCAGATAGGATTTTTTTTTTTCAGATTTCCCGGGGTTTTCTTCGGATATTCCTCCAGAGATTCATGCAAAAGTACTTCCTAAGATTTCATGTGGGATTTTACTGAAGTTTTCTTCACTACCAAAAACCCTTACAGCTGAGTTTGGAGTTTCGCTTTAGTGTTCATAGTTTATAGAATGTGAGGTTCAAGCAGACTCTTCAGCGAAGAGTCCTCCTTCTAGAGACCATGAAAATCCTCAGATCTCCTTCAGAAATTCCTGCTGGGATTTCTTTTGAAATTCCATTAAAATATATTTTTATCTCCAGAGACTTTTACTCAATTCCTCCAAGCAATAAGTAGCATTTGCTGTCTTGCTGCTATAGTATCAGATTTGTGCTTTTGAAAATAAGAATAAATAATATGACGACCATTGTGACAGCCATCTATGGGTCTTAAAAACCGCGCTAATCAAGAAATCCCTCAAAAGAAAATTCCTGAAGTGATTGCCGCTATCTTGTGAGCAATTCTTGGACAAATGCCAAGGATAATACCATGGAAAATTCCTTAATACCATAGAAAAAACTTAGCTTACGTTCCCTATTCTCTAAAAAAAAACAATCGAAACTTATGGAGAAACTCTGCAAGTAATTCCAAAGAAAAAATACTTCACAAACCACAGGAGGGAATCCTAAAAAAAATCCAAAGAGGAAATTCTGTAGGAATCTCAAAAAAAAATATCTGCAGAATTTGCAGACAAAGGTATCAATGGAATTCTTAAAGAATCCTTCAATAAATTTCTGAAGAATCCCTGGAAGATTTTTTGAAGGAAAATCCGTGGAAGGACTTTTGGAAATACCAATGAAGGAATTTCTTATACAATTTCTGAAGGAGTTTGTACACACAAATCCCTTAACTTCTACCTAGAGAAATTTCTGAAGGAAATACTGCAAAACCAATAAAAAAAATTCATGGTGGAATTACTTAGAAAATCACCGAAGACATAGAAGCAAATAAGAAGGAATCTTTGAAATAAGTTGGAAGTACTGGAGAACCCTCTGCAGGTATTCAAAGGAAAAAAATCTTGAATAAATTCTTGGAAAATTATAGGAAATAGATTCCGGAGAAAAATCTGCAGGAAATTTTGAGAGAATCTATGAAATAAAACTGAGAGAATCCCCGAAGGCATATCCAAATAAATCCAAAGCAAAACATGGTGGAATATCTGAAGGAACTATTGGAGAAACTTCCAGAAGAATCTCTCGATAATTTTCTATAGTGTGTGAGAAAAATTCCTCTTCTCCGACATTGTATGAGGAAATCTTTCCGTACTTGCGCGTTGTCTAGTTTTGTGTTAAGCGACGCATATTCTTTGAACAATCTTGCAGTGCTGTGGTCGTATGTGTTACTGATATACATGAAAAAGCTGGGTTGCAAATCAGCCATGTTTGAGTTTCAAGAGGGTTTCGACTGGATGTTTGATCGATCTTTTGGGTGGCTTTCTCAGTCTTTAAGTCGAGAACGAAATGTTTCCTACTCTCCCGACGTTTCGGCCGAAGGGTTTTGGCCTTTCTCAAGGGTCGTAGTGTCTATCGTCTCCCGTGTATATAGTTGCCTAACCATTTGTGTTTGGCCTGCCTTTTCATTACCTGTTGTTTTTGAAACGATCGTTACCAGTGCTGTGAAGTCCAATCAAAACTAAATACATTAAAAACCATTAAAAAACAACTGGTAATGAAAAGGCAGGCCAAGCACAAATGGTTAGGCAACTATATACACGGGAGACGATAGACACTTCGACCCTTGAGAAAGGCCTAAACCCTTCGGCCGAAACGTCGGGAGAGTAGGAAACATTTCGTTCTCGACTTAAAGACTGAGAAAGCCACCCAAAAGATCGATCAAACATCCAGTCGAAACCCTCTTGAAACTCAAACATGGCTGATTTGCAACCCAGCTTTTTCATGTATATCAGTAACACATACGACCACAGCACTGCAAGATTGTTCAAAGAATATGCGTCGCTTAACACAAAACTAGGCAACGCGCAAGTACGGAAAGATTTCCTCATACATTTTCTATAGAAATTTAAGAAATAGCCGAGAAAATCTTTAGGATAAATGGAGTATTGCCTGAAGGAACCTTTAGAGAAATTCAAGCATTGATTTCTGAAAATATTTCTGGAAAAAAATCTGAATTACTATGAAACAACCGCTAGAGGAGTGTCTGATAGAATCTTAAAATATGTGTGCAAATATTTCTCCTGGAATTGCATATTTTAAGGAAACGTTTGGAGGAATTCCTGCAGAAACTCCTACAGAAATTCCTAGAAAATTTGTTTGAAAATTTTTGAAAAATCCTTTAGAAAAACTTTTGAATAAAAACCTGAAAATATTTCTGAAGGAATACATAAAAGAGAACTAGCATGTACTTATGTAGCACTCCTTGGACGAATTTCCTAGGGAATCCCTGAAGCAACCACGAGGGCTTTCGGAAAAAAAAATCTGTGGAAATCCGTGGATGATAGTTTGAAGATTATTCTCTTGAGAAACTTCTTGAGACACTTCTTCAGAAGAGCCAAGGAACATTCCTGTGGAAATTTCTGAAAGAATGACTGGAGGAAACACTGGAGAAATTTTCAAAGAAATCCATGGATAGGGTTGCATTTTGAAGGGGTACTAAGAGGAATCTTAACAAATCCAGCGAGAATCTTTTTTACTGTAAACATTCCAGACTTTTATTTATAAATCCTCAAAAAATCCCCAAAGGCATTCCTGAAAAGGTTCCTGGAGGTAGTCTTCTAGAAGTTTCAAGAAGAATTCTTGCAACACTCATAAAAAGGGTTCCAACAAGACTTTCTTTTCCGCGATAATTAGCGAAAAATTCCGTTAAATAATAATCTATGAAAGGGTTTTTTCTGGGATAAATCGTAGTTAGGCGCAATAGTGAAGTCTGTTCCTTAGGGGTTTTGGAAAGATTGATTAACCAGCTCTGATCGCACCATGAAAGCATGAAAGCATTGCATTGGCCAGAGGTAGGAATATTGTATAATATGGATTACTGCACGAATTTATACTGGCCTGCTTACTCTCACACGAAATTTGACGTTTGAGCGGTGCCGGCATCGCCCAAACGTCAAATTTTCTGTGAGAATAAGCAGGTCAGCGTAAATTCGTAACCATTGGCCCCAGTACGCTGGCTTTTGGAGCACCAGCTCTCACCGGTAATCTAACTGCCTTGGAATTTTTGTAGTTTACCGGATAAATAGTTTCGAATTGGTGTTTAAATATGTAATGTGAAAAGTTTAAAAAAAAATCAATTTTACCAGATTGAAACAGCTTTTTCACTGCACTTCACCTCACGTCTATTCGCATCTCCTGCGGACACTATCTCTGCAGGGTTGTTATTCGGAATTCTTGCAACAAACCCTGTCTACCATATCCTTCTAGGCTTGGCCACCTTCTGGATGTCATTTTTTTCAGTAAAAAAAAACTCAAAACAAACCTCGTCTATGTTTCTAAGTGAATTGCTCTTAAAAATAATTCTATAAACTCTATTGAAAAAAAAAATATAAATGGTCACAATTCCTCCAAATGACTCCTGCATCGTTTTTGTGTACAAAGCAGAATCAAAATGGAAATCCATCGGATTCCATTTTCATATTTTGTGAGTTTCTTCAACATTTTCTTCCCGGCCGAAAAAAAAAAACAGTACAGTCAGGTTTTTTTTTTACGCGGGGGATACGTACCGCGTAAAGATAAAGCTCAGTTCAAAATTCAAAAAACCGCGTAAAAAAAGTCTCACCATTTCTCGACGAATCATGCAAAAATAAGACGATGAAATTTTTTTTTGTATGGAGATTTCATTTACGCGGCCGCGTAAAAAAAAGACCTGACTGTACATTAGCGTGGGACACAAAAAGACATTTTACTCCTGTACACTTTTTGAGTTCCATTTTGGTCCCATATCAACTGTGCAAAATTTCAGATCGATATGAGAAACTATATTTTAGCGCCAGCCATTTTAAGTTTTCATACGATTTAGTATGGGGAAAATCACTTTTTCAAAGAAAAATCGCCACAGGTTGTTCCTTTACCCCTAAAAATAAATCGATGAATGATTTCCGTTGGAAATTTTACGAGGAACCAACCCTCCGAAGACCGCAAAGTGATCTGAGGCATGTGAAAAAAGTTATTGACTGACAACCGAATGGCATGCAAACGCTGTTTAACATGTAAGGAATAACAATAAAAAAGAAAATCTCGTTATTTTATCGATCGGGTGAAGCCTAATAACTTTTTCCACGAACGTCGCATCGATTTGCTGTCTTCAGAGGTCTGATTCCTAGTGAAGTTTTCTACAGAAATCATTCATCGACATATTTTTAGGGATATAGGGGTGACTCCTAGCGATTTTTCTTTGCAGGAGTAATATTTCCCCATAGTAAATCGTATGAAAAACTAAGAATGGCGGGCGCTAAAATAGAATTTTTCCGATCGATCTGAAATTTTGCACAGTTGATATGGGACCAAAGTGGAACTCAAAAAGTATACAGGAATTTGAGTTTTTCCACTTTTTGTATTTTCCCATATAAACCGTGTACCAGGCTACTGTACATACATCGCCATAGATTTCATCAAGAAGATACCAACAACAAACACAATCACCCACACTGCACGACTGCTTGCTCCGAAGCACACGGCAGAGCTCCGAAAGTTGAAAAAGTCCGTTTCCCACAGGAATTTCCAAGCTCGGTGTGGTTCAATCAGCCAGCCAGGGAAGAGTGGAAGCTTTCAATGGCATGGCAACGAATGGGAGAGGAGCGCAGAAATATGAAAGAAGCACATTAAAGCGTGTCCCCACCAAGTCTACTCCGTGATCGGAAGGATACGACACGTGGTGATTTATGAACATTTTAATTGGACTATCGGTTTTCGAAAGCAATCGTTGTTTTTTCATCCGGCTACAAATTGGTCCCCCGGTTTTGCAGCGTGCGCGGTCCCTATCTATGGCTGCGGAGTGGAAATGTAGTTGATGCAAAAAATTATGTCATGGGAAATAAAAGTTTGTAAAACTAAAGCACTAAAATACTTAAAATACTCATAAAAGAAATCTGGCACAAAAGGCTGAGTGAATACAAAGTCGAAAGGTCAAAACGTTGGGTTGTGTAGCAAACCCCAAAAAAAACATTAACACGATACTTTGCATTCTTAGGCTAAAAATTGAGCATGTATTGTCAGCTCCTTAAAACGCACGCAAAACGAATAAAGCTCAACGTCAAATCCCTAAAAGTAGCTCCAAATAGATTTCACCTTTTTCCAAAATTGTCTTTGGAAAATTAAAAAAAAAACCGAGAGATACGAAAGTTACGCTTCAGAGACAGATTTGGTTGAGCGATACCTAAGTTTTAGTCTAGTTAAGCTCTCACATACACATTACGCAACCATTCACCGATAGAATCGTGGAAAATAATAGATTCGTTTACTTCTATCTTTTTTCAGGTCACCATTAATGCTTGCAGTACGTCGGGAATGTATTATTATCTTGTATCAATCGCTCAGTTAGCCAGAAACATAAAAAAACTGGTGAGAAGTGATGTTCCTATACTGCGAGAAACGACGCCTCCTGCACCTGTATCCAGTGAAAATACTACACGAGATTTTTCTTTTCGATATTCTACGTTTCCCTCTGGGGGGCACCTGCCGAAAAAAAATTGTACTCATACATCGGTGCTGTCATTGGCACATTGTTTTACGCTAATTAAATTATTCGTGTCACGAGCCGTGTCGGCTACCAACCAGCAGCACCAGTTGGCCCGCAATGCAATGGTCCATTGTGAATATGTAGGTAAGGAGAATCGTGGCGACGACACGGTGATGATGACGGCCACGCCGCCACGGTGCCAAGGAGAAAAATTGCCTCAATATAGGCAAATGTGTGGCAGCACGAACGAATAAAACGAGCGAATCGACCAATGCTGCCACCGTGGCCACGCCACGGCCCCACTAGCGGCTGACTGGCTGCCAGTTAATGTTAACGAATGACGCGCGAGAGCTTCACGTTCACGTGACGAGAGTTGATGGTGACAAATCGCTCGGTAATAAGGTGGAGTTCCACTCATTTTGTTGCTGGATGTGGTGCAGAGTCGGATTTTTAATATGGAAAATTAACAAGTTTTAAAGCTTTCATAAACATGTTAATGATGAGGGAAACACTTTAGGCGCTGTTCATAAACTACGTAGACTCATTTTTTGCCATGCAGAGTACTGCACAACGGTGTCTTGTCTGGTTCCATCCGGATTGTTGCTGAGACAAGGCATATACTATCACCGCTACTGTTCCTCATCGAAACAATATCTTGGTAGCCAAATGGTGGCCGATGGCGGCTCCAAGATTGACAAAGGTGCACGGATCATCAGCCGATCCGACCAATCAAAGCCTTTGTCTAGGTAATGACCTTCGGCCTAATGACCCAGCATCCTTTTATACTTAGGTTACCCACACCGAAAGCTCACTCATCCAAAACGCCCTGGGACCCGGGAGTCGAAAGAGGTATTTTGAGCCCACCCCGGAAGCAGCTTGGGGCTTTGGTCCGTTCCAGTCGGACGGCCCATAGAACTCCCGGGGTCAAATATAGCTTCAAGATCCTGCTAGAGGCACTGGCCATACTAGATGTCGATCTGCATAATGTCAGTACCATGAGTACCTTTAGTCGGAACGTTGCGGAGTCGATAATTGACGTTACTTTTTGTAGTCCTGACCTAACAAGTAGTTCGAACTGGAGAGTAGACGATAGCTACACTCACAGCGATTACCTTGCGGTCCGCTGCAGTATCGACTACAACAATAGCAGGCAGCGGGTAGAGGAAGAGGTGGTTAGGCCAAGGCCAAGCTCTCGCAGGTAAAAGACATCATTCTTCGACGAAGGAGTATTTAGGAAGGCGCTCCGCCGTGAGCGAAACATACATACATGTATTTGTTCAATATCACATTTAAGACAACACATAATCAACAATAGTACGCCACAATACTCGGTTTGTGGCTGCCGCTCTCCATCCTCGGTCGCGCCCAATGCTCGCCAGGTCACGCTCCACCTGGTCCGCCCATCGTGCTCTCTGCGCTCCACGCCCTCTAGTGCCAACCGGATCAGTTGCAAACACCAGCTTTGCAGGGTTGTTGTCCAGCTTTCTTGCAACATGCCCTGCCCATCGTATCCTCCCGGCTTTGGCCACCTTCTGGATGCTGGATTCGTCGTGAAGTGCAGCGAGCTCGTGGTTCATCCTTCTCCGACACATACCGTTCTCCTGCACACCGCCGAAGATCGTCCTTAGCACGCGTTGCTCGAAAACTCCAATTGCTTGCAGGTCCGCCTCGAGCATCGTCCATGTCTCGTATCCGTAGAGGACCACCGGTCTAGTAAGCGTTTTGTACATGGTGCATTTGGTGTGTGGGTGAATCTTTTTCGACCGCAGTTTCTTCTGGAGCCCGTAGTAGGCCCGACTTCCGCTGATGATGCGCTTCCGAATTTCACGGCTCACGTTGTTGCCTGCCGTCAGTAAGGATCCGAAGTAGACGAATTCCTCCACTACCTCGAAAGTATCCCCGTCTATCGTAACATTAATACTCAGTAGGATCCGGTCATGTTCGGTACCGCCTACCAGCATGTACTTTGATTTTGAGGCATTCACCACCAGTCCGGCCTTTGCTGCTTCGCGTTTCAGGCGGGTGTACAGCTCTGCCATCGCTCGATATGTTCTGGTGATAATGTCCATGTCGTTCGCAAAGCACACAAATTGACCAGATTTTGTGAAAATTGTTCCCCGGCTGTTGAGCCCGGCTCGTCGTATCATACGTTCCAGAGCGATGTTGAAGAGTAGGCATGAGAGTCCGTCACCTTGTCGCAGTCCCCGGCGAGATTCGAATGAACTGGATAGATCACCTGAAATCCTTACGCCCCTTAGTTTTGCACACCATCCATCGTTGCTTTAATCAGTCTAGTCAGCTTCCCAGGAAAGCCGTTTTCGTCCATGATTCTCCATAGCTCTGCGCAGTCGATACTGTCGTACGTCGCATTGGAGTCGATGAACAGGTGATGCGTTGGAATTCGGTATTCACGACATTTCTTGAGAATTTGCCGTACGGTGAAGATCTGGTCCGTTGTCGACCGGCCGTCGATGAAGCCGGCTTGATAGCTTCCCACGATCTCATTCGTTTTAGGTGACAGACGACGGAAGATGATCTGGGATAGCACTTTGTAGACAGCATTCAAAATAGTGATCGCCCAGAAGTTCTCACATTCCAAATGGTCGCCTTTCTTGTGAATGGGGCAGATTTCTCCTTCCTTCCACTCCTCTGGTAGTTGTTCGGTTTCCCAGATCCTGACTATCAGCCGATACAGACAGGTCGTCAACTTTTCTGGGCTCGTCTTGATGAGTTCAGCTGCGATACCATCTTTACCAGCTGATTTGTTGGTTTTGAGCTGGTGAATGGCATCCTTAACTTCCCTCAGCGTGGGAGGTGGTTCATTTCCATCCTCTGCTGCACTGGCGTCATCGTTTTCTCCGTTGCCGTGGTCTCCCGTGCCTACGTCCTCCACGCCGTTCATGTGCTGATCGAAGTGCTGCTTCCACCTTTCGATCACCTCACATCCGTCAAGAGGCCTGCGTCTTTATACCTGCATATTTCGGCTCGCGGCACGAAGTCGCTGCGGGATGCGTTGAGCTTCTGATAGAACTTCCGTGTTTCTTGGGAACGGCACAGCAGTTCCATTTCTTCACACTCCACTTCTTCCAGGCGGCGCTTTTTCTCCCGAAAGAGGTGGGTCATGCCGTGAGCGAAGCCTACTCGGTTTAGACGGCGACGAGCTGGTAGCGGGGCTCTCGCGTGCGTGCGATGTGGCCATGCCTAGGCGAGTCCACCCTAGAAATGGGAGGCCACCGGCTTACTGGTGGACCGACGCGATTGCGGACCTGCGCCGCGCCTGCCTACGGGCTAGGCGGCGGATGCAGCGAGCACGATCTGTGGAAGAGCGAAACGAACAGCGGGTGGTGTTCGTCGCTGAAACAGCCGTGCTGAAGACCAAGATAAGAGCAAGCAAAAAGGCCTGCTTTAAGGGTCTCTGTCAGACTGCCAATGTGAATCTGTGGCGTGATACCAACAGGATCGTGATGGCCAATAGAAGAGATGTAATCACCGACTATTTTTCGGATTTTTTTGAAGTTGACCGGTTGAAGGATTTAACACCGAAAGCAAGGATTGCTGTATGCAAATCCAACTTTTCCCGACACGGCAAGCCGCATCAGGTCATATCAGACAACGGAACGAATTTTGTCAACCGAGAGTGGAAACAGTTCGCTCGTGAATGGGACTTTCTTCATTCAACATCGGCACCACACCATCAGCAGGCTAACGGAAAAGCTGAAGCGGCCGTGAAGATAGCGAAACGGTTGTTGAAGAAAGCAGATGAGGCAGGCAATGATTTCTGGTACGCATTATTTCACTGGAGAAATGTTCCAAATAAAATTGGTTCCAGTCCCGCAGCACGGTTGTTTTCTCGAAATACTCGCTGCGGTATACCGATGTCTACAAACCATCTAATGTCAAAACTAGTGTCGGGTGTTCCTGAAGCGATTGAAGAACGAAGACGTAAAGCAAAGATTCAGTATGATAGAAAAGCCAGGAATCTACCGCATTTGGAGACGGGATCCAGTGATGGAATTACTCGCATCATGAAGCAATTCGCGAGTGTAAAGCCAACACAAGCCTTACTCACGATTCCGAGAGTAAACAGTGTGTGAGTTTATTCGCACCCGCCTGCTTCGTGAGTAAGAAGCAAAACAAACACGCAGAACTCGATGTACACAGCGCAACGAGTAACTTTCACGCAGCGACCGAAAAGACAAAAGAATTTTCACGCAGATTTGTGTAACACCGGATCAACACAAAAAATGTGCTGATCCGGTGTTACACAAATCTGCGTGAAAATTCTTTTGTCTTTTTGCTCGCTGCGTGAAAGTTACTCGTGCGCTGTGTTGTTTCATTTAAGGGTGAAAACAGAATCACTCATGAGTTTTTATTCGTGAACAACTAGTTTAGGTGCGAGAAGTGCATTTTATAGTGATTATAATAGCAAATTCAGTGATTATCCAACATAAACTAATGCTTTCTGCTTCATTGTTCTCGAAAAGTAGCACTGCCAGTCGTTGAAATGCGTTTTTTGTCAAAATGCAAAAAACTCACGAAACTTCGTGAATCACATGCGAGTGCTTGCCAGCTTCGTTTACTCACGAATAAAGAAGTGCGACTATTCTCGGGTTCCTGTTGTTCGCGAGTAAGTTTGTTTTGGTTTGTGTCTGCTCAGCTGCAATCATCATCATTTTCCATCTGTGACGGGATCTTCAGTCTACGTACAACTTCAACCAGAAACATCTAAGACGTGGACACCTGGGGTCTCCAGTTAGCCTAGTGGTTATGGCTATGGATCGCCAATCCGGAGACGGCGGGTTCGATTCCCGTTCCGGTCGGAAAAATTTTCTCGACTCTTTGGGCATAGTGTATCATTGTCCTTGCCTCACAATATACAAATTCATACAATGGCAGGCAAAGGAAGCACTTCAATTAATAACTGTGGAAATGCTCAAAAGAACACTAAGTTGAAGCGAGGCAGGCCAAGACTTAGTAGGGACCTAGAACCATAAAGAAAAAGAAGAAGACCTGCCAGAGTTAGCAACAAACTGAACGAGCGGTCGTACATAGTTGATGTGGATGGTATGCAGTATCGACGTGATTTGGTGCACTTGCAATCACGTAATGAACCCCAGGCGCCTGAAGTGAATCCAGATCAATTCATCATACCAAACGTTGATCCTGTTACCACGGAACAGTTGGCCGTGCCGGCTTCTGACAGATCGATCGGTGTCTAATCGAGAAGCGACCATCAGTATACCTGCCCAACTAACAATCACTCATTTAACAGGCACCATTATGACGAATTAATTCAGCATAATGTTGAATAACATTTGAATTATTTTCACGTACAACCTATGTTCGGGTTTTGTTCACACAAATTTGGAGAAGTTATAAAGCATCATGTTGTACACCAACTTAATTTTTTGTTGTTCAAAGCGTTTTACAAACGTACAAGAAAGTTGTTATTCAGCTTTGGCAAAAATGACTGAAAATAAATAAAATGCAAAAATGTTGAACTCTCACGAGAGTAATTATTTGCTCATGTTGAGAACACCTATTATGAAATAAGAATTACATATAAAATTACCTAAATCCGGATTAGAACTCGAGACTGTGGTAACCGATAAAATCTGGAGAAAAGGACCGTACGTCCATTCGCCTAGAAAGTTTCGCCATTGTGGTAACCGATAAAATCTGGAGAAAAGGACCGTACGTCCATTCGCCTAGAAAGTCGTTCACAGAATCCCTAAATCTCCTCGCTGTGCGACGCATGCAGTGAAAACTCCCATCGGAATCAGAAGCACCAACACTCTCACAGAACGGTGCGTATACGTGATGTCTATTCGTTTCCTCTCACGTTTTCTCTCAACACAGTCATCATCTATGCAAGAATTCAGATGTTGCACGCATACATTGACACGTTTGTTCTGATCCCGCCTTTTCGTAATTCGAAAGCAAAAGCTTTGCGTTATTTCCGAAAAGCTCAAAAGCAAGGCGTGACACTTCATATGCACTTTCAAAATATTTGAATCAATGTGTGGCATTTGTGTACACTCTCAAAACATTTCAATAATTTTTAAATTATTTACCTTTCATACCTCATATACACTACATTCTTTTCCTTCTCTACTCTGATAACACAAAAACTATCATTCATAAATGCATTCATTTGAAAAAAAACACGGACTTGAAACGAATTTAAACTGAATCTAATCTAAATCAAATATAAGCCAAATCCAAACAAAATCTAAATTCAATCCAAATGCACCTCATTCCAATTCTAGTACAATCAAAACCAAGCGACAAAATTGAAATTCAATCGAATCCGAATCCTACGCAAGTATAATCAATATGCATTCCGAGTCCAACTTAATACAATACAATAAAATGCAAATCCAAATTGAATCTAAATCAAGGACAAATCCACCTTAATCCTATCCAAACCCAATACAATCCACAACTTCGATTTAAACCCATTCCAATCAGAACTAAATACAAATACAACCAAAATCAAATCCAAATCCATTGATTGATTGATTTGTCTTTATTTAAGAGACTTTTAGCCCTTGGCTTGTTCGTCGCAGTCCAAATTCATTCCGAATCCAATCTAAATCCAAATCCAATCAAAATCAAATCCAATTTGAGTATAATCAAAGCCAAAGTCCGTATTTATTCCGAATCCATTGCAGTCCAATACAAATCTACCCCAATTCTATTTTTTTTCTTCAATGGATCATTCACAGCCTACCCACCACCGCAAAGTTATGATGGGCCTACTGGAACTTCGTCTTTTTTTCTATTTCTTCGAAGGGATCATTCACAGCCTACCCGCCACCGCGAGGTTATGGCGGGCCTACTGGAACTCCGTTTTTTTTTTCTTCAATGGATCATTCACAGCCTACCCACCACCGCAAAGTTATGATGGGCCTACTGGAACTCCGTCTTTTTTTTTGTTTCTTCGAAGGGATCATTCACAGCCTACCCGCCACCGCAAAGTTATGATGGGCCTACTGGAATTCCGTCCGGATCATTCACAGCCTACCCGCCACCGCGAGATCATGGCGGGCCTACTGGAACTCCGTCTTTTTTTTTTTTTTGAATTTCATTTTGTCGTTCTTTGCTTCATTCTAATATGATCCTTTTTTTCAGTTGAGATACTTCTCGTTTTGTTTTCGTTTACCTTATTGCATTCATGGATGTTGCAAGCGTCCATAAGAAAATGCTAAAAGTCAAACGAAAACTGTAACCACAATCTCCTATTTTTCCAATTTGGTAACGCCTCACACGCGGTTCTGGACACTGAACTACTCAAGTCACTCCTACCGACTATGCCATTGTGGTAACCGATAAAATCTGGAGAAAAGGACCGTACGTCCATTCGCCTAGAAAGTTTCGCCATTATGGTAACCGATAAAATCTGGAGAAAAGGACCGTACGTCCATTCGCCTAGAAAGTCGTTCACAGAATCCCTAAATCTCCTCGCTGTGCGACGCATGCAGTGAAAACTCCCATCGGAATCAGAAGCACCAACACTCTCACAGAACGGTGCGTATACGTGATGTCTATTCGTTTCCTCTCACGTTTTCTCTCAACACAGTCATCATCTATGCAAGAATTCAGATGTTGCACGCATACATTGACACGTTTGTTCTGATCCCGCCTTTTCGTAATTCGAAAGCAAAAGCTTTGCGTTATTTCCGAAAAGCTCAAAAGCAAGGCGTGACACTTCATATGCACTTTCAAAATATTTGAATCAATGTGTGGCATTTGTGTACACTCTCAAAACATTTCAATAATTTTTAAATTATTTACCTTTCATACCTCATATACACTACAGAGACCTGTCGATTGCCAGCCGCATGCCTTCCTATCTGCGCCATCCTAGAGATGGTGAGATGCAACACCCAAAGCAAAACATAATCTTCCCATGACTCAATAATGATCACTCCTGAACTTGTGTTCAGCAGTGGTGAATTAGCACAGCACGTGCTAATCAACTGAACAACGCCTCAACTTCAACAGCTGTTAAGCCCAAAACACGTGTTTTCCGTTCTGATTTCGCAGTCAGTATTTTTATCGCACGGTGAGAAAACTTGAATCGAATGCGGCCAAAAAGTGTTGGTCTTTATTGAAGATATTGTTTCCAGACGTACTAATTGCGATATGAATATGTTTATATTTTTATTTTTAAAAATCGATCTTTAAAAATGTATGACAATATGTGGTGCGGTATGGCCTTGGACATGGTGCATTCACAGCATCTGTTCAGGTAATCTACTCATGCTCAGTCGAAGATCCGTCAAGCATTTTTTTATTTATGCTTTTGTCATGGACTCTTGATATTATCTTCAGTAAATAGTGCATAAGGATGTTTATTATTATTTTTTTTTCAAATTTTTATTAATGTGAAAAGGATGTTTAGGGATACTTGAAATTTGTCGATTTCTGAATGCTGTTTGATTATCTAGGTGACTGTGGGAACAATATTCAGTAAACACGACAGCACTGAAATGTCAAATGCATCGATCCAAGCGTCCCGTACAATCGAACAGCTGCGGAAGATAAAAAAATATAATAACCATTTTACAAGCTATCTTGTTACATACTAATAATAATAAATAAATGCCTCATTTTTACGTTGATTACGTCTCTTGGCACTCAATGTTGAACTACATAATTCTATTCTGTTTTATTTTATGTGATTCGCTTAAAATTATGGTTCTTTAATAACTTGGTTGTCTAAACAGTTTTAGCCATGATTTATCCCATAATCCGAACAAAGTTCTGAGTCAAACTATGACGGGATGCAGGCGTTTATTTGACAAGTGAAAATCACATTGTTCAGGAGCATATGCTTATCGATACATCAGCTTAATAAGATGCAGACAAATGTTTTGTTAAACTCTTTTGTTAAAGAATCAATGCTTGTCGAATAAATTTCTTGTTAAACTTTTGAAAAGTGTTTTAATTTATCATTGTTGATACCGATGAGGGAAGTCGAACATTGACAATTTTCTCAATTGAAAAATCATTTAAACAGTTACGTGTTGAGCATAATATTAGTTCAGCTATCATTACCATTATTAAGCCACAATTCAGCAAGCTTGCTTGTTTGTGACTTGCAATTGTAAGTTGGGTGATACCGTTCATCCGGAAGTAGCATCAGCAGCGAAGCCACCGGAGACCCCGAAAGTTACCAGACCATCCAAGGATTCAGTCGGTGATGATCAAAGTGTTAGACCTAAGAGAAATGTTAAGCTCCCAATGCGGTTCAAAGATTACTGTCTCTAATTGTTTTTCTTTTACTATAAAACAGGGAGGATGTTATATTACGTAGTATTTGATCGCCACCCCAATATGTAATTTATGAATGACCCTTTCAATCATACACACCACCATTCATAATCTCCCTTTCCATTCATTCGTTATCCGAGTGCGTACGAGTACGGAAGCATTAATAAACGTTACTTTGTAAAATCTACACCGAAATATTTTATTTGATGACCGAATAAAACAGTGAGTAAGCCTTGTGTTGGCTTTACACTCGCGAATTGCTTCATGATGAGAGTAATTCCATCACTGAGGGTCACCGATGAACTTGCGGGGATAGCAAAGTCCCTTAGCATAGGTAGGGCCCCAGGTCCGGACAGAGTTTTGAACTTGGCCTTAAAAGTAGCTATTGCAGAGGTTCCAGGTCTGTTATACAGAAATACCTGGATGAGGACGGTTTCCCAGAGGTTTGGAAGCGGTTTGGCTCTATTACCAAAGGCGGGGAAACCACCCGGATAGCCGTTGGCATATACACCAATATAACACGGCAAGGAAGGTGCTCGAGAAGATCATCCTTAAGAAAATGTTGAGGCACACCAGAGGGTATAAATGGTCTCCCGAGCAATAAGTCTGGCTTCTGGAAAGAAAGTCGACCGTAGATGCTGTCTTGTCGGTAACAAATACTGATAAAATAACGACCGTCTTTGATAATTTGATAGCGATTGCTGGCGTATTTTCGGTCCTCGGGTTGCTTATAAAACAACTGTTTTAATTAAAGCCGACGTTTCGAGCGTTTATTCACTCATCTTCAGGGAAAACTACAATTTACATACAAAGTTTGAGTAGTCAAGTCATTTGTTATACAAAAAAAAATTACTCACATCAAAAGTTGTTTTTAGGTCAAGTGGGTTTGGACATGGACTGATGGAACGGCTAACAACATTACACTGTAATTATACATACAAATTTCGGACATAATGACTTGATTCGTTTTTACAATAATTAAAACATTGGACGGAGCACAAACTTACACAGCTTTCACCTAGGCACATCTAAACAGGTTTGAATTAAAATGTCCATGAGTGGAGACGTCAAACGAAAAGATGGAACATAAAGGACGGAAACATTAACAGAAACAGAGAATCACAGCGTGCTGTGACGATGTTCTGCTATCTTTCTCCGTTCGTGATTGAGTGCAGAAGACCCGAGTAAACAACACTTAAATTACTTGTGTCGGTTCTATAGTTAACCGTTTTGGTGTCACAAAAAATGTGACACATTTCAAGAACTTGAAGTGCGTTCAAACGATTGTCCTGTTCTAGAATTTTAGTACCAGGTAAACCACCATCGAAGACACCGCAATCCAATCTGTATTTTGTTATAATAGCCCCAAAATGTGTTGATCAAACGAGAATGGGCCCCTGATGTATGTACTGTCACTCCATGTTATTGATATAGGCATGTCAAAGACGTGCAACAAACAGAGGAAAGAATCTTTCTATTCTGGAGAGCTGCCACACACACACAATACAGTCAACAAACGGACGGACACCGACAACCGGCTTCTCCACTGGCTGAAAAACAATCAACATCAACGAGTCTCCAGTTAGCCTAGTGGTTAAGGCTATGGATCGCCAATCCGGAGACGGCGGGTTAGATTCCCGTTCTGGTCGGGAAAATTTTCTCGACTCCCTGGGCATAATAATGTATCATTGTACTTGCCTCACAATATACAAATTCATGCAATGGCAGGCAAAGAAAGCCCTTCAATTAATAACTGTGGAAGACTAATAATAATAAAGACTAATAATAATAAAACTAATAACTCAAAGAACACTAAGTTGAAGCGAGGTAGGCCAAATCCCAGTGGGGACGTAGAGCCACAAAAAAGAAGAAGATCTTCGAACGAGAAACAGATGATCGAAACAAACTCGCACAAAATTGTAAAACACACCACTAACACCAATACACACTCCAAGATTATTCTAAACGCACACACCCGCAGCAAAGATCGACTGGACAAGCACACATGATGAACACGGAAAGCAATGCATTGCAATGCAAGCCTAACTTTACCAAACACCGTATCTAACAAAATCCACGAACGGAGAAAATCGAAGGAGAAGTTCGCTGTTTCCATAGCAACTCATACATTGAGTATTTCGGAAACGTGAAATATCCGGGTATTTTTTCACAAATCATTCCCAAAGCAGAGTGATACAAATAGTCCTCAACGAAATTCAGCGCCTCATGTAAAAATCTCTTTTTGTTTACATATGTTACATACGGTGTTTGGTAAAGTTAGGCTTGAATGGTGATCGATCAAGCGCGAGGTGTCAATTTCCAGTGCGGTAAAATTCCGGAAGGTTTTTCCACGATTACTGAATCCCAATCGTTAACTGCTGTGAGGAAGTAAACACACTGAAGAAAATTGCGTGGGAAGAATGAAAATTGCGAAGAGTAACTTTTGTAATTATATATGACTCACTTGAAGTGCAAATTTTCGGTAATACCAATCCGTGTGGTCAAATTATGAAATTCAAATAACTCAACGTACATTAGTTGGTAAAGCACTTGTCTAGCCAATAAGGGTCGTGAGTTCAAATCTCACCTGAGCTGTGGATTTTTTCCCAATTTAACCAATAATTTACCCATCTGTACATATGTACGTTGAGTTATTTGAATTTCATAATTATATATGATTTTGATCGCAGAAATTCAATCCGCTGGACAACCTTTGTTCAACAGAACACATTGGACGAAGAATATGCGATAATTGGTAAAAATTGTTATTTTAATTATTTTTGTAAAATCATCAAATAAAATAAACACTAAATTTTAGAGTCCCTGATGAAGGTCCTATATGCGACCGAAACGTTGGACAAGATTAAATAGCATTATTTGAATGAAAAAGCCAATTTCAAGTTACATTCCATCACAGTCGCAACCCAAATTGGTAATAACATACCACCGAAATAGCGCTCAAGCGTAAGATGAGAGAGGTTCGCTACTGTACAGTACTTGGTGACTGGATGATATGAACGCGTTCAATAGTGCCAGTTGAGCGGCTATTAACGATGCGCTCTGAGATACCCGGGTACCTGTACAAGATTCTCGGAAGTTACTTCCAGAATCGAGTACATACTAGTTTACAACACGGAGGAGGGTCGGAAGCGCTTTCACATAACCGCAAGGTTCCATCCTGGGTCCGGTGTTATGGAATGTCATGTACGACGAGGTGTTGAAGTTCCCGATGGGAGTGGTAATAGTCGGCTTCGCTGACGACATTATGCCACAGAAATCCACTATAGATAGTAGAGTAAACATAGATCCGCTAAGATGAATCCGTTGTATCCAAACGAACTGTCAAAATCTGTATCCAAACGAGCATGACGTCAGGATTTGGACAACATCAATGGAACGCATGACGTCATATTCAATCGTCGCACTTTTGAAAATTACTACTCACACGCTTGAAACATTTTAGTCAGCGGTGTCCGCGGATCTATGTTTACTCTACTATCTATAAAATCCACGGTAAATCGAAGAAGTGGAATTGGCTTCTTTAGCGGTGTTGAGATAATTTCATATTCGGAATCTGCATGCCAAACTGAGCCGAAATCCAAATTTTCATGAATTTTGGTGCCCGGGAACCTATTTAAAAATCAATTTGAAGTTTGTATGGGAGCGATTTGTCGGATCACCCCTCGTCGCATTTTGTACTGGGCTGAGCTGTCAAGCAGTTGCCCAGCTGTCAAAAGGTGATTTAAAAAACTATCTTTGAAATTGATTTTAGGCACCAAAATAAAGTTCTAAAAATCTGAAAAAAATCATAGTGGCTCAGAAAAAGATGCTCCTTCGTATGAAATCGAAAAATCAATACATTTTTCTTAATTTAAAAACCCAATTGACTGCTGCCCACTCGATCGCAGTTGTGGAGGAATGGATGAGATAAAAAAGGAATTGGCTCACCTTAAAATCGAGGTGGTAGTTGTCAACAACCGATAGTCGGAGCAGCTAACGGTGATCAGTGTAGGCGATAGCACTATCACTTCGAAGCGCTCCGTCAAACACTTGGAGGTGATGATTGACGATACTGCCCAAATTCTGCAAAGTGACGTAAGCGCCATTCAAAATGTCGATATTTGTTGGTATATTATATGTAATATCTGGTATTAAAATAACACTGTGGTGTGCCTGTTGTATTAGAATGCAAGATCTAGTCGTAATCTATCATCTATGGAAAGAAACTTAGAGAATGAGCAAGAGTTTTATGCATAATAACCAAAAAATGGGCCAAAACTATCAATGTCGCTTACGTCACTTTGCAGAATTTGAGCAGGATAGGTAAGCTTACCACCGTTAGTCACGTTGATTACGCCTGCAATAGAGCCTATAGCAGCTATAGTGGCACTGTCCCGGATGATGTCCAATAGTTCTATGGTGTATGATAGTAAGCTCAAGCCTCTGGCTAGTGTAACCTCGTCCATACTAAGGAATTGCAACCCAGTTTGTGGTACAGCGCTAAGCACTGTAAGCTACCGTGATAAGCTGGAAAGTACTTTAGGCGGTGTCCATAAACTACGTAGACTCAATTTTGGCAATCTCGGAAAGCGGCCGCGGGGTGAACATCCTGGTAGCGTTGCTGCCTTGACGTCGGTCTACTAGGTTGGATCTGAGCGCGCGGTTGGAAAGGGGTCCCCGTCAGCCACTTCTTCTGGTACTAGCTGATAGGACCTGGGCTTTCAACAAGTCAAATCGCGTTGCACGCAAGAATCAGTTCTTCATGTTTGCAGATCAGTTCGGCGCGGGCCTCATGGTTGATCCTACTTGCCTTTTGAGGACAAAGGGACTGGTAAGGACCACTTGGGAAACTGGTTAAGCGCCAGCATGCTACCTAAGTGGACTCCCCAAAGCGAGTAATTGCTACATAGCTGACTTTGAGGGTGCGATATGTACAAGCCTTGGTACTAGCCCCTCTTTGAAGCAATGCATTTTTGGTGGTTCCGGAGAGACTAAGGGTTTGGCGGCACTCTGGAATGTTAGTGGGTCGAGAAAAGAGTAGTTCTGGTTTTTTACTTTTGTTGTAGAATATGGTCCTCAACCCCACACTACCTGGACCTCCCTGTTCAAGTGTCTGTTAACAAACACGATATACACATTCAAAGTGGTCATTGGCAGAGGTAGTTCTCGGTTAAAAACTTCGGAAGTGATGAGCTAGACGAGAAGCAGGCTAGATCCAATTGGGGACGCTAAGCCAAGTAAAAGAAAATGAAAGTATTGCACTTAAGGCGAAACTGGAAGCATTTCCTCACTTTTTAGTTTTTGATTTTTTATTATTAATAAAATAATTAACAACGAAGCAATATTTACAAAATCGGTTTTCGTACACATGTAGAGTATGGATCTAGGTATCTTCTGAATTTTTTTATGGTGAAAAAAGCTTATCGTTTTTGCAGAAACCATTTTTGAGCAAAATTTCACAAAAAAATGGTTTCTACAAAAATGGAAAACATTTTCCACTACAAAAAAAAATCAGAAGATACCTTGATCCATACTCTACATGTGTACGAAATCCGATTTTCAAAATATTGCTTCGTTATTCAATAAAAAATCAAAAACCAAAAAAGTGAGGAAATGCTTCCAGTTTCGCCTTAAGTTGATCAGTTAATTGAAAAAATAACAAACCCCATCTACAATGCGACCCTGACCACACCGCACCGGGCTACCATTATAGCATTACTAGTGTTTAGCTGATCGTTAGCAGGATAAAGTGTAGAATTTGGCCCGTGCATGTCGTCTTGCTTATTTTTCCGTCCTCATGGGAATTAAGAACGCCCGGCCCAGGCTGCCCGAAAAAGAAAGCGAAAATCAGTGCGAATTTCCTTCGGTCACGCGACGCGACATTCCTGCAGGCAGGCGCCGGAATTTTCTTCGTTCCAATCCATTACGGGGGCAGCTGAGCTGAGTGCGGAAGGTCAATCGTCGGGGTGAGGATTGTAAGGGTGGTGCGGTGCTTCAAAATCCTTGATTTGGTAGTTTCACGTTTCTTGTCGAGGGAGACATGTTTATTTTCGAAAATGGTGGTCCCCGGGGGAGGTAACCGGTACTGCGGTGTGAAGAAGGCCATTACGGAGGTGGAAGGTTCGGAATCAATAAACTGTTGGTTCTTTCGAGTGGTCGGCAATCAAGTTTTTGACTTTCGTCCGGGCCATTCCGTTGGGGTGTTGGGGAGGAAAAATGGTAATGAATAAAAGCGATGAATTATTGCTGAAATAGTAGCAGAAATGGAGCCCATAAATTGTGTTTCCACGGGTGACAAGGGGAAATTGATGATGGTGGAATTGATGTATATGTCGAATATGTTTGAATAAGCACCTCGTGTAGGATATCAAGATTGTTTTTGTTGACTCTTATACCGTCTCAGGTTTAAAGCGAATAAATTTGAATTCTTACAAAGTTTTGATGACGCATCGAGAGAATGACGACGTTGGCAAAAACTTTTCTTAAAGTTCTCATTAGGGGGACATTGAAGTGGTTAAGACTGAATATGAGACCATTGGTGACACACCTAACTAGAACACTGCAGTGTGGGTTTACTCCATCTTCATCGATCTTGAGCGAGTTTCCACTCTGCTGTTGCTTATCTAAACCCCTAAATCAATTCCATCCCAGGATTAACATTTTTGACCTTTTCGTCCCCGCGAGGCCAGAGACCACAATCCCCATTACTTAAAGTCACGACGAGTCGCATCCCCGTTGAATTCAAATCGAGAAAAGCAATCAGAGAGTTCTCTGGTCGGTCCCACCGCCTCAACAACTAGTTTTACAATTCGTCCCACAAAGCATCACCACCACCGCTCGCTCAGTAATAAATTTGTTTCCTTAGTCAGCGAAAGAAACAACGCCGGTCACGAGTCCCTGTGACCTCAACCGAAATCCCCGAGTGTCAATCTAAAGCCAGTCAGAGGAGGGAAGCTAGCGAGTACTAGCAAATGGCAAACTCCACAACTACAGTCAGTGCACGGATGCCCGTCTTCGGTTGAATGACGGAGACTGAAGCGAATAATCCCACTACCCGTTGCAAACTTTTTTGTGCCATTCTCCGGTAATTTTAGGAGAGAGCAGTATATGTACGATCTTTTGAAACCGATTTGCTCAAGACAGATGAGTTATGATACAAACTTAAGGTTTGGTTTACTACAATCTTCTAAGTTGTCAAATACAGACCCCCGGTGAGGTTTAACGACAGCGTTCAATGCAAACAATCAGAGCGAACATGTGTGGATAGCGGATACGAAACCTGTTAACTATGTGCTGTTGCATGAGTAGTTTAGAGACCGCCGGTGGGGATGGTCTTAGAACACCAATGTAGCTTATAAACTAGAAGTATAAAATAAAACTCAAATGGTGTGTCCTAGAATACTTTCCTCTAACTTCAAGTAAAGCACATTTGTTTGGTCACAGGAGTGTGTGGCATGGCGGCGAGGACACTTTTATGGATGTGCTGCACTTTGGTCACAGCTCGAACAGAGGGGCACAAGGTGAAGCCGAACGCCGCGCCGATGTTTGCCCACTTTGTTCCACGGAATGTGGAGAAAGCTTCGTTGCGCAAGCAGATACTTTACCATTGGGAGAAAATAGCATCCTGCTACTAGCTAGAATCACACATATAGGTACCTACCGATCTCACTCTCTCACGCTCGCAGACGGAACTGCCGTTTGTAACAAAGTGCCATTTTATTTCACCCTATCTAAAACGGGCTGGATTATGGGAAGAAGGTCGCTGCTGCTGACTGGCTGTTTGGTACTTGATTACGGGATCCAACCGTACAATTACGAGGTCTTTACTATGCAGAACGGGGTGCATCTGATCAACCATGTCACGATTTGATGCAGAAGCCGCAAGATGATTTTGTGTGGAATATCTCTCGTTTTCTTTTGCTTGTTCTAGCTTTTACACAAGTTTGATTTCATTTTTTAGTTTACCTTGTGAATTATGCTATCCACGTGTAAGTTATATTTTTTACCAAACTGTGTCTCTTATTCAAAACTCTGTCGTTTGCTCAGCAGCAACCAACCAAAAAATAAGTAAATCTAAAAGTCTATGTGATCCACACTTCCTTCCTTATCTCAACTTGAATCTGCTGCACATCAACTTTCCAGGTTCCTGGGTAGAGGTGAAGTATTGACGATCAGAACGTGATATTGGTTTGATTGATATAAGAAATAAAAGCACTGAAAATAATATCTAAAAAATGTTCCTCTAAAAATGTATCTAATGTCCGATGGTGCGGACAATAACAAAATTAGATGTTTCAAGATCAAAGAGCTATTCGTTTGATCTTGAAACAACTGCTGTTGGTAAGATCTTACGAGAGCTAAACATTACATGATGGTGATGTTAAAGTTGTAACTTTTAGATATTATTTTTAGATTACACGCAGAAAATCAAATCAACCGATTTTCCAGTTTACTATAGCGACAAACTAATTTCTAGTTTAAACTGAACTGTTCCATTGTTTGATAATACAGACATTTCCATTTGTCCAAATTTTTGACAGTTTGTCAGAATATACAGAGTATTGGTAGTTTCAACATAAAATAACGGATTGTTTTAAACGACTGCACTTTTGCCACCAACAAAGCCGGAATGTAATTGTGTTGATGGCGGCAGCTAATCTAGTTTTAGACACTCGGCAACCGGATGGAAAGGAGACCGAATGAAAAAGTCAAAAAGGCGAAACCGACCAACTTTTTATGTATGCTGTCTTGAGTATCTGCGCGTTATTCATCACGGCCAAAACTGCACTTGGAAGTTGTGGTGATGGATTTGCTACACCTTCCTCGTTGTGGCGATATTGGGGTAAGAATTTTAAAGATGTGTGAGTGCTTCCGGGTCATGTTTGTGGTCCGCATTTTGTTAAAACAAATTATGTTTTAACGTAATATGGAATGATGGGAATTGGTTGTTTTGATCGATAAGCTCAGAGTAAGAACAAATAAATATAACTTTGGAATAACTAAAAGCTCAGTTTTAATATTAATCATGCGTTTTAAACGAGCCTCAGAGAGTGCGAAGAAAAGCTCCGGATGATATTGTTCGTATCAGTCACGTCGTCATCGTGGTCCGATTTTTTAGTAATACATACAATTGCTTGTTGAAGCAACGGTTATCAAACTAACATTTTTTCTGTTCCGTGGATGACCGCAAGGACGTGACCGGCGCTGTTATTGACCCTATACAGTTTGAACATTCGGAACGTGTACATTTAGGATGGTTTGCCAATTCCAAGCCTCACCTTTTGGTTCTATCTGCAATCCCGAGAGCTCTAGTCAATCACGCAGTAGCATCTAATAAGTGTACGGTCAACAATGCTGATGCTTATGTTCATGCTCAGTTTTTCGGGATCTTGAAGGGGTTTATAGATGTTTTAGGCCTTCGTGGGATTTCATGGGGTTCCATGCGGCTTCAGGTGGCTAAGTGAGTTTAAGAGTTTCCGGTTGTTCAAGGGTGGTTCAAAACAAAAATTTTCATGGGGTTTCAGAAAGCTTAAGAATACTTTAAGAGAAGTTCCCAGGAGTCATAATTCAATAATAATTCCGCAGATAAAGAACATCCAATTACATATGGCTGTAACATTTTTGCCTAGTTATAGTATATGGGATTTTGAAAAGTACTTAAATGCGTTTCAAGCAGTGCTAAAAATGGCATTTCGACACATCTAGATTCAATCAGCTACAGCTCATTTCAAATGCTGAACTGAAAAATATGGTTTATGAAAAACTTGTGCGGGTAAACCAAATCTAAAAAATACTCATATTTTTGAGCAACGTAAGAACTATATCACAATCACACGACACGACGCAGAACAGGACATAACACTTTTTGTTCTTACAAATAACGAAAAAAGGATATAAATTTACCTTTTTTAACGACCGGTTTCGGGTTTGTTGTCACCCATCATCAGGACGATGTCCAACTGATTACTAAGTAAAACTAATACAGCTTCATACTTGGAACAGTATACGTCAGACACGTTGGTGGTAGGTCATTTGATTTTTCGTTTCGTCAAGTGGAATAGTGTAGTTGTTATTGGAGCTTCGTCTTCACTCATCAACGGCTGCTCCGCAGTCGCAATGTACATCGACTCCCATGCGTTGAGGTGTGAGACTTTCCTCACACACTTTTTCAGCTTTGCGTGATACCAGTTTACTGAATGGTTTAGTTCTGTTGTACATATGTGCTGCTACGCTCGAATCATGGGCCCTCTAATTTTAAACTGCGTTTCTGTGTTCCCTCAGACGTGTTTTGAATTTTCGTCGAGTTTGCCCAATGTAAACAGCTGGGCAGCTTTTACATGAAATTTCGTAGATTCCGGACAGATCTTCCTTGGGAACTTTATCCTTCAGGGAGCAAATACAGTCCTTCAGAGTATTACTACTTTTATAAACTGTTTTAAATCCATGGTATTTCAGAGTTTTCTGGATTCCCAAGCAACGCACATGTTATATACTAGTTACGACAGCGCAAGTTTTAGTTGTATAGAAGTTAATTTTACGTAATTCTAACATTGCGTTGAAATAACGTAAAATAAACTTCTATACAACCAAAACTTGCGCTGTCGTAACTAATATATAACATGTCTGTTGCTTGGGTTATGTTAGTCACCTTCGGGTAGCTAACCCTAAGATAAAAGAAAAATCCACGATTCCGCTATATTGAATGGTTACGACGAAGGTTTCATTAACAAAATATTACGGAAACACGAAAGGAAGAGACATAGACAACACACCACTACATTACAACCAGATCGCGAAGAGCTTCAAAGGGTTAGCTTACCCTTCTACCCGAAGGTGACTAACACAATCCAGAAAACTCTGAAACACCATGGATTTAAAACAGTTTATAAAAGTAGTAATACTCTGAAGGACCGTCTTTGCTCCCTGAAGGATAAAGTTCCCAAGGAAGATCTGTCCGGAATCTACGAAATTCCATGTAAAAGCTGCCCAGCTGTTTACATTGACAAACTCGACGAAAATTCCACTATTCCACTTGACGAAACGAAAAATCAAATGACCTACCACCAACGAGTTTGACGTATACTGTTCCAAGTATGAAGCTGTATTAGTTTTACTTAGTAATCAGTCCTGATCGATGGGTGACAACAAACCCGAAACCGGTCGTTAAAAAAGGTAAATTTATACATATCCTTTTTTCGTTATTTGTAAGAACAAAAAGTGTTATGTCCTGTTCCGCGTCGTGTCGTGTGATTGTCTACAAAATAGTTACGGAAAACCGTTCTCACTTTAATTCTTTAGTATAACTTAATCATGTTATGGCTATTAAGGTCAATGTCATCGGCTATCTTGCGAAAAATGATATTCATGGTGAAAACCAAATGGAATTTCCGAAGGTAGTCGATGACGTTTACCTTGAATATTGTAATTATAGCGGTTTTTTCTTGTAGAACTGGTCTAGCCGCACATTTTTTTTTTCATGTATGTATTGAATATACACTCCCGTGCAAAAGTTTGTTGGGGTCACCACCCCCCCCCCCCCCCATCAAAAACATGGAAATGTTTTTCGGTCATATCTCAGCCATCTTTCATTTAATCCAGTCGTTCTCAGACTCTATCGAAAGATAAAGAGTGAGATTTGATTCGTAGGTACTTATCACAAATTTTATATGAAATTTTCAGTATAAAATGTTTACCTAAACTTACATGTTTTTCCTAAATCTGTACGAAAAATTGTTTTGGGTGTAATTCAAAATGGGGCAACCAAATTTTAAAATTAAATTGCATTAGAGTCCTATTTCTATCCTCTTTGAGAGCCATTCACTAGATTTTTGCGGAATAATTCATAACATAATTTAAATTATCGAGTTAGGTTTACAAGTCACCGTGCAAAAGTTTGGGGTCACCTTTCAAATGAAGTCTGAGTCGGGTTTTTATTCAAATCGTCATTTTTTTGGTGCAACTCCAATTCCTTCTAGTGGAGATGAACCAGCCGCGGGCTGAAAATCTCCTTAATAAAGCTAATAATAATAATTCCTTCTATGATAGTTGAATGGCAAGACACAGAAATGGTTATGAAATGATCATAAACTAAGTTCTAGGCTAAGTTAAGGTAGAAAATAGTATTTCCATGTTTTTGAGGGGGTGACCCCAAACTTTTGCACGGGAGTGTATATAGTGAAGCAAACAAAACAAGGACTCTAAACGTTCAAGGCCACTGAAAGCGATTGACCCCACGATATGTCCAAAGGGAAGTATTATGAAAATCGAATGTACCTCAAATGTTATTCCCTAGGATCGTAGCTTTGGACCTCTTGTTTCAGAATACGTGCGGTCTAAAATATTTCATCTTGGGTTTTTTATATTTTTGATTTTTTTCCTATTTTCCCATACAAATACCGATAAAAGCCATTTTAAGGTCAACTTCGTCCCATATAAAAATGTATGGGAAAAAAACCCAAGATGGATTATTTTAAACCATACATTTTCTGAACCTAGAGGTCCAAAAATAAGGTTCTAGCGAATAAATTATGAGGTACATTCACTTTTCATAATACTTCCCTTTGGACACAGCGTGGACCCTTTATTTATTTATTTATTTATTTATTTATTTAATAATTTATTTATTTATTTATTTATAGACCGTAAATAAATTAATAAAACCCTTCCCCGATACCAGTCGGGGCAAATGCATCATTCATTGTAGACTCACCATTACAAGTTTTAGCTCATCAAAGATCAAGTACACAGGTATAAATATGATGCTCGAAGTTTCATGATAGTACGGCTTTATTTGATGATTTATTTGAATTCTAAATGCGTTTTTGTACTTTTTTTCCAAAATGGAATATAGAATTAGCTGGATGTTCAGTCACGAGCTGAGCTGGCTGTCGGTCAGTCAGATTACTTAATCAACTAATCGAAAGCCATAAAACTCTAATTCTCGTCCTCGTGTCCTGCTTGAATTTTTAGGAGCTGACGAGCGGAAATGAACAGTCATTAAATCACGTTACCACTAAAATTCTACCAGCAACTTTCAACCCCTCACAGCCTCACTTTGCGCCAGTATTAGAAGGAAAAGTTTAACTTGTTGGCGCGCTTCATGCATAAATTTTATGTCGGTCATCTGGCCTCTGAGCAAACTGTTTGCCAGAGCTCCACTTCAGTGGAAAACCGTTCGCAATATGAGTAATGTCTTCTTCATACTTACTACATCACCATACGGACGGACGGCAACGGTACCGCAATACCAGAGATGATAATACCGCCCCATGCCAGCAAAAGTGAATGCAATTTTTCCGTATCCCCCGTTCATTCGAGTGTGGTAACTTCATTGCCAAATACAAAAATCATGAAAGCACACAGTCCGCCGCTGCTATGGAGGCCGGTTCCGGTTCCGTTTATTTCCCGGAGAGGACGGATGGGAGAGTCAACTCCGACCATGCAGAATGTTACACGTTATTTACTGCGCAAATTGCCCAAGGGACAAAAAGTTCGTTTTTTTTTTGTTTTCTCATCATTCTGCCAAATGGAGAAGGATAATTTTGGTTTTCTGTTTTTCCTGCCGGTTCGTGCAGTGTGCACCACTCACTTATACGGTATGGCATATGTAAATATATCGATGGGCTGGGCAGGAGAGGACGAACGACAAGTCCTGCTGCGACAAGCTGTACAGATGGGCACTGTTTTTGTGGTTGGCTGTGTTGATCGGAGAAACAGCTATTATCGGTATTGATACAGCAGAGTCTGTTGCGCCAGCCGATGGACGGTTCGAGTCGAGTGGAGCCTTGTGGGAAAATATTTATCCTTTGATCACGGTTTGATGAAATGGTTCGTAAATGAGTTTTTTATGCAATGTTGATAGAGTCAAATTGAAAAATTAAAATACTGCATCATATCGTTTCAACGGTATTATTCGAAAAACAGTTATAACATCTTCATTATGAGTGAACACGAAGCATATAGATATTGTTGTGATTCAACTTCACTGTTTTCTTCGGATGTTCTTCGTCCCAATCTATATATATATATATATATATATATATATATATATATATATATATATATATATATATATATATATATATATATATATATATATATAAGTCCCTTTGAGGCAACAAAACTCACAAACAGGTGGACCGAGCATGATGACTCTTGCATGGTTAGATTCGCATTCATGGTGACTGTATTTATAAGTAAAAAAAGTTACGAAAATCAACTAAAAAGTTAAAAATAAGGTTCAAGTAAGGTACACCAGGGCAAGTTGAAACGGGTGGGGAAAGATGATACACGATGTTTTGAAATAGATTTCAATACAATTTGGAAATTTATGCTTTGCTAAAAGATGGTTTGAATCAAAAACTATGAGTTATGGCGATCAAACTGTTTATCATCATTAGAAAACATCATGTTAACCCGCTGTTTCATCTTGCCCCACCCGTTTGCCCTGGTACTAATTTCTCATGACCTGGTAGAATATCAACATATTCAAATCGAAACCAATCTAGAGTTTCATGCTGCAATGATCTTAACAATTGTCAAACCACCACAACTTGGCAAGACAAAGGTTGCCGGAACAGCTAGTGAGTAATAAATCTTTGTATCCAATAATTAGAGCCTTTCTCTTCAAGACATTTTCTGCATTCGAATTTCTCAGACACGGCGGAGAAGAAGCGTTTACGTCTACCCCGATCTGAAGTGGATGCCTGGATAAGTTGTAATGATCTTAGTACATAGTAATGAACGGGAAAATACCAAAATCTAACACCAAGAAAATGAATGATAAATGTATATGTAATGTGTGTGTAGGTTTTGAAGGCTTTCTTAGCCTATTGTATGCTGCAGCCCAAGGCAAAAACAAAACCAGCTGAATAGCATTATCCGGTGAGGTCGTTCCTTGTTGTTCCCTGTATCTACTCTGAAACAGCCAATTTACATTTAGGAAACGTTATTTGAATGGAGGGACTTTAATGGAACTCACCTAAATGGATTCTAAATGTTGTCTTTCCTACTTCAGCTAGATTGAGGTAGTATGTACGTCCCGAGCGTCTCGAGGTGCGATTCCACAGATTGTCTGTTCTGGTATTCAGCGGGTGGGTATCAGGTATCAGTATCGGCTCCAGAGGCACATTCTCCTCCATTTGGGAAATTTGTATCGCGTCAAAAGCCCGTTCAGTGTGAATGTATTCGAAGTCATAGATGTGAGGTCGAGTAAAAGTTCAAGAAACGACTGAACCTTGCATTTCAATATTCAATTTAAAATCGAAGGAGTTGCACAGCACCATCAGAAGCTAAGCGACAGGATGGGAGAACAGATTCAGCGATGTTGATATTCACGGGAAACACCTAGATGAATTCATGTGAAACTCTTGGAGGTATTCCCGAGAAACTCCTGAAGGAAATTCTTAAAATCTCGTGGAGAAATTTTTGCAGGAATTCCCGATCCCGAGAAACTCTTATAAAAATTGAGAACATTCCTACCGAGGAACTCATGTAGGAATTTGCGCGGATCTCCTACGAAAATTCCCGAGGAACTCCTGGAGTGATCTCGATGAAACTCTGAGGAATTCTTTGAGTAATTTCGAACAATTCCTGATGGAATTTCCCAGGAACTTTTAGAGAAATTTCCGATTTTTTGTGGCATTCATGCAAATATACCCGGGAACTCCTTTAGGAATACCCAGTAAAATCCTTCAAAAATTCCCAGTGAAATACTGGTAAGACTAATGCATTCATCTATTTCTATATCATTAGAAATGGAATGGTGTTTGTATGTCGCAAATAGGCTCGGGAATGGGTCACAAAATTCTTCCACTATTGCATTCATGCATGGCTCCAACGTATTCGTGCAAAACATAATAATTATGAAAAACGACCAGAAAAGCAATAAAAATGGGAAATTTTTAAACCTCATTTTTCGGGGCTTTTTTCCAGTGACCTACATATATAGGGAGGGAGGATTAGGTGTATAATGGACACCCTAAGCAAATGTGTACGTTAGGCATGTAAAGCAGAAAAAACATAATATATTATCAATATTCTTGCAACTTACAATTTAGAATTTTGGCTTATGCAGTCTTTGGTTTTAGCGTTGATTATTTCTTATCTTCGCCGACGTTTCGGTCCTCGGATCGGACCTTCTTCAGGGCTCGATAAAAGTCAACTGGTCAATTTATAAAAACTTTTGATTTTTGGGACGTCAGGTCTGAAAGGGTTACAGACCTGACGTCCCAAAAATCAAGTTTTTATAAATTGACCAGTTGATTTTTATCGAGCCCTGAAGAAGGTCCGATCCGAGGACCGAAACGTCGGCGAAGATAAGAAATAATCAACGCTATAACCAAAGACTGCATAAGCCGAAATCCGCAATTGTAAATTACTACAAACAGTCGTTACACACAAACCTATTCTTGCAACTTTAGCTTATGCTCTACCAGTGTCGCGAAGCATCAGCGTACAAGTCACAAAAGAGCTGATAAACACCAAACTTGTATCACCCTATCTCTGCGGTTTCTGATTCGCTCTCTCTACAGTCGCTAACACCAGAAAAGACAGAATCCCATCATTCGCCTTGACGGAGGCTCTCTGAGAGAATTGCGCTGTGCGTGAAATCATTTTTTTTTTAACATGGGAAAGGATAGGAGCTGCATTTTCAAATGCTTCTAAAATATTTTAGGGACTTCAGATTGAAAAAAGTGTTAATGTTTTGCAATATACTTTCAATTAGCTACATTATAACTGGTTTTAGACAAAAGTTTTTAAATCACAATGTTATGTCTATAATATAGCGTATCAAAATCTCATTCGATAACATTAAGAACGTTTTGCTTGAAAAAAATTCTATAAAGAATTAGAAGCATTTAAAAATGCAGCTCCTATCCTTTCCCATGTTAAAAAAAAATTGTTTTCACGCAAGCGCAATTCTCTCAGAGAGCCTCCGTCAAGGCGAATAGTCACCCGGTCACCCTTGTTTTGCTACAATCATCCTGACTTGGATACGGCTCATGTGAGTGTCATGACTCTCTTCGTCGCCTCAAGCAGATGCACGCGCAACAGCATGTGTATTATCACAAGCACGATACTACGTCATAAATCCTATTCGTTTTGCATAGCTCAGTTTAAACGCACACATTGAGCGCACCACGCAGTTCGCCCTGGCTACGGCAAACGCTCTCACTTCGCCCGTTATGCATCGTCGCTCAGAGAGATTGATTCTCTAGCAACCCGCCTGAAGCATACTCAGCAACTGCTATCGCTGCAAAGCTGCAAAGGGTGGAACCCACAACATGTTTGTCATTCCAGGCATGACATGCTATCTGGATCGTATCACCTTGGGAAGGGTGACTCCAGAAAGCGGTTCAAGTGATTGTCTCGTGATGGTCGCGATTATTCGCAAGACTGTTGTTCGGAATTGTAGAGATTACACTGACGTTTTGTAGCAGCTCTTTTAGCAGCTCAAAACTGCAAATTTTAATTCAACTAGTTAATCATTTTTTAACAAATTTTGTTGTACTTACAGAGATTGTTTCTCTCCACTACTCCTCTTACAACGAGTGTTCCGATTCCCCAATCTTTGCAGGTTCCAGCACTAGTTTAGTAACTTTCGTAGTTCTACCGGTACACCGAACTAGTTTTAATGGACCTTTGCAATTATCGTTCGCCTATCAAATATAACTTTTTGTAATCTGATGTAAGCTTATCACCCACTCATACATCCAGTATTAAATAATAACTAGTTCAACCGAAAATAACGATTTTTAAATTCACTCCGAAAATCCACGCTATTCTACAATCGATCTTGGTTTGTGATTGTTTTCATTTGTCCTCAACTATCTACTCTATTCGTTCACCCAGTATCCAAAGTTGTCACACTGCGGTAGACCGGTCACCATTACAAACCGTGCAGCCAGCTCAGTAGTTTTCTTCACACCCCCGCCTGTAACTCCGGTGCCACTACGCTGGTTCCGGTTTTACCACGAATTTCTACCACTGCCAGGTTTGTTACTGCTCTCCTAAATACGCCTCTGTTGGTTCGGACCATCGCTTGCCGAACATTACCATCTGCTCCCTCGATAACTTTCTCAATCACTCCTCGTATCCAACTCTTCCGCTGATCACCTTCTACCACGAACACTAAATCTCCAACCTTCAGTTCTTCCCTATCTTCATGCCATTTTGCTCGACGGTGTAGACCAGGAAGGTATTCCTTGCACCATCTCTGCCACATCCTGTCGGCCAGGTACTGTGATCGCTTGTACAGGTTCCGTAGAGCTTCAGACACCTCGACAGACTCGACTGTTTGATCCGCTTCCTTCACCACGCCTCGCAAGAAATGATTTGGGGTGATTGCTTCGACCTCTGATTCCTGAGAGCAGTATGTCAACGGACGAGTGTTGATCATGTCCTCGGCCTCGGACAACGTAGTCAGGAGCAGTTCATCCGTTAGTCTTTTGCCATCATCCATAGCCTTCATCGCCTCTTTCACCGATCTCACCATTCTCTCCCAAATTCCGCCCATATGGGGGGTAGCCGGAGGAATGAAATGCCACTTGATTGCTGGACTGACGATACGTTCTGCACATTCCACGTCAATCTTCTTCACCGCTTTGATCAGCTCTTTGCTTGCACCTTTGAAATTCGTCCCGTTGTCTGAGAAGAATTCATCCGGTGATCCTCTTCTACAGATGAACCGTCTGATTGCCATCAAACATGCTTGTGTGGTCAAGGTATGCGCTACCTCTAAATGAACAGCTCTTACTGCTAAGCACGTGAATACTGCAACCCACCTTTTCTCTCTTCGTCGGCCAACAGACACTTCAACAGGACCAAGATAATCCACTCCGACAGAGCAGAACGCACGCAACTGGGGAGTGACTCTTTGTACAGGCAGCGGCGCCATCACTGGATTTCTTGGTTTGCATCGGTAGACACAGCACCAATTGCAGTTTTTTACGACTGCCGCAATTAGCGTCCGAAGCTTCGGGATGTAGAATCGTTGTCGAAGCTCATTGAAAACCGTCTCTCGATTCGCATGTCTAAATTTCTCGTGATAGCTTCGAATAATCATCTTGGTTATCTCATGCTGACGAGGAAGAATAATTGGAAACTTCTTGTCCACAGAATCTTCCAACAGCGCCAGTCTGCCATCCATTCTGATGATACCATCGACATCAAGAACTGGACGTAGCTTGTAAAGCCAGCTTGATTTATCAATGTTTGCAACCGAGTTGAAATCCCGCTTGAGCTCTAATATTTTCACTTCCTCCGGAAAGCCGTCGCGTTGTGCCTGCTTCAACAGAATTTTCTCGCCTGCATGAAGCTCCTCTTGTCCCAATGGCTGCAAAATGCTTTGTGGAGCTCCCCTTATACATCGTTCCAGCAAACTGGACTTGCACACCAATATTGGCTGGCCACTTTTCTTCCTCCTACAATTTTCGATGAAACGGATAACGGTAGCTACGATCCGAACTAAGCGTACCCATCGTGACGTTATATGGATGTCGATGAACTGGGGTGGAAACGACGCGTCGTGGAATAATACGCAGGCTTTCATTTCTTCTGGTACATCAATTTCCACTCCTTCTTGTTTTGGCCACATAGTCTCCGGCTGGTGCAGGATACTTGGACCGTTGAACCACGGACTATTGGTGGCTAGAGGCGGCCCTGAACCCCACTTTGTCACTACGTCCGCAATGTTTCTATCTGAGGGTACATACCGCCAATCACCAGCTGATGTTAGCTCCACAATCTCACCGATCCTGAAAGCGACGAATTGCTTGTATTTGTGCTGGTCAGATCGGATCCAACTCAGAACAGTTTGAGAATCGCTCCACAAAATCTGCTTCGTTATGGGTAGCGAATGGTTGTCTTTTACGGTGCGTACCATCCTAGCGCCGAGAACAGCGGCCATTAGCTCGAGGCGTGGAATGGACTGGAGTTTGAGTGGAGACACCTTTGACCGAGACATTACCAGTGAGCACTGTATTCTTCCATTGACCACGGCCCGAAAGTAAGCCACGCAACCGTATGCATGAATGCTTGCATCGGTAAATATGTGAAGCTCCAATGATTTAATAGACGATGAAGCCATTCCGCTGAAATAACAACGGGGTATACCGATTTTGGTGACCATTGGTAGTAGCCCAGTCCACCGGTCCCACTTAGCGAGAGTTCCGTCATCTATTTTGTCGTCCCAATCACAGCCAGTTCGCCACAAATCTTGGACTACCAATTTCCCGTGGATTGTAAATGGTGTAAGCAGTCCTAGAGGATCAAAAAACCCCATCACACTGCTCAGAACAATTCGCTTCGTAGGCCGTACACCATCCAGAAGATACGGCTTCACATCCTGCCGATGATCCATTGAGAACGAGAACTCGTCTTGTTTTGGGTTCCAGACGATCCCTAGCACTCTTTCATATCCACTCTCCTTGTCCTGGTTGAAATGTATCGTTTGCAACGGTTTCGACTCCCCTAGTTCATTTAGAAATGTGTTGGAGTTGGACACCCAGTTTCTTATCTCGAAGCCACCTTTCGCATGAACGAAGCGCACTTCTTTAGCTCTGACGACCGCCTCCTCAACCGTATCGACGCTGTCGAAATAGTCGTCAACGTAATGTTTCTTCACTATTGCCATTGCTGCTTCTGGAAACTGCTGAGAAAACTCCAGCGCGTTTCGATTCTTTACAAATTGTGCTTGACTGGGTGAGCACCTCGATCCAAATGTGGCGACATCCATGACATACACGCTAGGCTTTTCATCCGGGGAATTTCGAAACAGGAATAACTGAGCTCTCTTATCGGCTGCCCGTATTAACAGCTGATGATACATCTCCCTTATGTCGCCTCCAAACCCTATCGGCCTCTCACGGAAACGATTGATGACACTTGGGAGCGAAGTGAGCAAATCCGGACCCGTAAGCAGTTGGGAGTTCAACGAAACGCCATCCACTGTCGCTGCGGCGTCCCATACCAGTCGCACTTTCCCAGGCTTTTTTGGGTTCAGCACGACGTTGATAGGCAAAAACCACGAAGTATACTGATCGAGCTTGGCTAATTCCTCTGGTGTCGCTTGATGCGCATATCCCTTTTGCTGATACTCCGCAATCTGCCTGCACACGTTATCGAATAACTCCGGATTCTTTGCTAACCGCTGCTCCAACTGCTTCATACGGCGCACCGCCATCGGATAGCTGTTTGGAAAACGAGGCTCATTGGTTTTCCATAGCAGACCGGTCTCAAACCGATCACCAACTCGAACTGTTGTTCGTTCTAGTATCTCCCGCGCCCTTTTATCGTCCTTCGACTCGTGTACTACTGCAATTACGGACTCCTCCAGTGCGTATTGTTCTCTCAACAGAGCATGCAGGTCTTGGTTGGATACTTGATTGTGATACCCGATGAAATTCCTCACCTCCTGTGACTTTATAGTCGGACCGTAGACTGCCCAACCTAGTTTGGACCTTACAGCAATTGGTTCTCCAGGTTGACCAATCTTAGCTTCCATAGGCGCGATGGCATGAAGGTTGTTTAGCCCTATCAACATACCCGGCCGCTGGCTTTGATACGATGCGAATGGGATGTCGCGAAGATATTGGTGTTCTGCTCTCATTTCTACCGCTTCCACGGATTGCTTGGGCAGTCGAAGATTCTTTACCGTCTGCACTGATTTCAGAAGTAGTTTCCCTTCACTTCCAGCGGATGATATCCACAGATTCATCTTCGTTGAACTCCTCTCGTCTCTGGTAACGTCGGCTGTCCAAGTGATCGTCAGCGGTTCGTGAACTCCTTCTACGCCTAGTCTGTCGGTCAACGATCGCTCTACTAATGTAATCGACGCTCCCTCATCTAGGAACGCCAATGTTTTCACAACTCGATTTCCACAGTGAAGCGTCACAGGAATCATCCGAAACAGAATTTTGTCGTGGACATGGAAATGGGTGTTCATCACCACCATTGATGCGACGGGATGTAGCAGAGGATGATGCCGTTCTTGGCATTCTTCGACATCGCAACGGATTCTAAATTTACACGGCGCTTTGCCGTGGTCGTTCAGGCAGACTTTGCAAAGTTTATTCAGCTCAACCAAGCCCATACGTTCAGTGGTCGACATTGCCTTGAAATCTTGACAGAACCGTAACCGATGGTCTGTGCGTTTGCAAGCTTTGCAAGGTTTCACGCTTCCACTAGGGGGATTTCCAAGAGGAGTGCTATCTCTCAGATTGAACGGAGTATTGTGACTATATACTGCCCCTTGCTCCCTCATTCCTCCCTTGCCACCTTTTACGGTTCGAATGACCCCGACTTTCGCCGACGCACATGCGTTTGCTTCACATGCCTCCGACACTATTCTTGACAAAAAATCGGAAAAGGTCCTCAGGTTCACTTTATGTTTATTGCTCTTGAAGCGAACCCATTCTCTTTTATCTGAGGATGGCAACTTGTCTAACAGATTCTGCAAGAGCAATGGATTCACCAGATGTTGCTTCAGCTTAGCTGCTTCGAGGTGATCACAGAGCTGCTCCACGGCATTCCCGAAAGGTATAAACGTTTCTAACCTTTCAGCTTTCGGGCACTCCAGCTGGTTCACTTTCTCCAAGTGGAAATGCAACAGCTGCTCCGGTCGTCCATAGAGTTGTCTAAGCTTTTCGATCACCTTGGGCACCGACTTTGGCAACAACAACTGCCCGCGTACACTGTCCAGAGCTGGTCCTTTGAGGCACTCCTGGAGCCTGACAAGGTTCTCGATGTCGTTGTAACCACAAGCATTGTTTGACGCCTCATAGCTACCAATAAACAGCGGCCATTCTTCAGCTTTCCCAGAGAATGTGGGAAGCTTCCTGGATAATCCATTCCGCGCCGCCAGTTGGGTTTTTGTGGGACCCGACGAGCGTCGTACCAACACGTTCCTCGTCACTTTCTTGCTTGATTGCTTTGTCTTTCTCTTCATTTTCTCATCTTCGGAGTCTTCTTCGGATTCCTCTTCGGATTCTTCACTTTCCTCTTCTTCTTCTACCTCTTCCTCCGAGTCGCTCGACGCTTCTTCTTCTCCCGAACTTTCTGTTTCACTGTCTTCATCCTCCTCTTCTGCACGATCGAGCTTCGTTAGATTCGTTCTTTTCAAACTTCCTGGTTTCTCCTGCGGCGCTGGCCCTTTTTTCCGATCCAACGATCCCTGATCCTTATCATGCCTCTTCTTCTCTTTGCCGCAAGGGTGCAGCTTCACCTTCACTTCCGCTATTTTTGCCTGATAGTGTTTGCGCATTCTTTCCATTTGGTCCAGGTGCTCTTGCTCTTCCTGAAGCGCCTTTTCAAGTAACTCCTTCTCCTGCTTCATTTCCCGCTGCCGCATATCGGTCTCCATTTGCATCCTCTTTTCTTTCAAGATCCGTTCCATCTCCATTCGCTTTTCCCACAGTAGGCGTTCTTCTTCTATTTCTTTCTCCTTCGCACGCTGCTCTTTCTCCAAGGCCTTCAGCTTTTTCTCGAAAGATATGCCAGATTGACGATCTGACTTCGCACTAGACTTATCGGACGCATCGTCCACACCTAACAACTTCTTACCTTTGGATGCCTTCTTACGGTTCTCGTCCAACTTTTTTACTTGGTCTTCCTCTGCCTTCTGGCAATCTTCCGTCGGGCAGAACCACTTCTCCTGATCGCGGATTTCCTTTTCGTCCACGCCTACACAACGGTAATGATACCACTTATTGCATCCATCGCAGGCTACCATCCCTTCATCTGTATCGGATGTCATAGTGCAAGCGGCACAGGCGGTCATGGTGAAGTTCACACTCATATTTGAGGTTTCCGAATCCGACAATCTCTTTTTGAGTTTGTTCGGAATTGTAGAGATTACACTGACGTTTTGTAGCAGCTCTTTTAGCAGCTCAAAACTGCAAATTTTAATTCAACTAGTTAATCATTTTTTAACAAATTTTGTTGTACTTACAGAGATTGTTTCTCTCCACTACTCCTCTTACAACGAGTGTTCCGATTCCCCAATCTTTGCAGGTTCCAGCACTAGTTTAGTAACTTTCGTAGTTCTACCGGTACACCGAACTAGTTTTAATGGACCTTTGCAATTATCGTTCGCCTATCAAATATAACTTTTTGTAATCTGATGTAAGCTTATCACCCACTCATACATCCAGTATTAAATAATAACTAGTTCAACCGAAAATAACGATTTTTAAATTCACTCCGAAAATCCACGCTATTCTACAATCGATCTTGGTTTGTGATTGTTTTCATTTGTCCTCAACTATCTACTCTATTCGTTCACCCAGTATCCAAAGTTGTCACACTGCGGTAGACCGGTCACCATTACAAACCGTGCAGCCAGCTCAGTAGTTTTCTTCACAACTGTGCTCTACATTAAGATGCCCCACACTTATATGAAAAACAAAAATATCTTACCTCCTAAATCAGTTGTTTTAGACTTCCAGAAGCTGCGTTTAAAAAATGAGCAAAATCGGTGAAACCTAAGAGGTGCTCAACAAGCTTGAAGTTTGTATGAGAAAACGTAGCCAAATGTTAAAAAAAAATCTTTCGATTTTTGCCGCTAGATTGCATTGTGGCTCGGTGCAACAATTAAACCCTTTGGTATTATTGTAGGTGACTATATGCCAAACAACTTTGTCGAGGACCACAAAGCGATCCGACACCTGGTAACAAAGTTACACCCTAGGTAAAGTAAGGATAAACTTTATTGTTATTTTTCCAGTACATGTAAAGGGATAATATCAATAATGAAATCTTAATACTCCACCTCACTTTGCCTAGGGAATAGCTTTCTTCACAGCCGTCGGATTACTTTGCGGTCTTTGACAAAGTTTTTTTTGCATATAGTCATTTACAAGAATACCAAAGGATTTAATCATAAAGGCTTGACCGATATTGCTCAAATTTTGAACATTTGAATCTAAAACAACTGATTTCGGAAGTAAGACTAGATATTTTTCGATTTTTTTTTTCATGTAAGTGTGGGCCACCCTACATGTTTTAATCATTCACAACAGGTAGAATCTGAGGAAATAATGAATTATAAGCTGTATGTCTTCGTGGGTTAGCAGTAACGGTACGGGGCGAAATGGATACCCATCCGGGCATAATGAACACCCCTGCATTATTCTAGCTATAACTTCGATTACGTCGCCAATTTAAGTAATTTGCCAACGGAGAACCACACTACAAGTATAATGCTCAATTTCATATGTATCTACTAGAGTGTCCTTCCCGGGACATCCCGGGACAAGAATTCCCGGGATATGAGTGATTTCGGGATTTCCCGAATCCCGGGATATCATTTCAGAAATCCCGACAATCCCGGGAATCCCGGTATGAAGACAATTTGTAGATAAAACTGCCAAATATCAAGGCAAAAACTTTATCTGGCCATTTTCACTTCCGAAATATGAGCGGTTTTCTCACACACCACCATCGGGCTTTGGACACTAGGTCATACTTGAAGAAAAAATCAATCATTCATGATAAACTTGGTATCATGTTATGCATTTCATTCATCTTTTTCTATTTATTGGTTTATTCAGTAGCAGCAAGAACAAACTGGACATAGTCCACATTCCATATTACATTGTAATTTTGGAAATCTGAGACCAAACTTTTACTATATTATGTAAATAATTTGAATTTTTCAGAAGAGAATAAATGAATCTCAATAACAAGTACAAAAGTTTTAAAATTATGGAAAACCGCAATTGCAAAACGAGTCCAACCTTTTGTATTGAAATATTCGGAAACTAAGAGTTCAAAAGGTACTCTAAAGTTATATTGAAGTGCGATTTTTACGATACATATCAACAATACAAACATCTTCCGTAGCGATATAATACAGATTATGATAATTATTTCTCTTAAACTATTAGATATCGGTAGAAAATTACATGCATTAAATTAACTACTAAATAGTTGAAAACAGACTGTTCTTGGCGAACATAACGTTGATACTTTTAAATGTATTTCGTTATTGACATTTGTACATCAAGAAGTAGTGCAGTACATTTATAGACGTTTTATAATACTTCTTGTGATGGATACAGAAATAACCATAACATAAAAAATGAATATTTCAACTGCACAAAAGCTAAACAAATCAATTTTCTGGGTTTTATTGAAATTTAAAAAAATCCCGGGATCCCGAGATTTCCCGGGATTAGCTAAGTATTTTGTCCCGAATCCCGGGACACGAAAATTGGCCGGGAAATGGACACTCTAGTATCTACATAAAACTAAAATTGATTAAAACAACTTCAAGCCTCCGAGAAAATTCTGTAATTCTCAGGATAATTTTAGAAGTGCCGGTACGATTCAGTGAAAATAAATGAGCTTTGGGAGATTATGGCAAAACAAGGTTTTACAGTAAGACTAGATAGATTAATAAAAGCAACATTGCAATCGAAGGAGCATTGAAACCTTCATTCAGATAGAATCAATTTGGGTGAAATCAAAGGTTGCCGGTGTCCGTAGCGTAGTGGCTACAGGTTCACTTCATAATTGGATGGTCATGGGTTCGATCCCAGTCCCGACACTTGCAATTTTTCGTCAGTTGCTCTTCCCCCCAGAGCAGCTGACTCATAATGGACCCCCAATTGGACTGGAGAACGAACAAGAGCCACACATCAACATCCCCGTGCTCATCACTCTACCACTGCACAGGGTAGAAAAGTGACAGCAGCGCAACGGCAACCAGTTCTATATAGTAGAATTATAATAGACTATATTTAGGCGTTGTAAGTGTAAGTACAGCTTCTAATTGAAATCGCTCACGCAGTGCCCTAGTGGGCAAAAGAGCTGTAAATTAGGAGAAGTGGTTGAAGAATAAAAAACCCTAATTAATCCACCTAGCGGTGATGGTGCCTTTCTCGTGCATTAAAATATCCTTCCAACAAAACTCGAGCGACATGTTGATGACATTGACATAAAAACAACATGAAAACTGCTTGCTAAATCTACTCAATATGGATACATTTTATATTAGCATAACATCCAATATTCAGAAAATATAAGACAACGATCCAAAACTCAAACCAAACAAGTGTCATGAAGCCGCAAAATTTTGAAACGTCATTTTAGATTTTCCGGTCATCATTTTATGACTCCGGATATCTACCCCAACTAAACTAACCGCCATCTTGAACATTGAGACACCATCTTTTGACAGATACGTATTTCGACCTCAACTGTAAGGTCGTCTTCAGTGTCTTGTCAGTCGAGTCAAGTACAAGACACTGAAGACGACCTTACAGTTGAGGTCGAAATACGTATCTGTCAAAGGATGCAAATTCTTAGTGGAATTCAAAGGAACCGTACTTAACCCGATTTTCTTTTTATTTACAGATATTCCCCTAACAAGCCCAGGTTAATCATCACCATCTTGGATGTTCTGGTATTCATTTTTGGATTATAAATAAAATAGTCGCCGTATTGAATTCTGGCATGTCGTTTATGATTTTCTGGTTAACAGTTTTGGACGAAGACCAGCATTCTTCCCCATTCAAACTATAGTCATATTGCAGACCTTGTGAAACAGCGCACAGCTTGGGCTCTGATTACAAATTTTGAATTCTGGACATATTTTCATACAAAATATGCCCATAATGCAAGAATTAAAAATCCTATAAAATAGGCACTAACTTGAATACTGGGCCATTATCTTGGACTTTGGACCGCTATTTTGGATACTCTGGCGGACTCCAAACAAATTTCCCATACCAAATACACTTATTTTACATAGTTTTAGAGCTCAAAATTCCTTAAAACAGCCACCATCTTCTGTTTACGCGATCAAATTCTTATTTTTCCATTCAACGATGACCAATCCTGCTAAAACTTTACACCTTAGGAATCTGAAATGGTACGATTTGATGAGATCGCTTTAGTTTTGTCTATATTTTGTTCTCATATATGAGAACTTAGACCTATTCGTCACTGTTGTTCATACCTAATGTTTATCAGGCCATTAAACAAAGCCACGATTTAATTTTTCACATGAACGTTGGTTCTGCTACACAACAGCTGGTCTCTAATGTGATCTAAGGCTATTTTCTTGCTAACCGTTCATTAGATTATCAAAAAATCTGCGGTCTGATGTGTCGTATGTATGGGTTTGGTTCATTTTTATACTTGGTAATTTCCGGTGGGATAGCCGGATCTGATTCCATGAGTCGTGGACCATGACACTACCGGTTGTCCCAATTATGGTCTGAGATTATTTCATTGCTATTTATTCACCTTTACCTAATCACCGTGATTTGGTATATCGCATGAATGGGTTTGCTTCTCTTTTACTTCTAACCACTTTCAAAGCCACAGCTGAACCCGCAACACTACCGGGAATCTAATGTGGTCTGACCCTATTTTTCCATCAGGTTGTCGATAAGTCGTGATCAGTCTTCGTTCTACTGCTCGTGTTGTGTGTAGGTAAGAGGTAACGATAGCGCACGAATGTAACAAAGCCGACTGACACCCGACTGCGGCAACGAAATGAAGGTTGTAAAAAGTGTCGAATGTTTACAAGACTGGTCGTGATTTGATGTACCGCATCCATGGGTTTGGTTAAATTTTACATTTTACTACCCGGATCCTATTTCGGGGTAACTACCGGCTGAACCAAATATGGTCTAACATTATTGTCTTGTTAACTGCTCATCGGTTAACCAAAAACTTTGCAAATTGAAGGTGTCACATGCAGGGTTTGACAATTTCAACGGGACTCTCTGAACCAATTCCGGACCACTACCAGTGACGTAAGGCTATTTTCTAGCTAACTGTTCATCAGGTTATCGCAAAAGCCACGATTTGATGTGTCACATGCCTGGATTTGGTTCACTTTTACATTTGGCCTCTTCCGGCCACTCAAAACCGATTCCGAAACACTTGCTGACCGTTCATTAGGTAATCTAAAAAGCCGCTATTTGATGTGACGCATGTACGGGTTTGTTTCTCTTTCAGATTTAACCACTTCGGCGCCCAAGTAACACACTTGTCACAGAAGAGTCACGGCGGCGCAGGTTTTTGTTGTGCAGAAGTCACTGTGACTTACTTCTATGAAGTAAGTATTTATTTGTTAGAAGTAAGTCACAATGACTTCTGCACAACAAAAACCTGCGCCGCCGTGACTCTTCCGTGACAAGTGTGTTACTTGGGCGGGAACCCCGGAACGGGTTCCGGAACACTACTGGTTCAGATATGATCTGAGATGGTTTTCCTGCTCATTGTCCATCAGGACATCGAAAATGCCGTGGTTTGATGTGTCGCATGTATGGGTTTGGTCAAGGTTTGGTTCAATTGTATATTTGGCCACTTACAGCGAGACGCCTAGAACCGGTTCCGGAACACTACCGGTTCAGGTATGGTCTGAGATGATTTTCCTGCTCATTATCCATCAGGTCATCGAAAATGCCGTGGTTTGATGTGCCGCATGCATGGGTTTGGTTCACTTGTATATTTGGCCACTTACAGCGGGACGCCCAGAACCGGTTCAGATATGGTCTGAGACTATTTTCCTGCTTACCGCTCATCAGGTTATCGAAAATGTCGTGGTTTGATGTGTCTCATGCATGGGTTTGGTTCACTTTGATATTTGCCACTTCCGGCGGGACACCCGGAACCGGTTCCGGAACACAACCGGTTCAGATATGGTGTTAGGCTATTTTTCTGCTTACCGCTCATCAGGTTATCGAAAATGCCGTGGTTTGATGTGTCGCATGCATAGGTTTGATGCATTTTCATATCTGGTCCCTTCCAGGGGTACCGTTCCGGAACACCTAAATGGCCATATCTCCGGAACGGCTGAACCGATCCGAACCATTTTCAATAGGAAACAATGGGACCAGATTCCGCGTCGAATGAACCGTCGGTCATTGAAATCGGATGAGGTTTACTGCCAAAAAGTGATGTGAGTTTTTTTGTACACACACATACACACACACACACACACATACACACACACACACATACACACACACAGACATCACCTCAATTCGTCGAGCTGAGTCGATTGGTATATAAGACTTGACCCCTCCGGAGGCTCTATCAAATCGTTTTTGGAGTGAACATATAGCCTTTCGGTACACCTTGGTGTACGAGAAAGGAACAAAATATCTAAGGTAAATAGAATGCGATTGTTTTCAGAGCAGTTGGATTACCTTAAATTACCTTAAATTAGGGATAAGGTTGGTTTACAGTGAACAAGCAGCGGAGGAGCATTGTGAATGAAATTCATGCTTACACAGCCTTATGCAACTATGTGTTGTTGAGTGATGAGTTCAATGTCTTCTTAGGTTCTCCAAGAACTTCCGTGAGTGTAGACAATCGGATCTAGAAGCGGAATGCTGAAAGTATTGAAAAGCCTTTGAAACTCACCCCAACCACACCTGAAGCCCACCTAAGAAACTGTGGAGACCTCTACCTAATCTACCTGAACACTCTCGAAATGGCCTGAAACGCTTTGTAATTCTCTAAAGCTCACAGAAGAGCCTACGAAGCCACCCAAAATACCACTGAAATCCCCTGAAACGCATTGGAACATCTTTGAAACCCCAACTGTGAAGCTCCCTAAAACACCCTAGACAGCTCTAATAATGCCTGCACTTGAAACGCCTCTAAAACATAGGTTCCCAAACTTTCCGGTGCACGACTCCCTTTGGCCAGCAGACATGCTATTCGCGACCCACCAAAGAAAATCTCTCATTTGTTGTCTGTTACAGTAAAATATTCGACTGTCCCTCGCAACCGTCGACCCCCCTAGGGGGCCGCGACCCACAGTTTGGGAAACCATGCTCTAAAACCTTATGAAATGCCCTGAACCGCTCACTGAAAGTCGCTAAAATCTCTCTGACGCACACCTGAGATCCTGTGAACCACCTAAAACCTCTCAAAGACCTCTCTTGAGAAATGCTTCTGAAGCTTACCTAAGAGCCTGCGAAGCCCCTAAAACTCCTATGAAATCTTATAAAATGCTCTAACTAAATCAAAGCTCTCTGGATTATGTTAGCGGAGGTAAAATGATGTACATATGACAACGTAGCTCACAGTAGTCTGAGAAATTATACCTAGGATGATTTAGCATTCATGACAGAAATTGTGGGTTTAAATACTGTTGAACACGAGCTGCAGAGGAATGTATTGTTAAGGTACTTTAATGTTCATTTTTAAATTAGAAATTACCAAAATGCCCTCTGAAAAAACTTTCATATTACGGTTGACACGGTATTTTGCGTTGCTCCTAGCCTCCAAGAAATAGCTGGAAAACGGCTACCTATAAATATATTTTTAACTCGAAATCTTTACCAATTTGGTTAAAATTTCAACCAGAACTTGGATGTGGAAAAATGAATCTATTTTCTTTTTTTTCAGTTGTGTGATTATGTGATTATGGTGTGATTATGTTTCTTTTTTCTGATCGGGATCCAAGGAACTACCGCGCTTACGCAACAGTCATGCAAACTTCTTATGCAACTCGCTGCGTCAGAGCTATTGATCATTATAAAATATCTTCCAAGATGCTAATCGATTTTGAAACAAGAAACAATTTCGTTACGCAACAAATCTACTAGACTAGCCACCGGCAACAGATCCTTTTCGAAGGGAGGGGAAGTACTTTATTAGTGGCAACTCCTTGTTACCGCACATTCCACTGCATGGGGTGCTGAACAGAGGTGCAATTTATCCTCCTTTGTGCTCATAAGATACTCACAGTATCGGACAAAAAAAAAATAAGAAATAGAGAAACAGGAGCCAATAACCTTCCAGATATTTTACTATGTGTTTCATCAATGATTGACCCAGAACATTTTGCAGCCCATTGATCCTGAAGATCTCACAAAAAACGCCAAGAATCGTATTTTTATTACTCTTATACTCTTAACTGAATGCAAAATGCTAATTTGACAATCTAAAAGGTGCGCCCACCACATGTTCACAGTTATGGATACCTTCGTTCACTACTGTACATATACGAGCGGAGGGGTCAACACTAGAAACTACGACAATAGCTCAGCAAATTCCATGCTTTCTTTCAACTAACAGAGAGTGCACAAAACCGACACACTCGCACACATAATGGACTCGTACAGCTGACCGAGCTTACTGCTGCATTTTCCTCCTCATCCTCTTGTCAATAACGACCCAAGTTCCTCGGAGATGACAAAAACGACTGAAACTATTTCTTAGCGCAATCATAAATTGGACGACCAGCAGAAGTTGATTAAAACTGCCCTCCCCCTTCGAGCAAGTTCTGACCCAAGCTCATAAGACATATAAACATGGAACGAACGACCCTGACGGCGGGTGATGTCCGGCTTGGTGCAAGGATTCTTAATTTTAGAAGACAAACAGTCTCAGGAATAGTGCAGAAAGAGCAGAATGGGAAAAGTTTTGTTTGCGAAGCGTTTCGAAAATTTACGACTTTGCTGAGGAAAACCAACGTTGAGCAGTAGTAGCAGAGTGACGACGCGACGTTACCGAGGGAACTCGCGTGGTGAAGATTAGTCATAATTTTTTTCACTGCTTGACGTTAATATTCGCTTCATCGGGCAACGTATAGTTTTACTTTCCATCCATCCATTCCATACCCGAGTGCTATTAATAAAGTGCCAAGCGCAATGGCAACTTATGCAAGACCTCCTTCTAGGGTTTTCTGGTTTCCATTTCGATTCTCCTTGGCGGACACACTAATATGAACAAACAAACAGGACCATAAAACGGTCCTTACCTCCACCGTAGAGAGACATGTGCTTCGTCGTGCGGCTGTTGCAATCTTTGCACGGTGTTCTTTCGAACAGTTAAAAGGAACTTTCTGTAGAAATATTACTCTACCGGCATTCATCTAGGAATTCCTTCAGGAATCGGCATTCCCGAATTCTCGCATACTTTTTCAAAACGACGTATCAACATAGGATTTGCGTGTATTATACGTCGTTTTGAAAAAGTATCCGAGAATTCCTCCAGGCATTCTTCCTGAGATTTTTTTCAAGAATTTCTTTCTCGGTTTCTTAAGCAATATTTTCCAACATAAACTTCGTGTGGAGTTCCAGAAACTTGTAGAAGGATGTGTGAAGGAACTCATCAAAAACCCTTCAGGAATCTTAGATGGAATCCGGGGAAGAAACCATAAAGCTTAAAGAAACATCTGGCAGAAACCCAGAAAGAGCCCCTGGAAAAATCCCTAAAGAAGGAATCCAGAAAAAAGGAATCCCAGAAAAAGCTCCATTAGAAGAAGAAGCTGCTCTAAGAATTCCAGAAGAAATCTCAGAAAGAACTCCTGGAGTTGGAGTCCTCCCAGGAATTGGATTTAAAATTTCTCCAGGAGTTTCTTCTGGATTTCTTCAGGAAATCTTTATAAGGTTCAGATATTCCGTCAGTGATTAAGGTGTTCCTTCTTTATTTAGATTATTTCAAGAGTCCCTACTGGGATTCTTCAATGATTTCTTTCAGCAATCTCCTCATTTGAGATTCTGAGGATTCCTTCAGTAGTTCTTTCACGGGTTATTTTTAGAGTTCCTTCTGGGATTCCTTAGGATTCATGAGTTCCTTAGTGAGTTCCTCCAGGAGTTTCTTCTGGAATTTCTCAAAGAATTCTTTCTGGGTTTTCTTATTTTGAGGATCCATTATTCTGAGATTCCCCCTGAACCTCTTTCCAAGATTTCTACAGGAGCTCTTCGTAGGATTAATCCAGGAGGTCTTCTCAAGATTTCTCCAAAAGTTCCTTAACCGCTTTCTCGTGGAATTTCTCGTTAGATTCTTTTTTCTACTAAGATTAACCAGGAATAAGTTCTGATATATTTCCAGGAATTCTGGCTAAGATTCACCCAAAAGTTCCTTCAATTATTCATCATCAAAAAGTTCCTTTTGAGATTCCTCTAGGAGTTCTTTTTTGGATTCCTTCTTGGATTCTTCTAATAGTACATTTTGTGATTCCTATAGAAGTCCCATTAAAATTGCCGCTGGATTTTTCCAGAAACTATTTCCGGGATTCCTCCTGGGACTTTTTTCGGCAGTTTCTCCATTAACTTCTACCGGGAATTATCCTGGATCTCTTTCTAGAATTTCTCAAGGGACCCATGAAGGGAGTTTCTCCCATACTTTCTACCGGAATTCCTCAAAGATTTTCTGCTGAGATTATCCGTGATTTTTTCCATGTTTCCTTTTAACCCTTTCCTTCCCACGGCTTTGAACGACGATTTATATGCCAAGAAAGCGTTTCCGAAAGAAGTGCTGAAACAAAACTTACTGCAAATTGGCCAAATTTTTCAAAATCAACGAAAAAAATTTTAGTTGTAAATCAATAGTATTTTGATTGTTTATCAATAGTTCCACTATTGAAACAAGTAGTTTGCAGTTGGGTTTACCTAATGAGATTACAATCATATTCTAAAAACTATTGCATCATATGCATCTAATTCCGTTTGTCTCGAGTTCGTCGAAAATCGATGGTGCTCTAGAGCAACCATGGGAAGTAGAGGGTTAAAAGTACTCCCCTAGATTCCCGAGCAGAGGGAAATAACAACAGCATAAGAAGCTGTGTTATTTAGGCAAAATAACTGAATAATAAAATCGATTATTTTTAAGTTATTACCATAACACATTGTGTTATAAACTTGTCTGTCATAAGCGGCAAAATAACAAATTCCATAACATAAAAATGTTCCTGGAAAACCATTTCAATGACAAGTTTTGTTAGTTTCAACAACAACTTAATAACAGTGAATTCGAAAAATATTTCAATAACAAATTTTGATATTAATATGTCATTGATAATAATCGGAGAGCAGAATTTGCTATGATACCAAACTCGTTACTAAATAAGTTATAATACATAATATATATAATTATTCGCTTTGTCTCACAAACCCGCCAATAACATGAGGTTCATCACTCTGACGTAAGAAATATTTTCAACTGGTGGAAAAATACTATATTCAGCGCATTTTTTTTATTCCGTGTCGGGTATTTCCATCACTGCGACCATTGTTTTGATCTATTGTGATATATTCCCCATTTTGTTTTTAGCTTTGTCCATATGACATAGCACTATTGGAAGTGATTGTCAATGTTGGACTTATAGCATTACTCCAGCACGGTATTGCGTACTGAATGTAGTGCACTACCGTACTGGGATTTGTTCTCCATATTTCAAAGGGTTCTAACAGCCCTTTGTCGAAGAACCTAATTCTAGTATTGAAAGTTGCCGGACAGTGGCATAATAAGTGTTCCGAGTCTTCTTTCTCTGCTTCACAGAAGCGACAAAAATCATCTTGAAGTTTTCCAATCAGCTTCAAGTGATATCGGCTCGGACAATGGCCTGTAACTAGACCAACATATATACTGGGAAAGTTCTAGTATTTTGCGAGTCATTTTAACGTTCGGAGTAATAAAACGTTTTGCCTGCCTCGCTATAGAAGTGTTTTTTCCAATTGGCATCCACTTTAAAAGTTTCCCAAGCTTTCAGCTCCATTCTAAGAGATGCAGCAGAAAGCCCACAATAGGGTTCTGGCCCTATGAATTGACGAGCCGATCCAAGTCTTGCTAGCATATCGGCTTTTTCGTTACCATCAATTCCACAATGGCCAGGAACCCAATATAAATTGACTTGATTACGACAAGACAGTTTTTGAAGTGATTGAATACAATCCCACAAATGTTTAGATGTGCATGTCGCCGACCTCAAAGCATTCAGCGCTGCTTGACTGTCAGACATGATGCAGATATTTGAATGCCTGTAATTTCTGCGTAAGCATATTACAGTACATTCTAAAATTGCTTGAATTTCAGCTTGAAATACAGTGGGCCACTTGCCCATAGAAATCGATAGGTTTATCCCAGGACCAGTCACTCCTGCTCCTACTTGATCATTCAGTCTTGAACCATCTGTATAAAATACAATTGATCCTGGACGAAGATCTGGACCACCTAACTCCCACATTTCACGGGATGTGTCAATCACTCGATATGAACAATTGAAATTGTATTTTTTTTTTCCATCCAATCTCCATTATTCTAAATCAAGGGATTAACGTTAAATTGTTTAAGAATACTGAGATGCCCAATAAGGTCACCTTCCAAGAGGTTCACAGATCTCTTGATCCTTAGCGCACTCTTTTCAGCTTCTAGTTGCAGAAATTGATGCAATGGTTGGTGTACTCCTCATTGCACCAGTTATTGAAAAAGTTGCTAATCTCTGAAGCTTTTCTAGCTTTTTTTGAGCCCCTTTTTCTTCAGTTTTTCTCCACCATACCAATGAAGCGTAGGTTACCCTGGGTCTCACAATTGCCGTATAGATCCAATGGATCATTTTTGGCTTTAATCCCCATTGCCTACCAAAAGTTCTTTTACTTATCCATAGAGCATTTGTCGCTTTGGTGATTGCTTGCTCTAGATGAAAGTTCCAGCTTAGCTTGCTGTCAAGGTATACCCCAAGGTATTTAACTGTATGTGAAAGTTCCAGAAGTGTACCTTTCAATATAATATCTTTTATTACATATTTTCTCTTTCGCGTGAATGGTACAATAGTGGTTTTAGAAGGGTTTATGTTTAGTCCTTCCCTATCACACCACGAAGAGACAAAATTTAAAGCACTTTGCATTCTGCTAGTGACGATACAATCATATTTGCCTCGAACTAATATGACTATATCGTCTGCGAAGCCAATAACTTCGAATCCCTGAGATTCTAAATTTTTGAGAAGATCATCAAGTATTAAAGACCACAATAGAGGTGATAGTACGCCTCCTTGTGGGCACCCTTTAACTGCTTTAATACTAATAAAAGAGGTTCCAAGGTTTGCTGATATCTCTCTCTTAGATAACATCTCGCTAACCCAATCTATGATGCATTTGTCAAAATTACGATTTGTCATTGTAGATATCATTGAGTTATGAGATGAGTTGTCAAATGTTCCCTCAATGTCAAGGAAAGCCGCAAGTGAAATTTCCTTTGCTCCCAAAGATCTTTCTAGTTTTGTAACAACTGCATGTAACGCTGTTACTGATGATTTGCCTTCCTGATATGCAAACTGATATTTGCTGAGAGGAATTTTGGCCATATATGATGATTTTACGTATTCATCAATAATTTTTTCCATAGTTTTAAGCAGAACTGACGATAAGCTTATCGGCCTGAAGGATTTTGGTGAGGTTTTATCCTTTTTATTTGCCTTTGGGATAAAAGTTACCCGCACTTTTCGCCAATCTTCTGGAATGTAGCCTAATGCTAAACTTGCTTGAAAAAGTTTTGTTAATTCAGCATATAATTCATTCTTAGAGATTTGAAGTCGCAAGATAATCGAACTTTAGTAATTTTTGTATTATCAAATACAACGAGCTTCGATTTACACCTGTAATTTATAAGCTGTTATACTTTAATTGTTTTCGGAGCACGTGTGACCTTTGTTTTTTTTTCAGCATAGAAACTGAAGAATTTTTAGAATGCTCAGCAGTTTTGCCGAAAACTTTTGGGATATTGGAAATATTGTACAGATTATTACAATTTTCCTGGAAAGATTGTTTTAATTCCTCAGATTTTTCCCTGGATTCAAGAATTATGTCGAATATCCCTCCTAGATTCTACAAGAATTCCTTCAAAAATTTTGCTTTAATTTCTCCTGACTTTCCTCTGATGAATCCTACAGGACTTTCACCAGAATTTTTTGCAATATTTTTTTTTTCAAAAATTCCTCTATTTATTTCTCTAAGGATTCCGTCAAAAACTCCTTTTATGTTTATCAAATGACATTGTCATAAAATTCTTCCAAATATTTGTCGACAGATTTGGTCATAAACTTTTCCAAAAATGACTGCAAAAATCTTCCAGATATTTTTTTAAGAGTTCTTTGACGGAATCTTTCATGGATTTTCAAAGACTCCTCTAGAAATTCCTCCAGAATTCTGCATAGAATCCCTTCAAAGGTTTCTTCAGAATTCCCTGTGATCATAAGCTTCGCATTAGAATTAGCTGAAGTTCTTCTTAAGATTTCTCTGAAAATTTTTTTGAGGATTTCACCATGAGTTTTTCCGAAGGATTCTCCAGGAGTTTTTCAAAAAATTCTGCCAAGAATCCTAATAGTTGCTCAGAAGAATTAATTTTGGAATTTATAAGAAAATTGCGCCAGTAATTCTCTTGAAGACTTCGCCAGAGATTTATCGAAAGGTTCCTCCAGAACTTCCAAGTGCTTTTCCGAAAATTATTTAAGGAATTCTTAAAAGGAGTAGTTAATACCTTAAGGAGTGCTTTCTGGAATTCCTCCTGAAGTTCGCTCTGGATTTCATCCAGGAAATCGTTCCAGAATTCGTCTAAAAAGTTTTTTTGCAATATTCCTCCAAGAACTTGTTTTGTGATTCTTCCAGTAATGTTTTCTGTAATATCTGCACATTATTCAGTAATTCTTCTGTAGGTTCAGTCTGAAATTGACTCAGATGTTTCTAATGGAAATCTTTCAGGGGAGTTCAGAATGTATCCAAAAATTTCACTCAGAGTTTCTTTGGAAATTCTCCAAGATTTCATCTGAGGATTACTCAAGAATATGCTCTGTCAATTGCTACAGGAGCAACTGTGTAATACCTCCATGATGGGCCTTAGTAGATTTTTTTTCTGAAAATTATTCCAGAAGTAATAGGACAAATCAATGTACTAGTACTAGTACTAGATTTGTAGTAATGAGCTGAATTTTAGTATGGTGAGAAAGTCAATTCTCCGTTTCTGCAATGAAATGGTGCAAAAAGCGTGGGTATTATGATTCCTTGCCTAATTTGTTGCTGTTTGAGCAAAACTTTAGATAGCTATGTTGCTTACACACAGAAAAAAGCATGGTAAAATAAAAAAAAATTCAGGTAAACTCAAATAAATTGTCAATTTGTTCTGGCAACAAAAATAAAACTGTTTGGAGCAAATCGAACGTCACATTTGAAGCACATTCAATCCATTTTTGAAACAAACATGCATCTTTTGACAGGTTATGTTAGAAACAAATGTAAAATCTTTGTTTTTGTGGCAGGTCGGCCCTACGGAAATATTTGTTCTCCAATTAAATTTACGAAGTCATTTCCTTCTCTAGGAAAACCCACTTCCCGCGTGGCACTTTCAATGCCAACATCATGTAGATAACATACGCTCATACAATAGGATTTCGTGGAAACTTTTGGTGAAACTTGGCTTTTTTTGCAAGAGAAAATCTTGTTTGGTGCTGCAGCTGGAACTTGAGAGTTTTGTTTATGTTCTCGACGGCGGAACGGGGGGCTCTTCAATGGGTATTGTAGAAATCAATATGTAATTAAGTTAGTTTTAAAAATTAATATTTTAGTTTTAAATATTTTATCAGCTTACCGAATAAACATGAATATTTTTGTTTCAAACGAACGAAATTTGTCTCCGTGTATGTTGCAAGAAATGGAAAAAACAACAACACTGTTATCCAAAGTTTTGCTCAAACAACATCAAATTAGGCAAGAAATACCCACGCTTTTTGAACCATGTCTTTGCAGAAACAAAGAATTGACCTTCTCACCATACAAAAATTCAGCTCATTACTACAAATCTAGTACTACACCAAACGTGCCCCATTCTTCAGGGAGTTTCTTTTCGGGAGTTCCTGCGATTACTCATCCAGAAATCTTACACTTAGTCTCTCTTTGAATCCAGGAACATTTCTTAGAACTTCTCCAGAAGCTCCCCCGGAAATTGCTTCAGATTCTCTGGGTAAGGTCTCCATGAGTCTATAAGGGCATTCCTACAGGAGTTCCTTAGGAGAGAATTCCTCAAATAGTTTCTCTGATAATCCTTCATAGATTTCCTTCAATAATTCCTCCAGAGATCCTTGCAGAAGTTCCTCCGGGGATTCCTCGAAAAAGTTTCTCCGTAAATTTTTCCACGAGTTTCTTCGGGAACTTAAAAGTTTTTCTAGAAATTCCCTTGAGAGTTTTTCTAGAATTCTTTTGGTAACACTGGGAATTCCGCCTAGAGCATCTTCGCAGGAATACCTCAATTACGAAAATTCATTTCAAAGTAATTTGAGAAAAGGGTACACACATTCCAACTCTCTTGCAGTTCTTTCACTTGACAGTCTTCTAATTCATTCAATAATGCTTTAGGAATTTGGAGAACCTCCGACATTTTCCATCTGAGCAATTACAAGTATTATTGAAAGAGTATCAGCGGAATTTGCTCCTGAAGTACCTGCGGAAATTATTCCCAAGGTATAATTTAGAATACCCCTCAAAGGACCTTCAAGATCCCCTCTCAGGGTTCCTTTCGGAATTCTTACACAATTGTTTCGGAAATCTTCGACAGAAATACATCGTATCTCTCGGAATATCCCCAAAAGGTTTCTCGAGAATTTTGTGTGGAGTTCTTCCAAGAATTTCTACAAGATTGCCACCGGAAATTTCTTTCGGAGAAACTCCGAAGTATCTCCACTCCAGGGATTCCCCTTAGAGTTCCATCGGGAATTCCTTTCTAAATTGCTTGTGGAAGAACTGGATGCATTTTCGGAAATTTAACAATGCTGCAAGCCGGTCAAAACTAGATCTAAGAATAACTTCTTATGAGGAATGCCACATAATTTTTAGAAAAATCTGTACGGCTCTTTTGAAAAATATGAATCTTATACAAAATGCGTATGCAAAATCTGTGTCCCATAAAAAAGAAACTTCCATAGTACGAATGCTTGAAAATCTGTATAATAGTATTTGTATATGAATATATGGCATCTCTGCCCCTGATATTATTTTCTTCTGCTCTCCAAAAGTTCCAGAAAACTTTTGAAAGATCTCAGAGTAACTTCATAAAAAAAATCTCAGAGGAACTCCTAGAAGATTTCCCTGAAAAAATCAAGTGCAACTTTTAAAGGAATTTCCGTGGGAATCGCTAGCAGAACATTCAGAATAAATAAGGAAAAAGTTCTTGGATCAGCATTGCATACAGAAGGAACACCGTGTTCACATATTGTACGTCTAGTCAAGTCATATCGAGTACAAGGCATAAAGGTGAAATGGTACGCCAGCCATATGAGAGCCAACTGTGTAGATAGATGGAAAACGATGCCAATATGAGAGCTTAATGAGATTGCTTGCTGTTGCTGTTGGATACCCGGAATGTTCATCTGAGTGCCACCGGCCGTATCGGGAGGTAGCACTCCGGTGAAAGAGAGAGGTCGGCAATTTGTGTTATTGGATGGGAAAAGCAAGTGTGCGAGTGTGCTCTTGCAAAATTGCTTACGATATTCCATCTTCCGGGGCAACAAGGAAAACACAGAAAAGTCATAAAACGAGAAATAACAGAACTCTAAAATAGCAGAAGAGGCTGCACCAACCAACACTCCCTGCTTCGTTTTTGGCTCTGTCGTTAAACGACCTCTCAAGTAGTAAAACGGAAACAATTCTTGGTAGATCGGAAGGAAGCGCTACCGGTGGACATCATGATGAGCTTTTGCCATTCATTCACATGTACATTAACACGTCATCGTCGTCGTCGTCGTCAGTAGAAGGGTAGCAGGGTAGGTTAGTAAGCTGTCTGTAAATGGTTGGTGGAACTGGCCCACGAAAAAGAACCTATAATTCATTCTAATCAGTGAGCTGTCTCATTTGGTGTTGAAAATACAAATTTACCCTGTGCATGAGTACATGGAACGCTCGAACCACCCTCCAAATCGAACCCTTAAGACTATAGTGACCACATCCTTATTCTCATTTTGCGGGTCGTAGACACCCCTACTGTGTTTCGATATATTTGGAATGAGAAGGAAAGTTTGGGATGGATTCTCTCGAGATATCTACCAGTTGTAGTCTCGTCGTTCGCAGACGAAGATTTAACTCGCCTTGTGTAAGACACCGATCCTTTCGGTTGCTCTATACGACTACAAGATTTGAACTTTGAAGAAAGTCGAACAGAGATCGTTTAATGTGTTCGAACGTAACGTGCTACGAATAATACTCGACGAAAAAGGTGAAAACGGCGTTGTCGCATTCACGAGCAATGTCAAATGTTTAAAGAAAAGGATATTGTCAAGCTAACTAAGTACGGGAGACTGAATTAAGCTGATCACATTGCAAGGAATCCTTGCCAAGGATGTCGGAAGAAAGATAGGCAAATATGATATTCAGTAGGGAATCAACGAGAAGCCAGTGTCTACGGGGTAGGCAGTGCAATAGATGGTTATTTGTGATTGAACTAGACCCTAGAGCATTCAATGTCCAGGGGAACTGGAAGAAGCGATTGGCTCTGGAACAAGGATGCTTAATTTAGCGTAGATTCAACGGAACGAATTGTAGCCCACCAAGCATCACGTCCTGAGCGAATGTTTAGTTATTGCTGAGTGAAAAGTAATGCATGAGTAATATATTGAACTTTATTGTCCAAGGGCATCCACGAACTTTTTTGAATTTAGTTCATTGAAACTTCAAAACTAATTTGTGATCGGACAAAGTTTATGGCCACCCACTATACCTAGTAGACATTTGTTTAACCGCGGCATATTTTTTTCGCAGCTGTAATAATTTTTGTTCTTTTTGGTTTCTGTATGGATCGTACTTTGAACCTTGCAAGTTGATTAAGATCGTGCCCTGAGGAAGATCCTTCTCAAGGATCGAAACGTTGGCTGTTCTATTCTATTCAATTCTAGTGCTTACACAGTGGAAATATAAAAAAAAATCCTTCTATCAGTTGAGACGACAAGATTGCACATTTATGTTGATTTTGATGGTGTAAATCCAAACAGCAGAATTTTCTTGCGCTCAGTGCGGAAAAGTCTGGGTGTAGTTTTGATTGCAAAGCTTGTAATTGTTGTGCTATTAATGATATAATATTTGTTCAGTAATAACAATAGCACTTGTGCTACAACAAAACATATTATTGAAATGTAATTTAAAGAAAATATATAAATAGCACAACCAGTGAATCAAAATTCAACCATCGCGCAACAATAATGACAATGTCGCAACCTGTATTCGTTGCGACATTGAACTCAATGTGACATAAGATTGTCCCAACTTGTAAATAATAGGATAAACGTCGTACACCAAGAGTTTAGAGATTTTTCAGCCTTGCATTGCGATTTTCGAACGATAACTTTAAGTAGGTAAACACTGCTACTCTGCTGAAGATCTACCATGAAACAGTGTTACGGTGCGTTAGACCGAACCTTCTCGCGCGGTTATGTGGATGGCAACACGGGAGACTATTTAACAATAAGACAGAGGTTGGATAAACACCGATAGGGCAATTGTTTGTTTATGATTGTGGAACTGATTGTGCATATCAAAGATCAGAAAGACTAACTGAAAAAGTGAATTCCATAAAATAGCTTGAAGTATTTAGCAACTATAATTATATTTTGTTGTGTCTATCAACCCTTATTGAATTAGTAAGTACCAATGAAATACGATTGATCTTGAACTAATCCGTATGTATTATCAGTAGTTCACGGTTGCTGCGGTACCTCAGATAGAAGGCCTTTAGGAAACGAATGATATCTTCTGCAATTTGGCTCTGATTGAGGTTAACGGAAACGTGAGTAGGCATAACTATCAGAGATAATAAGAAATTATATGATCGACTATTCTAGCAGTCATTGCATTCGCGACGGATAAGCCGATGATTGTAGCGTATATCTAGGAGAACAGGGTGACCAATGTATGTCCTATGACACCATACGATAAAATTAAGCTAATCAAATACATTCAGCTTTTAGCATATCTCCACCAAAGACCCGGTGTGTGAGGCTCAGAAGACCCCGAAAACTCCCCCTACAAACAGTTTCGACTTTGAGTTTGTAATAATTGATTATTCACGAGTTGAAAAGTACGTAACAAATTCAGCTTCCGTTTTGTCTGCAACAACAATTTTCGAGATCATGTCATTATCTGTTACCAGTAGGGATAAAGAGTAATCGTCGCGCTTTCTTTGTTGCTTGTTTTGCGCTTCTTTTGTCTGACAATTCTCTTCACTGAGCACAACCATAACAAAAAAAGATTGTCCAACAAAACATGTTATGGAACGGTATTACCTCAATAAGATAATGATAACAAACTAAGCTATAAAAACAGGTTTTGTGATTTTGTTGTTATAATTTTGATATTCTCATCTGCTCGGGCGGTTATCCACTTATGAATAACAAGATTGATAACCCTTTTTGAATTGAATGAAGGAAGAAACGGGGTTAACCGTACCAACCGTTTCATTTTAGGGGAATGGTGTTTGAACAGATAATCGTGGGGAGTGGTGCTGCTAAGAAGTTAGCTCTCTGAAACGAGAAAAAAGTATAACTATCCCTTTCTCTAATGTACAGAAAAATAAACCCATATAGTTAGCACAACAAAAATACTAAATCAAGAATCGAAACGTTGGCTATGATATAAAATTACCTACGCTCTTTTCATGATTGATAGCCGAAAAACTCCATAGCTTTGAAATAATATACACGACGACTCGCATTTTGGGAAATGGCACCCAAGTATTCAAATTTCCAGCATGAACTACTTGCCTTATAATTTAGAAGTTCTTTCCAAATAAATCATGTTAAAATAGAATGTGGTTTAAGTAAGACACATTTATAATATATTTATTCAGAGTAAATGAATGAAAGCCATTTGTTTGACCATCTCATGCATCTTTGTGTGAACTTCTGTTTTAAAATGAAAAGGGTACAAATATTCCAACTCTTCTTGCAGTTCTTTTACTTGACAGTTGTTCGTGAACGTCACGAAGGAGAAGGTTTTTTTTTATTCTTAACCACTTAACCTATTTTACAGCTCTTTTGTCCTCTAGAGCACTACGTGAGCGATTCCAATCGGCGGCTGCACTTACACTTTGTACAGCGCCTAAATGTATTCTATTATATTCTAATCCTACTATATCGAACTGGTTTTGCCTTTGTGCTGCTTTCACTTTTCTACCCTGTCCTTGGTACACTAAATTCTTTTTTGCAACTCGGCACTATAAATTCTTGCTTTACACTTGCCGTTCTGTCAACAAAACGGCCTACTTTTTCACACTATTTAAAACAATTGCATTATGGTTCATAATGCAACTCATTTCGGTTGCATTATGAATCATAATGCAATTGTTTGATCAACAATCGGAGGTTTGACCTTGGTTGTCACCGTTTCCACGGTTAGAGCTTGCAAAACTGTGACGGTTATAGTTAGTTATAGCACAGCTTGCTTGATCCAAACTTCAGGTCTAGTATGTTGGACCACGTGGTCGTTCCCATTGAACTACCGCGAAACATGATGGTACTGATGGATATGATCATATTCTAGGGAATTATTTTGGTCATTGCAAAAAATGTTGTATGCAACTCGTTGCAAAACTCGATTTTTACAGCACTCTTCGTATTTATCCAACTCGGCAAGCCTCGTTGGATAAATATACGACTCGTGCTGTAAAAATCATCATTTTGCAACTCGTTGTATAAATAACTATTTTTACACGATCTTTTTTTACGCGGTTTTATTTTACACGATTTTTTTTACACGATTTTCTCGAAATTACGCGATGTGTTTTTGGAAAGATTCTTCTCTCCTGGTCGCAATTTACTTCCGATGGGGCTCAAATTTCTACCAGAGATCTCTCTTATCATCCTTGATACCCTGTCAAAATTTTAAGATGATCCGATAAAAAAAGTTTTGAAAACTTTTTTTACACGATTTTTTTTACGCGGAACAAAAAATCGCGTAAAAACAGAATTTAGTGTAGAATGATAAGCACGATGATGAAATGATGTGCGGCTGCTGTTCCTTTTACCAGTCCGATTGAGGATCCATTATGAGTTGCCATTAAGCCGATATTCAATTATCCGGGTCCATTAGAGCTATGAGAGCTCAGAAGAGGGTCAGGTGCCAGCCGCTCTCGGGGGGAAGAGCAACTGACAAAGTACCGGGGCTGGGATCGAACCCATGACCATCCGTTTATGAAGCGAACGTGTGGACCACTACGCCACGGGCCCCGGTTCTAGGAAATCCTGTGTAACTTTTCTGTTTATGCAAATTTTGGAATGTCTTCTAATAAATTTTGAAAGAATTTTTAAAGAAATTTCTGATAGTGTCCCTCAAGGTAATCGTGGATTTCTAGGCATTTCTCAAAAATTTCTTAAGGATGTTTTGCTGGAATTATTCCAGACAAATTTCCTGAGATTCTTTAAGGTGATTCATACAATAATTCTCTCAGATATATTTTCCAGGAGTTCCTCCAGAAATTACTTATGGGATACCTCCAAGAGCTCCTCCTGGCCTTCCTCCAGAATTCCAGCTGGAATTCCTCCAATAATTCCTTGTGCGGTTCTTCCAGCAATTCTTGCTAAATTTCCCCAAGAAATTCTTCTTGGGATTCCTCTGAAGATTTCTCCTGGCATTCTTGTTGGGATTATTCAAGAAATTTCATCGGTAGTTCTTTCAGGGATTTATCCAAGGACTAATGCATGAATTCCTCCAGAGATTTTATCCAAAGTTTCTTTTGGAAATTCCTCATGGAATTTCTCCAGGAACTCCTCTTTGCATTCTTCCAGAAATTCCAGCAGGAATTCCTCAAGCAATGCCTCCTGCGATTTTTCCAGCAATTCTTTCTACATGAACCCTAAAATTGTAACTCTAGAAATCCAGAAATTGGGTTGTTTAATGAATAAAATATTGCTATTTTCTATAGCCTAAGCGAAAGAGCTTATTTTTCTGAGTATTACGTCAATTTATTGGATTCCAATACCTTTGTTTTGAAGGTCAAATTAACAAAACAGTTTTAACTTTCGTGGATAGAATGACAATTCAATCGCTAAAATGACAGTTCGACCCGAACAAAAAAAAATTCCATACAAACTTTAAATGCATTTTAAAAATAGTTCCTGGACTCCAAAAATTATGAAATTTTGGATTTAGACTAATTTTGGGGCGGAGAATCCGATTATGAAATAATCCGGGTACCCCTAAAGAACCCAATTGTAATTTTAACTGTAATCCGGAAATTGCAATTGGAGTTTTAAATTAAGAAAAATATATTGATATTTCAATTTTATACGAAAGAGCACCTTTTTCTGAGCCACTATGATTTTTTTCAGATTTTTAGAACCTTATTTTGGTACTTAAAATCCATTTCAAAGATTTTTTTTTGAAATCACCTTTTGACAGCTGGGCAACTGTTTGTCAGCTCCGCCCAGTACAAACTGCGACAAGGGGTGATTCGACAAATCGCTCCCATACAAACTTCAAATTGATTTTTAAATAGGTTCCCGGGCTCCGAAATTCATGAAAATTTGGATTTCGGCTCAGTTTGACATGCAAATTCAGAATATCGAATTATCTCAACACCGTTAAAGAAGCCAATTGTAAGTCGAAAGGTATATTGATTTTTTGAACTGAACAATAATTTTTATCAAAAGTAATAAACCACGCAAAATCCAAACGATTCACTTCAAAAACCCCCAAAAATGCCTGGCATGCTATCTCGAAGCAATAAAACTCTTTTCCTCCGGCGAGCTCAGAAATTTATCGCAGCTTCGTGTTCGGTCAGAAGGTTTATGTGTCAATCACTCTGTCTCTGTGCTTTCTTGGCACGTCCATTCACTTATACCTTCTGGCTTCTGTTTCTGTTTGCCACGACTCACCTTACCAGAAACGTTGTTACCTTTTCTTCGCCAACATATCCGCCCTTGTTGCCGAGGATAATTTCGTTATCCAATCACAAACCTGGACCACCCCACCTCCCACCAATGCTGCTGTTCCGCGCTTCTCAACTACATGCCTGTGGCCAAACCGGAAAAGCCAAAGTGACACGACGCGACGATACAGTAAAAGCACAAGGCGATCGAGGAAGCAATCCAATCCGACCACCGCCGCCGACCTTGACATTTTTCAGCGTTCTAACATATTGGATTTCGCTATCGGTGGTGCGGCTTCCGCGCGGCCGGCGCTGTCAGAGGTGCTATCAAAGGAATTCTCCGGAACGATTGTGGCGCACCGCGTTGTTGGCATGAGCAATCGTTCATTGTTAATAATGTATTGGGTTGGCCCAGGAGCTTGAATTGATGAAGGAATCGGTAATTTTCTGCCGGTGGACGGTGTCCACCCCTTTTCCAATCCACGATTACACATTGAGGTTTCACGTGTGACGACGTGCTCTTCATAATCAGATAGGTACGAAACTGTTTCGCGTGACACGGTTGTTGGTTGGAGAAGGTGCTGGCCTACAAACTGCTGACGTGACAATGACCAAGCAAAAATCAAAATTAGAAAACGTGCCAATTCCTTCTACATGGCCGAATGTCACGCCTTGTGTCGTTTGGTTCGAACTAGGACATTCCTACGAAATTGATTTTGTTCGCGCCATATATTGCTGTTTATTTTTTTTTTTTTTTTATCTGTATTAACGAGATTTTTAACCCTAGGCTAGTTCATCTCGGTGCTGTTTATTAGCTTCGGTAGGTAATTACCTATAGGTTGTTTAGTTATACATTGGTGTCTCTGTAGCAAGAGCAGAGTAGTTTTAATCCAATCAGTGTTGATTTAGGGCGACCTTTTTATCAATTTTCTTGATTTTTGAGAGTTTATTTCCTACTTACAAGAGAGTACTACTGATCAGAATCTAGTAATGCATTCATGTTTGTCTTCAAACAAAAAAATACACTAAACTAGGTCATCCTAACAACTGTACGACGGTGCGATTGATGTCGTTCCCGAAATATTCGAGAGATGCCGGGTTCCTCTATTTTTTGAAGACTGGGATTTCCTACACAGTTTCAAGAATATGTAAGAAAGTTTTCAATGGTAGAATCTATCAAATATTACTTCAAAAGTATCTTTATGCTTCTTCTTCTTCTTTGTGGCCGACGTCCCCACTGGGACTTGGCCTGCCTCGCTTCAACTTAGTGTTCTTTGAGCACTTCCACAGTTATTAATTGAAGGGCTTTCTTTGCCTGCCATTGCATGAATTTGTATATTGTGAGGCAAGGACAATGATACACTATGCCCAGGGAGTCGAGAAAATTTTCTTGACCGGAACGGGAATTAAACCCGCCGTCTCCGGATTGGCGATCCACAGCCTTAACCACTAGGCTAACTAGAGACCCCTTTCTTTATGCTTCGGGAGTTCTAGAAAAAATCCACCAGGACTTGCTAAGGAATTCATCGGGGATTTATCCAGAAGTTCCTTGGGAAATCCTCCAGGAGTTTCTCGGAAATTTCTCCAGGAATTCCTCGCGAATTTCTACAGGAGTACCTCGTAAACTCATTCAGTAGATCCTTGGAAATTGCTCCTGGAGCTCTTCAAGGAATGGTGCAGGAGTTTCTTGGGAATTTTTCCGGGAGTTGATCGAGAATTCTTGCAGGAAAACCTAAAATTCCTCAAAGAGTTTGACGTGAATTCCTCAAGGAGCTTCTTGGAAATTCCTAAAAGAGTTCCCCGGGAGTACCTCTACAAGGTCCACGGGAGTTGCTCCAGTAGTTCCTTGAAACCGTTCAGAAGTTCCCAGGAAATGCTTGCAGGAGTTGCTCGGGAATTTCTGCAGAAGTTCTTTGGAAATTTATCCCGGACTTGTTCTACAGAATTCTTCCAGGATTTTTTTTTTTCAGAAGTTCCTCCAGGAGTTTCTCGGAAATTCCTCCTGGAGCTCCATTGGAATTACACTGATGAGACGCGACGCGAGACAGGACATACCACTTAGGGCCTGTCCATAAACTACGTAGACTTTGAAGGAGGGAGGATGATCTGACAAAAGTCTACGGCCCATACAAATTTCGTCTGAGATTGCCAAATTTGAGTCTACGTAGTTTATGGACAGCGCCTTATTATTCTTATAACGTTAAAAAGGAGATAAAATAACCTTTTTGAGTCGACCGGTTTCGGGCTCGTTGTTGCCCATCGACAGGTCGATGTTCGACTGACTACGTAGATCACTAATACTACAATCCTACTGTGTGCAGTATTCATCGGGAAGCTTTGTTTTTTACTGAATTCTCATCTTGGTCTAGTGATCTACGTAGTCAGTCGGACATCGTCCTGCCGATGATCAACGACGAGCCCGAAACCGGTCGACTCAAAAAGGAAATTTTATCTCCTTTTTAACGTTGTAAGAATAACAAGTAGTGTGTCCTGTCTCGTGTCGCGTCCTATAAGTGTTGTCGAGGTTCTTACGTTAGCGCAAATCCCAAGAATTGAAGTCCATTGGAATACCTCAAGGAGTTTCTTCGGGACTTTTTCCAGCAGTTATTTGGCAATTTATTTTTCAGAAGTATTTTGGAAATTTCTCCAAAACTTTCTCGAAAATTTCTACACGAGTTCCCAGAAAATTTCTCAAGGAATTCCCCGCAATTTTCTGTAAAAGTACTTTGGGAATTTCTCAAGAAGTTATTCTAGTATTTTTTCCAGAGTTCTACCATATGTTCCTCGGAAATTCTTCCACGAAATTCCTCTACATATAGCTTCGCGAATACCTTCAGGAGTTGCTCGGCAATTTTCCTAGGATATCGCGGTAGTTTTTTAAGTACTTCAAAGGGAAATTGTTCAGGATTTCCATGGGTAATTCTGCAGAAGTTTACCAGGGATATAACAAGGAGTTTTCAAGAGTTTCTCCAAGAGTTTCATGTGAATTCTTCAAGGTGTTCGTCAGAAATTTCTCCAAGAGTTCCTCGGGAATACCTCAAGAAGTTCCACGAGAATTCCTTCAGGAGTTCGTTGAATATTTCCCTAAGAGCTGCTCGGGCATTCTTCCAGAAGTTACATGGGAATACCTTCAGAAATTCTTCTAAAATTCCTCTGAAAGATCTTCAGGATTCGGGAATCTCTCCAGGAGTTCCTCGGCAATGTTCCCAGGAGATCCCTGGAAACTATTCCAGAAGTTTCTAGGAAATAGTTTCATAATTTCTTCCGGAATTCCTCTTCAAGGTTTCCTCAGGAAGTTCTATGGGAATTTCTCAAGGATTTCCTCGAATACCCCCAGGAGTTCCTAGGGCGTTCCTTCAGGAGTTCCCCTGGATTTCTTCAAGATAATGATTGGGAAGTTCTTCACGTCTTACTTGGGAAATCTTGCAGAAGTTCTACGTGCATTCATTCAGTAGCTCCTCGGGAATATCTCAATGAGTTCCTAAAAAAAGAGCTCTGGATAAATTCCTGAGGAATTTCCGAAGAATTCCCAAGGAAATTCTGGAAGAATTGTCAAGAAACTCCTGGAGGAATTTTCGAGGAGTTCCTGGAGGAATTTTCGAGGAGTTCCTGGAGGAATTCCCGAGGAACTCCTGGAGGAATTCCCGAGGAACTCCTGGAGGAATTCCCGAGGAACTCCTGGAGGAATTCCCGAGGAACTCCTGGAGGATTTCCCGAGGAACTCCTGGAGGAAGTCCCGAAGAACTCCTGGAGGAAGTCCCGAGGAACTCCTGGAGGAAGTCCCGAGGAACTCCTGGAGGAAGTCCCGAGGAACTCCTGGAGGAATTCCCGAGGAACTCCTGGAGGAATTCCCGAGGAACTCCTGGAGGAATTCCCGAGGAACTCCTGGAGGATTTCCCGAGGAACTCCTGGAGGATTTCCCGAGGAACTCCTGGAGGAATTCCCGAGGAACTCCTGGAGGAATTCCCGAGGAACTCCTGGAGGAATTCCCGAGGAACTCCTGGAGGAATTCCCGAGGAACTCCTGGAGGAATTCCCGAGGAACTCCTGGAGGAATTCCCGAGGAACTCCTGGAGGAATTCCCGAGGAACTCCTGGAGGAATTCCCGAGGAACTCCTGGAGGAATTCCCGAGGAACTCCTGGAGGAATTCCCGAGGAACTCCTGGAGGAATTCCCGAGGAACTCCTGGAGGAATTCCCGAGGAACTCCTGGAGGAATTCCCGAGGAACTCCAGGAGGAATTCCCGAAGAACTCCAGGAGGAATTCCCGAGGAACTCCTGGAGGAATTCCCGAGGAACTCCTGGAGGAATTCCCGAGGAACTCCTGGAGGAATTCCCGAGGAACTCCTGGAGGAATTCCCGAGGAACTCCTGGAGGAATTCCCGAGGAACTCCTGGAGGAATTCCCGAGGAACTCCTGGAGGAATTCCCGAGGAACTCCTGGAGGAATTCCCGAGGAACTCCTGGAGGAATTCCCGAGGAACTCCTGGAGGAATTCCCGAGGAACTCCTGGAGGAATTCCCGAGGAACTCCTGGAAGAATTCCCGAGGAACTCCTGGAGGAATTCCCGAGGAACTCCTGGAGGAATTCCCGAGGAACTCCTGGAGGAATTCCCGAGGAACTCCTGGAGGAATTCCCGAGGAACTCCTGGAGGAATTCCCGAGGAACTCCTGGAGGAATTCCTGAGGAACTCCTGGAGGAATTCCCGAGGAACTCGGAGGAATTCCCGAGGAACTCCTGGAGGAAATCCCGAGGAACTCCTGGAGGAATTCCCGAGGAACTCCTGGAGGAATTCCCGAGGAACTCCTGGAGGAATTCCCGAGGAACTCCTGGAGGAATTCCCGAGGAACTCCTGGAGGAATTCACGAGGAACTCCTGGAGGAATTCCCGAGGAACTCCTGGAGGAATTCCCTAGGAACTCCTGGAGGAATTCCCGAGGAACTCCTGGAGGAATTCCCGAGGAACTCCTTCAGGAATTCCCGAGGAACTCCTGGGGGAATTCCCGAGGAACTCCTGGGGGAATTCCCGAGGAACTCCTGGGGGAATTCCCGAGGAACTCCTGGAGAAATTCTCGAGAATCTCCTGGAGGAATTCCCGAGGAACTCGTGGAGGAATCCCCGAGGAACTCCTGGAGGAATTTTCGAGGAACTCCTGGAGGAATTCCCGAGGAACTCCTGGAGGAATTCCCGAAGAACTCCTGAAGGAATTCCCGAGAAACTCCTGGAGGAACTCTCGATGATCTTCTGGAGGAACCCCTTAGGAACTCCTGGAGGAATTCCCGAAGATCTCCTGGAGGAACTCAAGGAGAAATTCTCGGGGACTTCCAGGAGGAATTCTCGGAGAACTTCTGTGGGAATTCCCTGGGGACTCCTGGAGGAATTGCCGGGAAATTCCTGGAGGTGTTCTTGAAGAAGTTTTGGAAGAATTTGCGGGGAGCTCCTGGGGAAATTCCCGGGGAACTACTATAGGAATTTCTGGAAAACTCTTGGAGGAATTCCTGGAATGATTCGCGGGGAACTCCTGGAAGAATATCTTGGGAACGCTAAGAGGAATTCCTGGGGAACTCCTGGAGGAATTGCTTGGGAATTTCAGGAGGAATTTCCGGGAAACTTCCGGAAATTACTTGGGAATTCCTGAAGGTATTCTCGAAGAATTTATGGAGCAATTCCTGGAGAGTTCATGAAGTAATTCTCGGAGAACTCCTGGGGGAATTCCCAGGAAACTCCTGGAAAAAATCTCAGTGAACTCCTGGAAGTATTCCCGGGGAATTCTTGGAGGAATAACCGGGGAGCTGCTGGAGAAATTACTAGGGAACTCCTGAAGGAATTCTCAGGGCATTCCTAGAGGAGTTTTCAGGACACTTCTGGAGGAACTCACGGCGAACTCTGGAGGTTTTTTCACCTAGAGGAATTCTCGTGTAATTCCTGAAGGACTTCACGATGTACTTCTGGGAGAAGTTCTGTGTAGATTCTAAAGAAATTCTCAAGATTATTATGAAGGAATTTCCGGAAAACTCTGGAATTCTTGGGAAACTGCTTGAGACAATTTTAGAATCAATTCTCAGAAAAATCACAGAAGGAATTCTGGGAGAACTCTAGTGTTTCTGGAAGAATCTCAGAAGGAACTGTTGTAGAAATCCCTAAATATACTACTTGAGGAGCTCCTGAGGCATCGACTGGAAGAATCTGGGGCATTCCCAGAGGAAACTGTTTAAGGAATTCCACAAGGATGAATCCCACAAGGAAGTCCTATAGGAATTGTAAATTTTATTATTCTTGAAATCCTTCTTACAGCATAATTTGAGATTATTGTAAGAATTCTTGGTGAGATATATTCAGGAATTTCTGATGGAATCCACCATTAAGTTTTACTGGTATTTCTCATGCAATCCCTGCTGGGAATTCTCCAGCAGCTCTTTCTTACTATAGAAATCCCAGATGGAATTTATTGAAAAAATCCCAGCAAGAATTCCTGAAGAAATTCTAGAAAAAATCTTGAAGGAATCCTTCCAATACTATTAGTATTCAAAGAGAGACTCTTAAAGGAACCTGTTAGAGTATTGGACTGTATCGAAGAACCCCTCGCCGACGCATTGCCCTTAAGTGACCCAAGGGAACCAAAGAAAACTGCAATTGACCGACGTTCTGTTTGAAGTATGTCGGTAAAAGGCTAGGGCGGAGCCAAATTTCAACTTTATGTGTTATTCCGACAAATAGATGTAGAAATTCTCAAGGGTTCCTTTAGGAATTTCTCAAAGAAATCCTCAAGGAAGGCCCACTGGCATTCTGGTAGAAGTTACTTCAATGATTTCTGCAGCGATTTTTGAAATGGTTTCCCCTCAGAAATCCCTCTTGTAATTTCCTCAAGAATGCATGCTGGTATTATTTCAGGATTCCTCCAGAAACTTCTCTTAGGATTCATTCAAGAATTCCTCTGAGATTAGCACTAGGAATTCTTGCTAGGGTTCCTCCAAGCTTTCGTGATTTGTTATGACTACAATGGATTTTGTTGTTATTGTTTCATAGATTCCTCCAAAAATACATTCAAAGTTTTTGTTTCGTACCATCCATAAATGAGGTAGCGTTTTAGGCGGAGGTGAGAGTCCCTCACATTGCGAATCATCGATTAAGTATGGGAAAATAGGCTACGAGGGGGGCATGTTCTGCCAAAAAATGATACGTCTTTTATGGGTGCTCCTTTAAGGAGTTCCTTCAGAATATCTTCACAAATTCTTCCAGGAATTCCTCTTAGTAGTCTTACTGGCAATCCTCATGGCAATTCCTTTTGGAATTTCTGTTGGGGTTGGTCTAGAAATGTTGCTGGAATTTCTCCAGAAATTCGTGCTGAGAAGTCTTGTGGGGATTCCTCAAGCAATTTCTCCTGGAAATTCACCAGGTATTTCTAAAGAATTCTCAAAAGCAATTTTTGCAGAAATACCATTTGGAAAAGCATGAGGAATCCCAGCAAAAATTCCTCTGGATTCCTTTGGAGAAATCTTGGTAGGAATTCCTCAAAAAAATCCATCAAGAATTTTTGGAGTTATTCCAAAAGATACCTCTAAGAGATATTTCTGGAGGAATCCAAAAATAATTTTTCTCAAGATTGTTCCATAAATTCCTCTTGAAATTTCTCCAGGAATGCCTGCTGTAAGGAGAAATCTTTAGGATTCCACTGGTATTTCCACCTGGTTTTCTCAAAGAAACCCTGTTGATGTTTCTGCAGGAATTGATTTTGTAGTTGCTTCTTTCTTCAAAGATCCCTCTATGAATTCCGTTTAGAGTATATCCAGAAATTACAACTTGGATTCCTTCAGAAATTCCTTCTTGATTTTCTCCAACAATATTTGTTAAGATTTCCAATCATTGCTCTTGAAAATCCACTATGCATTTCTCAAAAATCTTGGAGGATTTTCACCAGAAATGTCTGAATAAATCCCAGTAGAAGTCTTGGAGCAAGCCCAATAGAAATTCTCAAAAAACCCAAGAGTATTTTCAGTAGGAATACTAACAGTAATTTCTGGGCGAATCCCAAGAAGATCCCTGCAGAAATCTCTGTATGAATTTCTACCAAAGAGATATTACAGCAGAAATTTCTGGGGGAATCCCATCGAGAATTTCTAGAGCTGATTCCAGAAGAATTCCTAGAGAATTCCTTGGGAAGATCTCTGGATGAATCACAGGAGGAATTCCTTGAGAAATACTTTGAAAACCCCTTAAGGAAGCACATGAGAAATTTCTGGATGAATCCCAGCAAGTATTCTTGGGGAGATCCCAAGAGCACTTTCTGGAGAAGCCCCTTGAAAAATCCTTGTATGGATCACAAATGAAATATCTGCAGGAATGTCGAGAGATATTGGAAGAAATAATTGAAAGAGAAATATTTGGAAAGATCACTGGAGGAACTATTGTGGTAATTATTGTCCTGGAGAAATTAATGAAGAAATCCTTGGTTAAATCCCTGGGTGAACCCAGAGTAGGAACTTCAAGTCCCAGGAGAAATTCCTGGAGCAGATTTTGGAGGAATTTCTTCAGTAATCCTAGCAGAAATTTATAAAGAACCCTAGTAGAATTCATTGAAAAAAATATTTTGATTATTTTTTTACATCCAGAAATGCCTGAAGAGATTCCTCAAGAAATTCTTCCTGTGATTTCTTCAAGGGTTCCTTCAGGAACTTCTCTTGGTATACCAGTAAAAATTCCCACAGGACTTCTTGCTAGGATTTCTCCAAAAAATCTTGCTGGGATTTCCGGCTGGGATTGCTACAGTGCTTTTAGAAGCCAATGCCTGAAGAATCACAGTAAGACTTCTCGGAGATTTCCATTACAAATTTCTGTAAAAATCCTAGCAGCATTGCTGACTAGGAAAATTTCAAGTCAATTTCAAGCTAAATTTTCCTAGGAGTCCTAGGATCCCTCCAGGAATTCCTTGAAAATCTCTACTGTAATTCCTACAGGAATTTCTTCAAGGACTGTTCCTGCAAAAATTGTTTGAATGTGTTAGTTGAGATGCAGGCTCTATTCTAGTAGGACCGGTATTATAAAAAGAAGAAAATACACAGAAGAGGGGTATTTAGGGGGCTTTAAGAGTGGTTTCAGTGGGTTTTTGAGGATCATTGGCAGGACTTCAGGTTTTTCTCTTCTTCTTTATGGCTCGACGTTCACATTGGAACTTGGCCTGCCTCTCTACAACTTGGTGTTTTCAGAGCACTTCCACAGTTATTAATTGAAGGGCTTTTCTTTGCCTGCCATTGCATGAATTTGTACATTGTGTGGCGAGTGCAATGACACACTATGCCCAGGGAGCCGGGAAAATTTCCCCGACCGGATCGGGAACCGAACCCGTCGTCTCCGGATTGGCGATCCATAGCCTTAACCACTAGGCTAACTGGAGACCCCAGGACTTCAGGTTATACAGGGGATTTCAGCAGATTGAGGGAAATTTTGAAAGGTTTTCGGGAATTTTCAAAGGGGTGTTAGAGAATATCAAACGGAGAATCATGGAAGGGGTGTAGATAGTTTCATGGGGTTTCCGGTTATTTCATTGAAGTTCAGGGGATTTCAGAAAATTTGATCTTTGTTTGGGTTTTATGTGCGTTTCAGGAGAGTTTAAAAGAGGGTTTCAGACGTGTATCATAGAAGTTTCAGGAGATCTAAGTGAGGTTTAGAAAATTATTCATAAATTTTATGTTATGTTATGTTATGTTATGTTATGTTATGTTATGTTATGTTATGTTATGTTATGTTATGTTATGTTATGTTATGTTATGTTATGTTATGTTATGTTAAGTTATGTTGCTTAAAAGAAATATAACATTCAGTTTTCGAAACATAAAATGCCTGAATCTCAAGAAAGTTAAGAGCCATCAACAAGAAAATAACATATTCGTGGAGGCTAGGTGACGATCGAATTTTCCTGCAAATATCAACGAGAACTCTGTACATAATCGACATAATGCAATTTTATTTCAAATCTAGACTCAAGTGCGACAAATTTCACTTAAACCGAATTGAACACACTGCAAGAGGAAAAAGGTTGTAAACAATCCATATGTGCACCAGCTCCCCGGAAAAAGTTTCATCAAATTCAAAAGGCGAGGGGGTTACCAAAAAAGATTTATTGGCATTCCTTGTTTGTTTTCCTGCAGTTTCGGGCTCTCCTCCAGACTTCCTGTTTGTTTTCTTCATTCCTCGAGAATCTTTTTTATCAATTGGCCCCAATCGGAAAGGGGCCTTGTTGTTGCTGTGATAGCAAAGCAATTGTGTGAACATGGACTACTCCGGCCCAACCAGCAAGACCCTACATACGTTGGTATTTACGTGCGGTGTCAGGAGGACAATACAAATGGGAAAATCTATTTCCCCTCAATGCAGCAGCTATTTTTTCTTACTATTTTCGACGGTACAATTGAATGAAACAAAGTGGAAGTGGTTGTTTTTTTTTCGTCGTGTTCTTTCCACAGGCGCTAAATGCGGGGGTTTGAAAAACTGGTCTGAAAAGAGCTTTGCCCTTGGTTGTCACTACTGTGTTTATACAGGGCAGCGGGGAGGCGTTGCCGTCGGGTCGGAAGCTGCTATCGTAAACATTTTGAATAGGCTGAGGAATGAAACAAAAAGCCCTGATCTAGGGAGGAAAAACGAATAAAGTTTTTTTTTTCTGGGGGTTTTGCTGAATTATACGCGACAAAAACAACGCTATTCAAATGATTTATGTCTACACGCTGGGGGACATTGTCTCCATGAAACTAGTTGAGTGTGTTCGGTTCCATTCAATCTGGATTACTCATAAAAATACACTGATGTCAACTGAAATTGATCGAATATTGGTTACAATCAGAGTACATAAGTCATATGCACAACACCTTAGGTTATAATATTCCCTTGGGAAACACGAGAAATAAACGTTCCCCGAATCTGAAAACTGTTTCGGGGGTATTATATGACGCATTTCAAAGGCATTACAGGAACGTTTTCGGGGGTTCTGGAGGGTCTCAGGTACGTTACAAGGTATCCGCGGGAATTTCGTTGTCGATGGATGTGGTGGGCATTGATTGATGGTGTTGTTATGGCTGAGATATAGGTGGCGGACTTCTCTTTTCGTGTAATGCAGGGTATACACGAACAAGGGGGATTTCGGTGGCATTTCAGGGGATTTCAGAGTATTTTCAGCAGGTTTCATAACTTAAAAAAGAAACCTCCGAGTTTGAGCCCAAAATGGGCCTTTGATGCACCTCTAAATCTTAATCTTTTAGGCTCAAACTCAGAGGTTTCCCATTTTAAGTGATTTGAATCCAGAAGAGCATACAAATTTCAGGCTTCAGCAACTTTACAAAAATCAGCCGCACTGTGTAGGGTCACGGTGCCATTAATCGTCCGTCATATATATGTTTTTATCCACACATAGTGAAAACTGTATTGATATTGCTCAAAATATCCTCTCAAAAAGTTTTCTTTTTTTTATGATCTATAATCAGAAGTGCTGAATACTTGCTCCAAATTCTGGCAAAATATTCTTCAAAAAAAAACTCTGTTTACAACTTTGGTAGAAACCATGCATGGACGATTCAGCATAATCCCATTCAAGAAATATCCCCTTTGAAGGTGGTACAAACATCGTAGCCACCGAAGGGGCAGGAGGCAGGACGGCGCAGCAGACAGACAGATGGAACAGAGTGTGTAGTCAATTTGAATTTCAGATGGCATGTTTGCCGGCAAGGAACGAGTAACGACGACAACCAACGCTGAGGATGCCGACGATCCTGATCCTGTACGACATTACTCTTTTCGCAGTCGGTCGTGCTTGGAAAAGAAGATGACGACTTCAACATTATTATGCTTATATGCATGCCAGTAGGGGTATTGCTAGTGTAATACGTGCCTAATGAGCTTTTCCAGCGATTCCTTACTTCTAAAACATAATTGAATAACGTCGAAAAAAGTCATGAGTTGCATTAAATATCGGGGCATATATTTCAATCGAGGAATGCAGTTAAAAATTGTGTTTCAATTTTCGGGATCTTTCTCAAGGGTTCGATTTGGTACTGTTTTTTCGTCAAGATTGGTTTTGTATAACATGAAATTGTCATATGAATAAATTGTCTGTTTTTTCGACGTGGTCCGACTAAGTTTTACGGTTTGTGTGTCGAATAATCTGCATTTTTTAACATTTGTGTAAAACTCACTTTTGGTGAAGCTGGAATTCGACAGCTGACGGTACTCTGCTACGCTCTTTTAACTCTGCTGGTGCGTTCTGGACCATTCTGCCCTACTTGGACAGAGCGTGTGACTCCAACATCTCCGCTCAAGACGAAGACGATGTCGTTAGACTTGCTGGGGACAACTACTGTTGGACGAGGCTTTTCATACTAAATCGTTGTCACGTACGTCAAAAACATTTACAATTCGAGAAAAATAAAGAAAGGATGTGATGGCTAGTTCTCATATAGACTGATATGCGCATTCGGTACAGATTTTGCTAGCGTCAATTTAGAACTAATCTCGGTAATTTCGTGGCAGTAGATTGGGTGTTGTATTAATAAAATAAGAGCCTTGGTTGCTGGGTTGGTTGAGTAAAGAGCACACAAGCAGCGACAGTAAAATTACTTGAAGTATGAGAGATGTTGACCGTGCTTCTAAATTGCTGTGATAATTACAGATATACCCAAGTAACCATGCTGTTGAAACTGTACGTATTGCATATTTAAAGCGCATATATTGGCATGTTTGCCCTACATTAACCATTAAAGTCGAATTAAAGTGGCAAGTGTCGCCACTATTGCTGACTTACGATTATGTCGTCAGTCAACAACAGTAGCGCCACTTCCCACTTTAATTTGACTTTAATGGTTTATATACATACATACATTTATTTGTTCAACATCATTAAGACAAGGCATAATCAACAATAGTACGCCACAATACACGGTTTGTGGCTGCCGCTCTCCATCCTCGGTAGCGCCCGATGCTCGCCAAGTTACGCTCCACCTGGTCCGCCCATCGTGCTCTCTGCGCTCCACGCCTTCTTGTGCCAACCGGATCAGTTGCAAACACCAGCTTTGCAGGGTTGTTGCAGGGTTCTTGCAACATGCCCTGCCCACCGTATCCTTAGTGCTTTGGCCACCTTCTGAATGCTGGGTTCACCATAAAGTGCAGCGAGCTCGTGGTTCATCCTTCCCCGCCACACACCGTTCTCCTGCACACCGCCGAAGATCGTCCTTAGCACGTGTCGCTCGAAAACTCCGAGTGCTTGTCACACTTAAAAAATCTCAATTTTAATAGTGACACAATTGATCGAACTGCCTGAAATAGCTTTGACATAAACATAAATGTGCCACATTTTTACACTTTTTGTGACGTACGTATTAAATTTATATTGTTTGAGTTCTTCCAGCCATAATTTCAAATCACAGAACTGATAATTTAGTTCTCTATGCTGTAAATTTACGCGATATGTTACAGAAACATAATGATTACTGATGTTGAACTGTCAAACAGCACCTTACAAAATCAGATGAAGACTGCAGTCGATTGGAAGTTTGTTTATTACGAAGGTGAAACAGTATGAAAACCGCTCATAAATTTAACACCGAGTTGCGCCACAAACCTGGAAATGACAATCCGTTGCCATCAGCCGATGCAGCGGTAGGGTCAAGTGGGGTAAAATGCCATTTTTCAAACTTTCATCGTTTTCAATGATAATTAGCCTCACTTGTTAGGCTTTCAAGGTGTTAACAGCAACTAGACAATATTTGCTCGATACTTCAGCAAAAATATTCACAAAACTAACGCATTTTCATCGATTTATAACGATTTCAAAAACTGGTTCGTAAAACGGAAGTGGTGCAAAAAGGCCATCTGCCATGGGGTAAGATGCCACTTCATGAAAACGTTCAAAAATTACGTCCATCATTTTTCGGACATGTCTGACTCCTTTTGCTCCTCTGGTCCGCTATTTTCGTATGCTCAATACATTGAGTGTCATCCCTCTCCCCGCTAAACGATGATCGTCATATTTGAATGACCCCTAACATGAAAATCGTAGACATCAACAACCATGCGCCTCCATGTGTGTCTCAATCTGCTTGGAAACACTTGGCTGGTAATAAAATCACCAGAAAACCTTAATTGCAAGTACGAAAAACCGGAAGTTGATAGTTTTCATTGGGAAATCGAAAGATTTTCCATGGGTATGGCGGCCTAGCTTCTAGAAGAATGTTTTATGTAAACATATCTTGACACCATTCACCGATAGTTATGGTCAAATCACATCGAGGAATGATTTTATGAGTTGGGCCATTCTACCCCATCTTGGCATTTTGGGCTCTGTTCCCCTAAACGAAAACAGCCACGCTCAGTCAATCAAAAGGCGGCTTTGTCGGCTTGGCTGCGATGGCGGCTGTCTCAGTACATACACACACACGCCAGCAGTGACGACGCGACAGCCGAACCGGCAAGTTTGTTTATGGTAGAAGTTGTTCATCTTCGACTGCCATCTCTTCAAGGTAGTGAGACAGCCGAGAGAGCAAGATCGAGAACTGACACTCTGAGGATCGAAGTTCGATTCCCGAATGGAACTTTTTGTATTTTTTTTTGTTTCAATATTCGGTGCTATAAATAGCACAGTTCTCAATCATGTATACAAGCAGCCGACGCGCTGAGCTGTTGCGGTAAAATTACATGAGTCAATCATATTCCGTTTCCTGTAAAAATAAGATCGCACACAATTTTGCGTCAAATGTGTTGCTTTTATATGTCGGACTTATATGACACAAAATTACAAGATTTTTTCGAAGTGTGTGGACGAAAACGGCTTTCCTGGGAAGCTGACTAGACTAATTAAAGCAACGATGGACGGTGTGCAAAACTGCGTAAGGGTTCCGGGAGAAATATCCAGTTCATTCGAATCTCGCCGGGGACTGCGACAAGATGACGGACTCTCATGCCTACTCTTCAACATTGCTCTGCACAGATCGAAAAAAGAGTGTAAAATTCTGCGACATATGATGCACATAATTGGAGCGTGGGTTATCACAGAAGTTTACATGACATATAATGTAAAATTCATGAAATATCATGTAAACTTCCATTATATGTCATGTAATTCAGCATGACTCTGAGTTTTTACAGGACATGTAACGTAAATTTACATGATATATGATGTAAACCATCATAACACTAAGTTTACATTACTGAAATTAAGTTTACATGACGTGTAAATGTCATTATTTTTATCTGTGTGGAAGGTGTGATGCAACGAGCCGGGTTCAACAGCCGGGGAACGATTTCCACAAAATCCGGTCAATTTGTGTGCTTTGCGGACGGCATGGACATTATCGCTAGAATATTTGGAACGGTGGCAGAGCTGTACACCCACCTGAAACGCGAAGCCGCAAAGGTCGGACTGGTGGTGAATGCCTCAAAAACAAAGTACATGCTGGTAGGCGGAACCGAACACGACCGGATCCGTCTGGGTAGTGATGTTACGATAGACGGGGATACTTTCGAGGTGGTGGAGGAATTCGTCTACCTCGGATCCTTACTGACGGCTGACAACAACGTGAGCCGTGAAATTCGGAAGCGCATCATCAGCGGAAGTTGGGCCTACTACTGGCTCCAGAAGAAACTACGGCCGAAAAAGATTCACCAACGCACCAAATGCACCATGTACAAAACGCTAATAAGACCGGTGATCCTCTACGGGCACGAGACATGGACCATGCTCGAGGAGGACCTATGATTCTACATAGCTCTGCGCGGTCGATACTGTCGTATACCGCTTTGAAGTCGATGAATAGCTGATGCGTTGGGACCTGGTATTCACGGCATTTCTGGAGGATTTGCCGTACGGTAAAGATCTGGCCCGTTGTCGACCGGCCGTCGATGAAGCCGGCTTGATAACTTCCCACGAACTCATTTGTTTTAGGTGACAGACGACGGAAGATGATCTGGGATAGCACTTTGTAGGCAGCATTCAAAATAGTGATCGCCCTGAAGTTCTCACATTCCAAATGGTCGCCTTTTTGTGAATGGGGCAGATTACCCCTTCCTTCCACTCCTCCGGTTCGGTTTCCCAGATCCTGACTATCAGCCGATGCAGACAGGTGGCCAATTTTCTGGGCCCATCTTGATGAGTTCAGCTGCGATACCATCCTTACCAGCTGCTTTGTTGGTTTTGAGCTGGTGAATGGCATCCTTAACTACCCTCAGCGTGGGAGTTGGTTCATTTCCGTCCTCCGCTGCACTGGCGTCATCGTTTCTTCCGTTGCCGTGGGCTTCCGTGCCTACGTTCTCCACGCCGTTCAGCTGCTGATCGAAGTGCTGCTTCCACCTTTCGATCACCTCACGTCCGTCCGTCAAGAGGCCTCCGTCTTTATCCCTGCATATTTCGGCTCGCGGCACGAAGCCGTTGCGTGATGCGTTGAGCTTCTGATAGAACTTCCGTGTTTCTTGGGAACGGCACAGCAGTTCCATTTCTTCACACTCCGCTTCTTCCAGGCGTCGCTTTTCTCCCGAAAGGGGCGGGTCTGCTGTTTCCGCTTCTGTTTGCTACGTTCCACGTTCTGTCGAGTCCCTTGCTGCAGCATTACCACCCCCGCTGCGTTCTTCTCCTCCAAAACCGTTCTGCACTCTTCGTCGAACCATTCGTTCCGTCGATTCCGTTCCACGTACCCGATGGTGCTCTCGGCTGTGTCGTTGATGGCTGCTTTCACTGTACTCCAGCAGTCCTCTAGAGGGGCCACATCGAGCACACCCTCGTCCGGCAACGCTGCCTCGAGATTCTGCGCGTATGCGGTGGCGACATCCGGTTGCTTCAGTCGCTCTAGGTTGTACCGTGGCGGTCGCCGGTACCGTACATTGTTGATGACGGAGAGTTTTGGGCGCAGTTTGACAATCACCAGATAGTGGTCGGAGTCGATGTTGGCGCCACAATAGGTCCTGACGTCGATAATGTCGGAAAAGTGCCGTCTGGTTTATATAGCGTGTGCAATACGTACAGCTTCAACAGCGTGGTTACTTGAGATACTTCGATTAAGTGGACACTTCAATTTTCGAAATGTCTATAAAATCGAAGCACATGTTTTTTATTTAAATTGTATACCAAAATGTACCAAAACATATTAAAACTGCATGAAAACTGAGCTATCAATAACAGGCTTGAATTTTTTGGCATATGAGTAAATAACGAATAATCCACTATCTCTCTAACTCGTTACGATCGAAATATTTTGTCTCCAAAAATATGAATTTTTGAACCAAAAGTCAATATTTTGAGCGATGGAAATACACAATAACGTTATTTGCATAAATGTCCAAAAAAATTCAAAATGTTCAGAAAATGTCTCCAAGGAATTCCATTACAGATTGCTTCAAAAAATTTCCTCCACTAATTGCTTCAGAAATTCCTCCAGAGACCCCATCTAAAATTTCTCAACGGGATCCTTCAGACATTTAGAGATTCGTACCAAGCACTTGATAGAGCGTGATTACTAGTTGTGCTGTATTTGCCGAACGATCTTTCTGTAAAAATAGTGTATATTTGTACTCGGTTGCCTTTTGTTGCAATTCTGCGGTGTTAGATGAAAGTATGTGAGCCCAGAATTTTCAACTTTATTACGAAGGTCTCCGAAAAACACTTCCCAAATCAGATCATCATGTTATTTCAGAAAATCTTCCGTGTTTTCCTCCAGAAGTGTCACAAAGATTTTTTTATGAAATCTGGCATGATTTACTTCTGATATTCCTCCATTTTTTTTAATTTTTTTTCAAAAATATATTTATGAATTTGAGTAGTAATTTCTCCAGAGATATTCTTTCAAACATTCGTTCAGAAATATCTAGACATTTATTCAGAAAGTTCTCCAAAGATTCCCTTAATAAAATTTTCAGCGATGGCTTCAGAAACTATTCCAAAGTTTTCCAAAAAATGTTAAAAACTTCCTTAAAATCTGTGTACTGGGGTTACTTTGGAAATTATTTCAAAAATTTCACCAGAAATTCCACCAGGGAATCCTCCAGAAGCTTCACAAAGAGTTGTGTAAAAAAGTTTTGTATGAGTTTCTGCGGGAATTCCTCCAGGAATTACTTTGGAAAATCCTTTAAAGATTTACCTTATTCTTACGGGACTTTTCTAGATTTTTTTCCGAAAAATCCCAGGGAAATTCTTTTAGGCATTCTCCAAACGATTTTCCAAGAATTTATTCCAAAACTTTCGTCAGGGTTTGCTGTAGAAATTGCTCCAAGGATTTTTTTATCTGAATGTCTATCAGAAAATCTTTATGGGATTTGTTTGTTCAGAAATTCCTGCAGGGACTCGTTTTTCAAACAAAATGTGAGATCCATTTGGGAATATTCTGCAAGGATTCCTATAAAAGCTTCCCTATGGGTTTCTTTAAAAAAAATTTCGAGTGATTATTTCAGAAATAATTACTTTGAATTCAACTAATAATTTCTTCAGAAATATCTCCAAATTTTCCTCTAGAAATTTCTTTACAAACTTCCACATATTTTGCGATAATTGGTTCATGGACCATTGCTGAAATCGATCCTTGAACTCATATACACATTTTTTCACGAGTTCCTGAGTTCTTCCAGGGATTCTTAAAGAAATTAAAGAAATTAATAAAAATAATAAAGAAATGATGATTGAACGACTGTAGGGTTAGTTTAAAGTTAAGCCCACCAAGCGTCGAAACGCCGTAAGTTTATTGAAGACTGCGTAGTCGAAAAACTTTAAAATATAATAAAGAAATTCGTTCAGAAATTCTTTCACAAAATCTTTTAGCAAATTCTTTAGTCCAGATTTTTTTCCAAGAACTCCTTAAGCAAATTTATCACGGATAGCTTCTAAAAATGTTGCACGGATTCCTTTGAAAAATACATCCAAGATTCTTTTCAAAAATCTTGCAAAGATTGTTTCAGAACTTCATCTACGAATTTCTACAGTTTTTTTTTCTAAGAAATTCCTCCAGAAATTTTTCAATTTATATTTTTTTATCTAGAAAGCATTCCATGAACTATCTCAAAATGCCGGGGCTCGTGGCTTAGTGGTTACACGTTCACTTCATAAGCGGATGGTCATGGGTTCGATCCCTGCCCCGGTACTTGCAAGAAGAAGAATTTAAAAAAACTATCTCAAAAATACTCCATTGATTTTTGTTTATTTTTTTTTTTTTGAGGAATGATTCATGAATACAATAAGATTTAGAAGTTCAGAACTCCTTTAAAACTTTCTCAGAAGCTATCTAAAGAATTTTCTACAAGGATTGCTTTAGAAATTCCACAGGAGATTATTAAAGAAATTCACATTCGTTTATTTTTTTCCAGAAATTGCTCCAAGGATTTTTTAAGAAATTTTTAGAGATTCTTATTAGGATTCTTACGAGAAGTCTGGAAGACATTCTTGTAATTCCTGCAGAAATTCTCACAGAGATTTCATCAGAAATTCCGCCGGTTATTCGTCTATGTATTTTTATGGGAATTTCTCGTGGATTCCTTCAGTAATTCAATAAAACAATTGTTGAGATTTTTTTAAGGAATTTCACTCTTTTTCAAAAATATCTCAAGAGGTTTTGTTAAGTATTCCACCATGCATGCGTTTCTTCGGGTATTTCTCCTGGAATTCTTTCAGAAAAAAAAACATCTGTGGATTCTCAAATATTCTTGTTGTTTTTTTACCTTTCTCGTACACTAAGTGTACTGGAAGGGCTACATGTTCACTCCAAAAATGAATTTTTGATAGAAGGCCCGGATAGTCGAGTCACGTATACCAATCAACTCAGCTCGTCGAATTGAGGTGATGGCTGTGTGTGTATGTGTGTATGTATGTATGTATGTGTGTATGTGTACAAACAAACTCACGTCATTTTTTGACAGTAAACCTCAACCGATTTTAATGACGACGATTCATTCGACGCGCAATGTGGTCCCATTGTTTCCAATTGAAAATGGTTCGGATCGGTTCAGCTATTCCGGAGTTATGGCCATTTAGGTGTTCTGGACCAGTACCCCAGGAAGGGGTCAGATATGAAAATGCCCATGCATGCGACACACCAAACAACGGCATTTTTGATGACCTGATGAACAGTGAGCAGCAAAATATTCGCAGACTATATCTGAACCGGTAGTGTTCCGGAACCGGTTCCGGGTGTCCCACCGGATGTGGCCAAATATAAAAGTGAACCAAACCAATGTATGCGCCTCATCAATCCTGATGAACGAAAAGCGGGAAAATAGTTCCAGACCATATCTGAACCGCTTGTGTTCCGGAACCGTTTCCGGGTGTCCCGCCGGAAGTGGCCAAAAATAAAAGTGAACCAAACCTATGCATGCGACACATCAAATCGCGGCTTTTCCGATAACCTGATGAACGGTAAGAAGGAAAACAGTCTCAGACCTTTTTTTTCATCGACAGTGTTCCGGAACCGGCTCCGGGTGTTCCGCCGGAATTGGTCAAATGTAAAAATGAACCAAACCCATGCATGCGACATATCAAATAGCAGCTTTTTGGAAAAGCTAATGAACGGTTAGTAAGAAAATAGTCTCAGGCCACATTTTGGTCAACTGGGAACCAGCTCCGGGTGTCCCACCGGAATTTGCCAATGGATTACCCGCTTCGGCGGAAATTGCAACAGATGGCGCTAGTGAGCAGGAGTTTTTCACTTTTCAAATGCATGGAGAAATTAATAAAAACTCGTTTCTTGACTTATTAAACGTCTTATCGGGAAAAATATTTGGTACAGGTTGTAGGCCATTACGATAGCAATCTACGGTACCAAATATTTTTTATCAAAATTTCAAAATATTTGAAATATTGGGAAAAATGTTCAAATCCCCATACATTATTTCGACCGAATACTTCTGCCTCGATTTTGCCTGATCTTTGTTTGCCTATACATGGCACCACGAATATACATGGATTCATGTTTACCAATCTGTCAACGACACGTAATCAAAAAAATGAAAAAAAAAAAAGTTTGGAACGGCAACGTGGAAGCAAAACATGGTAAAATTTTAATTAATTACATAAATTAAATCATAATTTAATAACACTGACTATTTTAGATACAATAAAAGGATTACGTTATTTGCGAGACGTTCCTGGATACTAACGTCTTAACAGAGCAACGGAATATTCATCGTCTGTGGAAAGAAAAAAAAACATTGACTTTATTGCGTCGCAGCACTTCCAAGATTTTCATTGCCGACTTATGTACGGTTCATCGAAACGGATCGAACTTCCCTTGCTATTGAGAGTTTCCCGGTGTTACGCACGTATTAGTGGTCCGATAAGGTGTCTGTTCAAGCATCTGATGCACATCACGTATGTCTTGAAGAAGAACGGACGTCAGGAGCAACGCCGATATTTGTAATGCTGGTAATGGTCTTGATGTTGTTATGTAACCTTCTCCAGAAACTGTATAACCGATTTCTTTCTTCATTCCTCTAGATGTGCACAGCACTGACCTGATGATTCGGTCCTAACCGACACGTCACCATCCAGCACAGGAAAATACGACTCCCTTCATTGGGGATTATCTCCCTCATAATAACGGAATGCATTTCCATCTTTGCTTCCTGCTATTCGAGTCACTGCTCAACTTCCAAATAGGATTCAGATGTCACCATCAGTGAAAACTTCCGGATTCTGTACGAAGCTTGTGAGCTCTCGATATGGACAACCTTCTGTAACTCTTTCCGATTCCAGACTTGGCCGCCGAACTTTTTATTGTAAAATATGTCTTCGAGGACCACATGATACGCCCAAGGATACTCTCTCCGCAACGTATTCGATCTACTGTGTGTACATCCTGTCGATGGAAGCGCTATTCACTGTAAATTGGTAAATCGAAAGGAATTGCATTCAGGCCAATGATGTGAGCCCAATTTTTATGAGACTACGAAGAACAACAACGATAGGATTGTGGTGGATGGACAGGTAGGTTTGTGGAGTCGGATCGGAATGGTGGTAAGGGAATGTTCACAAATTACGTCGTACACTTGGGGGAGAAAGACAGGCTTAGAAAAGTGTGACAATACGTCTGCTTCTTTTTCTTCTTCTTTATGGCTTTACGTCCCCACTGGGACTTGGCCTGCCTCGCTTCAACTTAGTGTTCTTTGAGCACTTCCACAGTTATTAATTGAAGGGCTTTCTCTGCCCGCCATTGCATTAATTTGTATATTGTGAGGCTAGTATGTCCAGGAAGTCGAGAAATTTTCCCGACCGGAACAGGAATCGAACCCGCCGTCTCCGGATTGGCGATCCATAGACTTAACCACTAGGCTAACTGGAGACCCACAATACTGGAGATGTGACAATACGTGCAATATAGCATAACCGAGGGAGGAGGGAAAGTCTGGAAATCCCGAATAAAGATATTATATGAATCTTCTCTAATCAACTACAACAACAATCAACAAAATATAGATAATTTTTTTTATCTGTATTAACGAGATTTTTAACCCTAGGCTAGTTCATCTCGGGACCCACGCTTTACTTCCCTTCCGAAGGAAGAACTCACATTTTGCGAGTTTGTCGGGAGTGAGATTCGATCCCAGGTCCTCGGCGTGATAGTCAAGATAAATGCCTTTCTTCATATTTTACAAACCAGATTAACCCTCGCGTTGATATGTAGCAGAATAGCAGAATTTTACAAACCAGATTAACCCTATATAAAGCAGTGGCAACTAGGTATATTGCCACCTACATTTTTTTTCTGTTTGATATTGCTGACTGTACCCCAAATTGGACTGACACAATAGTGTGCACACACCTTCAAAGTGTGATTGTAGCGCAGGGTCACGTCGGATCGAGTTGAGGTCTTCGGTGCACTTATTCCTTGTAAATGGAGGAATAAGTGCACCGAAGACGTCGAGACGATCCGAGGCAAATGTGCACTTTTATCACACTTTTTAGGCGTACCAAAAAAAGTGTGATAGTCCAATTTGGGATGTAGTCTGCAATAACAACTTATAATTGTAATTCTTTTTCGGTTCACTCATACCTGGGATTACTAACAACCACCAACGCTGGTGGCCTAAACGGGCAGTGGCAACTAGGGGAACTTACGTATTCTCGGCAGTATTGTTCTCTTCGTCATGGGAGGTTGAACCTATAGAACTGTCCATTAATTACGTAAGTGTTTTTATGGGGAGAGGGGGGCTTGGGAAATCTTACGAGCCATACGAAAATATTTCGTTTCTCATACAAAAAAAAATCTTACAAGGGGGTTGGGGGTATCGAAAAATCGTAAAAATTCCCTTACGTAATCAATGGACAGCCCCTAAGTTGGCGTCACATTTTCCTAACCAAGCTGTGTTATACGACCAAGTTTCAATCAATTCGGCTTACAAAAACTCCCCCCACGACGAAAAGAACAAACCTTTTTCACAATTTTTTTGAAGATTTTTTAAGTTTGTCAAGGAACTCTATCATGGATTTCGGTTAAATCTATGGAATCCGTTTCGTCATCAATACTAAGAATTCTCCGAATGAGTGTAATCATTTTCGTACCTTTTAATTTCGCCCTATTTTGCTTATCCTTTGACAGATACGCGTATTTCGACTACCACTTGTAACCTTCCTCAGTGTCAGTTATCCACTAAGAATTGTTTATATTTATTTGTTGATATCTTGCCTCGATTTCCATTTTATGTTAGTTAATAATCATACTTTTTTCAGTTTCTTCTGCCAATCATGTCTAATAAACAATAATCTTTCCGGATACCAAACTACCTGGTGAAGAATACCATCATAAACATCCTCATCCTGATCAGCACTGGTTAAGTTCAAAAGTGTTCTTATTAAGCAATTTGAAATTATGTTTTTATAAGTAATAAAATGTACCTTAAGGGGGGGTGGGGGTGCTGTTGTGCTGGGCTCTATCAAATATCCGAAAATCCAAGGGTAGGTTTACAATCTTCACTAAAGTTGAAATAAGTCATAAGCGATTTTTGCATTTTTCCAGTAATAATCCAAGCTGATTCACCGATTGGTCCAAAGTTGCGAAATGCGCATTAACATTTTTTCGAAACACATACTTTGTCTTGAAAATTTGTAATAGTTGCACTGAATCAGAAATAATCAAGGCTGGTTCACCAAGTCCTCCTAAGTTGCGAAGTGACGTATTACTTCTCCAGTTTTTGAGACATGCTCTTTGTCTTGAAGCTTTAAAACAGATTATAAGCCATTTTTGCATTTAACAAAAAGTAATCATAGCTGGTTCACCATTTTGCTCCTAAGTTGCGAGGTGAAGTATTACTTCTCCAGTTTTTGAAACATGCTCTTTGTCTTGAAGCTTTAAAACAGATTATAAGCCATTTTTGCATTTAACAAAAAATAATCAAAGCTGGTTCACCAAGTTCTCCTAGGTTGCGAGGTGACGTATTACTTCTCCAGTTTTTGAAACACGTTCTTTGTCTTGAAGCTTTAAAACAGACTATAAGCCATTTTTGCATTTAACAAAAAGTAATCAAAGCTGGTTCACCAAGTCCTCCTAAGTTGCGAGGTGACGCATTACTTCTCCAGTTTTTGAAACATGTTCTTTGTCTTGAAGCTTTGAAACAGACTATAAGCCATTTTTGCATTTAACAAAAAGTAATCATAGCTGGTTCACCAAGTCCTCCTAAGTTGCGAGGTGACGCATTACTTCTCCAGTTTTTGAAACATGTTCTTTGTCTTGAAGCTTTAAAACAGATTATAAGCCACTTTTTCATTTAACAAAAAGTAATCATAGATGGTTCACCAAGTCCTCCTAAGTTGCGAGGTGACGCATTACTTCTCCAGTTTTTGAAACATGTTCTTTGTCTTGAAGCTTTGAAACAGATTATAAGCCATTTTTGCATTTAACAAAAAGTAATCAAAGCTGGTTCACCAAGTCCTCCTAAGTTGCGAGGTGACGCATTACTTCTCCAGTTTTTGAAACATGTTCTTTGTCTTGAAGCTTTGAAACAGACTATAAGCCATTTTTGAATTTAACAAAAAGTAATCAAAGCTGGTTCACCAAGTCCTCCTAAGTTGCGAGGTGACGCATTACTTCTCCAGTTTTTGAAACATGTTCTTTGTCTTGAAGCTTTAAAACAGATTATAAGCCACTTTTTCATTTAACAAAAAGTAATCATAGCTGGTTCACCAAGTCCTTCTAAGTTGAGAGGTGAAGTATTACTTCTCCAGTCATTGAAACATGCTCTTTGTCTTGAAGCTTTAAAACAGATTATAAGCCATTTTTGCATTTAACAAAAAATAATCAACGCTGGTTCACCAAGTTCTCCTAGGTTGCGAGGTGACGTATTACTTCTCCAGTTTTTGAAACACGTTCTTTGTCTTGAAGCTTTAAAACAGACTATAAGCCATTTTTGCATTTAACAAAAAGTAATCAAAGCTGGTTCACCAAGTCCTCCTAAGTTGCGAGGTGACGCATTACTTCTCCAGTTTTTGAAACATGTTCTTTGTCTTGAAGCTTTGAAACAGACTATAAGCCATTTTTGCATTTAACAAAAAGTAATCAAAGCTGGTTCACCAAGTCCTCCTAAGTTGCGAGGTGACGCATTACTTCTCCAGTTTTTAAAACATGTTCTTTGTCTTGAAGCTTTGAAACAGATTATAAGCCATTTTTGCATTTAACAAAAAGTAATCAAACCAGGTTCATCAAGTCCTCCTAGGTTGCGAGGTGACGCATTACTTCTCCAGTTTTTGAAACATGTTCTTTGTCTTGAAGCTTTAAAACAGATTATAAGCCACTTTTTCATTTAACAAAAAGTAATCATAGCTGGTTCACCAAGTCCTTCTAAGTTGCGAGGTGAAGTATTACTTCTCCAGTTATTGAAACATGCTCTTTGTCTTGAAGCTTTAAAACAGATTATAAGCCATTTTTGCATTTAACAAAAAATAATCAACGCTGGTTCACCAAGTTCTCCTAGGTTGCGAGGTGACGCATTACTTCTCCAGTTTTTGAAACATGTTCTTTGTCTTGAAGCTTTGAAACAGAATATAAGCCATTTTTGCATTTAACAAAAAGTGATCAAAGCTGGTTCACCAAGTTCTCCTAGGTTGCGAGGTGACGTATTACTTCTCCAGTTTTTGAAACACGTTCTTTGTCTTGAAGCTTTAAAACAGACTATAAGCCATTTTTGCATTTAACAAAAAGTAATCAAAGCTGGTTCACCAAGTCCTCCTAAGTTGCGAGGTGACGCATTACTTCTCCAGTTTTTGAAACATGTTCTTTGTCTTGAAGCTTTGAAACAGACTATAAGCCATTTTTGCATTTAACAAAAAGTAATCAAAGCTGGTTCACCAAGTCCTCCTAAGTTGCGAGGTGACGCATTACTTCTCCAGTTTTTAAAACATGTTCTTTGTCTTGAAGCTTTGAAACAGATTATAAGCCATTTTTGCATTTAACAAAAAGTAATCAAACCAGGTTCATCAAGTCCTCCTAGGTTGCGAGGTGACGCATTACTTCTCCAGTTTTTGAAACATGTTCTTTGTCTTGAAGCTTTGAAACAGACTATAAGCCATTTTTTCATTTAACAAAAAGTAATCAGAGCTGGTTCACCAAGTCCTCCTAGGTTGCGAGGTGACGTATTACTTCTCCAGTTTTTGGAACATGCTATTTGTCTTGAAACTATGAAACAGTTTTTGAAACATGCTTTGTCTTGAAGCTTTGAAACAGACTATAAGCCATTTTTGCATTTAACAAAAAGTAATCATAGCTGGTTCACCAAGTCCTCCTAAGTTGCGAGGTGACGCATTACTTCTCCAGTTTTTGAAACATGTTCTTTGTCTTGAAGCTTTAAAACAGATTATAAGCCACTTTTTCATTTAACAAAAAGTAATCATAGCTGGTTCACCAAGTCCTCCTAAGTTGCGAGGTGACGCATTACTTCTCCAGTTTTTGAAACATGTTCTTTGTCTTGAAGCTTTGAAACAGATTATAAGCCATTTTTGCATTTAACAAAAAGTAATCAAAGCTGGTTCACCAAGTCCTCCTAAGTTGCGAGGTGACGCATTACTTCTCCAGTTTTTGAAACATGTTCTTTGTCTTGAAGCTTTGAAACAGACTATAAGCCATTTTTGAATTTAACAAAAAGTAATCAAAGCTGGTTCACCAAGTCCTCCTAAGTTGCGAGGTGACGCATTACTTCTCCAGTTTTTGAAACATGTTCTTTGTCTTGAAGCTTTGAAACAGACTATAAGCCATTTTTGCATTTAACAAAAAATAATCAACGCTGGTTCACCAAGTTCTCCTAGGTTGCGAGGTGACGCATTACTTCTCCAGTTTTTGAAACATGTTCTTTGTCTTGAAGCTTTAAAACAGATTATAAGCCATTTTTTCATTTAACAAAAAGTAATCAGAGCTGGTTCACCAAGTCCTCCTAGGTTGCGAGGTGACGTATTACTTCTCCAGTTTTTGGAACATGCTATTTGTCTTGAAACTATGAAACAGTTTTTGAAACATGCTTTGTCTTGAAGCTTTGAAACAGACTATAAGCCATTTTTGCATTTAACAAAAAGTAATCATAGCTGGTTCACCAAGTCCTCCTAAGTTGCGAGGTGACGCATTACTTCTCCAGTTTTTGAAACATGTTCTTTGTCTTGAAGCTTGAAAACTGATTTTAAGCCATTTTTGCATTTAACATAAAGTAATCATAGCTGGTTCACCAAGTCCTCCTAAGTTGCGAGGTGACGCATTACTTCTCCAGTTTTTGAAACATGTTCTTTGTCTTGAAGCTTTGAAACAGACTATAAGCCATTTTTGCATTTAACAAAAAGTAATCAAACCAGGTTCATCTAGTCCTCCTAGGTTGCGAGGTGACGCATTACTTCTCCAGTTTTTGAAACATGTTCTTTGTCTTGAAGCTTTAAAACAGATTATAAGCCATTTTTGCATTTAACAAAAAGTGATCAAAGCTGGTTCACCAAGTCCTCCTAGGTTGCGAGGTGACGTATTACTTCTCCAGTTTTTGGAACATGCTCTTTGTCTTGAAACTATGAAACATGCTTTGTCTTGAAGCTTTGAAACAGACTATAAGCCATTTTTGCATTTAACAAAAAGTAATCATAGCTGGTTCACCAAGTCCTCCTAAGTTGCGAGGTGACGCATTACTTCTCCAGTTTTTGAAACATGTTCTTTGTCTTGAAGCTTTGAAACAGACTATAAGCCATTTTTGCATTTAACAAAAAGTAATCAAACCAGGTTCATCAAGTCCTCCTAGGTTGCGAGGTGACGCATTACTTCTCCAGTTTTTGAAACATGTTCTTTGTCTTGAAGCTTTAAAACAGATTATAAGCCATTTTTTAATTTAACAAAAAGTAATCAGAGCTGGTTCACCAAGTCCTCCTAGGTTGCGAGGTGACGTATTACTTCTCCAGTTTTTGGAACATGCTATTTGTCTTGAAACTATGAAACAGTTTTTGAAACATGCTTTGTCTTGAAGCTTTGAAACAGATTATAAGCCATTTTTGCATTTAACAAAAAGTAATCATAGCTGGTTCACCAAGTCCTCCTAAGTTGCGAGGTGACGCATTACTTCTCCAGTTTTTGAAACATGTTCTTTGTCTTGAAGCTTTAAAACAGATTATAAGCCATTTTTGCATTTAACAAAAAGTGATCAAAGCTGGTTCACCAAGTCCTCCTAGGTTGCGAGGTGACGTATTACTTCTCCAGTTTTTGGAACATGCTCTTTGTCTTGAAACTATGAAACAGTTTTTGAAACATGCTTTGTCTTGAAGCTTTGAAACAGACTATAAGCCATTTTTGCATTTAACAAAAAGTAATCATAGCTGGTTCACCAAGTCCTCCTAAGTTGCGAGGTGACGCATTACTTCTCCAGTTTTTGAAACATGTTCTTTGTCTTGAAGCTTGAAAACTGATTATAAGCCATTTTTGCATTTAACATAAAGTAATTAAAGCTGATTCACCAAGTCCTCCTAGGTTGCGAGGTGACGTATTACTTCTCCAGTTTTTGAAACTATGAAACAGTTTTTGAAACATGCTTTGTCTTGAAGCTTTAAAACAGATTATAAAGCCATTTTTGCATTTAACAAAAAGTAATCATAGCTGGTTCACCAAGTCCTCCTAAGTTGCGAGGTGACGCATTACTTCTCCAGTTTTTGAAACATGTTCTTTGTCTTGAAGCTTTAAAACAGACTATAAGCCATTTTTGCATTTAACAAAAAGAAATCAGAGCTGATTCACCAAGTCCTCCTAGGTTGCGAGGTGACGTATTACTTCTCCAGTTTTTGAAACATGTTCTTTGTCTTGAAGCTTTGAAACAGATTATAAGCCATTTTTGCATTTAACAAAAAGTAATCAGAGCTGGTTCACCAAGTCCTCCTAAGTTGCGAGGTGACGCATTACTTCTCCAGTTTTTGAAACATGTTCTTTGTCTTGAAGCTTTAAAACAGATTATAAGCCATTTTTTCATTTAACAAAAAGAAATCAGAGCTGGTTCACCAAGTCCTCCTAGGTTGCGAGGTGACGTATTACTTCTCCAGTTTTTGGAACATGCTCTTTGTCTTGAAACTATAAAACAAAACCGCTTTTGAAACATGTTCTTTGTCTTGAAGCTTGAAAACTGATTTTAAGCCATTTTTGCATTTAACAAAAAAAACAATCGAAACTGGTTCACCAAATCCCCCTCAGTTTTAAGTTGACGCATTACCTGTATTTTAGAACATTCAGGCTGTTCTGCACGGTGTGTGAGTTGTGACGGTCAGTTTCGTGTCACGTGAGACGACTATTGCAAATTAAATAAGACCGAGACGACTTCGACTCGTCTCACCTCACACGCCGTTCTTAGTCATGAAACATTGAAATAGTTTATTAGCCATTTTTACATTTTACCGGAAATAATCCAGGTTGGTTTACCATGTCCTCCCAAGTTACGAGGTGTCGCATTACTTGTCTAGTTTTTAAAACAAAGACTTACATCTTTTACGCAATAAATGGTTTCTGCATTTAACCGGAAATAATCAAAGCTGGTTCAGAAGTCCTCCAAGCTGCGAAGTGACGCAATAGGTACTTTTTGTGCGTAATCTTCTTGCCGCTAGCAAACGAAATGATTGTCCGGAAATGGTGCAATGAAGTACGTAACGCAAAAAGTGGAAATCTTCAACCCCCTTGGGGCTGTTCATAAACCACGTAGACTTTTTGGGGGGGGGGGGGGTCTGGCCAAAGTCTACGCTCCATACAAATTTCAAAATTTTTGTATGGACAAAAGTCTACGAGGGGGGAGGGGGGGGGGGGGGTCTGAGATGGCCAAATTTTGGTCTACGTGGTTGATGAACAGTCCCCTTATCCTTTTGTATGGGGTTTTCCTATACTCCATTATTGCTTGCATAAACCCCGTGACGCACTTTATGAATGGACCCTCAAAGAAATGTGATGTTTCCGATGTTTCAAAGCAGCTAGCGCAGATTTTGAATTGTACAAGGATTTTGTATTGACTGTTTCCACCAAAAACTAACATAACTATTTTAACAAAAAATCTCGCTTCCGCTAGTGGTTAGACTACCACTACCAGCAATCGTCGTCGCATGATCCTGGGCAGGAGATCACGTCTTGCGAACGTCTTGGAACACGTACTCTGGACAAAAAGTCGGCGTGAAATACTTCCTCCGCAACGTTTCACAAATTACATTGACGGTTACCTCCTATCGGGGTACTAATTAGGACTAAAATCTGGAGCGACGGTGTCGGAAACTCCTGCATCAATTCCGGATCCTGGAAAAACAACTTCACGGCCACTCCACGCTTTTCATTGAGGTTGTTTGGTTGACCAATCCATTTTTCTTTTCTATTCCCTTCAATTTGGATGCCAGGAGGTACGATCTAAAAATATTGAAAGTTTAAGAAATTAAGTTTTTTTTTGCATAAATAATGATGGTATACAAGACTTACCTACTATCCTCTTGTGGAAAGGTGGAAACTAGTGATTCTTGCTTGATTCCTACGGGGAACTTAGCAGGTATCTTCTCGAATTGGACTTTCCAGTCACAGACCGACATTCTGTTAACACCCGCGTTTTTAAAAAAAATATTATTTTAGCGATTTTAGATCCTGCGATGTTTGGCTGTGGCGGCTGTGGTGATCACGACTTGTTTTTGTTTATTCGCGACTACGAAGTTGTCGAATGTGTGTGAAGGTTTACGTGAGAAAAAACGGGAGGGAAATTTTTTTTTGCTTTTTTTTCACGCACATTCTGACAGTTCGTTACGAGGTTTTTCATTAGAGCGACAAAGAGTTGGAATCTCTTTTACCTTCGTAGTCGCGAATGTTGTGCTCTTTTTCACACAAATATGAGCTGTCAAAATTTTCTCCACAGCAGGTTTACCGTACTGCACCATTTTTTGGCACCTAAAGAATATTTAATCATCTTTTATGCTCATATTTCGCAAAAATTATGTAATGAACTTCGTTTTTTCGCGGTTTTATTTATAGTATGGTAGAAATTTAAACAATGCACTGAAAGATGTACTAAAATTGACATATTTAGTTCGACCAGAAATCAAAATTCGTAAAGTACCGTCTTCCCTAATTCGGTGCAAGTACTGTAAATTTGTTTGCGCTATCGTGTCGTCATCTGTTGGAATTTGGTGGAACATGAGAAAGTTTCCTTTAGTTTCCGATAGAGTTAAAATATATTTGAAGCGCCTCTCGCGGTGAAATCTGTCTGAAACCGATGCAGGTAGTTCATTGTAAAAAATAAAACAACCAGCATGTTCCAGAATTGGCTCCGGGTATCCTGCAGAAAGTGATCAAATTGAAAAATGAACCAAATCCGTGCATTCGGCATATTAAATAGCTGCTTTTTCGATAGCCAAATGAAAAAAAATAGTCTCAGACGGTATTTGAAACTGCCGGCAGTGTTCCTGATCCAGTTCCGGGTGTCCCACCGGAAGTGAACAACTGTAAAAATAAACCAAACCCATGCTACACATAAAACCACGGTTTTTTTGATAAGAAGAAGATAAGATAAGAATATGTGCCTTCAATAAGTTTATCAAATCGATGATGGTTTTGAGAAAACAAATCTTGCTTTCAGGAACACTTTGACTTCAGTCGATGAAAAGATCATGAGTACATATTCGATGAGAAAGGCACTACCACCACTAGGTGGATTAATCTGGATTTTTCAATAGAATGATTGCTGTTCACTTTTCTATTGATTGCTCTCAATTAGCGCCAGCAGTGAAAAGTGCAGACAAGAACCTTTATAGCATATAGCTTCCAGCGCACAAATTGCTTTTGTACGTACATGAAACAAACAAATTACTTTGTTGCTTCAAATAAAGACAATAATCACGATTCAAATGTTTCAATCATCATGTTATTATTATTAGCTTTATTAGGGAGATTTTCAGCCCGAGGCTGGTTCATCTCCAAAATCATCATGTTTTTGCTTCGAATCCTACAATCTCTTCTACGAGCCTTTCTTTCAATGGTAATAAATCAATGGATTTACATTGCCATAAATTTTCCTTGAATAGAAATAAAGTTTCATTTACCTTAAAAGTTCTCAGGTCACATACCAAAACATTATCCAGCGCAGCTGCATTGGACATTTATTTTTATGCCAGATATATGTCCGCACCTTTATTCAAAAGTTTTCTAATTTCGCTAACTGCCCTCGGATCACAATGACATAATGCATCGCGTCACGATGCAAAACCGTTCTAATTCCATTGGATAGTGTTTTCCCCCAAGCATGAAAAATCTCCTAAATTTGTCCACAGGTTCTGTCAAATCCCGCAGCTCCAATCTGTGTCCGTTTTTCTCCCTCTCCCCAATGCCATTGAACCAGCACAAGAGCCCGCCGCTGGGTGGAAGAGCACCGAACCGAGCTCCTAGCGATAGTCATACAGAGGTTCTGTGCTGCCGCGGGTCCTCTTCGCCGTTGGCGCCGAACTGTCGGCAAATTAAGATTTGATTCGTCACGGTGGCGCCCGCAAACTTTTATTTTCATTCTCGCATCATCGCCACCACCCCCCAACCGACCGGCCGACCGCCCAACAAACGAAGGACGAGAGCGAATCCTCTGCCGGATACGAGCCACGGATGCTGGATAGAATACACGGCACGGAAGTGGGTGGGGTTAGGTTCCTTCCGCCGACCGACGACGACGACGACCGGCGGCTCTGCTGAACCTACACCACTACTATACTGTTTGCACAGCCAGCAAGAGAATAACAGCAACAGCGCGCTTGGCATTCGGCAAGTGTATATTCCTTGTAGGACGTGTGATGTGTCTTTCGCGCAATGGGGAGGGTTGCTCTCGGGAACTATTTTCCGGGGTCTATTTTGGCACAAAAGTTCATTACAAATGAGCACGGTTGGCACACGCGTGGGAATCATTTTGTGCTTCGGGAAATTGATTATGAAGCGATTTTGTATTTTCGTTGGCATCGGTTGGGAAAGATCTTTATGGGTAGAATGAGCGGAATTGTCATTCTGGTCTTTGTACATGGGAATCCATGTGATGTTCTTGATGATAAGTAGTGAGTAGTTGATGGAGAGTGAGATAGGCCTCTAATGAATGAAAAGAACAAATGAATCCAGAAAAAAAATCCTTGAAATCTTAATAAATGTTGATTTATACATATGTAGCATTGATGTTTCACGTACCTAAATGAATAAAATAAACACCATGAGAGGCTCTTAGCTTCCTGTTTCTAGGGAGTACCCAGCAAATTCTATCTACATTCTTGTGGAAACAAGGAACCTAAGATAAGATCTCACCAGTGCCGCTGGGGAATTTGGTCTTAGCCAACAAAAACTCTAAGCTGAAGAACCTGTCCTAGGAAGCCAGCCGTAAAAAAAACTCAAACAGTTTAAAGACAACAAGAAATCAAAAACCGATACAACTGTTCTAGCAGGTTTGCAAAACCCAATAACTACAACCTGAATTAGGTGTTAAAACCGCAGTACGCTCTCGACTTGCTTGAGCTTGAGCTTGCGATAAATTAGGCGCAATTTGATGGAAAATCGTCATTTTTGTCATATTGACAGCCTCTTGGCACACGAGGGGTCCATGAATTTAACCCAACCAAAGCAGTTTTCATCTTTTTTATCATATTCTAACAAATAAGCAAGAAAAATTTGAAACCTCAGACTTTATGTAAATCCCAAGAAACAGAGCTAGCTGAATAACAGTTACTTATGCTAAAGTTTGCTTAAGAATGGTTTATTCCACTCTGAGCAATAATGGCGATCTGGTTTCAGCGTCCGTTCTTATTTCTTCACAACTGCATTCTGCGATCGAAGAAAAAAGGTTTCTTGGGTGATTTAGGCAAGGATGGCATGCATCAAGATTCCGGCATGGCAGTGCTTCTAACAGTTACATGGGTTCCCGACCGATGGTCCGCGGCCCCGTGGAGGGCGTGAAGCCAGTCCAGGGGGACCACGATGTTACCAAATTACCATGATTGTTAAATTTTCATTCTATTTTGTGCAAATTGTACCTTTATTATAATTTTGTAACTTTGTTTAGCTTCTTTCTATATCGGTAATCAGTAACACGTGAAAATTAGAGATGGTTACAAACCAGTGATTCCCAGAGTGAGCGGAAATCGGTTCGAAATAGGCGAAAATACTGCAGAAGCGGTATTCAGTAGTTTCAAGAAACATGTATGTTTATTGTCATGAAGATCACTTTCCCTTATATTTCTATTATTATGCCTGTAACAGTCATGGATTTTTTTCCAAAAACTCTTTAAATATGAGACATTTGAAATAAATTAGGATTTCTATTAGTATTGGGCAAGTTTGGCTGAGACATCGATTTTTGTGAATCGATTCGAATTGGACCAGCAGAATCGATTCACCGCTTTGACCGAATGCTTTGAATCGATGTTTTCACATCGGTTCGATGTTTTCACATCGATTCGATGTTATAAAATGTTGAAAAAATATAAAATGATCCGTTTGCAGCATGAAGTACAAGCTCATAGGATGATTAAATAAATTCAATATCAAAAATTGAGATTGTACATCGAACCGTCTCTGGAGGAATTCCTGAATAAATCCGTGGAAGAATTCCTAAACAAATTCCTGGAGGAACTCCTACAGGACTATCTGAAGGGAACCCTGAAGGAATCTCTAGAGGAATTCTGGGAGTAATCCCTGGAGAAATTTCGGAAGAAATTCCTAAAGAAATTCCTAGAGGAGTTCCTAGAGGACTTCCTGGAGGGAACCTTGTACGAAATCCCGGAGGAATCCCTGGAAAAAAAAACCTATAGGAATTCCTAAATAAATTCCTGAAAGAATTCCTAAAGGAATTCATGGAGGATTTCCTGGAGGAACTCCTGAAGAAAAACCTGGGGTAATCCCTGGTGAAATTCTTGGTGGAATTCCCAGAGGAGTCCCTGGAAAAAAGCCTGGATGAAATCCTGGAGGAATACTTGGAATAAGAAATCCCTTGAGGATTCCTGAGGAAATCCTTGAAGGAATTCCTAGAGTAATCTCAGAAGGAATTCATGCATGCTCGCTGGAGGTCTTGGATAAACTCCGGGAGGAATTCCTGGGGTAATCTCTAGAGGATTTTTGGTAGAAATTTCTGGAGAAATTGCCGTAAGTATTGTGGAGGCATTCATAAAGGAATTTCTGGAGGAATGCTTAGAGCAATCCTAAGAGGAATTCCTGAAGGAATGCCTGGAGGAATCCCAGGTGAACTTCCTGGAGACATGCCTGTAGGAATTCCTGGAGGCATCTCTAGAGAAATTCCTTGAGAAATCTTTAGAAATCTGTATACATTTTATGGAGAATCTCTGGAGGAATCCTTAGAGAAGTCCCTGGAGGATTTCCATGAAGAACTGCTGGAGCAATTTCAGGAAAAATTCCTACAGGAATCTCTAGAGATTTTTTTTAGGTATCTCAAGAGGAATACCTGTAGGAATCTCTGGAGGAATTCCCGGACGAATCCCTGTGAGAATTTTTAGAGGAATCCATGTAGGAATTCCCAGAGGTAATTCTGGAGGAATCCCTTGAAGAATTCTTGGAGGAATCTCGGAAAGAATTCCTGAAGAAATCCAAGGATCAATTTTTAAGGGATTTCTAGCAGGAGTTTATGAAGAAATCCCACGAGGAAATACTGAAGAAATCGTTGAAATTCCAGAGAAAATCCTGAATGAATCCTAAAAAGAGTATGCAGAGGAACTTTTGGAACAATCCCTGTAGCAGTTCCCTGGAGGAGTTCCTGAAGAAACTCCAGAGGGAAGCTTGAAAGCAATCCCAAGAGAAATTCCTAAGGGAATCTCTTAACATTTCCTGGAGGAAGTCTTAGATGAATTTCTGGAGGAGTTTCTGGAAGAATTCCAAAATCACAGAAGAAATTCCCAGGTGAATTCATGGAGGAATCTTGGAGAAATTTGTGAAGAAACCCCATGATGAATCCCGGAAACAATCACATGATTAATTCCTTAGGGAATCTCAGCTTTCTTAGCGAATCCGTGGAAAATTTTCTGTAGAAATCCCTGGATAAAAATTTGAAGAAATCCATGTCTGCAGTAATTTATGGACGAATTATTGGAAGAATACTTGGATGGACTCCTAATGGATTTTTTAAAGAAATTTCTGGATCATTTTTCGAATAATCTCTAATAAAATTTTCTGAATGAACATCTGGAAAACACTCCTGCAGAAATATTTCGAATAATTCCAAATAGAACTATTGATGCAATCTCCAGTGGATTTCTGGAAGGAATATATGTAGAAAACCTTGAAGAAATCTCTGAAGGAATATCTGCAGAAATACCTTAAAAAATCTCTGAAGAAATTCCTGAAGAAAAGCTCGAAAACAGCACTTGAACAAGGAGGAACCTTTAATGAAATCCTAGAACAAATCCCCGAAGAAATGTCTGGTGGAGTCCCTAGATGAATTCTTAAAAGAATCTCTAGAGGAATTCAAGGTGGAATCGCTGCAGCAAGCTATGGAAAACAAACTTGGAAGAATTGTTCATATTCATATAGTTCACAAAACTAAGAACAAATCTAAAACAGTCATTTTGATTCCTCAAAACTGCAATGTCTATTTGCATACTCACATATCTGACGCCCCATGCCGCATCAAAGTCATCTCAAGCCAGCCCCCTTCCCCTGGGCCCCCTCCAGAAAAAATCCTAGCAACGCCAATGATTTTACGACTCTGTGTCGAAAAATGATATAACGTTGAGACAAGGTATTCTGAATCGATTAATCGAAACAAAAACATCGATGTTGCGAACATCGATTTAAAATTGCCCAACGCTAATTTCTATTACAATTTCATTGAGTGTTCAAAACAACCGTTGTTTTCTCCTTGTAATTTTCTAGAAAAGTTTTCCAGGAATTCCATCAAAATTGTTTAATTACTTTATGTTATTTGTTTCCACAAAATCTTTTTTTATTATTTTGAGAGGATTATTTTGAGGAAATATTCATGAAATCATATTTGAGAAATTCTTATTCAAATTTATTCACAGATATTTTAAGCGTTTGTCCATCTATGTTTTCAACATGGTAAAATTCATGATAAAAAACATTCAACAAGTTCTCCACAACCTAGCTATTTTGTGAAAACATAGGCGAGTAGTCTTGAGTCGTTGTCAACAGCAAGCGAAAAGTCTCTCTCCACCGCAACATCTGTGCAACCATTGGCGTAACCCCCCCAGAAATTTTTCATGACTTCATATATGAAAATTAGAAAAAATCTGAAAACCACTGTCGTGGTGACAAACATAGATCTATATTCTGAATTTTGTTGAAAATCGGAGTTTTAGACTAGCGAAGTTGGATTTTTCTCCAAATCCGTGCGTCGGACGTAACTTCGGAAGTGGTGCGCTGTATAGCAAACAGCTATACAGCGCACCACTTCCGAAGTTAGGTCCGACACACGGATTTGGAGAAACCCCCAACTTCGCTAGTTCCGGGTTTCAACTGCACGTACAGTAATAGACATTTATTTGGCATAATATGTGTTTAAATTGACAGTTATTGGAGACAAGCAATACTTTGTACATCTTCTTTTTTAAATCGCTGAGAAATTAAGGAGAAACTTCAGAGAATACAAATATGGCTTCCACAATGGCCGACTTGGACCCCTACTCACGTTTTCAAGAGCACCAATCTTAATAAATCGTAAACAAATGCCCTCGACTTGGAAAAGCTGCCTCTTTTTGCAAGTGAGCAAAGCCAGGATAATCAAGCGCGGCTTGATTCGATGCTTTGTTCGTCAGATTTGTGCCTCTAAAGTTTGTATGCAAAATTGCAAAGGGATATCTTGAGGTTTCACCTTAAATCTAAATGATAATTTCCAGGAATTCCTGGATGGGTATCTTTAAGAATCTTTGAATTTTCTAGCAGCATTACTGCAAAATATGGTTAAGTGCTTCTTTATGGAAATCAAGTATCATGTGGGAAAAAACTCTGGTTGAATTTGCAATGGAAATCCAGCAAAAGTTTGTGAATTCCTAGTGAGAATAGATGTACGTAGCTGAAGCGTAAACGCGAGTGTATTCATTAAAACCATGCTGGAGGTGATTTCTAGTCGGACATTATTAATTTCTTTTATTTCGTGGGCCAGGGGTATTTTTGCGTCTATCAAACAACGCACAAATTCAAATGGTCATTGAGGAAGTTTTAATATATTTAAAAGCTGGTGCTGCAAGATGTAATCGTAAGTTTGAAGGTATTCATGATTGGACTTGTTCAAGACTTGGTATTCATGAGATAATTGTGAAAGTATTCCTGGATGACTTCTTGGGGATTTTTTTGGCTTCTATGTCCCTCTAAAATTATCTAAAAGAATTTCAATACAAATCGCTGGAGGAATTCCTCTAGAAATCCTTCAAATTATTCAAAAAATCTATAAGTAATCCTGAAAAAGCCCTGGGGTGAATCCCTGAAAAAAATTATGAACGGAATACTGTAATTTTTCAACTAACCGCTGAATAATTTAAAAAAAAATCCCGAGAGAAATTTCGGAAGAAATCATTACAAGAATTCTCGAAGCAATACCTGCAGGAATCCCTGGAGTAATTTGTGAAAGTAAACCTGGAGGAATCCCTGGATGAATTCCTGGAGGAATCCGAAAAGCAATTATGCTAGGAATTTCAGCAAAAAAAAATCTGAAGAATCCGCATCAGAAATCCCTGTAGAAATTACTAGAAAACTTTTTAGATGAATCCTTGGAGGAATTTCTGGATGCATTCCTGGAGGAATCCTTAGAAGAATTCTTGAAGAAATCACAGGAGGAGTTCCTAGATGTATTTCTGGAGGATATCCGGGAGAACCTTCTGGAAAAATTCCATGCGGAATCTCTGGAAAAGTTCCTGGACTAATGCCTGGAGCATTAGGGGATTTTTTTTTATTATCGTACAAATTGGTATGAAGTTTCTGAAGGTTAATGAAATAAGGTAGGGATCATATATATTTGAAAAACTAAATTGAAAAAAATCAGGGTTGCCTAATTTTCTGGAAAACTCCAGTGAAAATCAAACATTTTCCACAGACACCACCTACTTTGAAAAATCATAGAACGAAGGCACATTTTTTTTTGTGAAATCATAAGCAAATTTTCTCAGCAATTCCAAGATGGATTTCTGGAGGAAATCCTAGAAATTTTTTTGGACAAATTCCTGGCGGATTCCCTGGAAAAGTTAATGGATTGATTGATTGATTTGTCCTTTTTAAAGAGACTTTCAGCCATTGGCTCCAAAGTTAATGGATACATTTCTGAAGGAGGCATCCCTGGAGAAGTTCCTGGAGTAATGCCTGGAGCATTAGAGAAATTTCTGATGAAATTCGAAGATAAACTTCTAGAAGAATTCCCAGAGGAATTTCTGGAGGAATTCCAGGAGGAATTCTTGGAGGAATCTCACGGAAGAATCCTTAGAGGAATCCCTGCAGGAATTTCTGGTATATTCTTGGAGGAATTCCTGGTGGAATTTCTAGAAGAACCCGTGAAATAACTCCTGGACGGATTTCTAGAGGAATCCCTGGAGTTGAAATTCATGGATTTATTCCTAGAGGAAACCTGAAAGAATTTCCGGAGGAATCCCTTGGAAAAATTCCTATAGAATTTCCTGAAGAATCTCCTGAAAGAATATCGGAAGCAATCTCTAAAGGATTTCCTGCAGAAATTCCTGGAGAAATGCTGTAGGAATTTCCGAGAGGGATTCCTGGATCAATTTCTGAAGAAATACCTACGGTAAATCTTGGTGGAATTTCTTGAGGAGCCCCTGGAGACACTGCGGTAGTAATTTCTAAGGAATTCCCAGAGGAATTCCAGAAGGAATTTCTATATGAACTCCTGAAGGACTTTCTGAAGGAATTCCTGGAGTATTTCTGAAGAAACCTCATAAGGAATTCCCGTAAAATTTCTTAGAGAAACTCTGGAGGAACCTTAGGAGGGATTCCTGGAGGAACTTCCGGACAAGTTTCAGGTGGAATTTCAGGAGGAATTTCTGGACAAATCTTTATAGGAAATCTTGGGAAAATTCCATGGAACTATTCATGGATTAATACCAGGAGGAATCCTTTAATCAATTCTTTGAGGAATCGTTCAATGAATTCCTGGAAGAATCTCTAGAAGAATTCTGGAAGGAATCTATGGAGAAATTTCTGAATATATTCATAGAGAAATTCCCAGAGAAATTCGTAGAGAAATTCCTAGAGGAATTCTGAGAGGAATTTCTAATGGAGTTCCAGGAGAAATTTCCAGAGGAATTTCTGGAGGACTTACAGGAGCAATTTCAGAAGGAATTTCTGGAAGAATTACTGGAGAAATCATCGGAGGAATTTCTGGAGGAATCCATGAAATAATTTCTGGAGGAATGTGTAGAGCAAACCTCGGAGACTAAATTCCTGGATTAATTCTTGGGGGAAACCCTGGGAGGATTTCTGGAGGAATTCCCGGAACAATTCCTGAAGGAATTGCTGTACGAATTTCCGAAGAAATTCCTGGTGGAATTCCTGGATCCATTCCTGAATAAATTACCGAAAGTATTCCTGAAGAAATACCTGGGGTAATTTTTGGTGAAATTCGTGGTAGAACTCCTAGAGGAGTCCCTGGAAAAATGCCTGGATGAAATTCTGGAAGAATCCCAGGAGGAATACCTGGAATAATTCTTGAATAAATTCCAGAAAGAATTTGTGGGGAAATTTTTAAAAGAATCCCTTGAGGATTTCCTGGAGGATTCCTGAAAAAATATTTGAAGGAATTCCTAGAGATATCTCAGGAGGAAATCATTCAGGAATCCCAGGAAGAACTATTGAAATATTTCTTGGATAAACTCCGAGAGAAATTCTTGGGGTAATTTCTTAATGAATCCCTGGAGGATTTTCTAGATAAATTCTTGGAGAAATTGCGGTAATAATTTCTGAAGGAATCCTGGATTAATGCCTGGAGTAACCCCTGGATAAATTCCTGGAGACATGCCTGTATCAATTCCTGGAGGAATCTCTCGAGAAATTCCTTTAGAAATCCCTGGAGGATACCCTGGGGAATTGCCTTGAAAAATCCCTGGAGAAATTCCTGGACTAATGCCTGGAGTAATCTCTGGATACATTTCTAGATGAGTACCTGGTGGAGTTTTCAAAAGAATTCTGGGAGCAATCTCTAGATGAATTGCTGGAGAAATCCTGAGATGAGTCCATGGAGAAACTCCCTGGAGAAATTTCTAAAGAAACCTCTCGAAAAATTCCTAGAGGAATCCTTAGAGAAATTTCTAGAGAAATTCTTGGAAGAATCCCTGGGAGAATTCTTTGAGAAATCCCTGGAGGAATCCCTGAAGCAATTTCTGGAGAAACCTCAGGAGGAATGCCTGGAAAGTTCTGGACAAATTCCTGCAGGAAGTTCTGGATAAATTCCTTGCGGAATCCCAGGAAGAATTCCTGGATTAATCTGTAAAGGAAGTTTTGTGGAAATTCCTTGGAACTATCCCTGGAAGAATTCTTGAATGAATTCCTGGAGGAATCTCGAGAGAAGTTCTGGAAGCAGTTAATGGAGGAATTTCTAAAGAAATTCCAAGAAAAATTTCTGAAGAAACTCCAAGAGAAATTTTTGAAAAAACCCAAGAGAAATTTCTAGAGGAATTCCCAGAGGAATTTTTGGAGGAATTCCAGGAGGAATTCCTGAAGAAATTGCGGTAGTAATTTCTAAAGGAGTTCCTGGATCAATTCCTGGAGGACTTTCTGAAGGGATCCTTGGGGTACTACTTAAGTAACCTCTTGAGGAATTCCTGGAGGCATCCTTAGAGGAATTTCTAGAGAATTACTTGGAAGAATTCCTGGAGGAATTCTTACAAAAAAAAACTGGAGGAATCCCTGAAACAATTTCTGGGAGAACCTCAGGAGGAATTCCTGGACAAATCTCTATAGGAAATCTTGAGGAAAATCCGTGGAACTATTCATGGAAGATCTGCAGGAGGAATCACTAAATGAATATCTTGAGAATCCCTGAATGAATTCCTGGAAGAATCTCTAGAGGAATTCTGGAAGGAATCCATGGAGAAATTTCTGAAGGAATTCAAGGAGAAATTTTTAGAGGAATTCATAAAGGAATTTCTGGTGGAGTTCCAGGAGGATTTTCTGGAGGAATTACTGTAGGAATCATCGGTGGAGTTCCTGGAGGGATCCATGAAATAAATCCTGGAGGAATGTACACATTCAGGAAGGAAACCTTAGAGAAGAAATTCCTGGAAGAATTTTCGGAGGGATTCATGGAAGAATTCCTGGATCCAAACTTGAATAAATTCCTCGAGTAATTCCTGAGGAAATACCTGGGGTAATACCTGGAGAAATTCTTGGTAGAACTCTTGCAGAAGTCTCTGGAGAAACGCCTGAATGAAATCCTAGAGGCATGTCAGGAGGAATACCTGGAAGATTTCTTGGAAAAAATCCGGGAGGAATTTCCGAAGGAGTTCCTGGAGGAATCTCAAGATTCATTCCTGATGAAATACAAAGTTCGATTTCTGAGGGAATTCCAGGAGGATTTTCTGAAGAATTCTCAGGGGAAATACTGAAGAAACCGCTGAAATTCCTGAGGAAATCCTGAAATCCTGGATTATTTCCTGCGGGAGTTTCTGATGAAATCCCAATAAGAGTTCTTCTAGAAATGTTTAAAATAATCTCGGAATTCGTTTTTGTAAGAATAGCAGAAGAAATTTCCGGTGAATCCCTGGAGGAACTCTTGAAGTAATTTCTGAAGAAACCCGATGAGGAATCCCGGAAGCAAGCCCCATTAGGAACTCATTATGGAATCTCAGGAGAGCTTTCTTAGCGAATACCTGGAAGATTTTTTGTAGGAATATTCCTGGATAAAAAAATGAATAAACCAATGTCTGCAGTAATTGTTGAAGGAATACTAGGATCCCTAGTGGAGCGGACCTGGTGGGATGGTTAGAACACTTGACTATCACGCCGAGGGATCGAATCCCACTCCCGACAAACTCGCAAAATGTGACTTCTTCCTTCGGAAGGGAAATAAAGCATGGGCCCTGTTCCGTCGTGGAACGGGGATTTTGCGCGGGTGATCGGAATCGGGACCAGTAGTTCGACTAGAGGGTGGACTGTAAAACCCTTGCTTCCACTGGCACAAGAAAACACGGTTGTTTCACTAAAACTTAACTATAGAATTGTATTTCGTATTCGTTGAAATTGTCGGGGTCGAATCTAAACTGTTTCGGTGCGTACACGTCGGAGGTTGAATGTTGACTCATGGCTGGTGTTGTTGCCGAGCGCACACAACATATTGGAATGAATGGGAAGGAAGATCAATATGTTGACGGTGGAGGAAATTTCCTTGCACATAGGCTGCTGATTGGTTCAGTTGTCATCGTCGGCGGCTGGCACATAAGGACTGTACATGCGAGAGTCGATCCTTGCGTGCATGTTCGTTCACGTTGTTGTTGAATGGGCAGTTGGACGGCGTGGAGTGTGGTAGGGAAAATAGGGGCAAAATATTCGCGGGTTACTACTTCGCGTTGGCGCGAACATACTCCCCAGCCAGGAAAAGTGGGAACATGGTGAACTGCTTGAGTTGTGGCGTCTTGATTGTCTCTGATCGGGTCGTTGGATGAACGCGTTCGGGACACGCGAGACGACGGCTTCGCTGGGTTGGCTATCGTTGGTTGATTCGTCTGGGGGTTTCTTCGGCCACGTGTCGAAATGAAGATGTTCGTAAGTACCAGTCGTGTGGACCGGCTGCGGATCCAGTGGGGGCTGGTCGAACTTCAGGGCCACCACGATCCACTGTTTCCTCGTTGAAGTTTTCGTGATCGGACGGATTCCAAAGGGCATGAGGACACAACTTGTTGCAGGGCGGATTTCTGTTGTCTTCGGGATTTGCACTTGATGTGTCCTGCCCTGGACTCGACTGCGTGCCGGACGGGTTCCGGCTATCGGTGGGGTTCGCTTCTTCGTTCGATTCATCTCGTTGAACTCCATGGTTGGAGCCGGCGGGTGCACTGCAACACTGCTGGATGACGTCAGGTTTGACTGGTTCACCGAACGGAGATCGGTGGGTTTCGGGGATGGCTTGGCTACCGGGTAGAGACCGGCTGAATCGTCGAAACGTTTGGCTTCCGGACTGACTCCGATGGGTAGCACGGTCAGCTTCACCACTGAACTCGTTCCAGTGGACTTTTGGCTTGTCGGGTTGGCTTCGATGCGCGTCAAGGTCGGTTTGGCTGCCGGAAAGGGACCGACAGACATCGGGATGAAATCGACCATCGGATGAGCACCGGTGGACTTCAGGATCGGCATGACCATCGGGCTGGAACCGACGGGCATCTTGGCGTAGTTGAACACCGAACTGGTATCGGTGGACCTCAGGGCGTAGTTGCCCACTGAATCGTTTCCAGTGGACATCGGGATCGGCTCGACCACCGGACTAGCACCGGTGGACCTCTGGACGGAATTGCCCACTGGACTGTTTCCAGCAGACATCGGGGTCGGCTTAACCATCGGATGAGAACCGACGGCCGTCGGGGCGGAACTACCCACTGGACTGGCTCCAGTGGACGGCGAGATCGTCTTGACCACCGGAGGAGAACCGGCGGACACGGGGGCGTAATTGATCACCGAACTGGCATCGGTGAACCTCAGGGCGGAACTGCCCACTGAACTGGTTCCAGTGGACATCGGGATCGGGGTCGGCTTGACCATCGGACGAGAACCGACGGCCATCGGGGCGGGATTGCCCACTGGACTGGCTCCAGTGGACGGCGAGATCGTCTTGACCACCGGAGTGGAACCGGCGGACATCATGGTCGGCTTGGTCGCCGAACGGGCGTCGAAAAACGTAGTGGTTGACTTCTTCACTGGGTTGGCACCGATAGACATCAGGGCCGGCGTGGTCACCGGTGAAGTTTCGACTGTCGACAGGAACGGCTTCAGCACCGGAGGAATTCCGGCTACATCGGGTCGCTTCAGATTTGATTCGTCAGCACACGGGTACTGCTCTTGCACCGGACGCAATCCGGTCATCGGGGTTGGAAGCTTTGACGTTGGAAAGTATTCGGTCACATGCGGGATCTGGGGCACCGGACAAGATCCGGTCACGCATCGGGACTGCTTCCATGTCGGAAGAGTGTCGGACTTGGACTGGAGCGAAGGAAATACCGGCAGGGAACCGGTCGTTGATGAGGGCGGCTGGGATACCGGTTGAGAACCGGTCGTACTCTGGAGCGGCTGTGGTACCGGAGAGGCACCGGTCGGGCACTGGGACACCGGAGGCATTCCGGTTGGCATCGGGTTCCGCTTAGGCGTCGGATGGAATCCAGGAGGTGGGCGAAACGGCATCAGTACCGGACCGAGTCCGGTTGGCATCGGGATCGTCATCGTCTTCGAGTCTTCGGTCTTGCTGTTGACAAACTCGGTCGGCTCGTTGCCGACACGTGAATCCCTCTTGCTCGTCGGAGGACTCGTGTTCTTGGCGGAATCTTCATCGTGTGGCGGCTTCTCGTGCTGGAATGAGTCGGCAACAATCGTACTCACCTTGATTTTGTTTGGAAATGATGTGCGTGGCGTTTCGGTCTCAGCGAGAATCGGAACGGGGTGTTCCGTCATTGGTTTCGGCGTTTGGCTTCGGATCTTAGGGGTGTTCCAGCGTGGCGCAGTGAAGCTGTTGAATGTTGTCCATCGATTGTAGTTACCCGTGCCACTGGCGGTCGGGACGGAAAGCAAAAGATTTTTCACCAGGGCGCAGGCATTATTGTGGATGTCCTCAAAGTGCGAGAAATCCTCTTCAAGGTCGTCGAATCTCTCAGCTGAGAGTACGGACAAAAGTTCACTATATACTCGCTCATACTCCTGGTAGTGACACTGAAGTTTGATTTCATAACTCTTCAATCGTACAGAACTCGCATTGGTGCCCCCATCACTAATTCGCTCGTGGATTTTCTTCACTTCGGCTTCAACGTGACTTCGTTGGGCGAACAGTCGTTCAATATTAGCCATTTTCGGAATGAGGATCACTTCACACGCGCACGATTCATTCGGGTTCAATTTTGTTTCGGACATTTACATTACTTAAAATTTCGGAAAAACAACACCGCTTTTTCTTCGCCAATGCAGGCTACGGAAAAGTCTGTTTGTCTGTGGTTCGGGATCGAGCTATTGAGGCGGGAACGACAGCTTTTCTCTCGGTAGAAATACTGTTTACTGTCGGTGACAACAATCGGACGGCATTGTCCCATTCGCTGATGGGCGACAACACAGCTGCAGCTGCAGCTTCTTGCGACACTGATTCGATCCGGTTCGTTAGGACCATATGTTCCGTCGTGGAACGGGGATTTTGCGCGGGTGATCGGAATCGGGACCAGTAGTTCGACTAGAGGGTGGACTGTAAAACCCTTGCTTCCACTGGCACAAGAAAACACGGTTGTTTCACTAAAACTTAACTATAGAATTGTATTTCGTATTCGTTGAAATTGTCGGGGTCGAATCTAAACTGTTTCGGTGCGTACACGTCGGAGGTTGAATGTTGACTCATGGCTGGTGTTGTTGCCGAGCGCACACAACATATTGGAATGAATGGGAAGGAAGATCAATATGTTGACGGTGGAGGAAATTTCCTTGCACATAGGCTGCTGATTGGTTCAGTTGTCATCGTCGGCGGCTGGCACATAAGGACTGTACATGCGAGAGTCGATCCTTGCGTGCATGTTCGTTCACGTTGTTGTTGAATGGGCAGTTGGACGGCGTGGAGTGTGGTAGGGAAAATAGGGGCAAAATATTCGCGGGTTACTACTTCGCGTTGGCGCGAACAGGCCCCGAGACGAACTAGCCTAGGGCTAAAAATCTCGTTAATACACATAAAAAAAACTAGGATCCCTAAAGGTTTTTTGTACAAATTTTTCAAGCAATTCTTGGAGTGTTTTTTAAGAATCTCTAAGTAAAATTTTCTAAAAGAATTTCTGGAATACATTCCTGCAGAAATACTTCGAATCATTCCAGATGTAATTATTGGAGCAATCTCTAGTGGAATTTTGGAAGGCATATATGGAGATATCCCTGTAGAAATCTCTGAATACCTGCAGAAATACCTTAAAGGATCTCTGGAGAAATTCCTGAATGAAACTTCGAAAAAAGCACTGGAACAATTACTGGAGGAACCTCTTTAGATATCCCAGGACAAATCCCCGAAAAAATGTCTGGTGGAATCCCTAGATGAATTCTTGATTGAATTTCTGGAAGAAGCCAAGATGGAATCACTGAATTAAGCTATGAAAAAAAATCTTGGAGGAATTGTTCGTACTCATATAGTTTACAAAACTATGAACAAATCTGAAACAGTCATTTTGATTACTCAAAACTACAATATTCACTTATCGGGCGCCCATCCCGCTTAAAATTCATCTCAAGTCAGGCCCCCCCTGGGCCCCCTCCAGGAAAAAATCCTAGTTACGCCAATGTGTGCAACCGCCCGTACGAATAGAACACGATTTGTTTCGACACCGATCAGCGATGTTGGTAATTATCTTTCGCCGCTGAGCGGACGCCTTGCTGTTAAGCCGTGCTTTTCATCGCTGAATGTGCTCATCACGAGACATTGTTGGCTTGGTATGCGTGCACGTTTGTGTTGGTATATTCGAATATTTTATCTGTGTGCACCGCAAGCGTTCGGGCCGAACCGTGTCAATCCAAACCATTCGGTATGGCCAAGCCGAACAAACGAGCGCGCTGCGACACAAGCGCTTTTCATTATGTTTTTCTTCCCATATCTTAGCTCCTGCTCATCGATGAACAGAGCACGGCATAATTGCGCGTGATTTAAATACAAATGATGAGCTTTGATGAGCAAGTAATCGGTGAAAAATAGCAACATTGGGTCTCCAAGAGCTTCATTCCGCATACGATGCACTGCCACAAAGAATGAAAATTGCAATATTTTTTTTTTCTTGACAGAATTTTCTGTAGATATTTTAGCAAATATCACTCAAAAATGTTCTCCTTAAATCGGCCCACAATCACGATGGAAATGCTCGTAATTATGTTCATAGAAAAGTATTCAGAATCTTGTTCAATAAAGTTCTGTGTGTATCTTCTTAAATTCCTCAGATAAACTCGCCAAAATTTGTTTATCGAACTTTTGACATCCGTCAAAAGTTTTTCTAGAATCTTCATCAAGAATTTTCCTTAAAATTCCATCAATGTGTCCTAAAGGGTTTTCTATCGGAACGAATTAAAGAATCAAGAAGATCCATTACCATTCATTCCATGCCCATCTTGTGCTGCACAATACAGGGGATAGATAAAATGATCGGTACAGGCAAAATTATCACCTTTCAAAAAATGGTCAAATAGCTGTAACTTCTTGAGAAGAATAACAAAAAAAAATTACTGTAAGTTGTTCAAATAGTTGTGTATCAGTTGTCCAAATTTTGAAAAGATCGGGCTTTTCTACGCGAAGCTAGAAGGATTCTAGTTAAAGGTATAACTATTCGATAACCACTTTTGAGATGGTATATCTCCAGATTCAGGGAACCGAATGCAATGAAATTTTGAGCATTTGGGACTTATATAATAAGCTAAGAAAAACTTTTGACTTAACTCAAAATTCTTAACACGGAAGAAAATTATATCGATTAGGTTATTTTTCTAATATAACACCAAATTATCCAGAAATTCAACATCGTTTCAAAATTTGAGATAGCAAATCTAGTGCATTTAAATTCTCTCCAATTAACTTGAATATAAATATGTTTTGAAGGAAAGTAGTAAAATGATCGACAATAAAATGAAAAAAAGTAATGGGTTGCATATTAAAAATAGACCAATTTACTAAAAAATCATAAAACTAATGGAATCGCTATAACTTTTCTTCTTATTAAGTTAAGTCAAACGTTTTTGAAAGCTCAATATAAACGTCATTTATCCTCATAATTTCATTGAATCCGGGGATATAACAGCTCAAACTTGGCTATCGGATAATTACACCTTTTTCTACAATCTTCCTAACTTCAATCACTGATACATAAATAGTTTATCAACTTACAGTGAAAATTTTAGGATATTTGATACACTTTTCGGAAAATTAAAGCTAGTTGAACATTTTATGAAGTGAAAATTGTAGATACATGCAGCTTTGTACAGCTTTAGGCATGGAGCATGAAAGTTTTTCTTGATTTTTTTTATGCGACTCAAATTCGTCCTACAATGTTTAATTACTTATCATATTTCTATGCCAAAAGTCACTATTTAGCCACTTTTTTTGCTATCTGTAAGTCACTATTTGGTCACTATTTTCGAGAATTTGGTCACTAAAATAACTGTTTAGACCATCAGTTCTTGCTACCAGCCCTGATTTTCTAATCGTACTTTCGGTTTTTGATTGTATTGTACTACATAGAGATGAACCAGCCCAAGGCTGAAAGTCTCTAAAATAAAGCGAATTGAATTGTAATACATGTAATTTAAGGCTTAGAACAATTCTCTGAATTTCAATACCCGAACTCCATTACCCCGAATGATGTATCCACAAGCCTATCTGGAGACCCACTCTGGCTAATTAACGGTGCACCAAGTGATTGGCCACATTTTCAACAAAGATTTTCCTTCTTTGAACATATGTTGTTCTTTCTGGCTTTAATACTAAGGAACTTTTTGGCTTTCTAACTGCTAATGTAATCACCAGATATGTATACCTACTTTTTTCAAATTCAAATATAGGCTATTTTTTCTGTTTGTTCTTTTAAGGAATTTGTTGGTGTTACTTACTTGATACTTGATGGGCTACAACTCGTTGCGGTGAGTCTACGCTGAATGAAGTATCCGCAATCCGCCTCCACTGGCCTCGGTCCTGGGCCAATCGCTTCCAGTCGCCCTGAACGTTTAGAGTCCTTAGGTCCTCCTCAACTGCAAAAAGCCAACGTGTGCGCGGCCTTCCACGAAGCCGGGGACCCCTTCCTGGTTCTCTGCTGAATATAATTTTAGCTTGTCGTACCTCCGGCATACGAGCTACGCGTCCAGCCCACCGCAGCCTGCCGTGTTGTATTCGCTTCACTATATCCATCTTTTTATATACCTAGTACAATTCGTAGTTCATGCGACGCCGCCAGACGCCGTCCTCCAGTTTACCGCCGAGTATTGTTCGCAGAACTTTACGTTCGAAGACTCCAAAGGCTCTCCGATCAACGTCTTTCAACGTCCACGTTTCATTACCGTATAAAGCGACCGGGAGAATCAGAGACTTGTACAACGCGAGTTTTGTCTTCGTTTGCAGCCTGCGGGACCTCAGCTGGTTTCGCAAACCGAAAAAGGCCCGATTTGCAGCCGCAATCCGTCTTTTCACCTCGCGGGTAACATCATTATCGCACGTCACTAGAGTACCAAGATAAACAAATTCATCCACAACTTCAAACTTTTCCCCACCTAGCACCACTTCGTCACCACTACCACGGCCGGACCGACGTTGAACACCAGCAATCATGTACTTAGTCTTTGTGGTGTTAATCGTAAGTCCAATCCTCACAGTCTCCCTCTTAAAAGGTACGGACGCCTCTTCCACGGCCCGACGGTCGATTCCGATGATGTCGATATCGTCCGCGAAGCCCAGGAGCATATGCGACTTCGTAACAATGGTTACGCTCCTGTGCACACCAGATCTCCTTATCGCTCCTTCCAGTGCTATGTTGAACAGCAAGTTTGAAAGAGCATAGTTTTTAGGTCGTCTTTGAGCAGTACCTATCACTTCCCGCGCTGCTGTACTCATCGCTCCGTGGATAGCAAGTAGGGTCTGGGACCATTTGGGCAGGAGCACCTATTTTGGGCACTTGCTGCTATAACTCAATCAATGTTGAACCAATTCACTTGATTTTTGAAGCACGACTAGCAAGGCGCAATATCTAGAGATGTTCAAAAATTCAAGTCAATCGGTTTGAAATTGGCTGAGTTATAGCAACAAGTGCCCAAAATAGGTGCTCCTGCCCAAATGGTCCTAGACCCTATAGCCGTTTGGGTGTCTCCAGGTGTGCTTGCGGATATTTTTTATTTTATTTATTTATTCAACGTCTTCAACTGTGTGTTGTACAGACTGCTTAAAATTAAGTATAACTACATTTGCGATACATTTCATTCTACACATTTTTACTCATTTACAACAGATTATTTACCATAACAAACAAACAATGATCATTTCATAAAACTACAATGACAAATAAAGTTAACATATTTCGATACAAACATAACAGAGAAAAACTTTTAGGGTTTCCAAGTGTCGATCGAGCGATTGTGAAATTCACGGAATTTTATTTTATCGGGCCATGTCGACGCACGCATTGCTAAACTTTTCCATCTTGACTTCAGAACAATTCTAAATGAAACGTAGTCTAATAAACTGCAGTCCATCTTTTTTGACACCAATTTCGTAACGTTCATGCAGTCATCAATCGGGACACCTAGACATCTGCGCACCATCGTTTCTACAACTTTTTCGGAGGTTGAACTGTCGATGTTTGTCAATAGTAACGAGAACCAGTCGTCTATTGTTGATTCTGTGATCTTCTGTTTTTCATGCGGCTGTGTTTGAGCTGTGCTATCACTCGTATAGCTCGTGTTCGTTCCACGTACAATCCCAGCACTTGTGATCGGAGTGGAATGAAGCAGACTTGCGGAAGCAGTATCGTGCGGTGCGATCTGTTGCAATTTGTCCATTATCGTGGACACTTGCGATTTCAACAAACATATCTCCGAATCAATCGATTTTGTATCTGGCGGTGATGATGATGTTTGTTGACCATTTTTCCATTGAGTAAATGCTGGTAAACATCCTTTGCAGAGCCACACGGATCCATGAGTGTGAGATAAACCTCGCTGCTGATCTTTGGTCATTCCAACACATGCGATATGGAATGAGTTGCCGCACGGACCAGCACACACAATGTATAAAGCTAACTCCGTGTATATGCATATCGAGCACTCTTTGCAATATACGTCTTTGTCGCGGCACGTCGAATTATTTTTCATGTTTATCAACTAAAACTTAGCAGTTATTAAGATTTTTTGATACGAAACCGACGAAACGCAGAGAAATTCACGAATGTAAGGCCGTTTCAACAATTTAAGCGTTCTGAAAACTTAATTAACAGCACAAATATTTAGACAAACGGAGACTAATCGAGACAACAAGCGAGACAGCGAGATAGCCGTTGTTGGTGTTACAACTGTTAATATTTTTATCTGAGATTTTTCCTTCTTTTAAACATAGGCTGTACTTTCACTTTTTACTTTTTTTTTCTAATAAATCATTTGCAACAAACAACATTTAACATTGGGTCTTATGGTGGCGCATTCCATTGAATTTTTAAGGGAAGCCATTGCAAATGAAAAATAGCAACTTCTAGAGCAAAAAATGAGTAAATTTGATGACAAAAAATTGACCTTTTTATGTAAACAAACGATTTTCTCCTTATCTCAACAAGCGCCTCTACAATTGAAGGTAATCCGAATTAGCCTATAGGAACACTACTACCACTATAGGTGCAAAGGAGCAAAAAAAATGAGAAAATAATTGTTTTAAATAGGTTTTTCGACAATTCCTGAACATAAAACTGAATTTATGTTTTTAATTAGATATAAAGCATCAATTAAAAATGTCATTTGTCAGCTTTTTGGTCGAAATAGTGCTAAATTGCCAGTACCATCACTGTTGGTACTACCACCTCCATGAGTTTCCTTTATTCAGGAAAATATAACGTCATTTGTGATAATGAATTCGAGGAAATGTCATATAGTCATAATGAACATGCTCCTTAAGACGCAAAACCGGAAAAAAAATTCACCCACTCTTAGAACTTTCGGTTTTGGAAAAGTTCGCGCGACCAGTCACCCAAGAATGGGAACCACTAAATTTTTCAACAGTGCTGGAGGTAGTACTCATTGAGACGGATATTTAAAAAATAAACTTTAAATTTCCATCATATCACATGTTGACTGTTCCCCAATCCCTAGAACTTATTTGAGAATTAACAACTTATTAATTGCATCATCACTAATTTAGTATTGCTTAACTTTTGTCTATTTTTTTGAGATGAAAAATCGAAATTTAACCTTTTGAACTGTAGCTACCGTGGAATGAAATACTATTCGCGACTACGAAGTTGCAGAATGTGCGTGAAGGTTTACGTGAGAAAAAACGAGAGGGAAATATTTTTTGCCTTTTTTTTCGCACACATTCTGACAGTTCCTTACGAGATTTTTCATAGGTGCGACAAAGAGTTGGAATCTCTTTCAACTAGTAGTCGCGAATTCGAGCATTTTCCTTGCGTGCAAGCGAATTTCAGTGCACGGGATTGTGCTGCAACTGCAAGGCTAATGAAAAGTACCGTAATCTGGGGTCAAATTGATCACTTTAAAACAACTTTTGCGGATGACATCAGTGACAATTCAAATATTGCCAAAATTATTTCTGTAAAACCAGTACCCAGAGGATCTCCATGGAACCTTGTGACAGAATTTTATTCAACAAATTTAAACTGTAAGTTAAATAACTCCAAAAATCAAAAAAATTTAAAATGCCACTTTGGGGCGAAATTGATCAGTATACAATCAAGCATCGGTTGGAAAGGAAAATTTCCTTCACCGCTTAATGTTGGTTTTCTAAAACGCGTTTGAAATCTTACAACTAGTGAATTTAATACTTTAAATGCAAAATAAAATTTTGAAATTTGCCCTTAAACGCCTAAAGGCAGGCAATTTCATTTGAAATAAGTGATTTCTATCACAATAAATGACTATTTCATCATAAAATGAACTTTTTTATAACTATTTCACATTCTGATTAGCTACATAACTTCCCAACCAAGGCTCCACAAAAGTGTTAAAAACGAGAATTTACGGGAAGTCCTATAAGCAATCGATTGATTAGCAGCAATGATTTCAGCTAAATGAGAAATACATTGCAAATTCCTACAAAAATATGTTAAAACTAACTAACTAACTAACTAACTAAAACTAACTTTTTTATAAAAATTCAAAAGTCTACACTCATCTTCAGACATCTACGAACCAGATGACGTAAAAAGTTTAAGATCATTACGACGCTTATGATTTCCTAGTATGGAATTACAAAGTAGTACCAGAATGATCAATTTGACCCCGGTTTACGGTAGATAAAGACGTTTTACTAAATCGTATTATTATAAAACATATTAATTACCTAAAGATGTAAAATAAAATTCAATTTTCTAAATTTGTATTTTGTATGAGAATTTATTGACCACGTTGTAGTTCACGAAATACACTCTTTTTTGACTAATATCAACATAAACCATTTCAATTTTTTTCAGCGCTTAAGTTCAAAAGTTAGGCCTAGTTTGTAAACCTGTGGGAAGTGAGAAATTAAAAAAATATATAATGGAACGCTTTAGCACTGAGGCAACGACTTCTACCTGCCCAAATTGCATCGCATGGCTGGGCCCTAACATACACTTTCACACTCAATCTTCCAAACACATTCACGTGCATCCATGGGTGCACGCGACCCTTTGAAAGCATCACCTTCGAAGTTAGACGCACACCACACCGGATCCGACCACCATCGTCATCGTCGTCATCATCGTTTCCCTTCCAATTTGTTATGCATTTACTACGCATTTCTCATTATCGTTTGGTTGGAGAAGATATGATCGAACTTCAACTACTGAACAGTGGTTCCATAAAAGAAGTTCCCATGCCAATAAAGTGTTCGCGTGACTGCTGACAGTTGATTGAATGCACTAGAACGCAGATTCATTGAGTACTAGAATAACATTTGAGAAAATGAATTGTCAATACAACAAATACAAAAAAAAACTGCATTTGTACACACGATTCATATCATAACATCCTTGCATAGATACATTCCTTTGAACGACCTTCTCAATTGGGATTTCCCAACATTTCTTAGCGAAGGGCACAATCTGCAGCATATTTACCACGGCCTTAAAATACACTACTTCCTATTCTTTTTTTTTGCACGGAGGATGCGTTCAACTAAAAAATATTAAAAGGAGAATCCTAAGCAAATATTCTTTGTATCAGATAGATTTGTGAATCAAATATATGAAACTGTGTTCAATATTCATATGTGAAAATGTATACCCACTGAATAAAAACGGTTGACGTTGAGTTTTCATTGACACAAACAAAACATCGAATTTTAATTTAATATAAGTCAACATGAAACTACATTCTAGATCTAGACCATTTATATTTAAAGTAAGTCCCAAATTGTATAAGAACGAACGTGACTATCATTGAAATCTAATTGATTTACAGCTAAAATGCTGCTGTAACGTCTTGTAAAGGGAAGACCTTAGCCATTTTGGCCCAATGTCACCCCTATTGACGGTATACAAAATTACGCTGGAAAAACGGTTCCTTGATAACGACACGTTATGTAGTTATAATAATAAATACGACTCAGTGTTCCATGAACCGCTCCAGTTTTTCTTTTTCTGCTGCACGTTAATTTTCTAATTGTCGTAAAAACTTTTTCACTCACGAACACGTGCGACGAATAAACGCCTCAACCTAGCAAACTAACCCACCAATATTCGGCTGTTCTGATGTTTATTCACAGTCTATCCTACTGTTTGAACGACGGATGGTGGATAGTGGTGCTCCAGTAGAATAGTTTACCTGGTTCCACACACAATACACAGCATTGCGGATCACAAACAAATTTCCGATCTGGCCGGTAGAAATAATTGCTAAGAACCAGAAAAATCTGCTTTTCGTCATCGAAATCCGATGTGGTCTCGCCAGCACTGAATTAATTTGCTGATCATAACAAGACATTCGGACCGCCACCAGCTCGCGGGCTGCTGTACTGTATCACTATCGAATTCGGTGTGCCTATAATTGCTTTTTTCCTGTTCAAACAATGTTTGGGCTTAGTGTTGACTTCCACCGCGCGGTTGATGCTATCTGTTCTGTCCACTACCACCACTGATGACGCTGATGACGATGATGATGCCAAAACATTCGGCAGAGCTCAACAGGTTGAGAGGGCACATATAGGCATGGAAAAATCAGTCCGTTTTCAGCTGCTGCCGTTTGTGGGTCGAACGACGTGCGTGTTAAGGCTCTAGAGCGTGCGTGATTGTTGCTGATCTTTGGGAGGCTATATTAGACGTAGAATAGTGTTGCAGCATCGGATTGCGCGTAAACTAAGCCAAAGTTATAGTATTTAGTGTGAACAAAGTACAAAGAACAAAAAAGTGACGATCGATTAAAATGTTGGAATTTAATGTAAAATGCATGTGTTTGCTCGTAGTGGCCTTGATGGTGATCGCAACAGGTAATTTAATTATTTTTTTTAAGGTAATGCTTAATAATGCATTGTACAACATGTTTTGTGTTCAAGGTGTTAATGCAACAATTATTGGCGGAGACAGCATTTTCTTTTCTCTTACTCACTCTCCTAAACATACACGAGAAAGAGAAAGATAGAAGAGGGGGCAGCTTGCCTCCTCTTTCATCCCGCTCATTCTCGTGCATGTTAAGGAGAGTGAGTAAGAAAAAAGAAAATGCTGGCTCCACCAATGGCAACAATACTAAACAAATTTCATAATATGTGCTGCATATCAGAAACAATCTAAATGAGATACTTATTTAGTAGATATGAGAGATACAAGAACTGAAACTAGTACATATTAACATCCTTACAAAATCGTAAATTGATGTTTCTAGTTCAAAAGTATTGTTCTAACCATTATCATGGATTATATATTCGTAGAGCTAAATAATACCAAGGGAAAAGAGATAGTTAAATGACAGTTTCTTAAGCTGAAGTTTGCTTAAAAAGAGTTAGTTGAACTCTTATTCAACTTCATTGATCATCGATCAAAAAACGATCAAATCTGACTATACATGTCAATGGTTGCTACTCCGTGATTGATCTGAGCTGGTACCAATTGCACTGAGATCCAAATGAATAAGGGCTGGGACACTCCACTTATTCTCAAAGTGCGATTTAAGCAGCTCATACATCTTGGATCGATAACGGCGAGGGCCCCTTTATTGAAGAGACTTTCAGCCCTCGGCTGGATCGTCTCTATGTCTTATACTTAGTCTTATAGAGTAAGTCTTATACTTATCTTTTAGAGATGACGCAAATATGTATGTACCTGATTTTTGAATAATAAAACCTGTTTTCACTTTAAGTATAATAACTTTCTCATGTTTCAACTATTTTTTTAGAAATCACTTTCAAATTGGTTCTCGTATGAATTTGTAGAGCATTTTTTTCCAAAAATCACACAAAATACTTGTAAAAAGAAAATGTGGTTAACCCTCTAATACCCAATCCCGCCTTTAGACGGGGTATAGTTTGAGCATTTTTTTGTTTTTTGTTTCGTGGAAAATCCTTTTTTTATATTTTTGGCTGATATTTAGGACTGTTCTGTATATCTCAAAATAGTTTTTGGTGTATTTTAATGCGTATTTACTTTTTTTAAAAATCATTGAAAAATTGATGTTTTAGTCAACTTTTACAAATCAATGTTTATTTTGTATTTAATCGCTACAATTAACATATTTTAAATTTTTCCCAAATCATTCTATCCTTGTTTGATAGTTTAACCCATATCCGCCCAGCGTCCTATTTATAGGACAGATGCCCCGAACGCCCAGCGTCCTATAAATAGGACAGTCCTTTGGATGTGAATATCTCCAGAATTATGCAAAATTTTAGAATACTTGCTTCAGAGAAGATGTTCTCCACATCCATACCTTGCTCATAGTGGGCAATATAGTATGTGACTGGTTCACTAGGTGGCGTAAACGATGCTGCAAAGAATGCATATTGTCACGATCTATGAGCATCATTTCCAATGCGAAAAAAAAGTTATTTCCCTGGAATCTTGGCAATGGTTAATAATTTACAGTTCATTTCTTCGGCAGAGTTGTTAATCAATACATACAAAAGTCGATGTATGTATGATTGTATGTTTATTTGCTTGTATGTTTATATGTTTGTATGTTTGTCTATTTGTATGTTTATATGTATGTATGTATGTGTATATGTATGCCGGAACATAGGCATAACTCTGAAATGCGTCAAGAAATTTCAATCAAATTTGGTATACACATTCCTTAGGATGTGGAGGTGGTAGCAAGGATATTTAAATTCAAGATGGCGGCTTAGGTTCCAAGATGGCGGTATAATATATGAATATATGCTTTAACGACAATGCTGCTTCGGATACTATGCAATATGGATATCTATCGATCGGGCTTGATGAGTAGAAGTCAAAAATGGATATTTTACGCCATTTTGAAATCTAAAATGGCGGACCATATCCAAGATGGCGGTCACGGAATAGTAGTTTGATCTATTATACTATGCAATATGGGTATCGATCGATCGGGCTTCATGAGTAGAAGTCAAAAATCGACATTTGACCCTATTTCGAAAACCACGATGGGTATCTATCGATCGGGCTTCATGAGTAGAAGTCAAAATCGATATTTGACCCTATTTCGAAATCAAAGATGGCGGCCACGGAATGGTAGTTTGAGCTATGATACTATGCGTTTCTGTAATACGGAACGTGAAACCTCGGAACATCTGCTTTGCAGTTGTAGTGCTTTATACACGCGCAGGCAAAGATTTCTAAATAGTGGTTGCTTGCAAACCAGTGAGATCTGGTCTGCAGAACCTGGGAAGGTCTTGGAGTTTATCAATTCCATTGCACCTGACTGGGAGACAACGCGTCGTGGCAGTAGCTGATTACTTGACACATGGTAATTAGCTGGCTAGATGCGAATATCAAAACGGGACATGCCACAAAAGTTCAGCCTATTGGACGCAGTGGCTTAATTTCCCCAACAGGGGAGGAAAAAAAATGCAATATAGGTATCTATCGATCGGGCTCCATGACTAAATGTCAAAAAACCGATATTTGACTCTGTTTAGAAATCTAAGATGGCGGCCCATATCCAAGATGGCGGCCACAGAATGAAACCATGCAATATGGGTATCTATCAATCGGGCTTCATGAGTAGAACTTAAAAATGAATATCCGACGCCATTTCGAAACCCAAGATGGCGGACCATACCTAAGTTAGTGGCCACGGAATGGTAGTTTGAGCTATAATACCATGCAATATGCGTGGTGGAGCAGACGGTCGGGTAGAGGGTTTGTGTGAATGATAGAGTAGAGGGAGTGAAGTAGAAGGTTAGGGTAGAGGATAGGGTAGACGGTAGGGAGAAGGGTAGAATAGAGAGTAGGTTTGAGGGTAGGAAAAATGTTAGGGTAGAGAGTAGGGTAGACGGTACGATTAAGCACAATAAAGACTAGAGGGTACGGTAAAGCATAGGGCAGTGTCTATAGTAGAGGATAGTTTAGAGGGTACGGCAGATGATAGGGTTGAAGGTTAAATATGATAGAGCGTAGGATAGAGGGTTGGCATAGAGGGCAAAGAAGACAGTAAGGTAGGGGCTAGAGAAAAGGATGAAGAATTGAGATGAGATTAGATGAGCTGAGGTTCTTTTTTGAGATACCTTCAGGAATTCTTTCCAGGACTTCTTCAGGCATTCCTTTCGAGAATCTTCTCAGGTTTATTCCCGAGATTCCTTCAGATATTGTTTCCGAGATTGCTGTATAGATTGCTCCGGAGTTCTCTTCAGGGATTTTTGCAGGCGTTGTTTTGGAAAATCCTGAAAAGATTCTGTTAGTTATTCATTTCTGCATTCTTTCAGGGATTTTTGCTGGAATTCCTTCAAAGATTCCTTCCATGATTCCTGCTGTTATTCCTTAAAGGATCCCCAAAAAAAAATAAAAAATAAAAAAATATATGTTTCTTCCGAGATTGTTTTCAGGCAACCCTAGATCATAGAGACATCTTCTATGGTTTTTGCAGGAATGCCTGCTCAGATTCTGGCCGGCATTCCAGTCATGATGTCCCTAAGTAATACATCAGGTATTCTTTACGGGATTCCTTCAGGAATAACTTCAGGGATTTTTACCAGAATTTCTGTAGAAAATCCTGAAAGGATTCTTTCAGAAATTTTACCCAGCATTCTTTCACGGATTTCTTCTGGAATTAATTCACACATTCATTTTAGTTTACTTTCAAAGTGTTCGAAACATATTCAGAGAATCCTAATGGAATGCTTTCTATGAGCCGGGATCCTCGCTCGGGATTTATACAGCAATTCCTCCCGGAATTTCTTCTGTGAGTATTTCAGAGATTCCTACCAAGCTTTCAGTTGAGATTCCCTCAGAACTCTACCAGATATGACTCTCAGAATTTCTTCTGTATATCCTCCCGGGATTCATTCGGGGATTTCGCATTATCTTTTCGATGTAACTTTGATAGTGCCCAGAATAACACCATAAAATTCACATATTGTTCACGAATAAACAATCATGGAGTAGTACAAGCATAAAGTGGAGAAGCCGTGTAGAGTATATCTGGTTGAAATTTTATATCAAAACATGGAATGATGATGAACCTGGGCGTGTTAGTAGAATACCTGTAAATACCAGACACCGAAGATGACCATATAGTTGAGGTCGAAATACGTATCTGTCAAAGGAGACAAATTAAATGGAACAGTACTTAACACGATTTTCTTTTTTAAATGTAAAAAACTTCTGAAAAGTTTACGTATCATGAGTACGTAAAGAGAGTTTGTGGGGTGCTGAAGGAAAAACTCAATTACCTTATTAGAAATAATTATCTGTGTAACTTCTAAAATATTTTAACGTTTGCTTATGCCACACATAGTGAGCTCTCTTTATTTGATTTGTTGAAAAAATGAGAAATGTTGAACACTGCAGTCTAAACTACATGAAATTACAAGAACCATGCATTGCATACTTTTAGGCGTTAATCGGGTTATATTTCTGCCCCAATTTATAAGTCCTTTTTCTATTCTTTCAGAGTGGTTATCATCTCTCTCACTTGTTTAGAGCTGCATTTTATCTATACGGATCAGAACATAACGATAGCGTAGAAGTCGTGCTGAAGTAGAACTCGAGAAAATTATCAGATATTGAGGACCTACAATGAAGTTTTTTTTCTGGAACTACACCATAGACATCCATTTTTTTCATCAAATCATGCTTATTTTATTGGAACTCGACCTTTGATAACAAATTTATTTGAAAATTTAAATTGTGAGACACCTTGGGCGTTAACGGGTTAAGGGAATCGAATACACTCTAAGACCGTTCGCAATGCTGTTTTATTTTGTATGGCGAGTTTTAAAATTTTTAAAACTCGCCATAAAATTATTTTCCTTAAAATTACACGGAAAATAAATTTTTCTGCGAAAAAAATTTAAAATAATAATATTTCAACAATTATTATAAAATCTCAAAATGTTTTCATCTCAAAAAATCCGTTCCCCAAATTGGCTTCCAGGAAAAATATAAAAGTGTGGGGATGTTCAAAAATAAAAATTAGAAAAATCAAAAACTGAAATTCACAATATCGAGAATTAAAAAGAATCATCTTCCAAAACATGTTTAAATCGATTTTAGATGACGAAAAATGATATTTAGATCAAAATCAAAAATTTGGGTATTAGAGGGTTAAATACTGTTCCTTTTAATTCCACTAAGAATTTGCACTCTTTGACCCTTCAACTGCTTGACCAATTTTAAATCCTTTAGCGTTGGTTTGCAGATATTTTTGGTTCCTGAACATGTCCTGACCAAATTATCCGTTAAAGTATTTATTTTTATGATCCATTTAATGGGATTTTGGAATTTTTCAACACCCCCCTCCCCTTCGTACGGGTTTCTTGTATACATAATGCATTGCTTGTCACACTTTCCAGAACACAACCACCTCCCCCCCCCCTGAACGTGACGTACTTAATGGATGCCCCCTAAATATACTCAAAAACTTGTCTTTTCATGTAAAATTAAAGTTTATGACGTTTTTTGGCATTTTCACCAAAACCAGATACTAAACACTATACATATTTAGATATACAGAACAAAGTTACGGATCTTGTAAAGGATTGCATTTTGAACATGAAAGTGTTTTTATATTCTATCCATACTGAAACAATTTCCTAAAGGTACAAACTGTACTGCATTGCATTCACAACATTTTAGAAAACAAAAATCAGTGAAAATCAGTAAAATCAATAAGCCACTCTTTTCTAACCATGAAAATGGTGTTCAAGGACCAAATTGTCTTTTTTATTTTGAAACTTGATATTACTCAGCTCATTGCTGGTTTTGAACATAATTGCTTTTACCAGTATGAGTTCTACATTATTTTAAGTGAACTGTGCTGGGGAAAAACTACTTTGTAAAAAATTGCATTAAATATTTTTACTATGCAGAAGAAAATTATTTAAAACAAAAACCGCAAGTCATCGATCAAATGCAAGCTAAGAGTTTCCTCTTTAATTTGGTGCTAAGTGTGAAATATACTTACTTGATACTTGATGGGCTACAACTCGTAGCGGTGAGTCTACGCCAAATGAAGTATCCGCCTCCACTGGCCTCGGTCCTAGGCCAATCGCTTCCAGCCGCCCTGAACGTTTAGAGTCCTTAGGTCCTCCTCAACTGCAAAAAGCCAACGTGTGCGTGGCCTTCCACGAAGCGGACGACCCCTTCCTAGTTCTCTGCTGAATATAATTTTGCTTGTCGTTCCTCCGGCATACGAGCTACGCGTCCAGCCCACCGCAGCCTGCCGTGTTGTATTTGCTTCACTATATCCATCTCTTTATATACCTGGTACAATTCGTAGTTCATGCGACGCTGCCAGATGCCGTCCTCCAATTTACCACCGAGTATTTTTCGCAGCACTTTACGTTCGAAGACTCCAAAAGCTCTCCGATCAACTTCTTTCAACGTCCATGACGTTTCATGACCGTATAAAGCGACCGGATGAATCAGAGTCTTGTACAACGGGAGTTTTGTCTTCGTTTGCAGTCTGCGAGACTTCAGCTGGTTTCGCAGACCGAAAAAGGTCCGATTCGCAGCCGCAATTCGTCTTTTCACCTCGCGGGTAACATCATTATCGCACGTCACTAGAGTTCCAATATAAACAAATTCATCCACAACTTCAAACTTGCACCACCTAGCACCACTTCGTCACCACTACCACGTCCGGACCGACGTGGACCACCAGCAATCATGTACTTAGTCTTTGTGGTGTTAATCGTAAGTCCAATCCTCGCAGTCTCCCTCTTAAAAGGTACGAACACCTCTTCCACGGCCCGACGGTCGATTCCGATGATGTCGATATCGTCCGCAAAGCCCAGGAGCATATGCGACTTCGTGACAACGGTTCCGCTCCTGTGCACACCAGCTCTACTTATCGCTCCTTCCAGTGCTATGTTGAATAGTAAGTTCGAAAGAGCATCGCCCTGCTTCAGTTCGTCAAAGGTTACGAACGATGACGAAATTTCATCCGCAACCTGTATATTTGATTTCGATCCGTCAAGCGTCCTACGAATCAGTCTAATCAGCTTCGCCGGAAATCCATGTTCGATCATAATCTGCCATAACTCGTTTCTCTTCACTGAATCGTACGCCGCCTTGAAATCAATAAACAGATGATGGGTCTGCAAGTTGTTCTCCCGAAATTTATCGAGAATCTGCCGCAGGGTGTACATCTGATCCGACGTTGATCGGTTCTCACGAAATCCTGTCTGATATTTTCCGACGAAGGACTCTTCAATCGGTCTCAGCTTGTGGAAAAGAACTCCGGACAAAATTTTGTACGCTGAATTGAGGAGTGTTATTCCTCTGTAATTCGCGCACTCCAGTCGATGCCCTTTCTTGAAAATAGGGCAAATGAGACCATCCAACCAACTAGCGGGCAGTTCTTCCTCCTCCCATATCTTTAATACAATACGGTGTAAGAGTTGATGCAGCTGCTCACTACCGTACTTGAGAAGCTCGGCCGGGAATTCGTTCTTCCCAGCAGCCTCGTCTAGCCTCGTCTAGCGTTGGAGATTCCACAGCTCGTCCGTCGTCGACGATTCGAATTTTGTCCGTCACTTTTCCACTCCCACCGTTCAACAATACCTCAAAGTGCTCTCTCCACCTGGCAGCCACCATTGTCTTGTCTGTCAGCAAGTTTCCATTACGGTCGTTGCACATGACGGGAACACATGAGCAGTGCATATCACCTCCCATGCTGCTGTACTCATCGCTCCGTGAATAGACTCCCACAGAGTGTTGAGATTATCGCTCTCATTGATCTGAAATGTACTACCGAGGTTATTTTCCCATACAAATTTTGAATGAATGGTACCCAAAACAAGGGTATTTTTTTCAAAACTGGTTCCAGAGATCATACAAAATGAATAAAAATTGTTCTGGATCCCCGATAAACCATTTACCTGTTAGCATCAAACCTAAGGAGATAACCTTAGTTTTCATTCGTATCAAAAATTCGCATTCAGAAGTTATGTTTGCAACATCTAACTAAAGAAAGAGAATCTTTAAATTCATCACTTCCTTCAAAACTATAGTTTTGGATTGGAATTTCAATAAAATAAGTGATACATATGAAACTTTCAACAATTTCTCTGAACATACAACTCAGGATGCCTCTGGTGCAGGTATCTGGGCTCCTAGCTTAGTTTAGCACATATCTATGGTTTCTACTTCATGATTGACCTGAACCAATGACAGTTATACAATGATTCAACTGAATAATTAACTGGGAATGGTCAGCAATTCTCACTGTGCAACCATCAGAGACTCTATTTAACCTTCCGTAACCCGCGCGGTTGGCCACCACCGTCAACACCACGCTAATGCTGGGTGCAAAAAGCGAGATTTTTCAACGTGTTGTACAAAATACTACAGCGCCATCACTCGAGGGTTAACGGTACAATAAGTCCATATAGGGGTGATACACAAATTGAGTCACGCAAAATTCAACATTTCAATACCCCCCCCCTTCTAAGTCACACATTTTGTATAAAACCTTGATTTTTTTTTGTATAGGTCGTCCGTCACGTTATGCAAAACCACTCCTCCTCCTAAAAGCGTGACGTAATTTTGTGCATGGCTCCATAGACAAATGTATAGTGAAATTCACAATGAATTTAAGTACAATTTTTGAAAAACCACTCCAGAAACTTGGAAAAATATTTTCCAAAATTCATACCAGTAATCCGAAAACTCGCTACCCAGGCGTGAATTTCTTTTTTTATCTAGTTCATTTATTTGGGGCTCAATCGTGTATAATGCTTTGCCGAGCCGAAGATCTTTTTTGTACTTAATAGTATACATTATACAGAGTAATAACTTTTTCATGATATCTGTTAGTAATGGGTGGAAGCCAGGGTACTCGTGGCAGCTCGAGGTTAGAAGGTCACATTTTTAGGAATGGACAGGGTAAGGATTAGGCCAATGGTTTCACTGCAGCTCATCCGGGGGTGAATCGCATCTTGCTAGCGTATTCGGTGCCTTGTGGTGTTGGTACCAACTTGTTGTGGGAGGCGTGAATTTCATCAGAAACCAGATTTTGACTTTGTTCAGAATTTGCATCTTCGGATCCTGTCCAAACTATTTCGAAAGTGGTAAATTCAATTCTTGAGTAGGAACACCTCTCCGTAATGTTTCAAATTTCCCACTGAAATTTTGATTTGTACTATAGACTATAGTCAAAAATAGCAGCGAGACAATATTAAAATGTGAAGCCGGATTCAGCTTATTTCACTAGTTTACAAAATGAAATTAAAGTCATGAACTTCTGTCAACGACCAAAATTGTCCGCATGACCAAGTGCTGATTTCGCAATTGTACACTAAAAGAGAATTTACTACAATTCAAATGTCTTGCGTTACCTGAATGTAATATCTTTCGATCACCTGAATACAGGTGTAGGGTCTAAACGAACGATAAAATTTAAACACTCTTCAGCCTACTAAGGGACCGTTCATTAACCAAGTAGACGTTTTGGGGCGAGGGGGAAATTCTTTCCAAAATCTATTGCGCGCAAACCCCAAAATTTTATTCCCATCTTTGGGTTTCCGCGCCGACGACCCAGCGCCAGATTCGGCGACAAGGAAATATAACAGCAGTCGCCGGACAGTTGGCAATCCTGATATTTGACGGCGGTCGTTCGTTAGTTGTGTGAGTCGACTGTTGTCATGCAAATAGAGCGTTTTGCTGACAGTTGGGTTATTGTTGACAGATTTTTTGTGGTATTAGTGTGCTATTTGGCGATTTGCTGTATCGCGTGAGCCTTCGCTGGAACAAAACGTCATGTATCCCAGCGAAGCAACGAAAATTTTCAGTTAAAAAAGCAATATCTCTTCACTAATTTTCAAATTTTTGTGTGGTCGAAAGTTTACCTGCGTGGTGATCATAGCCAAAATTTGGAAAAATAAATTATTAGGTGGCAACAATTGGCGATTTACCCTAATTACTTAACTCACAGAAGAATGTTTGATAAAAGTCCTATTTTGGGAGAACTGGTTCTAGATCTCAGAGCACTGGAATTATCCAATCTAAGGCTTATACCTAATATGAAAATTTGAAATTCTTTCAGCGACTAAAATATCGATAGCAGCAAACGCAATGCACCGAAAATTGCGTATTAATCCAGTTCTATCTGGTTGGTTTCGGTTCAGTTCACCGACCCATGTAACATGTCTTATTTTTTGTTTATTCTTTTGTCCAACCGCGAAAACGGGTCAAGAATGAAATTCGGTAGGTATGCAGCATGTCGGTCGCCCGTGCCGAAGATAGCCCCATACCAAATGATCCCAAACTGGGCTGCTCATAACCGACCTGAACCAGTTCGCGGTAGCTTGAAGCCAACAATCGCGGCGGCGCGGCGCGCGATCCAACCGTTTCCAATTCGGCCTGATGGGTGCGTCGCGATTGGTGTTTCCCATGGTAACGCACTTACAGGGGATAGACAAAATGATCGGGACAGGCAAAATTTTCACTTTTCAAAAAATGTTCAACTGGCTGAAACTTTTGGAAAAATGCATCAATTATTCTCAAATTTTCAATGTAAGTTGATCAACTAGTTGTGTATCAGTGGACAAAATTTGGAAAAGATCGGGCTATTCTGCACGAAGTTATAAAGATTCTAGAAAAATGTAAAATTATCCGATAGCCAACTTTGAGCTGTTATTCCTCCGGATTCAATGGACCGAATGCAATGAAATTTTGACCATTTATGACTTATATAATGAGCTTTGAAAAACGTTTGACACAACTTTAAATTATTAACAAGAGGAAAAGTTATAGCGATTTTATTTATTTTATGATTTTTTAGTAAATTGGTCTATTTTTAATATGCATCCCATAACTTTTTCTATTAATTGAAGGCTATGGTGTTACTTTCCTTTAAAACATATTTATATTCAAGGCAACTAGAGGGAATTTAAATGAACTATAATTAGCATCTTGAATTTTGAAACGATGTTGAAGTTTCAGAAAATTTGGTGTTTTATTAGAAAAATAAACTATTCGTAATAATTTTCTTCCGTGTTGAGAATTTTAAGTTGTGTCAGAAGTTTTTTAAAGCTCATTATATTAGTCATAAATAGTCAAAATTTCATTGCATTCGGTTCATTAAATCCGGAGATATTACAGCTCAAAGTTGGCTATCGGATAATTTTACCTTTTTCTAGAATCTTTATAACTTCGTGCAGAATAACCCGATCTTTCCCAAATTTTGTCACTGATACACAACTAGTTGATCAACTTACAGTGAAAATTTGAGAATATTTGATGCACGTTTCGAAAAGTTACAACTAGTTGAACATTTTTTGAAAAATAAAAATTTTGCCTGTCCCGATCATTTTGTCTATCCCCTGTACATGTGGCAAGATAGCAACGATTGATGCTTAAAGAAACGTATCGCTTCTAGCAGGTGAACCCGGCAAAGGCCAACAACGGGTCTTGGTTGTATAAGTTCAGTTTCGTTGATGTAACTTACTTATAAGAGATATCTCGGGATATTCAATTCCTTCAGACCATATTTGTCACAAAAAACTTTCTCCAGAGCTTCATATTAGAAATTCATTTAGACGATACTATAAACATCAGGGTGGCCCACACTTACATGAAAAACAAAAAAATTGAAAAATGCCAAGTCATACCACCTAAATCGTTTGTTTTGGACTCCCAGAAGCTACGTTCAAAATTTGAGCAAAATCGATTAAGCCTAAGGGGCGCTCAAAGTGCTTGAAGTTTGTATTTATAATCTAATAAACTAATTCCTATCACCTCTTTCAAACAATCAATTAGGTATTTCAAATAATGAAATGAATGCAGCAAACATACTACAACAGTTGCTTTCTTAGATATTCTGTACACCATTTTCTGGGAATTTCTGCATTGAATGGAGTCTTTGGGAGAAATATTTGAGACAACTATTACAAAGATTGCTTCAGAGTTTATCACAGAGATTAATTTAAGAACGCTCTTGACGATTCCTTTAACAATTTTCCCAAAGAATTTTTCATGATACTATCTAGCACTAGTTTCAAGCAACTCTCATAAGTACAGGTTTCTTCAAACTTTTTTAAAAATCTTCTAGGGACAGGTCTGGACAAATTCCTGAAAAATGAACATCCTACTAAAATTCTAATAAATTTCAAAAAGAATCTTTAGTGAAATTCTCAGAAAAGGGAAATCCTACACACTAAAGTAGTCTCAACTCCAATAGTGACACAATTGACCAATCTGAAGGATTCCGGTGACCAACGACACCCGAGCAGAAGGGATTCATTTATTTAGTTAACATCCAATTCATGATAATACTGAATCAACAATTTGCCGCCATAATACTCGATTTGCAGCTGCAGCTCTCCAACGTCGGTCACGCCAAACACTCGCCAGATCACACTCCACCTGGTCCACCCATCGTGCTCTCTGCGCTCCTCGCCTTCTTGTGCCAACCGGATGGTTAGCAAACACCAGCTTTGCTGGGTTGTTGTTCGGCATTCTTGCAACATGTCCTGCCCATCGTATCCTTCCGGCTTTGGCTACTTTCTGAATGCTGGGTTCGCCGTAAAGTGCAGCGAACTCGTGGTTCATCCTTCTCCGCCACACACCGTTCTCCTGTACGCCGCCGAAGATCATCCTTAGCACCCGTCGCTCGAAAACTACGAGTGCTTGCAGGTCCTCCTCGATCATCGTCCATGTCTCGTGTCCGTAGAGAACCACCGGTCTTATTTACGTCTTGTACATGGTACATTTAGTGCGGGGGTGAATCTTTTTTGACTGCAGTTTCTTCTGGAGCCCATAGTACCCGAGCAGGAGAAAATAGCTGAAGAATAATTAACTCAGGTATGGAAAACCGAATACCTACAACCTGAATGAGGTATTAAGTAGCCCTGCATAAGAGGTAAAATACCTAAAATAATAACTGGTGTGTATTTTGTGCATAACGCGTGAATAATGACATCAGGTATGGCAATACCTTAATAATAATCGGCGATTTTTCCATACAAATAGCGATTTTTCCATAATTGAATAATACCTCAAGCAGTCCTCAACACCAAACCAATAACTCGTTGAGGTATTTCATCAATACCTACAAAATACCAAAATAAGTTATTTTCAATACCTGGGTAACCGACCAATACCTTGTCTTGGTATGATACCTGATTTTGGTATGCTCCAGTTATGTGGCAATTATTCATTCCTGCTCGGGTAGGCACGACTTCCACTGATGATGCGCCTTCGTATTTCACGGCTCACGTTAATGTCAGCCGTTAGCAAGGAACCGAGGTAGACGAATTCTTCTATCACCTCGAAAGGATCCCCATCTATCGTAACATTGCTGCCAAGGTTTGCCCTGTCTCGCTCAGTCCCACCTATGTACCAGCGACCTTTGCTGCTTCACGTTTCAGGCGGGTGTACAGTTCTGCCACCGTTCCAAATGTTCTAGCAATAATATCCATGTCATCCGCAAAACAGACAAATTGGCCGGACTTCGTGAAGATCGTACCCCGGCTGTTGAGCCCGGCTCGTCGCATAACACCTTCCAGGGCGATGTTGAATAGTAGGCAGGAAAGTCCATAACCTTGTCGTAGTCCCCGTCGAGATTCGAATGAACTGGATAGGTCACCCGAAATCCTTACGCTGTTCTGCACACCGTCCATCGTTGCTCTTATCAGTCTGGTAAGCTTCCCGGCAAAGATGTTATCGTCCATGATTTTCCATAGCTCTGTGCGGTCGATACTGTCGTATGCCGCTTTGAAGTCGATTAACGGGTGGTGCGTTGGGACCTGGTATTCACGGCATTTCTGGAGGATTTGCCGTACGGTGAAGATCTGGTCTGTTGTCGACCGGCCATCGATGAAACCGGCTTGGTAACTTCCCACGAACTCATTTACTTTAGGTGAAAGACGACGGAATATGATCTGGGATAGCACTTTGTAGGCGGCATTCAAAATGGTGATCGCTCGAAAGTTCTCACACATTAACTTGTCGCCTTTCTTGTGGATGGGACAGATTATCCCTTCCTTCCACTCCTCCGGTAGCTGTTCGGTTTCCCAGATCTTGACTACTAACTGGCGCAGACAGGTGGCCAACTTTTCCGGGCATATCTTGTTGAGTTCTGCTGTGATACCGTCCTTACCAGCCGGTTTGTTATTTTTGAAATGGTGGATGGCATCCTTAACTTCCCTCAGCGTGGGAGTTGGTTCGTTCCCATCCTCTGCTGCACCAACATAGTCATTTCCTCCGCTGCCTTGGTCCTCCATGCCTACATTCTCTTCGCCATTCAGGTGCTCGTCGAAGTGCTGCTTCCACCTTTCGATCACCTCACGTTTGTCCGTCAGGAGGCTCCAGTCCTTATCCCTGCAGATTTCAGCTTGCGGCACGTAGCCTTTGCGGGATGCGTTGAGCTTCTGGTAGAACTTACGTGTTTCTTGTGAACGGCACAGCAGTTCCATTTCCTCACACTCCGCTTCTTCCAGGCGGCGCTTTTTCTCTCGGAAGAGACGGGTCTGCTGCTTCCGCTTCTATCTGTATCGCTCCACATTCTGTCGGGTTCCATGCTGCAGCATTACCGCCCGCGCTGCATCCTTCTCCTCCAGAACTGCTCTGCACTCCTCGTCGAACCAATCGTTTCGTCGACTCCGTTCTACGTACCCGATAGTGCTCTCGGCTGCGTTATTGATGGCTGATTTGACTGTACTCCAGCAGTCCTCTAGAGGGGCCACATCGAGCACACCCTCGTCCGGCAACGCTGCCTCGAGATTCTGCGCGTATGCGGTGGCGACATCCGGTTGTTTCAGTCGCTCTAGATCGTAACGGGGCGGCCACCGGTAATGTACGTTGTTAATAACGGAGAGTTTTGGGCGCAGTTTAACCATCACCAGGTAGTGATCAGAGTCGATATTAGCGCCATGATAGGTCCTGACGTCGATAATGTCGGAGAAGTGCCGTCCATCAATCAGAACGTGGTCGATTTGCGATTCCGTTTGTTGTGGTGATCTCCAGGTGTAACGATACGATGACGTCGTGGTTTGGACAGCGGTCGTACTCGCGTTCGAGCTGCACGTAAAATGCGTCTTTGTCATCATCAGTGCTTCCGGAGTGAGGGCTGTGCACGTTTATTATGCTAATGATGAAGAATCGGCCCTTGATCCTCAACCTGCACATTCTTTCGTCGATCAGCCACCAACCGATCACGCGCTTCTGCATGTCACCCATCACTATAAAAGCTGATCCCAGCTCACGTGTGTTGCCGCAACTCTGGTAGATGGTATGATAACCTCTAAACGTTCGCACCATAGATCCTGTCCAACACACCTCCTGCAGCGCTACGATTCCGAACCCGCGGTCCTTCAGTATATCGGCGAATATGCGGGTGCTCCCGATGAAGTTGAGAGATCTGCAGTTCCACGAACCGAGCTTTCAATCGCAAGTCCCTTTTCGTCGCCATTGGTATCGGTTCACATTCTTCTCTTGTTGATTTTCCGGTGCTAGTCTTTTTTACGGCTGGCTCGCAGGGCCCGACACCAACCCGCTAACCCAGGGAGCTCGCGAGCTGGGCTTACCTTCCCGGAAGTTACGAGTTCTGCATTGGCATTTCCTCCAACTACAGTGCTAAATAGCTAGGCTCAAGCGCCAGTCTTCGCCGGGAGTGGTGTTTTTAATGGGCACCCAGGAGATAATATTTTACCTGAGCTTCCACCCCCACATTTTTTTGATATGTTATGTAAAAATGTCTCAGCTTTCAAATGATGCAAAAATTTTGAAAACCGTTGGTTGTCATCATGGTGAAAAAAATGTTATGGTATAAAAATCCAAGATGGCGGCCAAAATCAATATGGCCGACCCAATTTTTTATTATTGTAAATAGTAACTCTATCTTTCCTCTTTTCAACAACAATTCGTTTTGAGGTGCCTTTTGGAGAAACTTTCGAGTTATAACGGTTTGAATGAGCCACCATTTGACCAAAATCGAGGGGTCTGCGAAAATTGTTGTGGATCTAACTAACGGGGGGTCCATCAATTTGAGTAACCCAATGGATTTTCCTTGTTTTTTGTAGCTAGTACTTTCAGAAAATCGCCACCTTAAACATTTCTGAAGACAAGGTGTAAATAGTGGACCGGTTTCAGCGAGAATTACCCATATAACAACTTTTCAGTGGCCTCCAAAACATACTCAAATTTAAGTCATATTCTCTGTACGCTTGGAGAAGGTTTTAAAGCACGGTATGTCTGGATTGCATCGGAAAATAATCTACGACACATATAAATATTTGTGACACCTTTAGAACATTCTGAAATTAAAGTTAATAATATGGATTCAATCGTCACGTAAATGTTTGTCAAACTATTTAACCAAATAACCTCTCAGAAAATAAAAAAAAAGTCTGGAGATAAACAATACAGAAGCAAAAAATATTGTCACCAAACATGATCTCCAGAACTGTGATTCCGTATTCCGTAATCTGTATTCTAAAGTGTACATCATTAGGAAATTATGGTTTCCTCATATGTAACCCTCACACCCACGAGCTCTAACTTAGCTTCTCCCCTCAAGATACTCTTACAGGGTCGGCTCGGATTCTGATCGGCAATGCAAAAGTCGTGGCGGTACTCTTTAACGGTATATTTAGTGTATAGGTGTACTTACAAATCTATGTGCGTGTGTGGGTGTGTAAAAGCCGGCCGGCGTGGGGATTTGTAGCTTACGGCAGGAATCTGCGGTGGGGTTAGCGGCGGAAATCACGGAGAGCTGCTCGAGACCACTATCGGTAGCTGGGACTACGGAGGGCTGTAACTCTTACGGTGTTCGGTGGAGTCACGTGGTTCCTCGAGTTCCTTCGGACTCGGGATCCTTCGGGAACGGCGAGCGCGTGGTGAGATCTGAACTGCTCCGAAGGGGATCGGATTAATCGCAGTGGCCCACGAGTGACGGTGTACCCTAAAGGTTCGACTCAACCTTTTGGAGAAACCCGACCGCTTGGCGGTGGTTTGACAGGGACTCCAAACCTGGATGCAATGGGTCCTGGTAAACGATAGAAAAGGGGGCACTAAGGATTATGCTACCGAGTCCACTAACTTTTATCCACTTCATACCTGATTCTTCTGTATGAAAAGTCTCAAATTAGACTTTTTCACTTTTAAAACTGCACTTTTTAACTATGCACGATATGATAGTAATTATCTTCAAACTTATACTTGGGATAACTTTACAGTAACTTTCTTTGGCTGAGCTCGTCCTAATGGCTTGCTGGTCAACCAACGTGGAAAAGACCTGGTTACGCTTGTTAGACTCGTAGCTGACCCCCTTTTCCCTTTTCCTGATGCAAAATTTCCCATTTTATTTCTCAGCCGTTCATTCCTTATCCAAATTTCCCTTATATGTACTTCTTAATCCCATTGGTAAATGTTTGCGTGTATGTGAAGTGTAGGAACAATTTTGAATTTACAGTTTCTCCTGGAGTGTATTACAACTAGCTAAGCTACTTTATATGGTAAAAAATGGTACTATGTATTACATAGGATTTTGATGGGTTGTGCAGTAAATAATTTATTGAGCATTTATTTAATTATATAGAACTCATCGTTTAGGTTTAATCCTTATTCATGAACAGATATTAACGTGGCTCTCATAAATGCATGCCGAATCGCAGTATGCTGGAGAGTAAGCATCTCTCCCGAGCAGGAATGAATAACTGCCACATAACTGCAGCATACCAAAGTCAGGTATCATACCAAGACACAGAGATGGCATGCTCCTCAGTGCGAAACGTGAGAAGAGAAAACATACACTCTACACACGACTTTCAACGAGAGCGAGGGTGAACTACGCAACTTTTTTCACACACAAACCAGCCGCTCACTCTCTGGCATCCATCAGCGGCACACTCAAAATGAGTGCTCATACAAATGATAGAACAAGCATGTTTTTCAGTTTTTGCGTGCACATTTTGTGCGCACAGAAAATGTGCACACAAAAATTCGTTGAGTGCGCACTCAGTCGTGCTTCCAGTGCAATACTGTGTGTACCACAGGGAGTATGAAAGTACTATAGAGCACTGCATGAAATTCTCTCCTTCTCTTTCACTCCTACAGAAATTTTGTAAACAACAAGGCCACGAAACGTCAAAATCCCATACAAAATCAAAACAGTGCAGTGCCCTATTACGCCGTCTAATAGCAAATGCATCTGCTTGTCTAAGATATCACATAAATCACAGACAAATAGATATGTGACACTAACGAAATTTCAATCTCATATATCTCATGATCCTGATTACTTAGAGAGTTTGTGTCTTCGGCAAAGTTGTTTGGCTGGTCAAGGACTAACCGATAATAAAACTTAAGATTCAAAATTCCACCGCTAGGCGGTGCTAGTGAGTTAACAAATTTTGTTTTTCATAAATATCAGGAAAATTTGCAAAAAACTGCAACTAGCGCCGCCTAGCTGCAGAAACTTGAACCAAACGGTAATTATTCTGAAAGCCCATGATCTACTAAACAATATTGCCGAAGACACCATCTTTCTACAAAATCAGGATGCTGAGATATGCGAAATTTAAAATTTGTTTGCTCTCTAGCGCCGCCTAGCGGTAGAATTTTGAATCTCAAGCCTTATTATCGGTTAGTCCTTGACCAGCCAAACAACTTTGCCGAAGACACCAACTCTCTAAGTAATCAGGATCATGAGATATATGAGATAGAAATTACGTTAGTGTCACATATCTATTTGTCTGTGATTTATGTGATAATATCATAGACAAGCAGATGCAACACTGACAAAATTTCCATCCAATATATCTCAGGATCCTGATTACTTAGAAAGTTGGTTTCTTCGGCAAAGTAGTTCAGCTGGTCATGGGCTTTCACAATATGGGCCGTATGATTCGTGATTTCACCGCTAGGCGGCGCAAGAGAGCGTACAAATTTTACATTTCACATATCTCAGTACTCTGATTCTTTAGAATGATGGTGTCTTCGGCAAAATTGTTTGGTATATCAAGAGCTTTCAGAATAATTACCGTTTGGTTCAAGTTTCTGCAGCTAGGCGGCACTAGTTGCAATTTTTTGCAAATTTTCCTGATATATATGAAAAACAAAATTTGTTAACTCACTAGCACCGCCTAGCGGTGGAATTTTGAATCTTAAGTTTTATTATCGGTTAGTCCTTGACCAGCCAAACAACTTTGCCGAAGACACCAACTCTCTAAGTAATCAGGATCATGAGATATATGAGATTGAAATTTCGTTGCAATTTTTTGCAAATTTTCCTGATATATTTGAAAAACAAAATTTGTTAGCTCACTAGCACAGCCTTTTGGTGAAATTTGGAACCAAAATATCCATCAACTGTAAGTACTCGACCAGCTTAAGACTTATGCTTGTCTCTGATATCACAGGATTTGATACCCCTGGTTTTGGGCTCACTGGCATGCTTTCGGTTCACCAAATGCTCAAACAACACTGACCCCTTTGAACACACTGCGTGTGCACTGAGTTCTGTTTTTTTCTGCGTGTGCGCAGAAATTGCGCACTGGGATTATGATCTGCGGGCTCTCATTGCTCTCACGCAGCACTCTAATCACCCGCACAAAAACTCTGCGTGAGAGAAATTATGTACATTTTATTGTGCGTTTTTTCTCTTTCTCTTTTGTGAGAAAAATGAAAGTGAGAAGTTCAGTGAAAGATGAGCGTAAATGGGCACAGTTTCTGCGTGATATGCCATCCCTGGCAAGACAAGGTATTGGTCGGTTATCCAGGTATTGAAAATAACTTATTTTGGTATTTTGTAGGTATTCATACAATACCTCAACGAGTTATTGGTTTGGTGTTGAGGACTGCTTGAGGTATTATTGAATTATGGAAAAATCGCTATTTGTATGGAAATATCGCCGATTATTATTTAGGTATTGCCATACCTGATATCATTATTCACGCGTTATGCACAGAATACACACCAGTTATTATTTTAGGTATTTTACCTCTTATGCAGGGCTACTTAATACCTCATTTAGGTTGTAGGTATTCGGTTTTCCATACCTGAGTTAGTTATTCTTTAGCTATTTTCTCCTGCTCGGGTATCGGCTGAGTTCTATCTCTTACCGCCACTGTTCTCGCTCTATGAGCCATTTTACGAGACGTTTCGGATCAGCTGATCGCTCATTTCATGAATGAAAATTTGACAGGAGGTTGCGCCCAAGCCCGTGAGTGTTAATATCAATATCAACACTGTTGTCGTTTCGTAAAATAGACTATTAGGGCTTCTTTCTTAAGGTAAAAGTACCTAAACGGTAACACATAGTGGAATCGTTAAAGAAATTCGTGAAATAAGTGTTGCGCTGCATTCCTCGAAAAAACTTTGAAAGTATTCAAAATAATCTTCCATTGTTCCATTAAGATCGTAAATGTTTTCAGAATCTTGAAACGATCAAGATTTTTGACAATTTTTCTCCTGTGTCTTTTGCAAAAAATAAATTAAACTTTTTTTCGGTAATTCTCTCAAACAAATTTTTTGAAGGAAAACATTACAGAATCTGAACATGGACTTCAAAAAATGCTTGCCAAAACTGTGATAACAGATGCTGCGTTTAATTAGCACAATTAGATAAAAAAAAAAAAAAAAGACGCGACCGTTTCAGTGATAGCACCATAGATCTCAGCTGGCACGTGCGTATCGTACAACAGGTGATAACAATAATGTGTATAACATGTGTCAACAAAGAATATAAACAGCGTCTCCGGATGATGATTATGATTGTTGCCAAAATAGAGCGATAAATATTTGGCGACTAGGCGTGGACTGAGCAAATTGTGTGTGACCGAATGTGATAATTGCTTGGGCAAAATTTTCCATCTGAATGCATTAGTGAAATTGATGTTTGACTGACTGACTCTCAAACATCCAAATTGGTTATTGTTTTACGTCATGAAAATCGATTCAAATTTTGGGTTTTTGGTTTTCGGTTTTTCTCATTTAATGTTTTGTGTTTTTATTGAAGTTTTTTTTTTTTGCTTGCTGATTTTTTGAGATAAAAGCATTTCTTGTGCTTATGGTTGTCGTTGAAATACATTTATCTTCAATTTTTTCTAAGGAAGTAAATATTTTTGAGTAGGTTTTAAGAAAATAATTTTAGAGCTTATCAAAGTTTACTATACTTTTTATCTGTGATCAAAACTGAAAATTTCCGAACATTTTTAATATATTTAAAAATGTTTTAAATGGGCAAAAAAAACTTACTCATTCTTAGACAAAAAAAATGCATAGCCTGTTGCTTAAGGCGTGGTCACTTACTTATACATATATTCATCAAATTGCTACCACCAACTTTCTGTTTTAGTAAGATAATTATCCATTTTCATTTTCTTCTTATCACTTCTCTTTCTTTCGTCATCTGTTTTTTGACTTGAAAAAAGTCGTAATACCATCTAAGTTAAAAAAAAACGTAAGTTTAAAAAAAAAATGTCTTCATTAGAGAGTGAGGTATCTTACAATTCCAAATGTCTGGCCCATTCTAAAGACTGTTTCAACAAATAAGACCAATATAAACTATAACTTCCCCTAAATTTCTAAAATGGTTTCCTCTTTTCCTTTCTCCTTACGCAGCGGATGCCATCAAGTGCTATCGCTGTAACAGCTACGATAAGGCCGACTGCCTGCACGAGTCCGATGAAGACAGAGAAACGAAAAACTCTACCAAACTGTGGCCATTCCTACGCGAGTGTGAACCGGATCCCACGGGCCAAAATCGGGAACCATTCTGTCGGAAGATTTCCGTCACAAGTAAGAAGAGAACCGTGCCGGCCGAGTTACATACCTACAGTAGTGCGGCGCAAAAATCAATCGCGCCGGTGCCTAATTTCCATATTTTTCCCATTTCGCAGTTATGAAACCAAAGCACCACCGGGTGATTCGAGATTGCGGCTACGAGCGATCGCATCTGGACTGCTACTTGGCAGACAACGACGGCCATCTGGAGACGGTTTGCCAATGCTGGACGGACCAATGTAACGGGGTGCACCGGCTAACGAGCGGGACGGGGCTGGGTCTGGGACTAGCAGTCATGGTCGCCATATTGAGATTTGTAGCGTAATAGAGATTTTACCAAGGACATTATCGTTTATTGAAGTGTATGTATAAGTGTAGTTTTATCGTTTTTTTTTTGCAGAATATACTCATCGTTTGAGAACTTTATAAAAGTGCGTTTTATTTGATGAAAACATTACTTGCATAGAAGTATAGTTTATATACCCTCTAAATTCCCTTTTCGCAATCTTAATTTTAGTGTGCCTATCGAACGCGAATTTATGTTGCATACATGGACGACGCAACACATTCAACACGATTACTCATGTTTAGTACATTGCTTCAAAAATCCGGTCTGAGTTTCTCCATCCTACTCGCCTATAGAATGCCGGAACCTAAAACTAGCGTTTCTCTTGCCCAGTCTCCTCATGGGTCACCACTTCGATCCGATCCACCCCAAATTTGAAGCATTATGATAGGTATGTAGGCACAGTGCACTCACTGTTGGTGGGCTGCACGTATCGTATTTACGGTTTATGAATTATTTATGAGAACTAATCACGCGGTCACCCTTCGGAAATCAAAATTATCGCCCACTGCTCATCGGCGGTGGGTGGTGCTGGTGAGCACCACCTTCTTTTGCTCTCCTTGCAACGGGTAACTATTATCACCACAAATATTGTGCACGATTCTGGACGAAGAAATTGTACGGACCATAAACTACGGGTAAGCAGTAAAAGTGGAGTAAAAGCTGAATGAATTCTAATTTAGGTTAAAGGAGACGATAAAGATCGAGGAAGTGCTATTTCTGGTAGAATCATAAACTGAGGCTAGAAATTAAAGGTGAATGTAAGTAAAGCTTTTTATGTTTGTAGGTATGTTTCAATATGCAAGCTTGGAATTCAACACAGTTGTTGCTTCCGGTCTCCCAACGTTTCAGTTTATTTTTGTTTAATCTTCTTCAATAGGATATGAGTTAGTTTTGTAGACCACTACACTGCCGTGAGCAGCATGATTATCCTATAATTTAAAACAGCAAACTGGGATTTAATTTTCAACACCAGCGCGAGAATTGGTTTTCATAATTATAGTATGAAAAAAAATCATAAACATTCAATTTGCTATTGAAAATTCAAAATTCAAAAAGTAGGAGGAAAGGGACGGATTAGGGATTAAACCCAGGAGTTGCTGTGTATGAATCAGAAGCGGTAATCACTAGAACATCAAGCCCATCCCCGATACATTGGAAGTATGTGCGTTTTTTGAGCTCTAAAAGTGGTTTTTAGACAACTTTGATGAGAAGGTTGAAAAGATAAACCGTTTAAACTGTTTTGACCAAATTTGGAGCATTTTCCCAAAGTTTTCATAAGGCGACGCTAGAACAAATGGTTTTATCGCGTTATCTTTTTTGTTTCAAATTACTCGCCAAAGTAGTCTAAGAACCACTTTTAGAGCTTCCAAAAACGCGTATTTTCGTGTGCGGAGAATGTTGCTACGTCATTCCGTTCAAAAGATATTGATGATTTTCTAGAAAACAATAGGGACTTTTCAAGTATTTTTTTACTTGAGTCACAAAAATAACACCCGGCTCTAATTTGTTGATATGTTTTATAACAACATTTCTCCTTTTGAATGCTGGCAAAAGATATTTTTTTTATATAGGCCTCAACCCGTCATATCACCTTCTCGAAAAAATACTGTGTGTTTTAAGAAGAAAAAAACCTGTTACTATTGAACCAAAAGAGAACACGACCATCTCCGTGCACGACGCGTCTTCCAATGCTCTACAAGTGTTTCTTGGGTGACTTAGATGAAATATGAAAACTGAAAAAGTTAATGCCAGAAAACCGGTTTTTCTTGAACCACCCTGAGCTAATTCAGAAAAATATCTCTAGATCGATCAATTTTAAAGCTCCATAAAACTGTCTTAGGCAAACTTGCTCAAAATTGATCCTTATTAGAGTTATTCTTGCAAATAAAAAAGTTTGGTTTCCAATTTATTCGAAAATATAGACCACCCTAATTTTCATGTACATTGGAAAGAGGGCCTTATTATTAGGGACAACGTTGTAGAAGATCATATTTGTCTAAAAAAAACTTTTGAAGGCGCTGAATGCATATTTCCTCGTAAATCTGGTTCGTGGACCACTGTGGCATTGTATTCAGCCACTGTAACCATTAATCAGGCAATATTCTGCTAAAACTCTCACTGTTCAGCATTAATTACTAGATACATGTGCTCTTCCATAAATCCAGTATTGATGACTGCAAAATACATATCTCTAGCTTAAGAGGAAACAAACCTTCATCGTTTAGCAAAAACTCAAAAGCAGTTTTCTCGCTTAAATCTCTACGAATGTTAATGAAAAATATTTAACTGCACTCTAGTAATCATCTGGATAACAGTGAAACCATTTTCAAATACGGTTCTGTGGGTTAGAGCAAGACATCTGCTTGATGATTGCTAATGACTGAATGATGATTATTTGAGCCTTAAGGCTCAAGCATTCGTCATCATTTTTCCGAAATCGAAAAGCAGTTTTTTCGCAAAAAAGATTATGGAAATGTATTCACTGTATTCCTATCCTCATGAGGAATACAGTGAATATATTTTCGTTGCAAAATCTTTAGTTTTGAACGAGAAAACTGCTTTTAAAATTTTGATGATGACGATTATTTCAATGACGAATTGTTCCACGTTAAGTCCATTATATTGTTTAACACCAAATTAGCACAAATTCTTCTCATTCCAATACTCATTCCTGCTTCTCCTACCGTATGCGTGATAATGTTTGCACCATCGTACAAATAAGGTACCCATATCACCTGCACACACAATGTCTTGGTTTTTACAATGTCTTGGTTTTTATTGCATGCACGTAAGCTCTAACTCATATCGCAGTAGGTTGCGGGTAAAAAAGTCCAATTTCTTAAGTTTAAAATTTGCACCATGAAGGGGTAGCAGCGGTAGTCGGGACTTGTCCACGCGCAAATGTTAAAAAAGACATTACAGGAGTGTTCAGGAGAACCGTAAAACAGTCTTAGACCGAAAAAAAGCAAGGGCAACTATTCCCGAAGGTGCCCACTGGTCGTCCAACGTTAACATGGATTAAGAAAGCTATAGCTGCCACCAAAAATTAGATTTGGGTGAATTATGTGCGCTCAATGAGAAAAATGGCAAAGAAACGCGAAATCAGCGACTTAACGGCATGGCATATCGAAAAGGAAAATAATGGTGGCCTTTATGATCCTTCGACCATAGAAAAAAAACTTACATTATTACCAATGGCATCCAAGAGCTACGAGTAGCGCCATATAAGAAAGTCTTGAATTTGCCCGAACGCAACATCCGTTTTTTTCGATTTCCGAAAAACTATCGATCCGTACCAAATTCCAGAATCAATAGTTATTATAACTTTTGTTTGTGTGTCAATGTCTACATCATTAGGCAATGTCAAAATAAAAAAATAAATTCAAAAATTGTTAACCTTGACTTTGACACTACCACGGATACTTTTCGACATTTGCGCGTGGACAAATCACGAGCTAGGTTGCTACTTAGCCATTATGCAAGTGTTAAACTAAGAAAATCAACACTTTTTATTCACAGTGTAGACTAGTTCTCTTGGTGGTTTGAACAAGAATGAATATTTATTTGCTATCATTAATCTTTACACATAATCAAGGCTACTTAGATTATCCTAGCATACTAAGATCCTACAATCTCTCCCTTTTCTCAATAATAACAACTTATATTTATTAAGTATTTTCAGAGAACAATTTGTAATCGTCTAGGTAGTGTGGTTTCCGTTTGATTCTTTTGGTTGATCTCTCCAATGGTGACGCTGTATCACTTGACCGTTTATTGTGCGAATCTTGATTGTTTTCAGGGGTACAGTTTGAAAGAGGCGGCTCATCTGTAATAATATTACTTTAAATAAATATGTCAATCATAAAAATAGGGAATAAAGATTCAGGATACCAGATTGTTGAAATTGTTGTTGTACAACGGGATTTTCATTTAGAAGTGGATTTCGACAAATAATCTTCTTTGCGTGATTAACATGTCTATTGCAGATGACTCCATTTTCCGAATTTCTTAAATGTAACCTTGTTCCTTCTCGTCGAACAACTACATATTCTTGAGGGTTGAATGTAGGTGTTAGTTTATTCTTTCGAATTGTATTTTTGACAACAACTGTGTCGCCCACGTCGATATTTGATGGTTTTGCACGGCGTTTCAGATTTGCATAATTCTTTCCCTTTTCCTTACGAATTTTATCGTTTTCCATAGCTTGACTGATGTTTACTGTTCGTTGGTTTCCAGGTAGTTTATCACGAATATTCCAGCCAAACATTAATTCGGATGGCGAATAATTTGTAACTGCATGTGGTGTTGCTCGATAAGCATGTAGAAAATCTTGCAAATCGGCTTTCCAATCGCGACCCATGGTTACGCTAATTTTGATTGTTTTGAGTAATGTTCGGTTTTGTCTTTCAACTAAACCGTTTTGGAAAGGAGCATAAGGCACTGTATGACATATCGTAATTCCATTTGAATTGCAGAAGCTTGAGAATTCTTCTGAAGAAAATGGCTGGCCATTGTCGCATACAAGATGTTCCGGGTAACCGAATCTAGCAAAAACTTCACGTAATTTGATGATTGTGGTCTTTGCTGTCATTGAAGATACGATGATAGTTTCAAGATATCTAAATAAAACGTGTTAAGTAAATCTTGTATAATGCATTTCCCATTTTATATTCTTTGTTATTTATAATACCTTGAAAAATAGTCTGTGATTACTAAAAGATGCACCCCATTTACGACTTCGGTGAAATCAATCGCTACCTTTTTCCATGATCTATTTGGTATTTCAATTCTTGATATCGGCTCTGTGTCTGGATCTGATACAAGTATACATTCAGTGCAGTTGTGAACAAAATCATCGACCATTTTGTCCATTCGGGTCCACCATACTTTAGTCCTCAATCTTCTTTTCATTGCCGACATTCCGAGGTGCGGATTATGGGCCAGCCTTAAGATCCGGTCTTGAAGGCATCTTGGAATCACGATTCTTTGATCTTTCATCACCAGGTTACCATCACTTGTTAAGCTGTCAGCTAACTTTTTGTATCTCTGTAGAGTCTTAGGCCATCGCCGTGGATGAAAAGGTAACCATTTGATGATCTCTTGCAGTTCTATATCGGCTTTTGTGCAAGTGATAATTTCATCGATCGAAATTGATATGGGGCAAGAATCATTGGCCACCGCTCTAATGATTCTTTCGGATTCCTCATCGAAACAGTTTCCCTGATTTGGTGTGGACTGACATAAACGAGATAATGGATCAGCAATATTGTTTTTTCCTGGTCGATACATAACTTTGTAATCATATGCCATCAAACGTAGTTTCCATCGTTCTATTCTCGGAGAAGGCTTCAATCTGTCTCCGAAAATGGCAACTAGAGGTTTATGATCAGTTACCAACCGGAAAGATTTTCCATAGAGATAATAGTGGAACTTTTCACAAGCCCAAACCAGAGCTAAGGCTTCGCGTTCGGTTTGTGCATACTTTTGTTCGGTGGCGGTTAAGGTTTTCGAGGCAAAGCATATGATACGATTTTCTCCCGAATTTCCACGTTGGACTAGTACTGCGCCAAGTCCAACTGGACTGCCATCAGCGATAACAAATGTATCATCTTTAGGATCGTAAAAGCCAAGTATTTCATCTTTGAGTAAAATTTCCTTTATCTGGTTAAATTTTTCTTGATGTTCTGGCATCCAGGTAAATGAAGTCCCTTTCCTTGTCAGCAGATTAAGAGAGTATGTTATCGTTGATAAGTTGGGAATGTATCGATGGACAAAATTTATCAATCCCAGAAAACTCCTCAGTTCTTCCGCTGATTTTGGTCTTTCCATTTTACTGATTGCTTCCAATTTTGTTCGTGATACGGAAATGCCTTTCTCACAAATGTGATAGCCAAGGAAATCAATTTCTCTGACGCAAGACTCGATTTTATCAGTATTCAGAAGAACGTTGTATTGCCGCAGGCGTTCATAAACTAATTTAGTTCGGAGTAGTAGTTCTTCATTATCTTTCGCAGGTATTAAAACGTCATCAATGAATACTATAAGCCATGGAAAATCGGCAAAAATCATATCCATTACTTTTTGGAACAATTCTGGAGCTGCTGACAGTCCAAACATTAGTCGTTTGTACCTCATTAGTCCAATTGGAGATATGAAAGTGGTAATGTATCGACATTCCTCTTTTAGCATGACTTGGTGGAATGCCTGCCTGATGTCGAGCTTTGTGAAAATTTTGTTTCCACCAATTTTCCTTGACATTTGTTCAAGAGTTGGTAAAGGATGCATTTCGCGGATTACGGCTTTGTTCGCTTCTCGAAGATCTACAATTATGCGAACTTCGCCTGAATTTTTCCGCTTAATGATCATGGGAGAAACCCACTCGGAGGCTTCGTTAACCCGTTCAATAATATCGTGCCGTTCAAGTTCCTTTAATTTCTCTAAAGCAAGTTCTTCCAGCGGAAATGGAATCCTTCGTAAGCTTTGGCGTACTGGTGGAACAGTTTCGTCAATTTTAATGCATACTTCAATGCCTAATTCAAATTAACATTTTGTATATTTCATATTTGTTTAAAATTCGTAACAGTAGGTTAATTACATACCTTTCATGCAGGGAAATGCATCGTTGTTGGCCTCATAAAGGAACTTCACCAGACCCAACTTGACCGCGGTATTTCCAGAAAGGAGTGAACACTTTCCATCTCGAATGACGTAGAACTTGGTCCTCAACGTTTCTTTGTTGAACGTCACATCGGTTTCTACTTCTCCAAGCACCGTCAATGGTTTTGTCGATCCGTAGCTGTTGAAGGTCTTGCTGCTGCCTTTCGTCACCGCATATGCATCAAACCCGATGCGCTTCAGTGTACGCCAGTCTCCCTCGCTCAGAATGTCTTCATCGGCACCGGTGTCGATAACGAACGTCAATAGTACACCTCCAACCTTGATCTTGACCGTGCGCTTACTGCCGAGGTGGAACAGATTGAAGACTTCGTTGTTTTCCCCATCTGCGCCGGTCTCACATACTTCCCGCACGAATCGCTTCTTATTCTTTCGCGGGGTTTCGGGTGGCCCTGTCTTCTTCTTCTTCAAGAAACAACATCGTGCGAAATGTCCAACGACTCCGCAACTTCGACACTTTTCAGATTTCGCCGGGCAGGCAGGATCGGTTGATAGATGACGGCTGTCACATCGTGTGCATCTTGGACGGGGTTGATACTTACTCCTCGGGTGATACTGCTCGGAATTGATTTTCATGATGGATTCGTCGGTTGCTTCGGCTTTGAGTTTCGGTGGTTCCGGACTTGGTTTGTTTCCAGTTTCCCAGGTGGCTAGCTGATGGTCAACGGATTCCAGTGTACGACCAAGTGCCACCAGCTGATCCAATGTATGGTCCTTCTCCAGGCATTTCCGTCGCAGTTGTTGGTTTTTCGTCGTTGCAATCACCTGGTCTACAACCATGCCGTCCGCTTGATCGCCGAAATCGCAGTAGCTCGCTTGTTTCCGAAGCCGAATGACAAATGTGTCAAGTTTTTCATTGGGACCTGGCAGCATCTGGCGGAACTTTTGCCGTTCGTACGATTTGGACACTCTTGGGACGAAGTACTCGTCCAGCAACTGTACTGCAGCTTGATACCGATTCCCTAGAACGTGTGCCTCGTCTGCCTGAACCTTCAAGATGATCTTCCGCACGTCCGGTCCGCCGAACAGCATGAGGGATTTAAACTTTTCTTCATGGTCCTCTACGTCCTTCCATGCCAAATATGCGTCAAACTGCTCTCGCCATTTTTCCCACCGTAGTGCAGTCGGACCATCGGAGTCCTCAACAAATGGCGGAACGAGAGGGTTTACCTGTTTCGAAGAAAATTTATTTGTTAAATATACCCATATGGGTATTACAATAGCGAATCTTTGGTTTAACGGGATCACACAGACTTTGTGAATTTCATCGAGATTTGCTCAACCTTACGGGATAATCTGCTTCCTTTCCAGATTCCCTAGGTATCTTGCTGTTTCTCTCCGATTCCTTCCTCTCTGCTCAACCTGCCGTCATGGAAACCATCTTGCTAGATTCCACAACTCTCGGTGTCTTGCCAGGAGTTTCATACATCCTGCTCAACCTTCCATTATGGAAATCACCCTGCAAAATTGCAAGTTTCCACAACTCTCGGTGTCTTGCTAGGAGTGTAACCATCGATTCAGAAAATGGGTTAATTGAAATAAGAGTATCAAGGATTGACCTCTTCAATTTCAATAAATATACCCCCTTTTCTTTGATCATGGCTTGTTTAATTCGAGACATTCAGTGAAGCGGTCTCGCACCTGTATTCTGGGTTCTAGAACCGAAATGTCTCACTGCATGAATTTGGAACTTATCATTTACTCCGGGTTCTGCAATATTTGCATACTTCATCCCTAAGAGTAAAGTCTTTAAATTCCCATCACAGTGACATCCTTCCTAGATACCATCCACAGAATACCAGGTTTCCTTCCCCCTTGGGCAGTCTGTGATCCGTTACACCAGCTGAATGTTTTATACTCACCATTGGCCAAGCCATCGGTTCGGGTTTTCCAAATTTTCCGTTGTCGCCAAATGTAGACTAGTTCTCTTGGTGGTTTGAACAAGAATGAATATTTATTTGCTATCATTAATCTTTACACATAATCAAGGCTACTTAGATTATCCTAGCATACTAAGATCTTACACACAGCCTACTATGATATGAGTTATAGCTTAAATGCCTGCAAATAAAACCAATACATTGTCTTCACAAGTAAAACTGGAATTTTAGTTAACGATGGTGCAAACCAAGGTAAGTAAAAGGAAGGTAATCCAATATGTCAGATTGCACCATCCGCCATATTGGAAAACCTAACGACAGCTGGCAAGTTTGTGTTTAATTTTTTTCACTAGTGAGATGACAAACAAAAACTTTCAGCCCTAGCAACGTAGCAACCCCACAGAAACCATTCACGCTTAACTTTCTCAGCACTAAAACTGGACAAACTCCATGACACTCATCGAGTGTTTCCTACTTACACGGATTGCAAATTAGCTCGTACACCCACTTAAGCTAATATTTTGCAATATTTTCGGCAAAGCAATCTCTTTTGGTTAAGAAATCACCATTGTATTCATAATTAACAAAAATGCGGGGGCACGAGCAAATTTTTAACCTGGGGGAATATTACTCATTTTATGAGTGCCATGGAAATATGTCAACATTGGTTATCCGTGTTGAGAATGTTGTTGCCCATGCAGCGTAGCAACACTTCTGTAGCGTTCTGCAGCATAAACAAACTGGCCGGCTATCACCTCCATCCCCCCGCAGTGTGCCGCACTCCCCGCATCCACTTACTGCTTATACGCTAACACCTTCCTTATAAACATCTTGGTGCAAACAATATCACGCATACGCTACTCATTATTCACCAGGGCTGCAATTTTTCGACAGGCCCTTATGATTGCGATATTTTGCTTTTTTTCATTTTCTCCGTTTTGGTTTGCCTATCATTATACACTCAGGCAAATAAACCTAAGATTATCATAAGGCCTAACTTCTGAAATGGCCTTTAAACAATTCATAACGGCTGGAACGATTTTCATAAGGTCGGTCTATGACGCAGAATCGACTCACAGTGTGGCTTTTATACACATTTAGCAACACGATATTCTCAAGCGTCGATAGCCGCGTGGGTTGGGCACGAGCTCAGTGATCTCGACGTTAATGGATCGATAACTGACAGAATCCGAGAGCTCCATTCGTGAGCGGCCCAACCAAGTTTCATTTCCTATCATCCATACAATAGATAGGTACCCATACTGACAGGCCATTGGTCTCAAGTGGTGGCTTCTGAAAGTGAGTACCCTATACGTTACCACGGATAAAAACACTCATCTACAGAAAATTGAATGGAAATTTTGCCCTGTCAGCTCTCGCTGGAATTCCAGTCTGCATCATTTTGTGATTTTTCTGCTCTTTTCATAAGTTTATCTTATGTAATTAGGTCATAATAAGCATGTTCAATTTTCATAAGGTATTCTTATGGCATCCATACTTTACAGTTATGGCTGAATTTCATAAGGTATTTTGATGAATTTCGGAAGTTTACTTCGCTGAGTGTAGTTTTCCAATCAGCAACACGAGAGCGAAATGAAAAAGGTACTCACACTCTCACGCAGCGTGCTAAAAGCGAGAGCTGACAGGGCAAAATTTCCATTCAATTTTCTGTAGATGAGTGTTTTTATCCGTGGTAACGTATAGGGTACTCACTTTCAGAAGCCACCACTTGAGACCAATGGCCTGTCAGTATGGGTACCTATCTATTGTATGGATGATAGGAAATGAAACTTGGTTGGGCCGCTCACGAATGGAGCTCTCGGATTCTGTCAGTTATCACATCGAGGAACTTAAAACGACCGCCGCAGTCATTCATTTTCGGCTAAAAAACAGGCACTGAGATTGATATTTAGCAGGCCTGCTTTTAACCCCTCGCTCTTCACTGTTCACTCTTCTTTCTTCACTACATCACACTTTGCATTCCTCACATAATCATACTGCTCACTCTTCACTTTACAATTCTGCTGCTTACTTCCCACTTACTTTTTTTAGCTATCTCTTTGCTCTTGAATGCTTATTTCTCACTGCTTGCTTCTTACTCATTGTTCACTACTTTACTCACTCTTCATCCATCACTCCTGATTATTTCACTGCTCATTCCTTACAGTTTACTTCTCGCTCTTCACTGCTCACTTCTCTCTCCTTATTTCTCACTTCTTACTCTTTGCTCACGAGTGGGACGATTTTCACGAAGTCCGTTCAGCTGCTTGGTTTCGCCGATGATATTGATATTATTGCTCGTAAATTTGAGACGATGGCGGAAACGTACATCCGAATAAAGAGTGAAGCCAGGCGAATCGGATTAGTCATTAATGTGTCGAAGACAAAGTACATGATGGCAAAGGGCTCCAGGGAGGAATCACCGCGCCCGCCACCCCGAATTCATATCGACGGTGATGAAATCGAGGCGGTTGAAGAATTCGTGTACTTGGGCTCACTGGTGACCGACGACAACGACACCAGCAGAGAAATTCAGAGGCGCATTGTGGCAGGAAATCGTGCCTACTTTGGACTCCGCAGAACTCTACGATCGAATAAAGTTCGCCGTAACACGAAGTTAACCATCTACAAAACGTTGATTAGACCGGTCGTCCTCTATGGGCACGAAACATGGACCCTACGTGCAGAGGACCAACGCGCCCTTGGAGTTTTCGAACGGAAGGTGTTGCGTACCATCTACGGCGGAGTGCAGATGGAAGACGGGACTTGGAGAAGGCGAATGAACCACGAGCTGCATCAGCTGCTGGGAGAACCAACCATCGTCCATACCGCGAAAATCGGGAGGCTACGGTGGGCGGGTCACGTCAACAGGATGTCGGATAGCAACCCGACTAAAATGGTTCTCGAGAGTCATCCGACCGGTACAAGAAGACGTGGAGCGCAGCGAGCTAGGTGGGTCGACCAAGTGGAGGACGATCTGCGGACCCTACGCAGAGTGCGGAACTGGAGACAAACATCCATGGACCGAGTGGAATGGAGGCGGCTACTATGTACAGCAGAGGCCACCCCGGCCTTAGCCTGACCGGTAAGGTAAGTAAGTACTCTTTGCTAGTCACTCCTCATCACTCACTTATTACTGCTTCACACTCCTTACTGCTCACTTTTTACTCCTCACTGTACATTACATACTTGTCGTATCTCACTTTTCCTTACTTCCTCAGTACTCACTTTTCTACAGTGTTCAATGCTCACTCCTCATTCCACATTGCTTACTTCTCAATCCGTAAGCTATTTGTTGGTAATCACTGCTCACTTCTACTGCTCACTCATCACTGCTTTCTCCTCACACTCCTCACTGCTGCATACTCCTCTCCTCACTTCTAACTGTTCACTAATTATTGCCCGCCCCTAACTATACAGTACTCAGTCTCTCACTTTTCACTGCTAATATCAAGCAGTGAAGAATAACTCACTACTCATTTCAAAACCTCTTTATGCGTACACATTAAGGTGATTATAGATCGAAGCCACACCCCGAATATTCAAAAGCACCAAATCTGAAGAACCAAATGTCGCAAAGCGCTGAAAAATTTATCGATTGGTCAGCCACTGCTGTAGACCAATCGATCAACTTTTCAGTGATTTGGTTCTTCAGATTTGTGCTCTTGAATAATCGAGGTGTGGCTTCGTCATATCTTCACCTTAATCATGGGACAACTTTTAAGAAAACAAATGACCATGGGACAGCTTATGCTGAAAAACTAGAACATGCAACAAACTGACTCAATGTTGATTTCATAAGATTTCCAAAAAAGCATTCTAACCGAAAGCGGCTGCTAAAAGTGTACGTAAAAATAGACCATAGCAAAAGTCAAAAAGTAATACGGGGCAACTATGCTGAAGCTGAACACGGCAGAAAATGTCTAGATAGAAATTATTAATAGTCTAGTGGAAACGTGGGGTACTGAAGCGTGCTCGAGTACTGAAATTCCTCCAGGAGTTCCTACAGAAATTTCTCCAGGAATTCCTCCACGGATTCCTCCAGGAATCGTTCCAAGGATTCCTTTAGGAACTCCTTCCTCCATAAATTCTCCCAGAGATTTCTCCTAATATTCCTCCAGGGATTCATCCTGGAAATCCATCACGAATTCCTTCAGGAATTATTCAAAGAATTCAATCAGGGGTTTCTGCAAGAGTTCTTCCGAGCATTCCATTAAGTATGCCTTCAGGGATTCTTCCAAGGATTCATTAAGGAATGCCTCCAGGGATGCATCCAGAAATTGCTTCAAGTATTTCTCCTACAGTTCCTCCAGGTATTGATCCTCCAGAAATGCGTTTACGGATAACCCCAAGAAATTCTTAGAGAAAATCCTCCAGGAATTCTTCCAAAAATTCCTTCAGAAATGCCTCCAGAAATTCCTCCAGAAATTTCTTCACGGATTCCTCCTGAAATGCTTACAGGGATTCCACCAGGGATTACTCTAGGGATTCCTTCAAGGATTCTTACAGAGATTTCAATGAATTCTCCAGAAACCTCCTTAGGAATCCCTCCATAAATTCATCCACGAATTCCTCCACGGATTCTTCCAGGAATTGCTCCAGGGATCCTCCTGTAATCCCTCCACGGATTCATCCTGGAATTCCTTCACAGATTCCTACAGTTATTCCTCCAGGGATTTCTCAAAAAATTTTCAGAACTTCTTCCAAAGATTCCTTCGGGAATGCCGCTAGGGATTCCTCCACGGATTCCCCCTGAAAATCTTTCAGAAATTCCTCCAGGAATGCCTCCACGATTTTTTCCAGGAATTCTTCCAAAGATTCCTTCAGCAATACCTCCAGGGCTGCCTCCAGAAACTCCTTCCGGAATTACTCCTGAAATTCTTCCAATGATTACGCCAGGGATTTCTCCAGGAACTCCTCCAGGAATTTCTTAAGAAATTCCTCTTTTTTTTCAGGAAATCCTCCAGAAATTCCTGCAGGAATTCTTCTAGATATTCCTCCAGGAATTCCTCCGCATGTGTCTCCAGCGATTCCGAAATTTCTCTATGTGTTCCAGGAATTCTTCCAGGAAATCCTCCTTAAATTCTTCCAGGAGTTTCTTACAATGTTCCTGCAAGATTTCTCCCAGGGATTCTTCAACGGATACATCCAGGAATTTCTCCACTGATTCTTCCAGAAAATCCTAATGGAATTATTCCCCGATTTCCTCCAGAGATTGGTCTAAGGATTCCTTCAGAAACTTCTCCAGGAGTTTCTTTGGGATCCTATCTCCAAGGATTCATCCAAAAATTTCTCCAAGATGTTCTTCAGAAATAACTCAAAAAAATCCTTCAGAAATTCCTCTTGGAAGGCCTCCGGGAGTTCCTCTAGACATTCCTCCAGAAATTGCTCAAGAAAAACCTCAAAAATTTCTCCAAAAATACGTCAAAAGATTCGTACAGAATTTTTTCCATGTATTCTTCCATAAATTTCTTCAGTAATTCCTCCAGAAATTCCTTCAAAAATACCTCCACAATTACCTCCAGAAATTCCTCTGGAAATGTCTCCAATATTGCCTTTAACGATTTCTCCAGAAATTACTCCAAGAATTCTTTTGGGGATTCGTCATTAAACTCCTCCAACTATTCCTCCTAAAGTTTGTCCAGAAATTTCTCCTCGGATTCCTCCAGGAAATCCTCTAAGGATGCCTATACCACGAATGCCTCCAGGGATTCCTTCTGAAATTCCCCCAGTTATTTATCCTGGAAGGCCAAAAAGACAACAAAAACTGAATATTAATATTAATAAGGTCCATTTATTTACACAGTTCTTATTACTAAAATAAATACATCTACATCATTCATTCCACTTGACTAGAAATCACTTCATCACATTCTGAGCCCTTTGTTGTCGCCTCCCACATCACCAAACTCAACTTCATACAGAAGTTGCTGAATTTTCAGCTTCAACAAAGCATTCTTCTGAGTGGACAACCTTTTGAAGACTGGCGCACAACTCAGCAGAAACCTCTCATCCGGATCGGTAATGGATACCGCCGTTTGACAAGCGATCTCTGTTACTTTCTCTGATGGATCCACCAATGGAACCGTCACGGCATCCGTAATCTCTTCTTCCTCCTCTTGACTCAGTTCCAACTCTTGCCGCTCATCAATTATGGTGGTTGACATCGCCTCCTGATCACCACCGCTCATGTTCTCTTCCAACGGACTTGCCTTCGTTGCGATCGCGTATGCCGTAGCTGAAGCTTCTTCGACCTCTTCGTAGATGTATTCAGTGTTTCCATCGTCGTACTGCTCTTCAACCCCTTCGTCACACGTGAGATAATCAGACTGATCAGCGGTCACGTATTCCTGGTAGCCGATGATACGCGAGGACTCCGGCACGATTGTTTCCTTATCACTGGCCGAGTCGGTTTCGGAAATTCTAAAATAAGTTCCATTGATAAATGTTTTTTCGGGTTCCACGACAGAGGCAAAGAATGCATACCCATAGAGCTCAACGTGCCCGCGCAGAAAGCTCATCTGTTCGAAATAGACCCATTTCTTTCGTTTCATGTTTGGTATAGTTGCCGCCAGAATTTCCTGTCGGAAGTACTTGATAAAGGTGTCCCGTAGGCTTTTCCATCTCTTTTTACAATCTTCCACTGGAACAAATTAAAATAATTCAGTATGTGGCGTTTTGTAACAGTTCACTATTAAGCTAGGTCAAGCATGTTTACAAACCAGCTTATATATGCGTACTGGACCACTAGCAGTGAAGCGGCGCTCCACGACGCAGCAGCTACGCTTTAAAACCAGCTATAGATCAGTTAATTACCTCTCACGCCGAGTGCATCGGCAATGTCCACCCATGCATTATCCGTTGCACCTGGTTTACGATATGCCTTCAACGATTTATCATACAGTACCGGATGCAGTTTAACCTGATTGATCAGATATTCCTCCTGGACACTTTTGGTGAGTAGCGATTGGCGTCGTCGCTGCTGTTGCTGGTGGTGCTGCTGTTGCAGCAGTTGTTGGTGGTTCATGCCTTCCGATCGGTAAGGTCTCGAAAAGTCACCTAAGTGAGGTATGAATATCATAAATGTAAAATTAATTGATAAAGTGTATTATATCTACTGCCAATTATCAAAAATAATAAAAATATAAAACCAAAACATTTTCAAACATTCTCACCTCAAAGCGCCGAAGCCAGAACTGCGCACGAGCGAAAAATGACGCTTCGCTTGACGTCTACAAATTGACGGCTTGCTGCGATTTTCGATACGCCAGCGATTACTACGTGCCCTGTAGTAAAATGCTATCAATTCTGATACGTAGCGGTTACGGTACACAGTAGCACTGCTCGTTTCAAAAATTCCAATTGGAATCAATTTGAACGCGCGAAATCAACTGTTCCACGTGATTGATGTGGTGTTCTTCATTTTTTATAATAAGTTAGTTCTATGTTCATTTGATTTGTGATTATGTAGGATTATTCATATTGGTTTTGACTCAACGTTTCAATTTTATTGACTGATCTCAACATTTTTCTTACGTACACTGAACCTCAGTAACTGATGTTTGAAGACTACATGCAATGCGTACATGATTACTGAAACAACTTATTATTTCATTTGGAAATCATAATTCACCCAAAAATAGATTGACGATATTCCCAGCAACACTTTTTGCATAAAAGTTAAATTCATCACTCTTCAGCATAAACATCCTTGAGAATTAAATAAAGATAATTAAACAGGGTATTGGTTCCCTACCAAAAAAAAAAAAAAAACGAAGGATTGAAGCGCTGTTTATTTTATTTCATATTTTTGTATTTTTTTTAGAAGTGAGCATGCATGAAAACAAAAAGAACGGAATCAATCGGTGCCGTAATCGCTTGTTTTCGAATAGGATGAATATGGGAGCATGAGATTACTGATGGCGCACATACCCTACGTACAGCTATTTTTCCTCTTAAGCTCAAAAAAGTTAAATCTGAAATGCATTGCTTCCGTTTTCAAAAGAAATCGCTCAATAAATATTCTAAAGAAAACCAACACAATTTTTCTGTATCCAGCTTTTTGAGCTTTTTACGCTTGATGAGGGGTGAAACATTTATGACAGATTTTGCCGACAGCCCACGCAGCAACACAGTGGCCGAGAATTTCAGAGCTTCCAAAAACGCGCATTTTTGTGCGCTGAGAATATTGCTACGTCATTCCGTTCAAAAGATATTGATGATTTTCTATAGAAAAAAAGGCACTTTTCAAGTATTTTTCACTTTAATTACAAAAATAACACCCCTCTATTTTTTTATATGTTTTGTAACAACATTTCTCTTTTGAATACGGGCAGATATTTTTTATGTTTTTAAGAAAAACACCTGTTACTATCGAACCAAAAGCGATAACGACCATCTCAGCGCACGAAACGACGCGTCTTCAAATGCTCTACAAGTGCTTCTTGGGCAACTTTGATGAAAAATCGAAACTGAAAAAGTAAACGCCAGAAAACCGGTTTTGCTTGAACCACCCTAAGCTTATACAGAAAAATATCTCGGTCAATTTTAAAGCTACACAAAAAGTGCATTAAGCAAACTTGCTCAAAATTAATAGATCTACAGCTTTCCCGAAAAATAAGTACAGTTATTCTTGCAAACAAAAAAGTTTTGTTTCCAATTTCTTTGAAAATATGGACCACCCTAATTTTCATGTATATTGGAAAGAGGGCCTTATTATAAGGGACAACTTTGTAGAAGACCATATTTGCCTAAAAACTCATTTGAAGGCGCTGAATGCATCAAATATGGTTCGTGGACCACTGTGCACTGTTCCTATTTTTGTGGTGAAGTTTAACATTGGTTCCTATAGTGGCGCATCCCATTGAAGTTTTATGGGACCCACCACTATAGGAGCAGTGCCACCACTATAGGTGCAAAGGAGCAAAAAATTTAAGGAAAATAATTGTTTAAAATAGGTTTTTCGACAATTCCTGAAAACTGAATTAATGACATTAATTAAGTATGATGCATCTATTAAAAATGTCATTTGCGAGCTTTTTAGTCGAAATGGTGCTAAATTTCCACTACCACTACTATTGGTACTACCTCCACTAAGGGAGCGTTTACCCTATGACTTTACCAATAATTTCGCAAGATATACTACCAGGAAAACAGCAGGCAGGTCCTCGAAGACTGGCAACTTTTCACTCTTTACAAGAAAATCGATTAAAATTTCACACTTTAAAAGAGGACTATATGATCCGACTGCTGTAAAAAATGATGATTATGATCATTGAGAGCGTCACAATAAATTATACCTTGCGTCCGGATTCTAACTGGACAATGCTTTAGGTAGTTCCGTGGAGAAAATAAAAGGTTTTTGTGTATGGAATCAAATCAAATATCGGGTACATTCCGATATTGTGTTTGAAAAAAGAGTCAAATGAACAAGAAGTCCTCGAATAGATTTTGCACAAACGTCCGACAATTGTAACCGATTGGTTATAATGTTTAGATTTTCAATTGTATGAGTGTTTGTTTTGTGGAAAATTCACGTTTTTAATGTATAAATAACAGTAGACCCACTCTAGCGAGAGAAAAAGCCGCTGTAAATAAACGACGTTGCTGAAAGGAATCCGCTAAACTCTCCGCTAAAATGGTGATGAATAAATGCTAATAAAAAGTTTTTCATAAATTCCATTGAATGCTGCTCCAAAAAAAATGCAAGGATTACTTTTGACGAAATTCAGAAATATGTTTTCAATAACTCCATCAAGTGCACCGCTAAAATTCGGTTTGAGAAGTGAGAACTTCGTGACTTTAATTTACGTCGCAACTGCATCAAAATTCTGGGAAATGTTTCTGGATGAATTCTGTTTATTCCGTTGAAATTTATGGAATAGTTTTGAATTTCAATGAGCCAATCGAAAATTTCTTTTGCGGAGAAGACTTTGACTAAATGTTTCGTTCTTTAGAGCCAAAGCAATACTAACAATATCCACCTTTGTTTTTGTACATTCATATATTTTTTTGTTGGGTTTCCAATATGTGTCTCGTATTTGAACGGGACAAATCTGGTCGACCTATCCTTGTACTAATCTCTGCAAACTTTCAAAGACCTTCGTAGATCGTCACAAAGCTCATGAATCTTTGCAGGTTTTCGTAAATGTACTTTCGAGAACTTACACAGAACTTTTCAAATAATCTCGGACTTCACGCGTCTTTGCAACAATTTGTACACATCGAAGAATCTGCAATGGCGCTTGCAAGTCTTGGGATCCGGATGCGTCAACTTATTCAAATCTGGTTATCGCAGTTGTAATTCACTGTTCGCAACAAAAATTTCGCTAAAAATTGATGGTTCAAACACAATAACACACGATCCGGAATAATTCCGGATATTGCATGGCCACTTGAGTATATAAATGAACACCAATTTATGATCGATTGAGAGCGACTTCGAAAAAATCGGATGAAAATTGACGAATTGACAGCATTTTGAAAATGAGTTGTTGGGAGTCGGATACGTGAAGGCTAATCAGCTGATATTCAGGAACTGTACAATATAAAAATAAGCGATTTTCACTATGATTGATGGTAATAGTCACACTTCATGTAGAGCAGTGTTTCCCAAACTTTTAGGAGGTATCGCTCCCTTGGAGCTTGAGAAAAACATTTTCGCCCCCCTAAGTGAGATTGAATTTTTCCATGATAAAAGACTGAAAATCAACTTAGCAGAAGTTAAGTTATCATGCAAATGCATTGATTGTCTACATTTGAAAAAAAATATGGATTATTACCAGAGCCGTAGCGTGGTCCCATGGCACCCTTGGCAAGCATCCAGATAAGCGCCCCACGGCAATGGAACGATGCTAATTTGCAAAAAAAAAACGTGGTCATTTATTTTCTTTTTTCAAAGTTTGTTTAGTTGGATTTTTGTGTTTCGTTTATTCTCTTAGAGTATATTCCACTTAATGGATATTCCGACATCCTCGAACAATATTTTTTTGAAATTTTCAACGATTAATTCAATTAGTTTTACCAGAATTTTCAATTAACTTTAGGAAAGGTTTCTTCTAAAGTTTAACCCTTCAGCGCGCGCGCTGTTGTAAAAAGTACAACACTACCAAAAAACCTCGCTTTTCGTATAAAGCGCGAGCGCGGTGCAGTTTCGGTTGCTCGATGGCGCGCGTCCTGGAAGGTTGAGCAAAATATTTCCCAGAAAATCTGTAAAAAAATGTACAGTAAATGTGAAGAAATTTCTATATAATTTTTTGCTGAAATCTCTGGAAAAATCCTGCTTAAAAATCACTAAAGGAATTCCTGCAGGAATATCCGGAGGAATCCCTGGAAAAGTTTCCCTAAAAGGTTTTATGAAGAAATTCCTGGATGAATCCATGGAAGGATTGCAAAAGAAACCTTTGGAGAAGTTTTGAATAAAATCAAATGGCAGATTTTCTCACGGAATACATGGGAAAATTTCTGGATGAATTTCAAATTTATGATTTTTTGGAAAAATCTATGGGGATGAAAAGTTTTTTAGAGGAATTCTAGCAGAAATTTATTGAGCAATCTCTAATGAACATGGAACAATTTTGGAAGGAATAAATGGCAGATTTTCTAAGTGATTTGAGGGTTTTCTTCTTTCTAAAGGAATCTCTAGAAGATTTTCTGAAGGAAACTGGTTGAATTTCTAAAATAATCTATAAATGACTTTCTAAAAAAACCTGGAAGAATTCCTGGAGGAATTCTCTGAGGCATTTATGAAGGAATAGCTGGAGGAGTTTCTATAGGAGTCCTTACCCTTACAGATATTTTTGCAGGAATCTTAAAAAAACTAAAGGAAATTTTGGAAAGTTTCTAAAGAAATTCGTTGTAGATTTTCCAGAATGAACCCAGGAAAAAATAGTGAGATAAATATTGAGAAATAGAAGTATCAAATCTTAGAAGAATTTTTGAAGGAATCTGTGGAAGAATTGCTGAAGATATCATTGAAGAAAATAATTTCTGAAATATTAAAAATAAATATCTGCACAATTTTCTTTAGAAAACTATGAAAGATTATCCATTAAAAATCTTGAAGAAGATCCGGAGGAATCCTTTGAACAATTTCTGAAAAAAAAGCTAGATAACTTCCTGAAAGTCTCCCTGGAGGAGTTTCTAAGGGAATCCTTCGAGAATCCAGAAGAAATTCTTTGAGTTGATGAAATAGAAATAAAATCTAACTGATAGTTTTTTGGGTGAATACGACTTGTAAGGTTTGTGCTAGATGTTCAATAGTTCAGCCCAAAGAAACATAAACAATTGTATGAACTGAAAGAGCATCATCTGAATATTTTACATTTAAAATACTTTTTGTCAACGCTGTAAAATGTTTGAATGAATGCGTAACCTCAAGACATTCTCAAAAATGTTAAGGAAACTTTCACTAGAATTTCGACTTTAAACAATGAAATCTTGACAACATTCACTCTGTTTGCTTTTAGCCTCAGGCCTTTTCGGCGCCCCTCTGAGTCTGACGCCCTTGGCGGGGGCCAACCTGGCCAACCGCACGCTACGGCTCTGATTATTACATGGAAAAATTTAAAATCATGTTTGTGCTATACATATTCTTGAACAGAATTTAACAAAATAGAACATACTGTGAACATTTACGAACACTCGTTTTCCTGAACTAGATGTTTTACCAGTATTTTAAAAGGGATTCAAGCACCCAAATAAGACTGATGGGAAAATGAAGAGCAATCCAGTAACAAATTTTGAAAACGACGTATAATCAATGGTGTAGCATTGATTATACGTCGTTTTCAAAATTTGTTACTGGATTATAAAAATATATTTTAAGCAAAAGGTACAACTCAGGAATAATTTGGGTGTATTTTCAAATATAGTCAGCTTTGCTGAGTGATTAAAAATTAAGAAAAGCCAGTGATGCAAATCAACAAGCTTTATATGAATCGGAGAACTTTTTATTGACAAATAAGTAAATATGCATACATGCAGCCATTACTCGGTTTGGAGGGAATTCAACGATGAATTTGTGGAAAATTTTCAAAATAGCTCCTTGTAATAAGCAACGTTTGGAATTCCTCCGGAAACTTCTCTGAAATATTTTCAAATATGTGACAACTATCATTCGAAAAGTGTTCTAAGATTCATTTTAAACTTAATAAGGGGGTTCACTAAACAGCGTGAACCAGCGTAAACCGATTAAACTGATTAAACGTCGTGATTGTCAAGGCAATCTTTGATTATTTCACACGCAATTTCATGAAACGTTTCAAATAATCAGATGATCATGGCTTACACAGTTATTTAATCTGTTTTGTGAGTACCCCCAATGTTTTTCATTGAAATTTTAATTAAAAAAAGCATATAAATTAAAAACAAAACTTTCTCATCAAGTCAAAAAACAACTATAGTTCCTTTCACAACTTTGTCTATCAGTCAATCAATCATGAATTTTAGCCATTCTCGGATACTTATTCAAAACGACGTATCAACATAGGATTTGCGTGTATTATACGTCGTTTTGAAAAAGTATCCGAGCATTCATGTTTCTAATTTATTGCTTTTCCAGAATCACTAGTAATTCTTTCGGAAATTCGTAAAGCAGTCTTATTTGTTTTTTTTTCTGGATTTTTACCAAAATCTTCTCATAAACGTTCAAAAACCTATAAAATTTAGTCGATCTTGAAACGGTCATTTTCCAATAATCCTAGAAACAAATAAAATTGTAATGTCAGGGAGTTTTAATGATTTTTGATACTTCTTAATTTAAAAAAAATCGCCCCCTTTTTAGTATTTTCGCCCCAAATTAGGGTATTTTGAATTTTCGCCCCCTTCGGCCTGATTTTCGCCCCCAAGGGGCGATTTTGCCCACTTTGGGAATCACCGATGTAGAAGGCCTTCCGGAGATTGGCGACATCACACAGTTCTGGGCCAATCTATGGGAGAACCCTGTCCAGCACAGCGACGATGGGATGTGGTTAGCAGAAGAAGAGCGACAGTGCAATGAAGTTGAAGACATGACCGCGGTCGCAGTAACTGCCCAAGATATACGTGAGGCTACCCGGTATACCAGAAATTGGGCTGCACCAGGACCCGATTTCGTGCACAAAAACTCACGACGCTTCCCGGGCGGATGGCGGAATTCTTCAACATGGTGCTAGAAGACCCCACGCAGCTACCAGAGTTCATTACCAGGGGTATCACTTATCTTCTGCCGAGGGACCAAAACACAGCTGACCCAGCAAAGTACAGACCAATAACTGCCTTTCAAGTCTGTACGAAGTGCTGTCGTCGGTAATAGCGAGGAGGATACAAGCCCACTGCGATGCCAACAACGTGATGACCGAGGAACAAAAAGGGTGTCGCAAAAACACACAAGGCTGCAAAGACCAGGTCATCATAGACGCAGTCATTGTGGGTCAAGCCACCGAAAAACAGAGGATCCTGAGCATGGAGTACATCGACTACAAGAAGGCGAACGACTCAGTACCGCACTCGTACCTTCTTGAGTGAGGTACTGCAGTTGTACAAGGTAGATGGAAACGTCATCAGGCTGATGCAACACGCTATGGGGAAGTGGAGCACGTCCCTACAAATTACCGACGGAACAGCTGTGTTGCGGTCCAGAACTCTCAGCATCAGGAGGGGGATAAATATTTCAAGGCGATACCTTTAGTCCGCTATGGCTCTGCCTAGCGATGAACCCCCTCAGCAGAGCACTCAACCAATGCAACTATGGCTACCAACTGAAAAGTGAGGGAAGGAGTACAAGAATAACCCACACCTTCTTTATGGACGACCTGAAGCTGTTTGCGGAATCAGTACAGAGGCTGCATCAACTGTTGCAGCTAGTGACCAGTGTTCAGCAACGACATCCAGATGGAGTTTGGAATTGACAAATGTCGGTCAGTCCATCTTCGTCGGAGTCAAGTAGTGGACACCAGCTGTTTCCACGTCAACGAACAGGAGAAGATTTGGAATATGGTTGAAGGCGAAGCGTACAAATACCTCGGCTTCCTACAACTGAGAGGTATTCGCCACACAGCGATCAAGAAGGAACTGCAGGACAAGTTCTTGCATCGAGTCAACTGTGTTCTGAGAAGCTTTCTGTCAGCCGGCAACAAGGTGAAGGCGATCAACACGTTTGCTGTGCCCCTGATGACCTACAGCTTTGGGGTGCCTGACCTCGAGGCGTTAGAACGAGTAGTACGAGTGGCGTTCACCAATGTAACATGTGCATGTGCCATAAAATTAAAAAATATACATAAATTATCTAAAATGTTTTGTGTTGGGAACTAGATTTATTATTGATAACTTTTTGCCTTAAAATGCCCAATTTGTACACCATCGTTGCATCATTTCCCCCACACGCGCCCATAGCGTGCAATAAAAATTCATTTACGTTGAGCACATAGTGGCTGAGGTGCGATGCAAAGAGATAAGAGATCGGATAAGCGTCGAAGCACACTCTGTGGAAACTATATGCAGAACGCATGAACCGTACATAGTAGATGAGTTGCGATGAGTGCGGTGATGCGATGGAGCTGCTTCGACGCATGAGATCGCAAGAGAACGCAAGAGAATGCTTGTCGGGTATGGATTTTATGATTGCGCTCGTTGTGTATGTAAAGCAATGCGAATTTAATGTGCTGGGAATTGCCTACATAAAATGCGTTAATATGTTGTTGTTTTTAAACATAACTCAATGCTTTTTCACATGACATGCATTTTGATGGACCAGACGTAATAAAAATTTATCATATTGTCTATCGATCACTATGTAAAATAACAAATTTCATTGCATATAAAATAGGGTTACGGTTGAATTTTGGTCCCCTAGAGGACATTGGTTCGAATTTAATTCAAAATCAAACAGATTCAGAGGGTAGTTACACATAATGATGATGCTAGTATGTTCGTAAAAGTCTCTACTGTCCGTTAAAAATACCCACAAGGTCATTTCTGGCTGAAAATTTGATGAAAATAACTCATTTTTGAAGCATCAGTTTTCACTGTTTTGGACACCCCAATATATTTTGGGCCTTCTTCAGTATATATTTTGGACACCCGGTGTTTAAACTCGTTTGAAACTATTTTGGAAGAATTTGCCGCTTGAATATGCTGGATCATATCATAATTACTTGATTGACAAAGAGTGATTAGACGCACTTTGCGAATTTAATGCGCTAGAATGATAAACGTTTTTGTTTACATCTGCAAGTTTCCTCAGCACCGCAATCTCTTTTTGTAAACATATGATGCGGTACTCGCTCGGATGACGAGATTGGCAAAAAATAATTTCATGGCAAATTCTGATATTTCCAGTGAGAAAATGATTGCTGCCCGTGCAGAGCGATCTTATTGACCGAATGATTCTAAAAATTTTCGTCATCTCATCATTAAACCTGTGTAAGTTGTGATAAAAGGACACAGGGGGTCCAAAATACAGGGGATGGCCAAAATGTTTGGGATAGGCAACTTTTTTTTCTCTCACAAAAAAGTTCAACATGTTATAACTTTTCATAGAGCGAATCAAAAAATCTCAAATTTTGACTGTTTGTCAACCTATTACGCATGTAATGCATCATTGGTACAAATTTGGGCTCGATTGATTAATATTTCGCAAAGTTAGAACCGTTCTGGTAAAACACCTTTTTTTAGACAACTCATTTTTGAGCTGTCATATCTCGGAAACCAGTAAACCGAATTGAATGAAATTTTGAACGTACATTAACAATATGTAAATGCTTTACAAACTTTTAAAACATAGGTACTTTTTAAACGTTGAAAAAAGTTATCAAGGATTGACACTTTTTGGACTTTTCTCGAAAAAATGTATTTTTTTTTTACATCAGTGTCAATAAATGTTAGTGTTGATATCCAAAGATTTTCCACTTCTGTTCTCAAATTATCTCTAATCAGATATATTAGAGCCTATTTAGATTGAAGGAAGAACACATTTAATATTTTTTGTGTGGTATTGTAAATATTACTTATTTTCCTCTATATGGGTAAAAATTTCAACACGATATAATTTAATTCGCCGTGAGAAAATATTACAGAAAATTTTTGTTATTATATGTGTATAAGAAAACATTCTATTTTCTCTGTTCGGGATTTGAATCGAGTGATCAATGTTTGATATGGTTGTTTGTTCAGTGCATGTTATTCATGTGCAAGTTAGAAAGTTTAAGGTTTTAAAAAGTTCTGCTTTTTTCTTTGTCAGGCAAAACTAGATCCCTTAACGAAAATAGTGTGACATCAATTTCGATTGATACTCTTTTACCTAATAAAAGGACTGTATCGTTAATTATGAGTACACCTGAAAGTTGCTGTATCTGAAAATGTTTTATTTGTTTTGTAAATTAAATTCAATTACATTGTGTATTGACCATCGGAAAAGCCCATGGTATCATTTTGTATTTAATTTTTCGTGAATCTTGCCAGCTCTCGCACCTTCTTCTTGGTGTTCTTCATAAGGTTTTGGACAACCGTTCCGTCGATGGTTTTGCTTGGGTTGGCCCAGTTTTTCTTGAATTTGATGACGTCCTCTGCTCCTCTATCACTTTGCCGTAGTTTCCCTTTCATCAAAGCCAAATACTTCTATATGTGCCTTATTTGCGGGCAATTTGAAGGGTTCATTGCCTTTTCCGCAAATTGGACATTGTTTTCTTCATACCAGACAAAGGTGTCACGCGCATAGTGGCAGGATGCCATATCCGATCAAAATAATGTAGGACTTTTGTGCTTTCAGATGAGTGGCAGAATTGGTTTCTGGGGGCATTTCTTCCGGTATATTTCGACGTTCATACTTGGGACGACGAAGAAAGGTGACGATTTCATACCACTTTGACAAATTGCTTGCCAAACTAATACATTTTCCAAACTTTTTTTGCAAAAAATTGATTTCTCCGAATTCGGAACATCAGTGCCACGCTTCACAGTGAAAAACTGTGCCTCTGGAAGTGCCTTGTATTCCAATATGACATACGTTTCATCATCCATGATTGTGCACATGTAATTTTTGCTCAAAACATCGTCGTACAGTTTCCGAGCCCGAGTTTTCACATAATCCGCCAGAATTTGACTGTTTTTTGGACATTTCTGTTTTGGGTAAGTCTTCAGGGAATTACGCTCCTTGGCGCGCTGAACCATACCAATAGTCGTTTCACACTTTTTTGCGCAATCTATGATCTCCTTTTTTCTTTTGAAGATTTTGCAAATTTTGCTGTCCAAATTTGACTTTGACGCACCTGGTTTTCTGTCGCGTCCGGGTGAGTCTATCAGTGTGTTATGCATACCGAATCGTTTGACAGCATTTTGGACAGAAAAAACGCTAACACCTCCAACTTTTGCTAATTTTCTTAGCGATAATCATTTTTCATAGCAGTACCTGGTCACAATCGATTTTCGCTTCTCATCCGTAAACACTCGCGTTGCTACACTTGAGGAAAAAACTTTAACTTTTAATGAAGGTTATCTTTTGTTTACAACGCCAGCAACACATAAACACACATCAGTTGTCAAAATAAGACTTAGTCTTTTTAATACAGGGCCTCAGAGGTGTACTCATAATTTACGATACAGTCCTTATGATGAATATTGTGTACTTTTTAGAGACATATTTTCTCGTAGATATCGCCGAAAATTTTGTAATAAAAAACCTATACTCTTAAATAATACATACTTGCCGAATCACAATCAAGTAATGTTTTCATGCTGAAAATCAGTATAACAGTCTCATATTGATTTAAATTGAAATCAACACTCAGATAGCCCAGTTCGGAAAGTAAAAATATGTGTATACATAAAGACATCGCTCACGCGGATATAATTACATGTTATACATTCTTTTCTTAAATAATTAATTCAATAATCTCAATCTTTTACAGTTACACCAGATTTTTTTGAACTGGTCGGTTTTTGCTATTACAACAGGATCAAAACTGACTAAGTTATAACAAAAAAAAACGGCCCGCGCAAAACAAAAAGCGGGTGCATTTTATCTTTCCGCTCTTATAGATGAAACGATCATTTCACTACCCACATCCAAAGAAGCGCTTCAACATAACATCGATCAAATCACGCGAGTCGTTGATGCGCACGAAATAGGCGAAAAAGGATGTGAAAACAACATGCGCACCCTCATTGAAAACCTCATGCACTATGGCCTATCAAACATCCCTCTTCTCATCTCATAACTTATCGCATCCGATCGCATCTCACCTTACCCACTATGGTCACAGCCTTAGATGAGGACAAAGAGGAATAGATTAGACGAGTGAAGCGAGCTTGATCCGGGTCCGAGCCCCGAGTCTGCAAAACAGGTCTCTTTGGTTTGAGCGCTGAAAGCGGTCAGGTTTGTGCTCCGATTGTTAGAGAAGTAGCTATTAGTAAGGTACACCGGGGGCAAGTTGAAACGGGTGGGGGAAGATGAAACACGAAGTTTTGAAATAGATTTCAATACTATTTGGAAACTTATCCTTCGTTAAAAGATTATTTGAATCAAAAACTATGTGTTATGGCGATCAAACGATTTATCATCATTGAAAAACATCGTATTAACCCGCTGTTTCAACTTGCCCCGGTGTACCTTACTCTAAAAACCGAAAAAGAGTCAAGTAATTTTGTAGTGCGACGAAAAGGCCATCGTGGTCCCGCGGACCCGTGATTGACCAGTGGACACGTTAAACCTCCGTGGCGCGAAAGTGTGGGAGTGAACCGTTGAATCGGAGTGATCCTCCACCCGCGACTCGGGAGAGTGGAAGTGATTCCCATGTGGTTGTGATTAGGGCCAGGTGAAGCTAGGTAAAGTGGTAAAGTGGACCAAGACTGACCTCGAGGCGTTAGAACGAGCAGTACGAGTGGCGTTCACCAAGCACCGCATGCGCCACCCAAAGTCGTCCATCGAGAGAGTCACCCTGCCACGCGCAGTAGGAGGAAGAGGCGTCACCAATATCCAGGCACTATGTGTCTCCCAGATCCAGCAGTTGCGGGCATATTTCATAGAAAGCCAGAACCGTCATGAAATGTATCGCACTGTATGTGAAGCTGACCACGGTTACAGCGCCCTGCATATGGCGCAGGAGGATTACCAGCTGAACTGCGACATCAAGACCGTTGACGAGATGATCGTAGCGTGGAAGCAGAAGGAGTTGCATGGGACGCACCCCCATCAACTGGAGCTCGAGCACATCGATAAGGCGACGTCGAACGCGTGGCTGGTGCGGGGTGACCTCTTCTTGGAAACAGAAGGTTTCATGGTAGCCATCCATGACCGGGTAATTGCGACGAAGAACTATCGGCGGTACATATTGCACGAAGACGTGGAGTACCGCTGTAGGAAGTGCAATTCAGTAGGAGAAACGATCGAGCATGTCGTTGCAGGCTGTTCAGTGTTAGCTGGATCTGCCTACCTCGATCGTCACAACGAAGTTGCCAAGATTGTGCACCAACAGCATGCTTTAAAGCACAACTTGGTCGACAGATTTTTACCCTACTACAAGTACCAGCCGGACCCGGTTCTGGAAAATAGTTGCATAAAGCTGTACTGGGATCGCGTTCGCGAGATCATTACGGACGTCCTCATTCGTGCCAACCGGCCCGACATTGTGGTTTACGACAAAAGGATGAAGCGGGTAACCTTCATCGACATCGCTGTACCGTTAGACCATAATGTCCAATCAACGTTCTCCGGCAAGATAACCAAGTACCACGACCTAGCGGAGGAGTTGAAGCAGATGTGGAACTTGGAGGACGTCCGTATAGTTCCGGTTGTCCTATCGGCAACCGGAGTTGTCCCTAAATCTCTCCTAAGGTCCCTAGACGAGCTGGAACTGAAGAAGGACCTGAACAACATCCTGAAAGGCGGTTCCTGAATCACCCACAACTGAAATCCGAAGCAGACCCATTAGGATAAGCATAACACCGGCTAATGAGATCCACAGAGCCTAATCCCCTTTGGCAATCCGATTGCCCGGGGTAGGTGAAATATTCCAGCAATTTTTGCTGAGAAGTGCCAAAACTCTATAATAATAACTTATTACACTTATTACTTATATGTTTGTCCATAAAGAAACCAATGCTTAAACAACTTGTTTGACTCGATCGAGTTTTTATTAGTATCAAACTGATGTTGTTTCTTGATTTCTTTCCTTGTCAAATATTTGACCCTGTGTACTTTAGGCCATACGCTGTGCACCACAAGCGGCTTTTTGCATGGTGTTTGTATTCAGTACACGAAGCGACCACTCTCGGGCTAGTAGCACCATATCAGCATGCAAGGCGAAACAGAAATATCAGGCAACTTTCATACGGCACAGCATCCAACTAGAACCAAGGTCAATAGCCATGTACCAACCGCATTAGGGTCCATAATCCACGTTAGTTCTATTGCTGTAAATTAAATTACGTCCTCCTGCACTACAGAGAACCCGTCGAGTGTTGCAAATCATTCGCTGTGAACGCACTGGCTGCACTAGACGACATGGGTATCATCGCATCGCGGCGGCACTCAATTGATGACTTCCGCTCCGACCACCGCACCGGGAACTGAATTTAATTTTAGTTCCACTCTCGTGAATGCTGCCGAGACGCCACGATTCGGAGTACATGTTTCGAGTGGAATTGTACTACAAAGACGCCTTTTAGGAAGGTTGCTCCAACCAAACCGAATTAAGAAGATTTATTACCCAGACGGCAAACACTGACCATGGACAATTTCTTTTCGATTGATGACGTTTGCATTGGTAGTTTCGTAGAACTAAAAACCAATTGTTCATTATTTATTTTCCTTAAAATTGTGTGCAACCATTTTCTTTTTTTTTCAAATTTGAGTATGTTCGTTATTGGAATTTCCGAGAGCTTTCGTCTCCATGATTTTTAGTAAATATCTACGTCCATTCAAAGATGGCAGCTCATCCTGTCACTTCTTTTATTGATACCGTGTATCCCCGTTATTTTGGGCGGCAACTTTGAGTAACCCTATGAACTTTTGAAAAATATTATTCTGGTAACCTTCTTTGCTTATTTTTTTTTATTCTTCGTTCGGTTTCACCTCGTTCCATGCGCAGAATGACGTTTGAGCCATTCTAATTTGAACGATGTGCAGAATTACAGAGGGGACAGATTAGATCATGTCAAACCAACGGGGGTACACGGTATCATACGTTTATTTTCGTTAGATCAAGGGATACGTGAACGGAAAATATCTGGACATTATAAAATCCACGTACAGTATTTTGATTTTAATGTTGCGATTGAAGTAGGCCGACTGGATGAATGAAACCGAGCTGTTTCCGGTGCTCGGCTCACGGAAAACGGGAAAATCTAGTACCTAGGCCTGGATTGGTCTGCGCTTGGTCGTCACAAATGAACCAAGCAAGTCAGCACTCCAGGGCCCCACATTTCGACTCAATGGAAAATAAATTTGATAGTGAGTGACTCTTTTAATTTTTAATTTTTTTTCTTATGTTTTATCTTAGCCCTACAAGTTCGTAATTGTAATTTTTATGGTTTTATCTCCAAACAATCTTTCATTAATCTCTAACATTGTATTATTAATAGTTCGATTTTATCAGCGTATAAAGCAGTATATTCTTTCGTTTATTTTTTTAAATATTTTTTTTTCTTACATAACACTATTTTAAATCTTAAAACTCTACCATTTTTTCTTCGTTTTCTTCAAAAATCAATCCCAATTGATAAAATATAATGACTCTTTTACTTGCTTTTAGAGCGTAGCTCTTTCGGACTGAAGAATGGAACTTATTATCAATTTGTCAAAGGCAAGGTGAAAAATTCAGCTATAATTGGTGGAGTGCTCACTAGCTACTAGTAGTTTTAACGTAGGTGTGGATCCTTTTCAGGAAGGAGAATTACGACTGGTGAACAAAAAGGCTTCATTGTCGTCGGTATATTGACACCGTTTTGACGACTATCAATCACTTTTTTTTCACTCACAGTCCGGTGCCGCTAGTAGAAACCCTTTATCCGAATTCCCTTAGCATCCTAGTATTTATAAAGATTTTAGCAGACATTAGTTTTCTTCGTTCTGTACCATGTCATGGTAAACGACACTTACTGCGTTTTCCATCGGTATAATAAGTTATACTGACTAGCTTGTTATACGACAAAAACAGATATCTGGCAGCACTGCTTTGATGTTTCGTTATTTTTTTATAGCAGGAACGAAAGCATGGAATGAACATATTTAGTGGCATAATGTCGAACAAATAAAAATCCAGTTTCTATTCGATAATCAACTTTATTGTTGCTTCGGTGTTGTAGGTAGAAGATGTGAAAGTAATTCGAAACGATTTCAGAACTAATTAGAGTCATAATTCCAGAATCGAAATCCTTAACGACTATTCTACGATTGCTACTAAACTTAAAACCAGACCGCCCACACAGCTGTGGGGGTACGAATATTTACAAAAGATTACTTTCCATAAAAACGACGAAATTTCAACTGGCAACTGTATGTGTCAAATAACGCCATCTGACCGAACGCACCCTTAGCCGAACACAATATGGTTGTTTTGATCTGTTTTCGGGACGGAACCGACGCCAATGTTCGGTCAGATAAGCCATTTGACAGCCTGAACCGTCTTTAGCTAGACAAAGTGCTTACCTTTTGCCAGACTGGAATAAGAGAGAAGACGAAATGTTCCCAAAAGACATGATGAAATTTGTAAAAGATCTCGGAGGAATGGCAGATAATGGAGGGAAGACACAACACTTAAGTCATATACACTAGTTTAAGCTAGATGCATACAATTAAGTGAAGGAAAAATTACCCTGTGTGTTGTTCAGTAATGACCTTACCAGGAAGTCACGGAATTGATCAAGTGGAAATCAACAGCTGCCATAATAGTCAATTAACAGCAATGTTGTCAATTGACACCATGGTTTCCAGTCGGCATCATACTTGCTAGTTATTTCATTGTTCAAGTTGATCAGAATTCGTCATTTTGTTATTCCAGTCTATCTAGCACGGAAAGTTTCCAAGATACCTCACTTATACAGCAAGATGTAATTTGAACCTAGTTTCTAACAATACTATGGCGATATAATTAAAAAAATAAATCTATTGACTATTTAACGGTATTTGCTTCTTCAGTGGATGCTGTTTTTTTCGCATGATCATTATCGCTGGTCAACTAAGCAACCATTTATTGATGACAATTAGCATCTAAACTACCGAACTCGGCTTGTGTTGACTCATTATATCATATGCTTCACTGTTGTTTGCAGTTTATACTGTCGTCCAGAGATTTGAAAGTACCTAGATTTCGAATTTTTGATACACTATTTCTTACACGGCGCACAATTTCGGACTTCTGTCTGAAATATAAAGTAAAATGTTCGCTGCGGCGAACTTTCAAATGACGAAAAAAAGCTAGGTGTGGCAGAGTGTTCTCGCTTGTCCATTTCGTAGCACTACCAACATAAACAAAAAAAAATAAAGCTACTATCGGCGGTTCCAAAATGGCGGCCCACGGCGTCACACGTCACGGTCGTTCAATGGGATTAAGCACGAACTAGGAATGCAAGTGCGGCTGCCAACACCAATCCGAGGGTGACCTGCACCGATGATGCACCGTTGCAGCTGTCCTCGTAGCAGGCGCAGACCTCCTGACGGCCGCCGAAACCAGAACGCTGGTAGCACTTGCCCTATGGTCGAAAGAAAGAAAAAATGATTGAAATGCGACACCTATGATGAAGAGATATATCTAGAAATCAGCGAATACCAACCTTGTAGGACGATTCATCCCAGCCGCAACCACGGATAATTCTGGTATCTGGGGGCACTGCATGAGAATTCAAAAACAAATTTAAGCATGATGGATCACAATTAGTAATCAGCCAGCAGCGGATACTCACGGTTGTTGACGGAGAACTCGATCGACTGGACGATCTTCCGGCAGAAGGTGTACTTGTTGCCATCCTTGTGGGTGTCGCAGTCAACCAGCATGTCCGACGGAGGCTTATCGTACGAGCACATCGAGTCATCCGCACTGTTGCACGTGAAGCATCGGATCGCATCACCTAGGAGACGTACAGAGAAAAATGAAACGGGTTGTTAACTTCTTAGAAACCATGAGACATTCCGAAAGATACACCCTGCAAAAAATCTATAAAAAAGATCTCAGAAATACAATTACATGGCTCACCCTACCACTAGTTCATAGGAACATTAAAATTCTTCGTCTCTTTTAATTTGCTAGAAAGTATCGCTTTTGGCACTTGTTGAACGTATATATACATATCTATAGATATGTATACGTACAACACGAGTGTCGGCAATTAAACACGATGCGAGCGAAAATAAATTAAATTTTCGTTTTGGACTTGTGTATCTACATACACACGGAGCTTGACAGCCGTGTGCAGCATAGTTGTCTTATGTTCTATGGGAATCCCTATTAAAACATGGGACAACTGTGCACTGTGCTGCACAAGGTAGTAGAGCACTTCAAGTAATCACATGTCCTCCTCGATTCCGATATTGTTGTTAGCCGTTAGCATGGACCAAAGTACAGCATCCGCTCGATAACTGACTGCTGTTTAACTGGACTGCTTTTTAACTGGGCGCTCGATAACTGGACCAAAGTCCAGTTAAAAAGCAGCTGTCTGTCAAAAATAAACGAAATTTAACCTCACATTTTGCAAATCAGTAAACAAAACAAAATATAACAATAGCCTCCGGCTCCGGGAGCTCAGTCCAGTTATCGAGCGGCGCTCACTAACTGAACTGTCGTCAAAGCCCAGTTATCGAGCGGAAGCTGTAGACGAATTCCTCGAACTCCAAGACTACCTTAGGATGGGCCTCTTTCGTCTTATGGCGGGTTTATGATTGTTTTGACGTATTTATGAAGAGTAATTTGGTTTATGCTTGGTTTTAAAGAATAGGTGTTGAAGAATTCTTCAAAAGCATTATAAAATTAATTTTGTTACTTGGGCTGAGTTTGTTCTTCAAGTGTAATCCGAACTTTTGGTTTCTTATGTAGACACTTGATTTGTGTACGGAAAAATGTTGTTGAGGTTCATTGGTTTTCACACGCAGCGCATAGGACGAGCTCTCCAGGAGCTATAGGGCTCTGCACGAAACTCTCACCCTCTCTTTCGCTCTCATTGAGATTTAGTAAACAACAAGGCCAGGAAATGTCAAAATCCCATACAAAATCAAAACAGTGCAGTGCCCTATATAGCTCGCACCCAACGGATTTTCATGAGCCTCCTATCAGCGCAGCACACTGCGATTTTGAAGAGCTATAGGAGACAATTTGGTGGGAGGTTCGCTGTCACATTTATGTAGGGTATCGCGCCACTTGGGCGGTGGCTTCTATATTCGTCTGTTTTCCACTATAACTCAGTCAATTTTGAACCAATTCACTTGAAATGTTGTACACGGGTAGATACTATACCTATCTTACCACATTCCAAAAGTTGTGTCAATTGGTTCAAATTTGACTGAGTTATAGTGGAAAACAGACGAATATAGAAGCCACCGCCAAGTGGCGCGATTCCCTATACTTGTGAAACGTAAAACTGTGTACCACGTACCGAAAACCGGGGTCAAATTGATCTCCGGATTGAAATTGATCAGTTGTTTTTTAAGTAGATAAAGTATTTTTTTTAATAGTTTCCTTACAAATAGCATCAAGTATCAGTTTAAAACAGCACGAAACTTGAAAGGAAACTACTGAAAATATACTTTTTCCAACGGAAAATCGTCTGATCAATTTCGACCCGAAGATCAATTTGACCCCGGATTACGGTACAATGTTTTAAACGCAATCACCACCAGTCCGACATCCCAACTAACATTTTCAGCGCTATAAGCTTCAGTCATTTGCTTTCTGTTGTGTAACCATCGAGTAAAAGCAGTCAACGCTGAGTAAAGGGAAAACTAGTCAAATATAAATCGTAAGCTAATACACGACTGCAAAACAAGCATCATACAGCTACCAAACTCGGTTTTCAGAAATTCATTGCTTGTCACTAAGGCTGCCTTTACTCCACCGTATTCCGACTCCAGGAGATTTTCCGGAAGATGTGAAAACTTGAACACATCGAATAGGAGTCCCCACTAACAAAACAGCTGCTACTATACAGTACAATTCGTTATACTGACAAATCCCCAAACCAGCAGCGCTATAAAGGCCGTTATGCGATTTCATTACGGCTAGAAGCTGTAATAAAGAAACTGTTGGTTTACCAACACGGCTTGTCGGATATAAACATTATTGTCAAAACAAACTTTAAGCGGAATATATAGCTACTACACAAATTCTTTACAGCTATTCATGTATGTGCTGTGAAATTATTTGGGTTGCTTTTATTGCACTTTAATTCAATGCCGGAAGATTTGCCGGAAGATGTGCAAATCGAGTAAGAGTCCCAGCCACTACAACAGCTGCTTTTATACAGTACGTTTTGTAATGTTGCCAAAACACAAAACAGCAGCGCTTCGTAGCCGTTTAAAGAACACTCTTTCAGCTAGAAGCTGTGAAGAAGAATCTGTTGGCGCAACCACACAGCTTGTTCAATGTAAACGTTATTGCGTTTGACGTTTCACAAGCTTTTACAGCAAGATGAAGTTGGGTAAGGTTTCTTGTGGCACAATTATGAAGCCTTGTCTGGAGTAAAACAAAACGGGCTATTTTCTATGTTATTTATATATTGCAGTGTGGCAGCGAGGACATCATAGGGACCAGTGGATACGGAGATCGAGAGTTCGATTCCAAGTAGCGGCAAGTACTTTAATTATTCAATTTTAAAAGTGATAATTCCAGTTCCACATGTATTGCGTCACGGTATCCTTAACCTAATTATATTTAATCGTTTAATTTGGGGATGCCGTAAAATTATTATTTAACAATTGCGAAAAGGCTGAAAAAGCGCCTTCTCAAGATGTTATTCAGTTAGTGGTTACATAGGAGCCGAGAAAAGAGCTATGACTAGGTGGCATAGAAGCTGATCGCACAGCATGTACAAGCTGATTAAGTTCGCCAGATTCATTGGTATATGGCTTGCATAGAAGCTTCCGTCCATATGTACAACACAGTAACTCAGCATCAAGCCGTATTAAGGACGCTTTGTTGACGTTTACATTCACAATAAATGTTAGTTGGGTACTCTTACAGTTATTATACAAGGTTGCCTAGAAGTTTTAAAATAACATAAAAACTTATTTTTTATGACAGTTTGAAGCTACAGTAAAACTAAATCTAAACTTGACATCAAATTTAATCAAGACAAACTAATATCAAAATGTGATATCAATTTGTTGCTGAATACAAATCCTGTTTTCCTTTTGCTATCATTTTGTTGCTAGACTCTGCTCGGGTTTGGAGTCAAAGGACAACTGCACGTAAGATTTTTGTATAATTATATTTCAGCTTTTCCCTCTAATTATATGCACTGCAGTAAAACAAATGTGGGAGATGTTCACGACATCCCAGAGCAACAGACATAGGAACTCAAATTGAATTACATCGAGCAATTGAGGCGCATTCGGCTTCTCAGCGGTTTCCCTCGTTACCCGGGGAAAAATTATGACATTGAAAAAATAAGGTATTAAAAATTGGAAAAACATTTTACTACATTAATTCTATCGGGTTTGGCATAGTCTTTTGGCATAATGGTCGAATGGCATAATCTGACAGAATGGCCGTTTGGCATAATAATAAGTGAAATGGCATTCTTCATTTTCATGTATGATAAATGTCTGTGTGGGTCTCCAGTTAGCCTAGTGGTTAAGACTATGGATCGCCAATCCTGAGACGGCGGGTTCGATTCCCGTTCCGGTCGGGAAAATTTTCTCGACTCCCTGGGCTTAGTGTATCATTGTACTTGCCTTACAATATACAAATTCATGCAATGGCAGGCAAAGGAAGCCCTTCAATTAATAACTGTGGAAGTGCTCAAAGAACACTAAGTTGAAGCGAGGCAGGCCAAGTTCCATTGCGAACGTCGAGCCACAAAAGAAGAAGAAGAAGGTAGAACTTTACGATTACGTTTAAATGCAATTTTAGAACAATCCGTAATATTCAATTATCGTAAAGTACTATGCGTCTCCTTAGTACTCATAGTACTTTACGATAATTGAATATTACGGATGCGTCTCCTTTGCCCGTGTAGCTGCCGGCTTAGAATAGCACTACGGACCACCTGTTCCGGGGGTAAAAGTCCACCAAACAGGTAACCCCAATCCAAGGTGTCAGGCGACCCGTGCTGAGGGATGAATGGTTGAGGGGGTTTAAAATATGCTCGAACTTCAACGGAGCCCGTAGCGTGGGTAGATCGCCTTTTTGGGTTGCGTTGCGGTGATAGATCTACCAAACCGAAATCTAGTGTCGTCCTATTTTTCAATTTTGGAATATGTGTTCTTGTAATTCAAGGATTTATAGTATTTAGTCCTTACTACTGGTGTTTTGGTGACTTCCAGTTTTTGAATAAAACTGAGTTTACCAACTTTACTTTGCATATAGTTAAAAACCTCATCATCTGAAGCTAAACTCAATGCAAAGGAAATCAAATTGGGTTAGGGATCCATGTATGTACTAACTCTTCGAAGACTGGAAAGTGCTAGTACTCAAGGAACATACTAGAATCCTTATTACTGAACACATGTTCCATTATTGGAATGATATTGCTGCTAATGTTAAAACCCGGGTCCTAACCTTCCTACTGAGGAGAATTTAGCAGTAAAACAAGGGTGATGCTAGGTTTCCGATGCATGGCCAATATCAGTACTCTTGTTTTGTTTTCTAAGAAAACAAAACAAAAACTGTATCAAAATCGATACTTTATTGCCCCTCAATGGCAATTGAGTAATGCGACATGCACTACACTAAGGATACGGGAATTGTCACAATAGATCTAAAAAGTGGTCGCAGTGACAAACCCGAACAGGAATAAAAAAAATGCGTCTCCTTTGCTTGCACTCGGCCTCGGCCTACACGTGTGACCAACACTTAAATTCGTGCGCCAAATCATTAGCAGGAGTTTTATGGCTACACATTTTAATCTTTATGACTTTCATTTCGCTGTAGTACAAGCTGGTACTAACCACACACTACCTATGAATATACATTGATGGCAGAACAATCAATCACTTCGATTCAGTTAACTCGTACGGAATGTAAATAAACGGTCAAGTCGTTGGTCAATTGGTTGGATCGAGGGACGGCGACGTGACGGTCCGTTTGAACACCACCAACAGACAGTGTAGTGTGATACAGAACCTACAACTTTACCATCCATCCATCCATCAGTAGACGACGACCCCGCACCGGAAAAATGTATCCAATCAAAACAATTTAGATCCAATTTAGTCCCTCTCAAGTTCGACGATTCAGCAGATGTGTGTTACGTCCGACGCAACGCGCGGCCACGAGCAAGCGAAGCGTTCTGAGAAAGTGTGCCAAATGCAGTCCAGTCCAGTCCAGTCGGTCGAATCGGAGCAAATTGAAGGATGTATACGCATATGTAGATAGTGGCAGTAGTATTTAGTGGCGTCAAATAGTCCGGGACGCCCGGCGTGTTTGTTTGATTGCATAATTAAGCAGCGCACATGGGAAGCAGCGCATAAGAGGCGTGGTGACGAGGATCTGAGTTCTGCATACTTTTAGATTATACCTATTTTATTGTAAAACAAAGTTTATTCCACTAAATGTTGGTTACTGTTCAAGTGGTAGACTTGAACGATAAGCCCAATTACATGAAGAACGAATTCTATAAAAATATTGATAAGGCCTACGAAGAGTGTACAACACCAGATGTCAAAGTAGTAATCGGAGATGCACGAGATGTAAATGTGCTGATCGACAGAGTAAGTTTCTTTCGCCCTGTCATTGGAACGGAAAGCCTTCATTCCGCTACCAACGATAATGCGGATGCACAGAAAGAGGGTGATTGTTGGAGTGCAGAAAGTATGGAAGGTATGAACGAAAGGATCGGAACAATATGTGGAGGTTTTAGGCAACTGTAAACAAAATGTTTAGAATCGACCATGGGCTGCAAAATGGTGAGTCGATAAGGATAGCGTCCAACATAGCTCTGGTCCTCACAAGCTCATACCTCATGCTTCCACCGTCCAAAAGATGACAAAGACCGCCAGCTAAGAGTTGTGTGCTTAGCTGGTAATGCAGCCTGGGCACTGTTGTCCTTCTGACTACAGCTAGATTGAGGAGGTACGACCCGAGCGTCTGTTCAACAAGGAGGTGCGGCTCAAACAGCGTCTGTTCTATAGCATCCAGCGGCTGAGTAAGAAATGCTGCATCTTGCCCAGTAGATCCAAGGTGTTAGCTCCATCAGCGTGGTCATCCGTCATCCCAGTGTTGGTAGGGACGCTAAACAGAACTGGCATGATGGCCCTCCGGCGAAACAGGAGTGTTGGCGTAGGTCCAATAACATGCCCAATAAGCCACCCGTAAAAATCCCCATTGTGAATAACATGGGAGAAATTACGACTCGATACAATCGACAAAGATCCACTCGACGAAAAAAGGACTACGATTGGAAACTTGGAACATGGAATTGCAAGTCACTTGGTTCCGCAGGATGTAACAGGATAATCCCAACTAACATTTTTGCTGTATAAGAGTTTAAAAGAGCTTTCTTCCAAAAGCGTTTTTTCCAAAAGCTGCTATGCAGCTACTTTTGTTAGTAGGGAATCTACTACGAATTACATCCCCGCAACCTCATGTCGTGGCGTTGCAGGAACTTTGAGACTTAGGGGCCATTTTTTTCAACTACAGCATCATCAACGTGCACTGCCCACACGAAGGGAGATTTAATGACGAGAAAGAAGCGTTCTACGCGCAGTTAGAGTAAACATACGAAGGTTTTTTACCGCGTGACGTGAAAATCGTTGTCGGCAACATGAACGCGCAGGTAGGAAGAGAGGAAATATACAGACCGGTAATCGGGCGAAACGGCCTGTAAATTCTTCTCGCATATAACCAATGTCCGCACATACCGCAGTGCGAATATAGATTCGGATCACTACTTAGTCGCTGTATGCATGCGCTCAAAACTTTCGACAGTTATCACCACGCGTCGAAGTCGAACGCCGCGGCTCAACATCGAGCAGCTGCGTAACGTAGAAGTGGCTCAAGACTACGCGCAGCAGCTAAGGACTGTATCGGAAATTAACTATAAACATTCAGGATGCTCTATCTCGAAGCATGTTTGGTCTTATCATTTCGGTTCTTCTATCAAATCTTCACAATACAGTCAAGTTTAGAACAGCCTGAAAAAAATTGAAAAATGTTTAGCATTATTGAAACTATTGTAGAATGAATACATCTCACAAATTAAAGTTTTGGACAAATTGTTGTTTTTTAAAGATTTTCCAGCGTTTCAATAACCTGTAGCGAATAAAACTTGTACGGCGAAAAATCCAAAAAATATTAATTATTGTTAGCAGTTATGTACACATAACATATCATCGAACACCAACTTAAAAAAAATATTTATGATCGAAAAACCCTCAACAATTAAAACATTACCTATCCTAAAAAAACACTAATTTTGTGTCGAACTTTGACAGTCTGTTTCAAATATCTTCAAAGGTTATACAATTCCGTTCTCTACTAAAGCTACCTCGTCGTGAAGTTTAATAGTAGTTTACGCAACAAGGTGCAGAATGACGATTTTTACAGCACGAGTCGTACATTTATCCAACGAGGTTTGCCGAGTTGGATAATTACGACGAGTGCTGGAAAAATCGAGTTCTGCACCGAGTTGCGTACAACGATTTTTGCAATTTCATAAATTACCCTTGAGGATAGTTTTTAACAAAACTTTTTCATCAAACTGCACACTGATGTTCATAGCCATGTTTAAGAAAATCTGATCATAACAGGTTATACTGTGCAGTTGTCACAATTTTCCAAAACTGCGTCCAGAAAGCATCAAGAAGTTGACCAAAACTGAAAACAGTGCTGTAATAGTTCATTACGCAACGCAAATCAGTGCTGTAATGAACCATTACAGCACTGTTAATTTGGTGTGGGAAAGTAGGCCTTTTCCTGTCAGATTTGCGTGAGGTAAAACAGCCTATTACGATGAGAAATTGCAAAAAAACATTTCCAATTAAAAAAAAATTGAATCATCAATTTGATGTATTTTTTATTTGCGTAATCGTGCTTTGAATGAGCATCAAAAAATAGGGTCCCTGAAAAATGACCTTTTTTCATTTTTAAGAATTGCGCTAAAATGGAATCGAATTTTTTCTTGAAAATTTTTTTTTACCTATATTATGAGCAATCTGGGAAAGAATATATTTGCGCTAATATATTTTAAAAAATCAAAAAAATTTCCATTTTTTCCGCAATTTCAAATTTTTAAGAGGTGTCCAAAATTTCAAGATCATGCGTTTAAACTTTGAGATTGATGACCATGTAAAATGATTATTTTTACAAAAACAAAAGTGCCATTCCTTTTTCTGAGGATTTATATAGTACCTCCAAAAATAAAATTATTAATAACTTGAATAAATTATTTTTTAGGATGTTTTGAACATATATAGTTAATTTCCGATACAGTCCTTAGCAGTGGCTGTACCAACAGCAGAGCAGATTGGCGCAGCTACACTTGAAGATGGCTGGAGGAACATCCGATCCACCATAGGTAGTACCTCGGCTACAGCACTAGGCTTCGCGACTCCGAATCACAGAAACGACTGGTACGACGGCGAATGTGAACCACCGTATACGTCAAAAACGGGTGCAAAATGTAAACAATCCATTACAGCTGTATTCAGCTGTTCTAATTTCGTCAAAAAATTACCGAACACGGTAATCAAAATTAAGTGTATACCAGGACGAATTAGGCACGTAATAGACAGGCGCGTAACAAGCAGAACACAGTCTTCCGGTGGAAGAAGCGCCAGCAGGAAGAACGAAATCGCGAAGCCATGGAACAGCTGTACCGCGTTTAGGACACACGAAAGTTCTACGAGAAGCTGAACCGCTCGCGCAGAGGCTTCTTCTAGGGAATCTTCTCACGAGCGAGCGTGAGGTGGTCGAGAGGTGGCGGCAGCATTACGATGAGCATGAACACCTTGACGACGTTGCAAGCACCGAAGGTGGCGTGGTAACAGATCTAGGAGTATGTGCACAGGACGAAAGACTTCCGGCCCCTGACCTCCAAAAGATTCAGGAGGAGGTTGGCCGGTTGTAAAACAACAAAGCCACTGGAGCGGATCAACTACCAAGCGAGCTTCTAAAATACGGTGGAGAAGCACTGGTGAGAGCACTACACTGGGTCATTACCAAGATTTGGGAGGAGGAAGTATTACCGGAGGAATGGATGGAAGGTATTGTGTGTCCCATCTACAAAAAGGGCGACAAGTTGGATTGCGGGAACTACCGCGCGATCACACTACTGAGCGCTGCCTACAAGATACTCTCTCAAATTTTATGCCGCCGTCTTTCACTGATTGCAAGAGAGTTCGTGGGGCAATATCAGGCTGGATTTATGGGTGAACGCGCTACAACGGACCAGATGTTCGCCATCCGCCAGGGGTTACAGAAATTCCGCGAATACAACGTGCCCACACATCACTTGTTTATCGATTTCAAATCGGCGTATGATACAATCGAGCGAGAACAGCTATGGCAGATTATACACGAATACGGATTCCCGGATAAACTGATACGGTTGATCAAGGCGACGATGGATCGAGTGATGTGCGTAGTTCGAGTGTCAGGGACACTCTCGAGTCCCTTCGAATCTCGCAGAGGGTTACGGCAAGGTGATGGTCTTTCGTGCTTGCTGTTCAACATTGCTTTAGAGGGTGTAATTAGGCGAGCGGGGATAAACACGAGTGGTACGATTTTCACGAAGTCCGTTCAGCTGCTTGGTTTCGCTGATGATATTGATATTATTGCTCGTAAATTTGAGACGATGGCGGAAACGTACATCCGACTAAAGAGTGAAGCCAGGCGAATCTGAATAGTCATTAATGTGTCGAAGACAAAGTACATGATGACGAAGGGCTCCAGGGAGGAATCACCGTGCCCGCCGCCACGAATATCCATCAATGGTGATGGAATCGAGGCGGTTGAAGAATTCGTGAACTCGGGCTCACTGGTGACCGCCGACAACGACACCAGCAGAGAAATTCAGAGGCGCATTGTGGCAGAAAATCGTGCTTACTTTGGACTCCGCAGAGCTCTACGATCGAACAAAGTTCGCCGCCACACGAAGTTAACTATCTACAAAACGCTGACAAGACCGGTTGTCCTCTATGGTTACGAAGCATGGACCCTACGTACAAAGGACCAACGCGCCCTTGGAGTTTTCGAACGGAAGGTACTGCGTACCATCTACGGTGGAGTACAGATGGAAGACAAAGAAGGCGAATGAACCACGAACTACATCAGCTGCTGAGAGAACCAACCATCGTTCACACCGCGAAAAAAGGGAGGCTACGGTGGGCGGGTCACGTCATCAAGATGTCGGATAGCAACCCGACTAAAACGGTTATCGAGAGTCATTCGACAGCTACCAGAAGACGTGGTGCGCAGCAAGCTAGGTGAGTCGATCAAGTGGAGGACGACTAGTCGAGCCTTCGCAGGGTGCGGAACTAGAGACACACAACCACAACCATGGACCGAGTAGAATTAAGACGACTCCTACGTTCAACAGAGGTCATTCAGGCGGTCTTTCTGACCGGTAAAGCCCAGTTTAGTGTTCGAAAGGAAACGCTCGAGAAACTTCTTGAGCGATTCCTGGCGGGGTCCACTATTGGGCAGATCGTATTCTCTTACCATGTTAAAACGGTGACAATTGTGGACCCCCAGATTTGTTCACATTTACAAATTTGTTCAAATTATCGCTTTCCAGACTAGTTTCATCACATGGAACTGCTGTCTAGGGATATGAGCCATGGTCTCCCGGTGGAACTTTACCAGTAGAAGATTTGAGCAGGAAATTTGCTAGGGATCCACTATTGCATAAAATACCCTACAAAAATTAGAGGTTTGGGCGAAATCGGATTCCATTTGTGTTATGCTCTGATATTCTTCCTTTGGAATACGACAATTTCTCCGTCCTCGTCCTTCGTCCTCGCATGCGTCTAGAACTAGCTACACCAGGTGTGATAAAGTTGCTTCCTTGCCGCTTCTGCCATACATAACGAACGTAACAAACAGTATTGCAAAGGAAAAAAAGCCAATTTAATTTTTCACTGAAAATGCGTTCGTGGTACGTGGTAGTGACATTCGAAACTTGATTCTATGTTTGTCGTTTGCACCACTACACGTAAATGTCGAGCCCTTGGGTCACCTGACAAAACATTGGGTAGCACTTATGAATTCCCTGTATCTCATATAGTGCTATTATAATGCTAATTAACTGCTTGTACGCATTCGGCCTTATCATCAATGGAATACAAGGGTTTTTATGTTTTGAAAATGCTGAATAAGCACATTATTTGTATTATTAATGTTGAATTAACGCTTAAAAGTACATACTTCCAATGCCAATTTGAGACCATTTATTAATGCTTATGGTTACTTGGGTATGAACTGTCATTTCTTCGTAACTGCGTACTGCGGTTACAGAAATAACGGTTTAACGGCAAGGAATTCCACATGCATCAAGATAGGCTGAGAAATTCCTTCTGAACTGCAAACAGTCCTTAATAAGCTTTCTCACATCGTTAGGGCCCATATAGCCGAGGCGGTAAACGCACGGGTATTCAGCATGACCATGCTGAGAGTGACGGGTTCGATTCCCGGTCGGTCCAGGATCTTTTCGTAAAGGAAATTTCCTTGACTTCCTTGGGCATAGAGTATCTTCGTGCCTGCCACACGATATACGCATGCAAAATGGTCATTGGCAGAGGAAGCTCTCAGTTAATAACTGTGGAAGTGCTCATAGAACACTAAGCTGAGAAGCAGGCTTTGTCCCAATGAGGACGTTACGCCAAGAAGAGCGAGAGAGAGCGACATCGTTAATATAAGAGTGAGAATAGTGCGTACTTGATGATAATCGGGAAAATTGGGTTGTTTAGTGAATAAAGTATTGCTATTTTCTATAGTCTAATTGAAAGATCTCATTTTTCTGAGAATAACGTGATTTTATTGGATTCCAATACCTTTGTTTTGATGGTTAAATTAACAAAACAGTTTTCATTTTCGTGGATAGAATGACAGTTCAATAGATAAAATGACAGTTCGACCCGAACAAAAAAATTTCCCCAAACAAACTTTAAATGCATTTTTAAAATAGTTCCCGGACTCCAAAAATTATGAAATTTTGAATTTCGACTAATTTTTGGGCGGAGAATCTGATTATGAAATAATCTAAGTACCCCTAAAGAACCCAATTATAATCACACTAGAAGTTCGACAAAAATCTCATTTTAATCTAACGCTTTAGATAAGTTAGAAAGTATCGTTAAAGTTCATTTAAAAAATCAATTTCCAATTCAACCATTTAGGGCAGTAGAGTTATCTATCTTCTAACAGGTATGACCTTGAAAATAATGAATGAGATCATTTGTTACAATACATAGGCTCTTCCCGCATCGCTTCATATGTCGATTAGACCGGCCCACATTTTTATGGCGAGAAAGAAAAGTTGGAGAAATTCACGGGGCACCCTCTAGAACCGTGCCTTTGGATGAGAAGAACAATCTGTGAAAGATTCAGCTCAATCGGTTTAAAACTGAGGTGGCGCAAATGAGTTGAAGGTTTGTATGGGATTTTCAGTCCAAATATATGGGAAATTGGATGGCCTACAGTCTCTCACTCAGTACGCCGGTTCAGCGAATTCGATTTAGCTCAGAATTTAAAGAATGGTAGTTGATACCCTAAGGAACAATTTTGTAGAAGACCATATCATGATAAAACTTAATTTAGCTGCAGTTTCAGCTAACGAAAGCAGGATGAGGACATCTTCTCCCGTTTACTCTCGGTTGTTACATGCAGCACGTGTTTGTCGGTCGAAGCTTGCGCGCTACATCATAGGCAGCTATGTGATTCTTCATTGTTTCGATACCCGCACACGTGCGTGAGCAATTGAAATGAAGGACAACATAGCCGCCTATGATGTAGAGCGCAAGTTTCGAACAGCAAACACGTGCTGCATGTGACAACCGAGAGTAAACGGGGGAAGATGTCCTCATCCTGCTTTCGTTAGCTGGAACTGCAACTAAATTAAGTTTTATAATGATATGGTCTTCTACAAAATTGTTCCTTTGGGTATCAACTACCATTCTTTCAATTCTAAGCTAAATCGAACTCGTTGAATCGGCGTACTGAGTGAGAGACTGTAGGCCATCCAATTTCCCATATGTTTGGACTGAAAATCCCATACAAACCTTCAACTCATTTGCGCCACCTCAATTTTAAACCGATTGAGCAGACATTTTCACAGATTGCTCTTCTCATCCAAAGGTACGATTTTAGAGGGTGCCCCGTGAATTTTTTCGACATTTTTGTATTTGGGCCGGTCTAATGTCGATACATTATCTACGAGCTTCATCAGTCACCAATTCAGCAAAATCCCCGTCTAGACAGTGTGCTCTACCTAACAACCTGTTCTTTTCATTTCTAGCGAAATATGCTTAGTGCACTTTAAAGTTCTCACATGAAATGCAACCGTAACGTTTCTCCACCAGCCCCGTAGAAACAATGTGATGTGACAAATCCGGTCCCGACGAATGCAAATGTTCATTCTTATTCTCACATTCAAATGCAAAACCTCTCTCTCACGTGGTTCGGCGGGTCAGAGCGCGCGCAATCGAGAGTCGGGGGAAATCACACAAGGCAAAGGATATCGATCGCATAAAGATTCACCCTCACCAACACATCGCACAGGGAGCCACAAATCATCATGCAGCTGCTGTCCCCTATCCGTAGCACCTAGTATGGCACTCCAGCGCAGCAGGTCGGCTTCCCCCTCCCCCTCTCGACAGCAACATATCCACAAAGCTAGCTTTCTTACATAATAATATGCATGTCCTTCGCGGAAATTATCAGGAGTCAAAAATACTCCAATTGGTGAGTTTTTTCAAGTTGTAAATCGACTTGAACGAACTGAGTACCAAATGAACAGTGGCCAAAGAAAGACGCTTACCATTGTTCGGATAGAGTCACGATGGGTGAAAAATCGATTCCTGAAGGACGAATTTTCCCGTTCAAAAATGTTTGATGTAACATTCTATCGTCAAATCGGTCACACAAGTTCGCACAATGTTTAATCAATTTCACAGTAATACGAATGATGGTTCCATCGAACCGTGATTCCACCACATGTGCCTAGTTTTACGCTGATTTTATCCTTCCACGAATCGCTTACCTTTTTGCACGATGATCGACAGCAGCAGGACACTGGCCAGGATTATCGATTGCAGCACAGCCATTTCTTCTGTAATCCTTCTTCTTCTTCTTCCGGGGACTGGGGATAGAGCTTGTCCTAGTTAGCAGATATCAAAACGCACACTTCCGGCGATCCACTATTCCCAACCAGTGTGGGGTGCGGCGGACACAGGTCAGGTCGATTACGGTAACTTCCACGCAATGCAGATCCACCACCTAGAAATCACACGTCACGTTTAATTCTAGAGAACAAAAAAAAATGTGGAGGGTCTCGGCCACTCCACACTCTATGAACGGCGCAGGGAGGGGATGTAGGCAATTTTCCAATCAAATCCAGTTTCGCACAGAACTGCTACGCTCGCTCACGCCACACTGTCTGCCCGCGTTAGTTGCTGCCTGCCACTACCGACTGACCTGATAGGGATTCACACCACGCAGCACAGCAGGAACTGTTTCAATCAATATTACTTGGACAAAGCTCACAGCATGAACGGTGGTGCCCCTTTTTCCTTACAATTTCCTATCTCTCCTCCGAGGAAAAGAAAATTGTGTAACTGATTCGAACGTTCCTGTCAGCTATCATGAGGGAGGGTTGGTGCCCATTGGCGCTGGAGAATCCCTCAGAACAGCTGCAGCAGGCCACCAACACGGACTGGGGTGGGTGTGAGTGAGCAGAGCAAATCCAAAGGGGTGGGTTTTCCTTACCCCAGGAAAAAAAGAACGTTGGCACGGAACACACGACACAACGCGATGAGGACGACTAGCGAACGACCGACCGACAACGACAGACTGTGTGCTTGGAAGTGGGCGCCTGGCCGTTGGAGCTTCTCGGACGGTTGGATGGTTCTCGTTCCATCGAAAAATAAACGCGATGAAGAGCACTTCGCTGTGAAACCATATGGGAATGAGTACTACGCGAGAGGGAGAAATAATGTATTCGATTAAGAGAATATTGTTAATTTGTATGGTAGTGGGATAGTTCTGGGATAGATTTAAATAATAATTGTACAAAAGCAACAAGGAAATTATTCTAAGAAATCCATACCGTTATGAAACAATTAGTGTAGTTGTTTTCAGAAATTTCATAATAGTTATTTATGGAACGAGTTGCAAAAAGACGATTTTTTTTTTCAGCAGGAGTCGTACATTTATCCAACGAGGCTTGCTAAGTTGGATAAATATGACCAGTGCTGTAAAAATCGAGTTTTGCAACGAGGTGCAACAACATTTTTGCAACGCCAAAAAAAAATCATTGGAATATGATTAAATCAATCAGTAGCATCCTACATCCCGGTGCACAGTGGGAAAAATCGACCCAAAAAACGGATCTTTTAACCACAGACAAACAGACGTAACACCTTGAACAATTTTCATGGAAATCCACCGCCCAGTTCACACTACCATCACCTGGTGGCAAAGCTGCACGAATCACTGTGTTGTGCAATATCGTCAACAGAAGGCACTAGTGTGAAACATCAAACGCATAGAAAGACGATGCGCGCGCCTCTGGTTGTGAAAGCCACAACTATGAAAATTGAAAATGATCGTTAAAAGCGTGGTCGATGGAAATTTTGCAAGTGTTACGTCTGTTTGTCTGTGTTTTAACTCCGCTGGTTTCGGTACATGAAGTTGACCATTTTTGACGTAAAAAAATACGAGAAATCGATTTATGCTAAATTCATTCACCGCACGGCACGGGAAGTGGTCCATTTTGCCCCATTTTGCCCATTTTTCATACAAGAAGAGAATCAAAATGTACTTTCAAACAACTAACACGACTATACTGTCGTGAATCGCATACTTGTCACATTTGCATAGGAAATCCGTAGATCGTTGAAAATAGTTGCAAGTGTAATTAGAGGTTAATAGAAATCATAAACATTTATAAAAGATCCTTTGAAATGCTTATTTTGTCCCATACGCCACAACAACTGCTGGAAATTGTGAATTCTATATAATTATGAATGGATTTTTAAGGTTAGTGATTTGAATTTGATTTTTTTTGCATAAACAAAAAGCGCTAAATCTGTTATCACCAAAATAATCTTCAGTAGTTGTCCAATTTGCCCCATTTTGCCCTATTATCATAGAAAAATGAGATTTAAATTGCATTTATAAAAAACAGATACTGCTATGGAACGTTGAAATTAGTTTTAGTTGCAATTGGAAGTTAACAGTTATCATGCGCATATATGAAAGATATTTTCCTTAACCTTCCGTAACTCGCGTGGTTGGCCACCACCGACAGCACCACGCCAATGCTGAATACAAAAGGCGAGATTTTTTCAACGTGTTGTACAAAATATAACAGCGCGATCACTCGAGGGTTAATTTACCCTAGGGGTGGTGGGGGTAAAGTGGACAACTTAAGCATTTTTGTCGTTTCCCGCGGAAATGTGGCCAAATCCGTCTGCTTTTCCGAGCAACATGGAAGGTAATGATATACAGTCGACTCTCCACATGTCGATGTTCTACATCTCGATATCTCTCCCTATCTCGATGGTTTGATTGGTCCCTTCAATCTGCATACATTTTACCTTTCTAAATGTCGATATCTCCTCATCTCGATATCTCTCTATCTCGATGCGATCTCGTTCGTTTTTGTTCGAGATTTTCTCTCCATATGTCGATATGCCCGTTTTTACAGGTTGCTAGATCTCGTTTCTTAGGTGCAAAACATTCTGGTAAGGTGAAGTGACATCTGTTTGTTGACGGTTTGTCCTAGTTACGGACGATTTTTCAATCTAGTGTGCATTACAAATTGGTTCTTGAGTTCGATCTCTCCCTATCTCGATGGTCCCTTCAATATCGAGATGTAGAGAGTCAACTGTACTCCAGAAATCTTGTAAGGGGTTGCATTTAAAAAATATTGTTTTCTTTGATTATTTTCTTCGCCAAATCGTGCATCAAAATAACGTGAAAAAAATGGTGGGGGTGAAATGGACAATCGATGGGGTAAAATGAACAAGTCAGTAAAAATTATATAACAGCATATTATTTCTATGTTTTTGAATACAAACTATCAAATTTCATACGATACCTTTATTTTGTTGTTTTCAAACTTTTAATACAAACTTTGAAACACACTCAAAAATTATTGTAAAAATAGTGTAAAAAACAAGCACTGTTTTGGATGAAAATTATATTCTGTTGATATAAAATATTTGTTTATATCTTTTTACTTCAACTACCTCACGATAGGTATGACGGTTGATGATTCTGAAGTTTGAAAAAACATTTATGAAATTTTGGTGAAATTTGAACCGATTGTCCATTTTACCCCCACGGTCTGATTTTGTTAAAATTATTTCAAAAACTTTTTTTTAGTAAAATATTTTTTTTTGTTTTAGGTCAAATATACTCTTCTACGTGGACTTTATTGGTTTAGAGTGTAAAACTTGTAATAATTTGAAAATAACTTACGAGAAAACCTTAGCAATTATAAGCAGATTTTACATCATTTCCGATTTTTCACGTGATTTTTAAAGTTTTTGTCATCTTGAAGATTTGATTTTAATGTTCAAGATCAGTAAAAGTATAATGAAACATGCTTAGGCATAAGCTTCAATCGTTAAAACATTTTGAAAAACTATAAAAGTCATGAAACTGTACCCTGTCCATTTTACCCCACCTGTCCACTTTACCCCCACCACCCCTACATTCCCCTAAAACTGCTGGATAATAACATATTTTCTATGGTTTAGTAATGTTGCTGGATGCCAAACATGAAGTCCTGAAACATCTTCGATATATACAAATGCGGTTTATCGATTTATACTAGAATCATTTTCGGAATGGTATGAACACCCGGAATGGTCCATTTCACCCCAATAAGCCGTGATTTTTTGTCATGTAATGTATATATTAATTTGCCCTAATTTTTTGTCATGTAATGAATAAATTAATTTCCCTTATTAGCATTGGTACTGAAACAAATGTTATCAAAAAGACATATAATATATATGACTTTTTCCATAATTTCAGCTTTAGATGGGGAATTAAGGGTATAATAAGCATTTTATGAAATATGTCAAATATGCACTAAACTAAAGTGACCAGACGTCCCGGATTGTGCGGGACAGTCCCGGATTCAAGATTTCTGTCCCGCACGACCAGGCGTCCCGGAAATGTCCCGGATTTCATCATTTGCTAAGATAAATGTAACTTGATCACATTTTTCACAAAGTTACATGAAAACGTATTTTAATAATGTTAAACTTACAGTATATGAGAACTCATAAAAAATGATAAAGCGCAAGGTTTTTTGGACCTTTTTAAGAGGTGTTTGTGATGCTCTCTTGCAAGGAAGCTTGATTGATTTAAGAAATATATCCTGAAAATGATTCTTTTAATTCATAAAGAACTTCTTGATTCATACGGGCATTTCATAGTCTTTTTGTAGGAATATTTATTCAGTAGAATCACATTGGTTAAGGTGAAACGGGACGCCGTGTTATTTTTCCTATCTTGCCTCTCTTTCTAACAATTTGCCTCGCGGTTTTGAAGATGGTAATCTCGAGTTCTATCACACTGAAGATGTTGAAAACCAATCAGCATATGCACTGCAAGTGAGCATACACAATGATAGAATTTTGTTGCAAAATATGAAGTAGAATCTGAGATTACCATCTTAGTAGCCACAGAGCAATGGCGGATATTTCCTCGACCGTCCCGTCCGCCCTTAACGGAACCCCTTCAGGATTTGGATGTTATTTTTTCGAAATTTGTGTAAAGAAACACGAGCAATTTGTTGCACAATTTGGCTGCATTCGTGATAGAAAGAATGTATGACACTTCTTCTGTTGAAGTTGCTGCCAGAATTTGCAACGAAGTTTTGTTGTAATTCCTTTAAACAATTTTGAGGTATTCTAATATTCTAAAATCTAATGAAAATACTAGTAATGTTTTTGAAGAATTTTTTATAGAAATAATTGATTGAACTTCTGAATGATAAAATTGATTTTTTAAAGTATTTGCATGTTTTTTTCTAAAGAACTTTTGTCTGAAATCTTATAGCAATGTTTTTTTTTATTTTATTTTATTTTTTTTATCTGTATTAACGAGATTTTTAGCCCAAGGCTAGTTCATCTCGGGACCCACGCTTTACTTCCCTTCCGAAGGAAGAACTCACATTTGGCGAGTTTGTCGGGAGTGGGATTCGATCCCAGGTCCTCGGCGTGATAGTCAAGTGTTCTAACCATCACACCAGGTCCGCTCCACTATAGCAATGTTAATGTTTTCTTCGGGGTTTTCTCATAAAACCTGGCGATATTCATGTTGCAATTCATAACAGAATTGTCTGAAATCATAATTCATGAAGATAACTTCACTTTTAAAATTCAAACAAGATTCGTTGCTCTAAGAATTTTAAATTTCAAAAATTGGAAATGGTTTTCAATTTAAAAAATAAAATCTCACCCCTGCAAAAAAAAACAGGAGAACTCGTGAAATACAAATTTATTTTATGAGTGGGCACTCCGAATGACTATTTTACATTTTTAAATCGTGTATCGAGCACGATGTTCAAGGAAATAAAAAAATACCGAAGGCAAAAAAATGACTAGCACAACTTTGTAGATTTCAAGTTGTTAGATTTTGTCCCGCATTAGGACAAAAGATATCTGGTCACTTTACACTAAACTGATTGAATAGGGCGTCTTAAAGCACCAAATTATACAGGTCGGACTCGATTATCCGGGTGACTCCACAATTATTTCACCCCGGATAATCGAATCACCCGGATAATCGAGCCATGCATTTTTTTCTTATATGTTTGATGTTCTTCAATTAAAAATTGTTCGTTAAACATAGAAGCTAACATACATGACGTTGTAGTGCCCAAACTCAACGTCTAGTGTTATTATAAATATGTTTTTTGAAAATGAAATTTTAGCTAAAAAATGTGATAGAATAAAAACAATTTTCAAATAGGTTAAATCCTATTTGCAGGTGTTGTATTTGATGTTTATCACATTTTTTTAACAAATAGTAATCTGAAAATTTGTAAACAAAGCGAAAACAAACTTTCCCCGGATAATCGAGCCATTTTTGCCGGATAATCGAGCCCCGGATAATCGGGCCCCCGGTTAATTGAACCCCCGGATAATCGAGTCCGACCTGTATTTGAAATGCCTCATTCAATCAGTTGTGTGCATATTTGCCACAAATTATATTAAAATTAATGCTTATTATACCCTGAACTCCCCACCAGTCATATTTTTTAACTGTCCTTTCGATTACATTGGTTTCAGTACCAAAAGTTCATCAATTCGGACATAAGCACATGCGAGCAATCAATCAATCAATCAAAACGACAACAAATCAGGGCAAATTGGGGTAAAATGGACAGCTATTTGTAACCTCCCGAGAATGATTCTAAAGCTAATCAATAAACCGAATTTGCATATATAAAAAAAAATAACAGCAACCAGTGACATCACAAAGCAATACGAAAAATGTTATCATTCAGTAGTTTTAGGGGCATGTAGGGTAAAATAGGGAAAATATCTTTCATATATGCGCATGATAACTGTTAGCTTCCAATTACAACTAAAACTAATTTCAACGTTCCATAGCAGCATCTGTTTCAAATAAATGAAATTTTAATCTCATTTTTCTATGATAATAGGACAAAATGGGGCAAATTGGACAACTACTGAAGATTATTTTGGTGATAACAGATTTAGCGCTTTTTGTTTGCGCAAAAAAAATCAAATTCAAATCAGTAACCTTAAAAATCCATTCATAATTATATAAAATTCACAATTTCAAGCAGTTGTTGGGGCGTATGGGGCAAAATAAGCATTTCAAAGGATCTTTCATAAATGTTTATGATTTCTATTAACCTCTAATTACACCTGCAGCTATTTTCAACGATCTACAGTCGTGTTATTTGTTTGAAAGTACATTTTGATTCTCTTTTTGTATAAAAAAAAGGGCAGAATGGGGCAAAATGGACTGCTTCCCGTGCCGTGCGGTAAATGAAATTAGCACCAATCGATTTTTCGTATTTTTTTACGTTATAAATGGTCAACTTCACGTACCGAAACCAGCGGCGTTAAAAGATCCGTTTGGGTCGATTTTTCCCACTGTGCGGTGGTTGAATGAAAACGCCCACGTGCTCCGTCCCGTTAGCTGCGAAGTATAAATCAAGCAAGCCGTGCTATAATCGTCAAAATATTGCAAGCCCATTCGAAGCTCTTACCGTGGAAACTTAGGCTGCCAATCAAACAATTGCATTATGGCCAAAAGTTTTACAAAAATGGCGTCTCTTAGAATTTATTATATTCTACTTACACACTTAAATTCAGAAATTGATCTCGGTAAACGGTTTACCGAGAATCCAACAGCTGATATCTCGGTAAAATATTTGCTGATTCTCGGTAAAATTTTTACCGAGATTTCGGTAAACCATTACCGAGTCTCGGTGAACTTTGCCGAGATCTCGGTAAAAAGTTGGATTACCGAGATTTCGGCAAAGTTTTAACGACATCTCGGTAAAACTTTTACCGAGATTCACTAAAAATTATTACCGGGTTCTCGGCTGTTGGATTCTCGGCAATCCGTTTGCTGAGGTCGGCGATTTAATTTAAGTGTGTAGGTTTACCTTAATTTCAATGTATTTGCTGAATATCACAATTAGGGTAACATTTGGCAACAGAGACGTGTAGGTGTTCATCTAATTCCGATTTTGAAAAGGAACAAATCATGTACATTAATGGCATCGAGTTCAGTTCTGTGCCTTCATGAGACACAGATGGTCAAGTTGCTCCATAACATGGAGGAAAAAAGGGCCCGGCTAGCGAATTAATTGGGAGTCGTGGGTTCGATTCGCAACGGAGCACGTGGATTTTTTTTTTTTTACAATTCAAATCTCAATTAGTTAATTAAATACGTGTTTCTGTTGTGTGCATAAATAGCAAAGCAACTAAACGTATTCAAGGATTGCCTTGATGATCGCGACGTTTAATCATGATAATATATAATCAAAGGTTTACGTACGCTGTTAAGTGAATCTTGTCCAAGATCTTGTCTTGTTGTGCCAGCAGCCGGTCAGCCCGTAATGAACACCAATTTTTCAAGGTTGGATGCTGGGTTCCTGTAGAGGGCATCGAGCTCGGACATTGTCATCCAAATACGGCTTGACCACATAAATGCCGGCCACCATGCTGTCGATGATGCGCTGGAAAGCGCCTGGTGCCGATTTGATTCCAGGGGTTAATCAGAGCGAATAGGCCACGGCTCGGGCCAAGGTGTGTTGACCGACCTCGACGTATTTATCGGGTTGTTGTTCGGGATGACGTTGGTGTACAACGTTTAGCAAGCTGATGATCGGCATAGACCACAGAGATCGAATAGATCCCTAGTCTCGATTCTAAGAATGTTGAGTTCGCCGCAACTCAACGCCGCCAAAGCCCGACTGGGGGAATAGGGTGGTTCGAAGTGGCGTCATAAAAAAAAATCGCTAGTTGCATATTGATTGTTGGTATATTAACGTAGGACTTTGTCTCTCTTTTCTATGAGCCATTTTACGAGACGTTTCGGATCAGCTGATCGCTCATTTCATGAATGAAAATTCGACAGGAGGTTGCGCCCAAGCCCGTGAGTGTTAATATCAATATCAACACTGTTGTCGTTTCGTAAAATAGACTATACCTGGTGTCATTTCTTTACTCAGTTTTATGTCCTAATGTTGACGTTGTGTAGGGTGCCTGTACCAATTGTAGCACTACCTAAGGACAACTATTTTTACAAAAATAACGAGAAGACCAATGAATGTCATCAATATGTTAAAAGATAGCTTAGTTTTCATACTTTAGAGGAAAACTATAGAAATGGTGCCAAAACTACTTATTTAGTATTTATTGCGACATTCGCACCCATTAAGGCTCGACCCAAGTTCATTATTATCCAAGTCGAATTCCGCATACGACTTCGCAGCAGCTAACGCCTAACGTACACAAATTCGCTTGCATTCATGACCGGGTCGTCGGATGTGCATCAGGTAAACGAAAAAAGTTTGATTAAACGTTGCTGGGAATTGATAATTCAGCGGATTTTCAAATTATCACAAAAATCTAAACAGTAATGAGAAACCCAATATTACAGCGTGTGCCAATGATAGGAACCCTGTACCAGTTACGGTTACATTTTTAAACTTCGGTTCCTTTTCGCACTATGCATTCCTTATGGGATTAGCCATAACTGGTACACTATGATGAAAAAGGGTGCAAGCAAGCCGAAATTTTAAGGAAAATGATTTATTTCTACCATAGTTTGAGCAAAATGAGGAGTTTAAATGAGTGCAACCATCTTTTGTAAACGTGAACGGTTGTTTACAAAAATCTTCTTGTTGATTGACATCGTTAAAGAATGAATATGAACTATGGCGAATAATTGGTACTACATATAACCATAATTGGAACACTTACTCTTCTTTGTTCTCCACCATCAGTGTGTCCTGTTTGAGGTTGGCCACACGATGGCGTTTTTCCACGAGGTTCTTCGGGTGCGGTTGCGTCGACTTCCAGCTTCGAGATCAATCTTGCTCAGATGTCCGCATCCCGTGGTGATTGGAGTTCACAGTCGAAACGGAGCGCCTTGAATGGATCCGGAGTGAGCTTGAAAAGTTTAAACGTTTGTTTCACACTGTTTGTTGTTCACCATGGCAGTATACAAACTCAAATCATTACCGCGTCACTTTATGCGTGACTAGTGCCAAGGCGCAAAATTTCTCCAGAAACTCAAATTTCTCCATTTATCTACCAAACATTTCTCAAGTAGGTAAATCATCTTCCACTTTTACCACAAATTCTTGAAAAGGTTAATGAAGTTCTGGCTCAGCTAAAACATTTTTTACGCAATTCAGTATCATAATTTCAATTTTATATAACTCATTTTGGTATCATTATGGCCAACTTTTCCGCACTGGTTTATTATGCAACTGCAATGAGTCACATAATAAAAAATAGTGGCATAATATTATGCAACTAATTTGAGTTGCATTTTAACATTATGCAACCCAAATGAGTTAATAAAAAATCATTACACAAAATTTGGTATGTAACTCGTTGCAAAACTCAATGTTTTCAGCACTCTTCGTATTTGTCCAATTCTGCAAGGCTCATTGGATAAATTTACAAGGTATTGCCCGTTGTGAAGATTTATAGATTCCGACGCAAATAAATGATTAGGCTCATTTTCAGCGTAGGTGCGTTATAAATATTTGTTTACAATGCAAACCTATCACCACATGTGTACCTAACAACACAGCGTAAAATATTCACCAGGACGCGGTCTGGTTGTATATCTATGTGCCCACGCAAGAAAAATCCACGCAACTTATTTTCGCGCAGGAGTCTAAACAGGTGGAATCTCCGCAATACGACACGTTCCAAAAAAAATCAACTTTTTGCAACTCTTTACATAATAGTTATTTATGTAACGAGTTGCAAAATGTTGATTTTTTCAGAACGAGTCGTACATTTATCCAACGAGGCTCGCCGAGTTTGATAAATACGAAGAGTGCTGAAAAAATCGAGTTTTGCAACGAGTTCCACACAAAATTTTATGCAATGATTTTTTTCATAAGCAACTCATTTGAGTTGCATAATATTCATAATGCAACTCAAATGAGTTGCATTATGAACATTATACAACTACTTTTCATTATGCAACTCATTTGAGTTGCATAATGAACCAGTTTGGAAAAATTAGCCATTAAGATACCAAAATGAGTTAAATAAAATGTAAATTATGATAGATACTGAATTGCATAGATAACTATTTTGTCATTAGGTACGTTATAAAAACGTCAACTTTCAACTCACAGAAGAACGATAAAACGGCCTAATTTTTTATCAAATGAAAAGCCTCGTTGGACAAAAGTTCGACTCGTGCTGAAAAAGTGATCATTATGCAACGTTTTGCATAAATAACTATTTAGGAAATCTTTTACAATCATCGATCAAAATCTTTTTCTGTCGTGCAATCAACTTCGCAGCCCATTGATACGTTACAGCTATGTCTGATACTCACACCTAATACACGCTAGTTATAAGCGCCATGAAGCAAAAACCCTCATTTCGGTGCAGTTTGTAGCACGGATATGACATCGCCACTACCGCGAGGCACAGTTTCCATTGTATCCGTAATTCAAAAAGCAAACCCCCGCCCGGGCACCGAAAATTCGTGCAAACCAGTTCAAACGAACTACATCCGCCTAAATTTATCTGGTCCTTGCCTGACCATCGAAAGCCAATTATAACATTCCCGATCAGGTATCGTCTTCCACGATCAAGTTATAGCTTGTACACAAACCAACACGACTTTCGCAGTACTTTCCTAATGAACGACCTAGCGCTTCCGACCAATGTCGCAATCAATTAGCACCGAGCTTCTCATAACAGCTTTAAACACTCAACAACACGGTTGGAAACAATGCTTATGCCAATGAATAATAAGTCAATTTTGCGAGCATTTTTCTTTTTTTAACATTGTTTCAATTTATATTAAAGGTTAAAACATCTTTATATCTACATTTCATAATTTTCACCACATTCTGGTTATTGGTTTACAGAGTTGTTAGTTCTAATAGTTATAAAAAATGGATTTATCCTACCATTTAGAAGGGAGAAACAAAATTTAGTTTCGACATGAACACTATACTTAGGACGGACATAATTTCGAATGATAGTCAACCGACATCAAAACTTTTCCTGCCAAAAAAAATCACTAGCAGTGTTATCAAGATTTTCCACTTTATCAAATGCTTCAAAAACTTTGCTGCCATCAACTTGCATACCAAATCGTTGCGGCCATCGAAATCTCGTACTTTTCTATAACTAGATTGATTTCAAGTGTGTATAATTTGATTGGCCTAGCATAATTAAATCTGGTTGGGTTAGCATTGGGGTGGATGTCAATATCCTTACTTTGATTTTGGCACACATTGTTTAACTAATTTTATCCCTACAATACTCTGCAATTTATGCTAGTGATGACTTTTTTTGTACCTGAATCAACAGTCATCAGATCTGGGGGTTACTCTTAAAACAATTAAAATAAAATCCTGTTCTGTAGGAAAACGACTAAAAACGACAGTTAGCATTAAAACTCTCCAGAGCAGGCGGTACTTAGGCTACTGATGGTGCCTGTCGGAGACGTGGATCCAGGCAGACGGTTAAAGTTGTAACAGTCGAAAATCTTGTCGCACAGGATGTCTTCCAAACTACGCTCGAACTCTTCGGTTGTTTCCTTCAACAGGACGCTAGATTTTTGCTGCAGAGAAGAAAATCAACAAGTTGATTAGCGGTACATCCCAGTGGAAGTAATATGCGGTTGGGGGTATACTTCTAGATAGCGACGAGCGGATCGGATAATCTGGCGAAGGTCGTGCACAATCTCATAGATGGTTTGGTAGCCACCCATCTGGGCCTTCGAGATAATCGTTCGCAAATCGGTAAAGTTCGGATTCACTGTGTCAAAGCCTGGAAACTAGAGAGAAAACAGACGATTACATCATACATACCTTACCTTTACCATTGAGACTCACAGAACTTCTTATGTAATGTGGGGTTGAAATGGCGAGAAATGTTCCCATTTCAGCGGTGAGAAATTGCAGTTCGAGCCTAGCAGAGAGCAGAGCAAGGATGCATGCTCAGCAATGAGAAAGGACATTTACGCGCATGCTTCGTCGACAATAAGTCACCGATGATATGTTCATTTCTGTGTGCCTACCAACCTACCATGCAAAACGAAAAGGACAATCAATGACGTCATATCATTCTACAATACAATAACGTCTGCATTGCAAGAGTTACGCAATCACATTATCCTCCAAACATTTTTATTATAAAATGACTAGTCGGATACCGACTAACATAGAAACCTCTAAACTAGACCTTGATAGAACAGAGAAATAGAGAAATCCTTCTAAAGTAGTTCACCAAACAGACGATGTGGTATCCAAGAAAAAAAAAATAATGCAAACTGATTTAGTGTGAACATGTAGAATTCTTCGATGACAAATAAAGTATAGTAGTGTTATCATTTAAGATATAAACCGAGCTCCGGGTTGATGGGAATCTCTAGACTGCATACTACACTATAGCACATAGAAACAGACGTAACTCTTAGAACAAATTACATTGAAAAACACCAAAACATCAAAACATAACCGCCCAATGCTAAACGTACTGTGCTTGGCCGGGCCATCACTAGGTGGCGATAGTGAAACGTCAAACAGGAGCAAAAACGACGTCAGCGCAGAGAGCGGTCAATCGACCTACTACTGAAAATTTGAATCAATCGTAAAAAGGTGATCGATGGGAAGCGAGCGGAGTGTGACGTCTGTTTTTCTGTGACTATAGTGTGAAGACAATATGCGTTTCAGTACTTACGTAATTTTTAGTGAAATGCGCCATCAAAAAGTACTTTGCCTCATTCACGTTGAACACTTTTTGAAGCAAAAAATGAATTTTGGCTACCGTTTCACTGTCAAAACTTTGCCGGATGATCGCATCGTTGAAAAAGTCCATTTGCAGCTGCGACGGCAGCGCTACGTCACCACCAGTCATCGTTTGACCACCTGATGCAGTAGGTTCCCCATCGCTTTGTTTCAAACTGCCAAGCGATCCCAGTAAATCAGGACGATGCTGCGAGATAGGATTCTTCAAAATCTTCGGCGTGGAGGTGAGAAACGGTGTCGAGGGATTATTGCTGGCGTCGGGCATGGGGAAGGGGACTTTCACAGAACACGTCACCGGTTGGGGACCGAACCCCGGGGGCTTCTTGACCGGTTCGTAAATGCCCGTCTTGAAATAGGTTCCATTTTCATTGTGCTTCATCTGCGCCTGTTCCGAGTCGTTGACAACGGAGAAGAGATAACTTTTAGCATTGTCGTAAACTACGCTACTACGGTCCGATAAGTCGCTACTACTTGCATTGTCCGACGATGAATTGTTCTTGTTCTCCGCAAGATTTGGAATCATGTCCTTCAGATACTCGTACAGCTCCTGAATGTTTCGTTCCTTTTCTTCGTCCGTTTTTGACTGCCGACCTGAGACCTTCGGCGAGGATTCCTTCTGCATCCGACTTGTGCGCTGGTTTTGAACCATTTCGTCCAGGCTGGTGAAAGACTTGACCAAGCTGTCGACAAAATCAATCGTGGAATCCTGCCACTTGAGAAAATGATCCAGGAAATCCGGACTCAATACTTTCTGCACCCTATCCAACCCGTCCGGAGTGTTGTACACGTACCCCTTGATGATGTTCCAAGCGTTGATGATCCGAGTGAAAACGAAGATGAAGTCCTTCACGGCCCAGGCAATGCCTTGTGAGTTAATGTTTGCCAGAACGCTGTCCGGCCGAATGAGATCCTGCTTCATACGAGCGCACAGACTATCGATCTTCTTGAAGCAAGGCATTTTCTGGTGATTATTGGCCAGCTGCTCTGCCAACTCGCAACCCTGCATGGCCATATCGGTTAGCGCGATAAGTTTCTCCTTGTCCACCACAACGCCGGATCCTCCGAAGCCGACTTCTCTGTGCGTATCCGATACCAGCGGCATAATCGGTGGGCTTAGCGGGGCGTCACTAGAAAGAGACAATAGCATAAATGTTATGACTAAAATGGTGATGTACTTTTGAGTTTCGCAGTTGTAAGAGCATGAGTTGGAAACAGATTCGAAGGTAAGTTTCGTAGTTCATTGAAATTATAAGCCTGTGTACCGTTTTGAAAAGACATCACAAAGCGGTGCACAGGCTCAAAGTCAATCCTTTGGAAAATTTGAAAACGAGGGCACAGTAAACGCCAAATTTCCTAGGAGAGTACACAGGCTCATTTGAAAATTAATCATTATTTTTGTTCTGGATAACAGGTGGATAACTGGATAACTGGACAACTGGATAACATGATAATCCCGAGACTAGCTTTGGGAACGTCCATAAATTACGTCAAGCAAAAATTGTAAATTTTCAACCCCCCCTTCCCCCCTTTGTCACACTTTTTGTATGAGCCCTCGAAACACTTTGCTGTACAGCGCGACGCAATTTATGGTGATTCGAATGTCTTCTGTGATTCATCTATCTTTCTTTGTGCATTCTTTGTAGTATCCAAAAAAGTTGTGATAAGACTACTCCTTGGGGGCATTAGTGTGGGACACCAAAATACATTTTACTCCTGTAAACTTTTTGAGTTCCATTTTGGCCCCATATCAACTGTGCAAAATTTCAGCTCGATCGGAGAAACTATATTTTAGCGCCAGCCGTTTTAAATTTTCATACGATTTACTATGGGGAAAATCACTTTTTTAAAGAAAAATCACCACAGGTTGCCCCTTAACCCCTAAAAATATATCGATGAATGATTTCTGTTGGAAATTTTACGAGGAACAAACCCTCTGAAGACCGCAAAGCGACCGAAGGCATGTGGAAAAAGTTATTGACTGAAAACCGAATGACATGCCCACGCTGTTTAACACGTAAGGAATAACAATAAATAATAAAATCTCATCATTTTATCGATCGGGTAAGGCTTAATAACTTTTTCCACGAATGTCGCATCGCTTTGCGGTCTTCGGTGGTCTGATTCCTCGTGAAGTTATCTACAGAAATCATTCAACGTCTTATTTTTAGGGATCAATGGTTGACCTCAAGCGATTTTTCTTTGAAGAGGTAAATTTTCCCCATAGTAAATCGTATGAAAAACTAAGAATGGCGGGCGCTAAAATATAGTTTCTTCGATCGATCTGAAATTTTGCACAGTTGATACGGGACCAAAATGGAGCTCAAAAAGTATACAGGAGTTGGAGTTTTTCCATTTTTTATATTTTCCCATATAAACCGTGTACCAGGCTAGGGGGCATTCACAAACACTCTTAATCACTGCCTGATGAATACCATCTTTCATTGTAAATTCGAATTCGGAACCATCCATTAACCCTAAAAGGGATACCGTCATACCCTCAGTTTCGTCACCTCGCTGAGTGTGTTCCATCAAAGACGAGCTCCGAAAGGCGCCTGGGGTCCAATGGGGTCCCTTTTAGGGTTAAGTACGTCACGGTCCTAGGGCAAGACGCAATTTATTAGGTATGGATTATTATTATTTTTTTTTTGCTAGGTTTCTAGCTGCACTCTGAATAGAGTTGAAACCTCTACACTAGACCCGAAGATAGAAAAGAGTACGTAATCTTTCAGAAGCAGTTTGCCAGCCGTACGCGGAAAATGATATCCATTAAGACACTGTTGCAACTGACTCAGAAAGATACGGTAGAAGATTGGAAAGTTTTCAATTGTTCAGTCAGTCAGGATTTGCCTATGTAGTGTTATGGTCACACGGTTTGTGTTTGTCTCCTTATTTCATTTTGTGGTATGGTTAAATATGTTTTTCTCCTCGTTAAGTCAGTTGTCGTATGTTGTTTTTTTTTTTTCATCGAATCAATCGAACCCTGTATGTTAAAATATAGTCGATCCTGTGTCAAATTGTTTTCTTGATTTCGCTAATCGTTTTCTACTTGTGTTCATCTCTTGTGTCCTTAAATTGTCATCGGTCCAAAATCCACAGAAACATGTAACTGAACTTCTGAACATCTAAGAGATAATCAAAAATACGCCAAGTTGGTCAGTTGATTGCAATAAAATTTTAAAATAAAAAAGATTTCATGTCAACTTTCATCCCGCTACAAATACTATTAAAATATTCAAATTCGTTCAATTGTCCTATCGGTCCTACCTAGATGAACCATGTCATTTTCTCACGCGTAGCCTAGAAATGTCAACCTAGTCATACACAAAGTAACGTTGTTCAGTTAATATAAAGCAGTCAGTTTTTGTCCAAAATGTCACGTCGAACGCATTGACGTCAACAATGCGTTTAAGTGTTCGCACGTTAGCTTTGAATCTATCAGCACAATTAAGTGCTGCAAATCTCCTTCCCACTATTGATTCTTCGGTCGATTTTTATTGCTTTATTTAAAGAAAAAATGACCAACTAACATTGTAAAAATTCGAAAAAGCGACTGTGATATTAATAAATTGCTATGTAATAAAAATCAACCGAGAAGCGTGGGAAATAGAGCCCAAGCAACATTTTGAAGTCAGATGGCTGTAAAAGGTTCCAAAACCTGTCACAAATCCTATAAAACTTTTATTAGGATTTGTAACGATCATCAAAACCTTCTCAAATCCAACCGACTTGGAACTATTGCTTGGGAATAGACTCTACTGAGCCCCGGCGGTTCCTCCTGTTTATCGAGCATGTCTGATGCATATGATCAGCCATACTCCATCTGCAGCAGCCGATTCGTGATGAACCGTTGGAGGTGCATTAAAGTGTTGAAAAGGTGATATGTTTCACTAAAGAACACTACATTACAATAATCAAAATGAAACTCCTTCACTTTAATACCGTCAACCCCTGCGAACTTGGCCAGGGAATTTATTAGGTATGGATTATTGCACGAATTTATTCTGGTAAGCAGGCCAGAAATTTTACGTTTGAGAGGTGTCGGCACCGCTCAAACGTCAAATTTTCTGTGGGAGGAAGCAGGCCAGAATACATTCGTGCAGTGGACCATAGGAAAAACCCGTTCAAAGGGGGGAGGGCGGTTCGACAATTCCCAATTTTAGCGTGACGTACTTAATGGATGCTCCCTTTGGAACCATTGTGATTCATACACTACAGGTATTATAAGTTGATTACCTGATCACACCCGTTATTCCATCCACTTTGCCAATGTCCACGGGCGACAGTTCCTTATGTTTCACCTTGCTTGCCATCTTTCCGTTGCATCTAGCCCAGTTGATCTTCTGCCCCAGGCCTTCGTTAGTACCCGGAAGCTGCGGTACATATCGATAGAACCTAAAAAAAGTAGAGAATTTAATGTGGCTAAGCAATTCTTTCAAAATATCCAACAACTTACATGTTACTGTCAAACGATTGATGTTGGGCGAAGTTTCCATTGACGGGTTGGGAAAACACCGGGATGGTTACCGGAACCGGAGGTGGCGGCAAATGGAACATCGAGAAGCCAGGTTGTACCAACGTTGGCAGCAAATGGCCGTATTGCAGGATCGTATAGGGATAATCTAAAAAAATGTTTTTAATCTTACTACTGCTCGCTTGTTATCAGACATTTTTACCTTGACTAACGCTGGCCGTTTGGTTGAGTGCACGTTCCGGAAATGAAACGGTCGAACTGGGTGAAAATTTAACGTTGCCCATGGTAACAATGGTTGATCCTGGTGGAAGAGAGAAAAAAAAACAGAATTTCAAAATGAAACCAAATTTACCAGTTCCGGTTTTCTCACGGGTTTTGGACAACTCCGAACCGGGTGCTTTGTTGAAGCTTTCCTCCGTCATTTTCCCTCCAGGTAAAAGAAACCGGCAGAAGCAGTTGTCCTTGAAACCGCCGCACAAGGTCCTCTATTGTTGCGCAGGATCTTTTGTTCGCCAGTCAGCTGTTCTGGCACCACAGGAAGCGATAAACGGGATTTACGAGCAGCAGACTACCGTTCGATCCGAAGGTCTGCAGCAAATTGAGATCGGCTCGCCGGTCAGCTGATTGGTTCCTCTGCCAGTGCGCAAGGCAGGACGACGACGAACAACGAAGAAACAGGAGAAAAAATTCAAATTTCACCACATGGTTGCTTTGATTCGCGCAGCACCGCGGTGCGATTTTTCAAACGCAACAACTTGTACGACGCGCTGCAGCGCGCTGCCAGTTCAATGTGAAGCCAGATGTGAAGGATTTAAAACATAACGGACATACAATGCACAGTGAGTTTCGGTGTCGATAAAAAGGTCAAATTGGCTTCTTTAACTGTGTTGAGATAATTCGATATTCTGAATCTGCATGTCAAACTGAGCCGAAATCCAAATTTTCATGAATTTTGGAGCCCGGGAACCTATTTAAAAATCAATTTGAAGTTTGTATGGGAGCGATTTGTCGAATCACCCCTCGTCGGATTTTGTACTGGGCGGAGCTGTCAAACAGTTGCCCAGCTGTCAAAAGGTGATTTCAAAAAATTGCTTTGAAATTGATTTTAGGTACCAAAATAAGGTTCTAAAAATCTGAAAAAAATCATAGTGGCTCAGAAAAGGGTGCTCTTTCGTATGAAATCGAAAAATAAATATATTTTTTAAAATTTAAAAACCCAATTGCATATTGAAGATTTTATTTAATATTGTCGGGCCGCCACCAAACCGGACTTCGCACAATGAAGTCGCGACGCGACCCAACTCGCGACGTTTTTTAATCATGTCAAAAGTAGTGCGCATCCTTCCCGTTGTTGTCAGCAACACAGCGCACTAGATGCGAAACAGTTCCGACACTTGTGGACCAAGAAAATAGTAATTTTTGATTGAATGTCGGTCTTGATTCCAACCGGATAGACAATATCTAGATATTATGGAATTACTGGATTAATTTTAGGGACATTTGCCCCTATTTGGTATCGCCGTTCTATTTCAAAGCACGTTCCCAAGCTACTGAAGTAAGGTACACGGAGAAAACGAACTATGCATTTTAGCTTATTTAAAAATAATTATTTCTCATTTACTCGTTTTAACCATTACAATGCATAAAAATATATGCATTCCTTGGGATTTCTGGCATTTATTCAAGCTTTAGTGAATATCAAGTCATTAATTGTACACATTGGACTTTGAAAATTTTTAGTTGGCCAATCGACAGCCGCCGCCATCGCGTTGTTAAAAATTAGTTGTGTTCGTCCGCGGTTTCCCTATAAAGCTCATAAAAAGCATGTTTACCACTGAGTTTATTAATTCCAGATTGTTCATTCTATTCCGGTAAGTACATCTAATATTTTTTCAAAGACGTAAACCTTCAAAATGTTTAAATTTCCAGATAAATGTTCCAGTTTCTACAACTTTGTTCGACGAGGAGTGTGGCGGTGCTGAAGATCTACAAACAACATTAAATGTGAATAATAATAATTGATCATGTAATTAGTGAGTTTTTTATAAGTGAAAAGGCAATAAAGTGTTTCTGATTGGTTTTGCTTCGTCCAAACTTGTCCTTTTTTTGTTTGAATAATAAATAAAATAAACAAGATCTATTTTATGCATTCAATTACAAATAATATCAGCATAAGCATTCCAATGAATACTGTCAATATATGCATTTTGAGAAATAAATGCGTTTTATGCATTGGCGGAATATACCTCAAAATATGCACTCCAAAGGGTGGGCAGATCGAATATGGTTTTAGTATAGCTTTTATGCATTTTAGCATTTTTTAATCTAACCGTGTAACACTCATAAATCACGTCAAAGGTTTGGAGGAGGAAGGGGGTCTAAAATACGTGCACTAGTTATGAAAAATAACTTGACAGAGGGGGATTAATTGCACGAAAAACGATGGACGTTGTAGCACGCAGATTGCGGCTAAGAGTTTTCCCGTCTTCTGCTTCGTTCCCTGGCTCCGAAAACAGACGGCTTAAGCGCCACCTCCGAAGAGGACCGTCTGTCGAGTTATGTTTGCCCGGCAAGAAACCCAACCTCAGGGCGGGTTTGTTTTATAAGAGACCAAATAACGATTTAGGGACGATACAGAAAACTCAAAAGTACGGCTAATCGAGATATCTCACTTATAGAGGTCGCCTTAAGCGATTCTCAAAATATGGTTGATGCTAACCGTCGTTCTACCAACTCACAAAGACACCACTCACGAGTATCATCATTGGAAGAACTCACCAATTCAAATTTTCCTGTTAGCTTCGGACACGTGAGTGGAGAGACTGATTTCCCAGGCAGTCTATCCTGGCGTACAAAAAGATTAACAAAAAACAGGTAGAACGACGCGAACGTGAGAAATCTCAAAGACCAAAAACTGTTACATCGGGGAAAGCTAACATTCTACAAAAACAGCATTTGAAGGTAACGAAAAAACTAACGAAACATTTATTCGAAATTTAATAACCTAGGTTTTATTCATGTTCCTTTCCATGCTATTTCATCTTCTTCCACTTCCTAGCTTTCCCTACGTGTGTGCGGTTTAAATTTGTTACTATCCTAATCTGGTTCTATCGACAGTAATCGATCCAATAACTTTCTTCTCCGAGCTCGGTTAGTGTGTGTGGAGTTTAACGCATGCGCATGGTTAATTTTTGGATTGGCTTTGTCTACTCACGGTACCTTTCAGCTACTCATCAATGCCGTCGACAAAACAGAAGCGACGGCGTGGCGGTCGACGGACGGCTTGGTAAAGAAGCACGCTATTCTTACCGCATCCTACGCTGGTATTGCGCCGCTACCTCCAAATGCGTGCGACGCGCGGCGGTTCGGAAAATGCGCCTTTCTCGCTGCCGGTCGCTAAATGGACCGAATCACCGGCGCAGTTGCTTCTCGGTGTCGATGACGATGGGGGTCGTCGATGGCTTCGTCAGTAAGGTGACTACCACATGGCCGACGTAGAAAAACGTGGGTTTCGGCCGCCTCCGGTGGGTGAATGTTCCGATCACCGAAAAAGTTGCTTGATGGCGGATCTGACGATGGGGGTCGTCGGTGGCTTGGTCGGTATGGTTGCTACCACCTGAACGCCGACGAAAAAACGTGGTTTCGGCCGCTCTGTCGGAACGGTTGTTCCCTTCCGGCTTTCCCCTCAAACCGGGACTCTTGACGCTGCGACGTGGGGTCGAGAGCGCGTTTGGCGAAAAAGGTGCGGTGTGCCGAGCTTTCGGCCGTGGATCAAATCCTAAATAAAAAGCCGTCGAACGGCTGTTCGACTGGTTTAACAAAAATTCTCCACACAACAAATTTCACAATTACCTTTTTTTTCTATTCACACACACGCACACACGAACTATCTTGACCGCACGTAACCTTTTGCTTAGGTCAATGAACTAACTTGCTATCTAACGGAAAGGAACGAAAAGTAACATTAATTCAATCTAAAAAGACTTCTCACATTTGAACTATTACCAAATTAAACACACCGCGACACAAGAACATAGAACACGCACTCCCGCCTCTTCCACGGTCCAGGTCAAAATGGACGAGTTGAAGTTCTGTAGGTCCTCAGATAAGGTCGAATCCCAAGACTTCGTGGCCGGAAATACGTAAAATTACCGAAGTAATTTTACGATCTTTTCAAACGACAATTCTCATCAACCACGAATGAGAACCGAATAAATTGCTATCTCTTTCACTTTCATACCCATCTGAATGATCTGTATCGTTCCATCTATTTTTAAATACCCGATCCAATTTTATCGAGAGAGTTCGGGCTTGAACATTGAACCTCGAGATTGTTCGGGTTTCGTGGTGTAGTGGATAGAACGGCAGGAATTTTATTTACATGTATTAGACTTGTGAAGGCGACTTGCATGCAAGTTGTATGCGGTTTTGAAGTGCATGTCATTTCGAATGGTGACATTGAATATCGCTAAACATTTATAGTGAACTTTGGAATTTAGTACATTTGACACTGAAAACATTAAATTTGAATGAAAAATAAATTAACACGGATAATAAATTAACATTGAAGAAGATGAAAAATATTTAATTTATTATACAATTTATGTACATTTTATATACATTTCACATAATTTTTTGAATAAATCTTAAAATAATATTTACAACAAAGTGACCATGCTACAACGTAATAAATTAATCTTCTCCAACTAACCATACAAACAGACGTAACATTTCGAACATTATGTGATTCAAAACGTTATCACGGAATCACATTCGCCCAATACTAAAAATACTAAGTTTGGCCAGCCATGAGCTACACTGAAAGCAGCTTTATAGTGAAATTTACTGAAATGGGGGTTATAATCAAGGGGAATGACATATCCTTTTCTAACCGGAATATCCGCATTTATCCGTTTCTAACCGTCGCTAACCGTTGCTAAGCGAGCTGCTAAGTGAGCAGAAGTTGGACGCGGTTAACGACGGTTAGAAACGGATAAATGCGGATATTCTGGTTAGAAAAGGATATCCCAACTAACAATCGCAAACCAGCATGCATGCTGAATTGTTGCTTTATAATAGTAATGATAGCTGAACTCAAATTATGCTGTACACATTACTGTACAAATGTTTTTTCAATTGAAAAAGTAGCCAATGTTCAACCTTTCGTATCGGTATCAACAATTATAAATTTAAACACTTTTCAAGCGTTTAATAATATTTTTATTCGACTTGCAGTTATTTCTTTACAAAATAGTTTAACAAGACCTTTTTCTGCTTCTTGTCAAGTACATGCAAAAATTAGAAGATGTATCTGTACAATGTGTTTTTCACAAGTCAAATAAGCGCTTTCGTTTCATCATACTTCGACTCAGTGTACAGGATGAAAAACACGTGTTTTTTACTGAACAGCAGCTGAATTAACGTGTTCTTCAGTTGTTAATCATAAACAGTACATTATTCACCACTGCTGAATAGGAGTCAAAGTGTAATCATTATACAACCACGGGAAATTTATGTTTTGATTTGAGCGCGTCAATTCATCATCTCTAGGATGGCGCAGATAGGAAGGCAAGCGGCTGGCAATCGATGGGTCTCGAGTTCGAATCTTGATTTAAGTAAATGTATTTGTAGTTATTATTTCACAATAGTTGTTCACAGCATAAAGTATCAATCATAAACTCTCGTAGAAATTGAAAAATTTTGCATTTTTTTTAATCATTTTTGCAGTAGCTGAATAACAGCTTTACTATCAGTTTGTAAAATGATTTAAACAACAAACAGTTCAGTTGCTACACAACACTATGCTTTATTGTTTCTCCAAATTTGTGTGAACAAAACCCAAACAAAGGTTGTGCCTGAAAATTATCCAAATGTTATTCAGCGCCATGCTGAATTAATTCGTCGTAAAGGTGCTTGTAAAAAGAGTAATTGTTAGTTGGGATGTCATTCCCCTTGGTTATAATTAACAGACTCGCACCAACGTTTTTCAACCGAAGTGACTTCATGTTTATTATAAGAATAAAGTGACCAGACGTCCCGCGTTTCGCGGGACAGTCCCGCATTTTGACCAAATGTCCCGCGACAAATTATGTCCCGCGAAATGTCCCGCGTTCGTCTCAAATCGTAAAAATGTCCCGCGTTTGAAAAAAATCAACAAACATTCAAAATATTGTAGTAACTTCAAAGCTAAAATAGTCAAACCGGTTTTGTACAAAGCACAAATCACATCAAACATACTAACGGAACTTTCAACATCAGAGTTCAAAAACTGAAGAATTTTTGCGAGAAAGTATATAAAGATTCTGGGTTACAGTAAAGTTTGAACTGTTGAAGGCTTTTTTATCAAGCGATAGCACTCCCAGCATTTTTTTTTGAAGAATTAATTCGAATATTGTTGATTTATATGCACAGTCAGGCAGCATTATCAACAATCAATACGATGCTGGCGAATTTTTTGTGACGCCAGTCGTTCCCCCAGTGAAATCGCCCAATCCTGGTGTTTCTGACGCCACGCTTTTAATGTCTGTTTGCTTCGCCCTTTCTCATCGAAGCAAGACTGAGTCCGCCAATCAAGTGACCATGACAACGAGAGAAAAACGGTTATTTATTTACATATCACGACGAAAAAAAAACCATCGTTTATTCTCTTTCGGTTTTGAATAATTGGCTGCCGCAGTCTTAGATTTTTTAGTGGGCAGACCCATGAAGGTCGATCCCAATCTACCGCCACATGAAATTCCTCTTGCCCTCAAAGTACTGGATCACGGACCACGTTGGTCGAACCCTCGGTCGAACCATTATATAGGAAGGCTCTGCCGTGGACACATTGGTTGGCGGTGGATCGGGATCGTTCTGCAGGGATTCACTCCGATGTTACATATAATGCATGAACTGATTGGCACTACTGTTCAATCAATTCGATATTAATTGAATATCATTAAGAAAACAACTTCCAAAGCCTCTTCAATAAATATTATTGGAATTCTACTTCATTTCGTTATTGACAATGTTTTGATTTAAAAAAAAAGTTGCTCTAGGTTCAAATTTGATACCAGGACCTTGAGTGCCACGATCTTCTATCTTATACACTACACCACTTCACATCTGATAGAAGAATGCGAATCAAAGCGAAACAGTTTCTACCACCTGTTCTAGGGGGAATGACATTTCATTTTCTAACCAAAAAAAATCCGAAGTAAATTATCGGAGTACATCCAAAATTTAAAAAAAATATCATAAATTGTCTACCTATGTCTATGAATTCCACAAGGAGAAGACAACTTATCAAAATGATCCGTGCAAAAAGATTGTACAACTATGCAGACTGGAATCGAACCATAAACGTCGAGATCACTGAGCTCTTGTTTAACCCACACGGTTATCAACGCTTGAAGATATGGTGTTGCTAAATATGTATAAAAATAAATCTGTCAGTTGACACTGCGTCATTGGGCAATCTTTCTCGTTGTCATGGTCAATAAATTGGCGATTTCAGTCTTGCTTTGATGAAAACGGGCGGAGCCAACTGACATTGAAAGCGTCGCTTTAAGAAAACCAGTATTGGGCGATTTTACTGGGGGAAACATGGGGGAAAAACTGGCGTCAGAAATCGAACTGAATTTGTTCCTGACATTTATGTCTTAGTATTAAGTCTATGGCATTATTGTGCAGTTCGGTGAAGAAAATAGAGAGTGACAAGGGTACAATTACAAAAGTAGTAGACGAAACTGTCTCAAGTTCAAACTTCAGGGTAGAAAACTACTTTCATAACTATGTAAGTGCGCACTGCATACAGTCAGATAAAAAATCTGGAGGGATATCGTTGCCCGAAGTTAAAATTTTTCCAAGCCCAGTATAGTAAACTTTTATCGGAAATTTATTTTGACTGTGTTATTTTTTTCAAATGGGTGAATATCAAAACCTTCATTGACTGGCAGGCGGTTCAAACGAGTACGCTCGTAAATTAAGGTTGAAGGATTAGTCATCGACAAAATCGTCATCATTGAAAATTCGAAAGCAGTTTTCTCGTTCAAAGATGAAATATCCGCAATGAAAATGTATTGCGGGTGTAGAATGGAGTACAGTGAATACATTTTCAATGCAATCATTCAAGTTTTGAGTGAGAATACTGCTTTCGAATTTTTGATGACGACGATTTTGTCAATGACGAATCCAATTCATCCAATAAGTTAATCAATGTTGACAGAGAAGCATCCGAGCTACTTAAGGAAATAGTACGCAAATGACAAAATTGGACAAGCAGAAGCTAGATTGGTTAACATTTTCATGCACTTTGAGGGTAATAAAACCTCAAAAAATTGTATAGTTCATGTCATGCTTGTCAGGCAAAAATGCTGTAATAAACGATTTTTGTTTCAGTTGTGTACGAAGTTTGAACCACCTTAATTTTAATTTTACAAATAATTGAGAGTTGAAATATTAAAATCATTTTTGACAGCTAGATTTAAATATCAGTTTTCTTTTGAAGACTGTAGAAAAATGTTTATGAGTTTGTCCCACTTTTGCGAAGCTCACAACGCAGAAAGATATGCTTGGTAGAAGAAAATAGTGCTTCGTATTCTACGAACAAAAACAAAATCGCTACGTATTCGTTATGTCCCGCGTTGGAGCTCTGATCATCTGGTCACTTTATATAAGAAGAATTATAGTATTTTTTTACTATCCTTCCTAGCTGCTGTTAAGGTTGTTGTCTCTAGAAAAGTGTGACAGTACGTGCATTAGGTTTACCTATGAGAGGGTATACCCTATATATACTACGTATATACTACGTATATACGTATATACGTATATACGTATATACGTATATACGTATATACTACGTATATACTACGTAGTATAAAAATCCAGAGTGATCTTTCTATACAGAAGGAAAACGAAGTTAAATATACCGCATTTAGTTCACCACTGGACTGCGAACTGCGACTTCATAAGTGCGAAAACGTAAATAAAAGTGCGCGATTGCATCAAATCAGGTTGATGTCTTCGGCGCACTATTTCTTCAATCTATGGTGAACAAGTGCTCTGAAGACACCGAGTTGATTTGATGCTATCGCGCACTTTTATTAGCGTTTTCGCAGTCGTAAAAACTAGTGCGATAGTCCAGTGGTGAACTAAATGCGCTATATGTTTTTATTTTCTTGCAAGGCGTAATACAAACAATGAGACAACACTTGGTTCACAAACCAACCATCGTCCTAACTGTCACTTTTTTGTCAAAAACTGAAGCAACGCACGTAACGGAGGTAACGCAGTCGCGATGGCAGCTTGTTGATTTTTGTTTCGTTTACAGTTTTGTCCTGCCTGGTGGCAGACGCTTGCCGCAAAATATAGTAGTAAACTAGAGATTATTTGATTTGTTTGAATTGTTTGAATAGTTTTCCTGTATCGAAAGTGTTTGCGGGATAGCCCGAAGGTTCCACCAAAATGGGGGATGTGATTAAATCCCTTCGGGAAAAGTCGCAGAAACGCAAAAAGCTGCTGGCTCAAACGGTAAATATTGAACGATGCTTCGTATTATTTTCCCCGGGATAAATTTTGTATTTTTAAATCTAACATTTTAATGCGATATAGTTAGGAGTTTCGAGCGTGGAGGACTTGAAACATGTTTTGGGAACAGCGGAAGACACGCCCATAAACAAATCGCAGCGTTACGATGATGAGGAAGCCAGTTCCTCGAAAAAGTCGCAATCCGAAGGGATGGTCTACCGGGACTCTTCTACTTTTTTGAAGGTAGGTTTATACCTGATGGTTCCGTTCGGTATGCGTTTATATCATCTTTTCTTCCTTCAGGGTACGCAATCTTCCAACCCGCACAACGACTACTGCCAGCACTTTGTGGACACCGGCCAGCGGCCTCAGAATTTTATCCGGGACGTCGGACTTGCCGACCGGTTCGAGGAGTACCCGAAGTTGCGCGAACTGATTCGCTTGAAAGATGAGCTGATATCGGAAACGGCCACTCCGCCGATGTACTTGAGAGCCGACCTCAAGAGTTTCGATCTGAAGACGCTCGGGACGAAGTTTGACGTGATTCTGATTGAGCCCCCGCTAGAGGAGTATGCCCGTGGAGGAGCAGCTGTGGCGGCCGGAGCTCCACGAAATTTCTGGTCCTGGGATGAAATTCTTGCGTTGGACATTGGAGAGGTGGCAGCCCATCGCAGTTTCGTCTTTCTGTGGTGCGGTAGTTCCGAGGGTCTGGACATGGGCCGAAACTGTCTTCGTAAGTGGGGCTTCCGACGGTGCGAAGACATCTGCTGGATTCGAACGAACATCGATTCCCCGGGACATTCGAAAATCCTGGAACCAAAGGCGGTTTTCCAACGTACGAAGGAACATTGCCTGATGGGCATCAAGGGGACAGTTCGGCGCTCCACAGATGGCGATTTTATCCATGCCAACGTGGACATCGATTTGATTATTTCGGAAGAAGCGGAGTTCGGAAGCCTGGAAAAACCGATCGAGATTTTCCACATCATCGAGCACTTCTGCTTGGGAAGACGTCGATTGCATATATTCGGCCGGGATTCGACCATCCGTCCGGGATGGGTCACCATCGGACCGGAACTTACCAATTCGAATTTCAATAGCGAACTCTACGCGGGTTCCTTCGAGGAAAATCCTACGACCGGGTGCACCGAGCGGATCGAAGCACTCAGACCGAAAAGTCCGCCCGCTAATGGAAAGGTGCTGCGGGGACGCGGACGTGGGTTTCCACGACTTCGCGGTCGGAGCCGGGTGTAGGTGAATGCGGCAGAAGTGTCCGACGCAGCAAGGAGCATGAAGGTTAGTATTTTGATTGACATTACACCTATCTATATCTTCACATGAAAGATTTACTTTCAATATATTCACACAAAATAAAATGATTCATTTGTAGAGAAGACAAAAATTCCGTTATGCCGAAACACCGTAAAGAACAGGTAGGAATCATATTTTGCTCTATTTCAATTTAACCCTTTGGAGACGGATGGGTCACATTAGCCCAGCCGTGAAAACCGAACTTTACAAACGTGTTCTAGACCAGCGAGGTTGCATCCAGAAAGGCGAAAATGCCGTCTGCAAAGGGTTAAATCATCTATTAGGTACATATAAACTCCAAATTCCTTGCCCTTGCTTATGTGCGTAGGTAGTGTAAATCTCAGGTTTATATTTCACCTTTTTCTTCCCACGACTTTGAACGACTATTTCCATACCGTTTTCAAAAACGTGTTTCCAAAAATGTTGGAAGTTGGCTTAACCTTTCGATCAATGAGAAATAATAGTTGTAAATCAACAGTAGTTTGTGTTAGAGATGAGGTCATTTCTGATTCGATTGCATACAGAAGTCGAAGGTCGTTGGAAGTTTTGGTCGCCACAGGCAGGCGGCGTTACTGGAACTGCAAACGGATGCAGCAGATGGCCCGCAAATGTTACACAAATGAACCCCTGTACATAGTAGCGCCTTGAAATTTATGCATTCTTTCCTGCCGTAACCCTGTACTGCATTTCTGCAGGGCGACTTGAATGACGGGAGATATTTTTTTTTTTGGAGCAGCCAGAAGGGTTCCTTGACGACAGGGCACTAACGAAAGTCTGCAAGCTGCAGAAAACCCTGTACGGACTTAAACAACCCAGTAGAGTATGAAACCGGAAGATGAAAACATAGCTGCAAGCAGATCGTTGAAGGGAAGCTCGTTATTATAGCCATATACATTAACGATTTCCTCATTGTTTCGAACAATCGGCGGTTGGTTATCTTGTACTGTTTTGCTATTCGATGAGAATTATTCAAGGAAAGAGTACTTCTGGAATATCTTCAAAAGTTTCTTCTCGGATTGTTCCAGATGTCGATTTTTAAATTCCTTCTGGAGCTTCTTCGGGGCTGTCTCTAGAAATTCATCAAGAATTGGAATTAGTTTTTCTGAAATTCCTACAGGTATTTCTCCGATTCTAAAGAATCTCCTCTTCTAGCAAAGTGTGACAATACGTGTAATGGGTGGTATAGGAAAAGTGCGTGACAGAGGGGAAAGGGGGGGGGGGGTCTGGAAATCTCGCAAAACGATGGACGTAATATTTGAATCTTCCCATTGACCCCAACATCTTACTAGGGTTAATAAAACATTTCATTCGTTATCGAACCTCGAAGTACATAGGACGTTCTTTTCATGCGATTACGAGAGGTTATGGGCCCAGCGAAGTTGGATCCGTAGTTATGAAGTTTTAGTTCGGATAGAAGATGAGTTTAGGCGGAAGTTCAACCGGAAGTAAAAACGCCGGTAGGGCCGGAGACGAGACAGTGCCGGAAGCATCACTCGTGTAGGTGCAGGAAGAGGAGCACGTTACAGTGTAGTTAGCTTGCCGGCCATCGGAAAGCTCAGGGGCCGTGAGAACTGGACATATACAACCTGCCATGAAAATCACCCTAATTCGCGAAGGATCCTCGTCAGTCGTGGAATCAGTAGCGAATAAAGTCGTGGACAATGAGATCAGCATGTGGGCGTTAACCACCATATGTTTTAGCTAGCCCGGAATAACTGACACTGACACTGAGGAAGATTGCAAGTGGTAATGTCACATCATCTAATTCAAATCACTTTTTTCGGTTGCTAATTCCTTTTACCTCATTTGTTCTGCATGGTTTGTACGGAATTAGGAACCGAAAAAAGTGATTGGTATAAGGTGATATCACGGTACTCGAAATACGCCTATCTGTTAAAGGATAAGCATAACAGGGCGGAATTGAAAGGTACAAAACTGATTAGGGTATGTGTGCCATCAGTAAGCTCATGCTCCCAAATTCATCCTATTCGAAAACAAGCGATTACGGCACCGATTCATTCCGTTCTTTTTGTTTACATGCTCACTTCTAAAAAAAATACGAAAATAAGAAACAAAACAAACAACGCTTCAATGCTTTGATTTTCGTAGGATGAAAATGGGAGCCACATGCTTAATAAGGGAACCAATACCCTACAATCATTCGAAATTAGTAGTTGAAGAAAAAAGCATGGGTAGCATCAATTCTGCACTAGCATTAGGGCAAGCACCCTTAGCAAATTGGTACCTACTAGCTTTTATAACTAAACGCAAAATGATGAAATTGAATATAGTAAAATTATATTCTTGAAGCATTATTTGGCTAATTTCTGGAAGATTTAGGATTTTTAATTACTCGTGCATTATTTCTTCTGGTGATTTTTTTTCCGGAATTTTAGACTCGATTATCCGGAGTATTTTTATTGCGATATTTTTTTTTTATTTCAATGATAAAATTTGACATAATTAAGTATTATAACATAGTGCTGACACAATTTTGGAAGCCCTCGATTCCGTTTTCCTATGATTTTATCGGCTTTTTGACCCGATTATGTTAGCATCTTTTAACGAGAAACTTAATAGTAGTTTACGCAACAAGGTGCAGAATGACGATTTTTAAAATCGGAAAAATCGAGTTCTGTACCGAGTTGCGTACAACGTTTTTTGCAATTTCATAAATTACCCTTGAGGATAGTTTTCAACAAAACTTTTTCATCAAACTGCACACTGATGTTCACAACCAATGTTTAAGAAAATCTGATCATAATAGGTTTTATTGTGCAGTTGTCACAATTTTTCAAAACTGCGTCCAGAAAGCATCAAGAATTTGACCAAAACTGAAAACAGTGCTGTAATGGTTCATTACGCAACGCAAATCAGTGCTGTAATGAACCATTACAGCACTGTTAGTTTGGTGTGGGAAAGTAGGCCTTTTCCTGTCAGATTTGCGTGAGGTAAAACAGCCTATTACGATGAGAAATTGCAAAAAATATTTTACACTCAACATTAACATTTAACAATTCTAGTATTTTACAGTACATCTCAAGTTTAGTACAGTGGATAATTTTTGACGTCATATACAAATTACGTAACAAAAAAAAAATCACGCGTTACATTTGAAAAGGGCCAAACAATTTTATATTTCTTCTCAGCTACAAAACGCTAAATGTTGCATCTGTTTTCAAAACATGCCGTGAATCATCCAGGAAATTTTCCAAGAATGATTGCTGGCATTTCTTCAGATAGTGTTTCTGTGATTTCTCCAAATTTTCCTTCAAGAGAAAATTTTTCAGGGATTTATTTCCTTTCGCTTGGTATTTCTCCAAGAATTACTCCTGAGACTTCTTTGGGAATTTCTGCTGAGATTCCTCAAGCAATCTTTGCTGGAATTCCGCCAGATATTTCCCGAGGAGATTTTACGAAACCTTTCCGGGTAATTCTTGTTAGGATTCCATCAGGATATTATCCTGGAATTCTGCCATGGATTTTTATAGTTGTACTTTAAGGACAAATGTCTTGAAATCCCGCTTCAACACTGCATCGACACTTCAGACGTACAAATATCAAGAAGCAAGCTTCAAACAACAATGTATTTCATTATTCTGTTCTTGCTCACTTGTAATTAGCTTAAAATAAAAAGCTCGGGTGCACTGGTTTTGTTTACGAAGAGATTTGTGCCCTCGAAATCGTGAGTAGGTGCCAAAGTCGGCCATGATGACGGCCATTTTGGGATTCTAACAAGTCTGTCCTTAAATACCCACAGGTGGATCTACAGTAGGGTGGCCCACACTTATATGAAAAACAAAAATTTCGAAAAATGTCAAGTCTTACCTCCTAAATCAGTTGTTTTGGACTCCCAGAAGCTACGTTCAAATTTGAGCAAAATCGGTTGAGCCTAAGGGAGCGCTCAAATCGCTTGAAGTTTGTATGGGAAAACTTGGCCAAATGTATGCAAAAATTTTAAGTTTTCGAATTTTGTCGCTAGGTGACGCTGTAAGCGTTCAATAATCAAACCCTTTGGCATTATTGTAAGTGACTATATGCCAAACAACTTTGTCGAAGACCGCGAAGTGATCCGACGGCTGTGAAAAAAGTTATACCCTAGGCAAGGTGAGGCAAAGTTTTGAGATTTCATTATTGATATTATTCCTTTACATGCATTGGAAAAATAACAATAAAGTTTGACAACAAAGGGTTTGATTATTGAACGCTAACAGCGCCACCTAGCGGCAAAATTCGAAAACTTAAAATTTCTGCATACATTTGGCCAAGTTTTCCCATACAAACTTCAAGCGATTTGAGCGCCCCCTTAGGCTCAACCGATTTTGCTCAAATTTTGAACGTAGCTTCTGGGAGCCCGAAACAACTGATTGAGGAGGTAAGACTTGGCATTTTCCGAAATTTTTGTTTTTCATATAAGTGTGGGTCACCTTAATCTACAGTTTATATCTAGGAATTATTTATGGGATTCTTCTGGGGCTTTCTCCAGGTGTTTCCTAAAGTTTCCTCCGAAATATTCTGTTGATATTCCACCAGAAATCCTTGAGGATTTATTTAGGTATTCATGCAGAAATTTATCCTAGGATTCTTTCAGTAATTCCTCCAGATATTTTTCTTCATTATTTTCTACAGGATTTTTTGCATGGGTTTCTTCAGAAATTCTCCCGGATATTCCTAAGAATTCTTTTAGAGATTTCTCCAGGAAGTTTTAAATTAGGCTTGTCCACTTTTTCGAAAATGTTCTCTGATTCTCAAGTCCACCTCCATACTTTGATTGGCATTCAAAAAGAAGTAACTGGTCAAAGCTTCAGCCAAATCCATTGAAATTAAGAGGTCCAAAGCATGATTGCCCCCGAAAAGCTAGATTTTAGGACACATTAGGCTTTCACTAATTTAAACAATTTTCACTTAACTCCTACACCATTGATGCCAAAGAAGTAAATAACCAGCAAAAGCAGTTACTTATTTTTGGATACCAATCAAAATATGGAGGTGGACTTGATAATCAGAGAACATTTTTTTAGAATAGACAGGCCTATTCTACCTATATTCCTTCAGGAGTTTGATCAAAATGTTTGTTTGGTTGGCAACACTGCTCCCAGTATTGTGTGTATTATAGACACACGGAAGAGGCTGTTTCTAGATTAGAACACTCTGAAAATTAACGCTGAATTCATCATACAATAGCCCCATTCACTTCAAAAGTTTTTTTTTTTTCTCGTCTCTCAACAGTTTCTCCAATTTACACAAACCACACCCCTTTTCCTCAATCATGCCTTCTTTAGAGAATATCCATTAAGCACGTTACGCCAGAATTGGAAATTTTATATGGATTTTTTCGTGACGTACTTGATGGATGGTCCCTTACTATTTATCTTTTGTTTCACGAACCCATAACCTTTTTATTTAGCTCAAAATTGACAGAAAAGTGCCCCGATTTTATCAACCTAAAACACTATAAGGATCTTACTGAATACAGTATCACTAAGGGAATGTTCATAAATTACGTCACATTTGGTAGGGGCGGGGAGATGCAGCAAATTGTGATGACCCATTAAAACTTCAGAAAACTTGTACAATTTTTGAAACGCGATGAGATACGTATAGTATCTAGCCGTGTACAAAATTTCAAGTCAATTGGTTTGGAATTTACTGAGTTAGAGCGAAGAGTGCCCAAAATACCGGCCGCTGCCCAAGGGCCCACATAGCCGAGGCGGTAAACGCACGGGTATTTAGCATGACCATGCTGAGGGTGACGGGTTCGATTCCCGGTCGGTCCAGGATCTTTTCGTAAAGGAAATTTCCTTGACTTCCTTGGGCATAGAGTATCTTCGTGCCTGCCACACGATATACGCATGCAAAATGGTCATTGGCAGAGGAAGCTCTCAGTTAATAACTGTGGAAGTGCTCATAGAACACTAAGCTGAGAAGCAGGCTTTGTCCCAGTGAGGACGTTACGCCAAGAAGAGGAGAGGAGAAGAGGAGAGCCCAAGTGGTTCGCTACCCTATCTGCAAAACATTCGTAAGAAATTAAAGCTGAAATCTTTTGGAAATTACGAACTCTCCCTAAAGATAGTTTTATATACTCATATTTATACTAGATATACTCATTCAGAGCATAAACCATGCCAATTGACGTATTCCCGGAAGAATCCTTGGAAGAATTTTTGAAGGTATTCTGGCGAAAGCCTTGAAACTTTCACTGGAGGAAACTCTCGAGTTATTCCTGTGAGAATTCCTGAAGGAAATGCCTTTAGAAATTATTGAAGAATTTCCTGCAGGTTCTTCCGAAAAACTTTCAAATAATGGAATCTTGGAAAAAAACGGAATTTATTCAGAATGAAATGTCTGGAGGAATTTGAGAAGGAGTTCCAAGAAGTATTCCTGGTGAATTTCCTAGAGAAATTCTGGGAGGATTCCCTGGGAGAATTTAAAAAAAAACTCTTCCCTGGGTAAATTCTTGAAGGATTCCCTGGATTAATGTCTGAGAGCAATTTTAGCATGTAAGTACTTATAAAGTTTAAAGTAAGTCACAGTTACCGGAATTCCAGAAGAAATCACTTGAAGAATTCCTAAATTAGGAATCTCCAGAAGAACTCCTGGAGAAATCTATAGATGAATTTCTATATGAATTTGTGGCGGACTTTCTATAGGAATCTCTTAGTGAATTTCTGGAGAAATTTTTAAGAAATCCTTGCAAGAACTTCCAAAGGAATCCCGGGAAGAATTCCTAGAGAAATTCCAAAAGAAATTTTCGGAGGAATCTCTTAAGAAATTGCAGATCAGATGGAATTCATGAAGAAATTCTGAAGGAATTCGTAGAAGAGTTCGTGGAGGAATCCCTTGAAGAATTACTGAAGAAACTACAGAAGGAATTTTCGAAGCAATTTCAAGGGAAATTTCTAAGGGAATCCCTAAACTATTCTTTGAAGAAATACAGAATTAATTCATGGAGTTTCTTAAAGAATACAAGGAGGAATTCCTGAAGGAATCCTAAGAAGTCTTCCTTAGGGATTCTTTGGAGGAATTTTAAAAATAAGTTGCTCCAGAAAAAAAAATCACAGAAGGAATTCCCGAGGGTAGTCCTGGTGAAATTCTTGAGGTAATCCCTGGAGGAATTCTCAGAGGAATCCCTGGAACAAATTCTGTAGAAATCCCTGAAAAAAAATCGTGAGCAAATCCCTTGAGGAATTCCTGAAGAAATCGCAGCAAAATCCCGGAAGCAATCCCAAGAGGCATTCTTAAGGGAATCCCTAAACAGTCCCTGGAGGATGTATTGGATTAACTCCTGAAGGAGTTCCTGAAAGAATTCCAAGAAGAACTCCTGGCGGAATCCATGGAGGAATTTTTAAAATAATCAAACGAGTTGTTTCTTAAAGAAACACAGAAGAAATTCCCGAGTGAATCCCTGGAGGGATTCTTGGGGAAAAACTAGGAGGAATGCCAGAAGAAATACTATAGGAATTCCCGGGAGCAATCGTATGAGGAATTCCTTAGGAAATACTAAGTGAGCTTTTTCAACAAATTCCTGGAATAATTTCTGTTGGAATACCTAGAAAAAGATTAGTACATGTCTTCAATAATTTCTGAACGAATTACTTTTGAACATTTGGACAGACTCTCAAAAGAATGTTTTGAACAATGTTTTAAGACATTCCATGATTAATTTTTATATTATCTCTGGTAAAATTTTCTGAAAGGATTTCTAGAAGGTATTCATGCGAAAATACTTTAAGTTATGCCAGTTTTTATTATTGTAGCAATTGGTGGAATCCCTGAAGAAATCTCTGAAGGAACACTTGCAGAAATACCTAAAAGGATCTCTGTTCTTCCTGAGGTACTCCCTGGAGAAATTCCTGAAGGAATCCTCTTAACAAGCACTTGAAAAAGTCTTTGGAGCAATCCATGAATCACTCAAGAAAGCTATGAAAAAAATCCTGGAGGAATTCGTCAATTATCTGTAGAAATTCGCCGAAGTAGGTATCTGTAGAAATTTCTGAAAGAATCGTAGTAGAAATTCCTGGAGATGTCCCTTTAGAAATTCCTGAAAGAATCCCTGGAGAATAACCTGAAGAAATACCTGGATAGAATTTACGAAGGTGTCCTTGAAAAAAATCATAAAGAAATCCTAGATGCTTTGCTCTTAGCATGGCGTTAATTTGCATTGAATACTAGTGAAAATTCGTGAATTACAGTGACCCCACACCGATGAATCACCTTATTTTTGTGCACTATTTATGAATCACCGTGTTGAACAAATGAGTGATCCATAAACTGTGGCCATTTTTGCCGATTCATAAATTGTGGGGTCACTGTATGTGCTACTACACCGTGTCCAATAAGTTCTCCTACAAAATACAAATTTTGAAAATATAATTTTATTTCACAACTGTGATTCATATTTTTAAAGTGAGTGCATGTTTTGTACACACCAAATTTTTTTCGCCGTAAATCAGCAAAATTTTGCTGAATTTTGCCGAGCTGAAAATTCAGCAAACGATTCAGTAAAAAATAATACTGAAATTTTCAGCAAAGTCAACTGTCATCGTGGTTGTCAATGGATTACTGAAAGATCAGCAATATTTTGCTGCAGTTTCAGTAAACTCGACCGCCGCGAGTTTTGACAGCATTGTACTCAGCCTCCTGTCACGCGGCCATGTTTTTGAGGTCAGCATCAAAATCCAGGAACGATTATTGACTCTGGCTGAATCATATCAATAACAATTGTAAAATTTATGGAAACTTCATTCCCGTGGCGAAGACGAGCTGATACTATTACGACTTCATTTTTAAATAAATAATTGCGAAATTAAAAATCATGTTTTGCTTAAACTAACGATTTTAAAAGGCGAAAAAAAAATTGGTTGTGAAAAAAAGTTTCGCCGCTTTTGATTTTTGCTCCTGGAATTATGTTTGTTTACAAACTTTGCGCTGTCATGGGGAACCAAGCCGCCGAGCCGCCGCTATTATGTTCAACGAGGCGGCTGGAAGTGGGAACCAGAGATGTTGGCTCGTTATTTTCCTGTGGGGCAGTATTGCGGTGACAGGAGGCTGATTGTACTGAATAGTTTCAGCAAAAAGTATCGAAGGTAAATGGACAGTTTTGCTTAACCCTTTGGAGCCGGAGGGGTCATATATCTGCATCAACATGTCTAAAGGGTCTAACTCGTTTTGTAAACAAGCATTGTTTCTGTCGCTGTAGGGTCTATCTCGATCCACCCACGCATCTGGGGGCCGTTATCAGAAAGATCAAACTTCGCTCTTTCTGATAACGACCCCCAGATGCGTGGGTGGATCGAGATGAGCCCTACAGCGACAGAAACAATGTTTGTTTACAAAACGAGTTAGACCCTTTAGACATGTTGATGCAGATATGACCCCGGCGATGAAACCGAGCATAACAAACGTGTTCGACACCAGCGAGGTTGCGTCGACAGCGGCGAAAAAAATCGGCTCCAAAAGGTTAAATTACGTTTTATTTTGCACAACATAAAACGGCTTCGTATTTTACCAATAAAGAAGCTCATATTTTTTCTCTTCTGGTCATAGTTGCTACTAGCAATGATGGGTAGTGATGTACCGAATATTCGAGTCGAATATCAGCCTTTTTCGATTTTGCCGAATAGGGTAACCAATATAATTTGGACCCCCATATATTTTGGACCCCCAGGATCGTATTATCACAACTTTCACAGATTTAATGAAGAGATGACGCAAAGTTTTAGAATCATTCGTTAAATTAGATTGCTCTGCACGAGCAGCAATCGTTTCCTCGCTGGAAATATCCTTATTTGCCTTGAAATTAACTTTTTTCAATCTCGCCATCCGTGCGAGTGTCGCAACATGTTTACAAAAAGAGAATTTGGCGCTGAGAAAACTTTCAGATGTAAACAAAAACGTTTTTCATTCTAGCGCACTAAATTCGTAAAGTTCGTCTAATCAGCCTTTGTCAATCAAGTAATTAGGATGTGATCCAGCATATTCAAGTGGCAGATTCTTTGAAAGAAGTTTCAAACGGATTTAAACACCGGGTGTCCAAAATATATACTGAAGAGGGTCTAAAATATATTGGGGTGTCCAAAATAGTGAAAACTGCTGCTTCAAAAATGTGTGATTTTCATCAAATTTTCAGCGATAGATGACGTTGTGGGTCTTTTTAATGGACAGTGGTGGCTTTTACGATGATACTAACATAATTATTATGATGTGACACCCGCTGAATCCGTTTGATTTTGACTAAAATACAAACTAATGTCCTCTAGGGGTCCAAAATTCGACCGTTACCCTATTCGTTTAGCCGAATATTAAATATATTATTCGGCCGAATATGCCGAATAGGCCGAATAGTGACTAAACATAACAACAACACGCTGAAACAAGAATTCAATTAATTGTAAAGTGGACTTTCGGGGCATTTTATTTGAGAAAAGTTACCTTTTCTGTGATGTAAAAACGTTTCTGAAGATCATGACTGTCAAATTGTACTTTCTTGTAAACGATCTTGCCATCCATAATAATTTCATGGGATTTTTAACAAGAAAATCGGCCGAATATCTGATCAACTATTCGGCCGAATATACAGCCGAATATTCGTTTCGCCGAATAATAAAATTTTAAATATTCGGTATTCGGCCGAATAGTACATCACTAATGATGAGGACAGAAACCTAATTTGTTTTAGCTTGAAACCATTTAAAATTGATCTAACCCGGGCTTGTTGGGGGAATATCTGTAAGTAAAAATAAAATCGGATTAAGTACTGTTCCTTTGAATTCCACTAAGAATTTTCATCCTTTGATAGATACGTATTTCGGCCTACACTGTAAGTCGAGTCGAGTCAAGTACAAGATACTGTAGACGACCTTACAGTGTAGGCCGAAATACGTATCTATCAAAGGATGAAAATTCTTAGTGGAATTCAAAGGAACAGTACTTAACCCAATTTTCTTTTTTCATTTAAAATAACTTCTTACGCGTTTCGGGGAAACAGCATTCGGGGAAAAGTAGCACAACCTTTATGCATACGTGTGGCCAGGTTGTCATACACTCTGAAAAATTTTCACGTCCGATTTACGTGAAAAGATAGGTGGTTTTCGTCCACCATATTTTTTTTACGTAACCTTCACCGGAATAGCAGGTAGCTGGATAAATTTGAGCTTCGCTAATCGACGTGATAAGTCAGGTAAACTTGACATTTATTTTACGTACCGATTACGTGAAATGTGTGTGAGTGCTACTGGAATTTCAGGTAACTTTTACGTGAAAACAAGATTGATTCTACGTAAATTTCACGTAATTTATTCATGATTTTTGTATAAATATAAAGCAGCAGTACCAGCTTGCAACGCATTTGAAGAGGCAAGAGATTTTTAATCCTTACAAAATGCGAAGAAAAAATACATCATTGCATTTTTTAGGGATGTAAAAACTCTTGAATCCTCAAATACGCTGCAAGCTGCTACATATATGTAACAATTTAAGAAAATTCTTTATCAGTCTTTTATTCAAAGTTATTCAATCTGCATTCACAAACATAATAATTAAAACCATCTACACGTAGGGTGACAATGGGTATTATCGGCAGGTTTGTTCTCTTCGTCATGGGGGGTTTTTGTCGGCCAAATTGCCTGAAACTTAGGATCGATTTCTTCACCCTGGCTAGGCGTTAAACCTGGTTTAACTATATGGGTAAGCCTGGCTTACGAGTTAAGCCGAGGTGAAGAAATCGGCCCTTAACCATATAATTCAGCTTAGTTGGGAAGGATTTGAGACCAACTCTGAGTTCAATAGGATTCAAAAAACCCCCAAAGACGAAGAGAACAAAACGGCCGAGAATAGGTAATTTCCCCTATATACGTTTCGTACTCTCCGAGATTGGATAATTCCAAACAAATGCAGAAGTTTCGACTCAAAATCTTTGTAGTCCAGCTGTTCGAAATACTCGCTGAGCTATAGTTTTCCGTCACTATCAGGAGGCTAACAGCCCCTAACACCTGCTTCTGAAACTAAGGAAAATAATAAAAGTCAACACTGTTTATAATTAATCATCTATAGCCTTAAACAATTAAATAACCGTTCAATATTCGCAGTAACTTGCTCTGAAACGGCGTGGTTCCTGCACCAACTTATTTTCAACGCCATATTGTTTTTATTTTACACACCTGAAATTCACGTAACTTTCGTTTCGCGGAAACTTCCAAGTCAGAAGTTTACTAACACAAACGCATTCAAACGATTTACGTGAAAATTAGGTGGATTTGACCAAACAGGGCGGTGAATACTCCGTGTTTATCGGGTGATAGTTACTAACGTCAGGTAGCTTTTGAGATTTTGTGATTAAGGATGAGCTACGTGATATTTCACTTAAATCGGACGTGAAAATTCTTCAGAGTGTACATTAACTCCTACTTAGACTTAGAGATTTCTCTCAAGTTTTAACTGTGTAGCTTCTGGGAATTAAAAACAACAGATTTAGGTAGTGATATTCACCGTGAATTTAATAAACCGAATTTTCGATTAAGAATGAAATGCATTACTTTATTTGCAATATATTTTTGAGCCACAACAGTAAATTTTACCAACAATCTGGTCACGCTGTTCGCTTTTATCATCATGTACCAGAGTTAATGGACGTGTTTAATCAAATACAAAAACACGCAAATTAACTCCTCAACATGACGGAAAAAAGATTTCCTCCATTTGTAGCGCTGTTGCTGAAAGAGAAATCTTGGTAATTCATAAGAAAAATAAGGGTTAACATAATTTCTTTTGAATTAATAAAAACAACACCCGATTTTTTCTCTGCTCGTTTTGCTACGATAATAATTTATATCATTGTCCTTAGGGCATACATTTGAATGAGCTAATAAATTAGTTGAATCATTCTCTATCTCGTTCGGGGCTAGAAAAAGAAACCTATTTACATGATTGTTGGATGAACCTCCGCAATTCGTCGTTCCCACAATCTCAGACCACACTGCTCAACCATCATCGAGTTCTATCAACCTAACTACGTCTTGGTCGGTTCAACCTGTTCGCCAATATTGCACAGTCCCGGATAGACCTGACTGCATCCGGTTTCGCACTTGGAACAGGTCGGTCCGGAAATGTACACCGGATGACCACGGGCAATCGAGTTGGAGTAGTTGCAAACGTAGTTCTGGTGCACCCAGTCGTGGCCCTGCTCGTTCTGGGTGTACTGGATCATTGCGCATCCGATCGATACCGCTTTGTCCATCATGATCTGCGTAAAGTGACCGATATCTTTTCTGTTGGTTGTAGAAATGAGGAAATGAAGTTTGAGCAACATTTGAAGCTGTACACATTTGAATATTTACGGAGGATCTTGTCCCAGCAGTGGATAGGAATTGATGAAACCCATGTTGCCATTTTCATACTCTCCGTACCAACTGTACAGCAGTTCAGTCATCGTGTCCAGCGGAGTAACTTCCATTCCGTAGAATGAGTTGGCCGCAATGTTCTGCCCGACCAATGGATACTCCGGAGTGTTCCGGCAGTAATCGTGGCCGTAGATACAGGTTTTTACGTTGTACTCGGCTAGCTTTTGCAACTCGTCGTTCCATACCTGTTGGATGGTTAATAAGGGAAGAAATCTACCATTAAACACTTATATTGACGGTGAACTTATCCAAATGGTATATGAAACTGTGTCCAACCTATAAATTAAATATATGCGACGATCTTACCAGAGTTGGCATACGTGATGCTGGCGAATAGCCGACGACGTCACCACGTGCCACCGTACTTCGGAACTGGTTGTGCAGATCTAGGATGTATCGTTTCACTTCCTCCGACAGCGGGACCAGCTCTCGGTTCGGCGGGCAGAAAGGACCATAACTGTCTCCCTTGCCGCACGCAACGTGTGGTTGATTGTTTTCTGGAAATAGTAAAGAAATCATCACAATTTTCCGTTACATATCATGCCTTTTCTTTTTCATGGTTCTACATTCTCACTTGATCTGCCTGATATGTACACAACTGTTTTTTTTATGAACATTTGTTCCTATTAAGTATCACAACTGAATAGTCTCTTGATCTGACCAAGATTCGACTTCATGCTGGATGACAATAAGCTTGACAGCAAGCTCAGTCCTAGTTGGGACATTGTACCAAGAAGAAGAAAAAAATCATAGAACCTCACTTAGTGAGTGATTTTCATTCAAAATTAGTTAGACATCATGTTTTGGACCGATTCGTTGTTCTGACCTTATCGGAATGGCCTGATGAACATCACCGATTGGTAAAAGTCGTATGAATCTGAATACATTTTTTTTCTCAAGGATCGACAGGCAGAATTCAAATCACAAAAAAAGTTCCTTAATGTTTTCCTAGAAAAATCAGAGTGAATTATATTGAAGGAATAATACAGGGGATAGACAAAATGATCGGGACAGGTAAAATTTTCACTTTTCGAAAAATGTTCAAACAGCTGTAACTTTTTGAAAAGTGCATAAAAAAATCTGAAATTTTTACTGTAAGTTGGTCAACTAGTGGTGTATCAATGATCAAAATTTGGGAAAGATCGGGCTATTCCACATGAAGTTAGAAAGATTCTAGAAAAAGTCAAAATTATCCGATAGCCAACTTAGAACTGTTATATCTCCGGATTCAATGAACCAAATGTAATGAAATTTTGAGCGATCATGACTTATATGATTAGCTTTGAAAAAAAATTTGACTAAGCTTGAACTTATTTATGAGAAAGAAAGTTACAGCGATTTCATTTATTTTATGATTTTTTAGTAAATTGGTCTAATTTTAATATGCTTCCCATTACTATTTTAATTTACTGTTGGTTATTTTGTTACTTCCTTTCAAAACATATTCATATTTAAGTCAATAAGAGGGATTTCAAATAAACTATAATTTCTGTATCGAATATTGAAGCGATGTTAAAATTTTCGATAATTTATATTATTTATATTTTATATCGGAAAAATAATCAAAGCGCTATAATTTTCTTCCGTGTTAACAATTTAAGGTTATGTCAAATGTTTTTTAAAGCTAATAATATAAGTCATGATCGCTCAAAATTTCATTGAATTTGGTTCATTGAATCCGGAGATATAACAGTTCAAAGTTGGCTATCGGATAATTTAGACTTTTTTTAGAATCTTTCTAACTTCATGTAGGATAGCCCGATCTTTCCCAAATTTTGACCATTGATACACAACTAGTTGACACACTTACAGTAAAAATTTCAGATTTTTTGATGCACTATATACAAAGTTGCAGCTGTTTGAACATTTTTTGAAAAGTGAAAATTTTACCTGTCCCGATCATTTTGTCTATCCCCTGTATGTGTAGAGAAGGATAAGAAATAAGATAAGAAATCCCTGGAAAATTGATTGATTGATTTATCTTTATTTGAGAGACTTTCAGCCCTTGGCTGGTTCGTCTCTATCCCTGGAAAAATTCCAGTAGGAATCCGTAGAAACATTACTAGAACAATTTCAATGTTCATAATAAATTTCTGAAGTGAAAGGAGTTCCTGAAAGAATTCCCATTTCTGAAGTAATTCTAGGAGAAATCGTTGAAGGACCATTTTTATTGAATAGGTACTAAAGAGCGCCCAATGGCTTGGAATTCAGATCTTTACGGTTTGTCGAATCAGCATTGGTTAAAACGTTCAGAGCCTTCGAATTTAGAGTACTCTACTGGTCGTGGAGTTTGATGGGTACTTCACACCATCCAAATTCTAATCAATATTAATGATTCAAGATATTCAAGTCAACGTAGCTTCATATGGTTCACACACTCCTGATAAGGGTGTCCCGACCCAAATTGCACCACGTAAAAGACTTTATAAACTTTTGATGGCATGCATCAGAATAACTGATTTTTTAACCAGGAACAAATTTCATCAGAATCGGTCAAGTATTGACGGAGATATCTCCGACGTGAGAATATTATATTTTTAGGATCTTGTACACTCATTCTGAAAATGGTTCAGGCTATAACTTTACTGTTAGTGTGTCAAAGCGTCTGAAAATTTGACTATAAGTTTTCAAATAATACATACCCGAGCAAAGGCAAATAACAAAATGATAACAAGCTCTGTTACCTGATTTATCAATCGTTTGATAATTGAGTTTGTTATCATTTAGGTTGAATTAAGAGTCAAAATAACAAAAATGGTAACTCAAATTTACTTCTCGAATATCAGCATGATAAGAAGTTAAGTTATCATTTAGTTCAAGTTTATAACTAATTATGTTTTACAATATTTTGTTCTACATTGCATTTATCAACATGCAAAGTACAGCTGATTGATAACTGGTTTTGTTATCAATTAGTTATCATTCAGAGCTATTTTATCGACTGAAATAGCAAAAATCCACTTTACCGACATCGTCAGCAATTGAAAAAAGTTTCTTATAATTCACAACCCATGTTCTAAACAATTGCGCCCAGCGGGTCTCGAACCCTGATCGAGTGATTGCCGGTCGCAGTCTATAGACCCTACACCAACGGGACTCAGTGAGAGTAATTGAAAGCTAAGTTTTCGTATTACAGTCGTATAGAAGGCGCCAAGCGGGATCTATTTTTAGATTCGAGGTTCATCAGACTCTCAGTTTTGTGAAAGCTTTGAAATATGCGTTTGGAAACTGATAACATATTTTGTTACAATTTTGTATTTTTATGTTATCGCGATAGATCAAAATTAACGATAACTAGATCATTAAAAAATGCATTCCAAAAATTTCAGCGATTAAAGCTTTTAAAATCACCTTCTCAAAAAATTGTTTTTGAAAATTTTCCACAAGTTCGGGCATAGTGTTTTCGGCTTTTCTTTACAAATTTTCTCAAATGTGAAAACTTTTTCCAGTTCACATTTTTTTTTTTTTGATTTCTGAGAAAATTTGCTTTTATTTTCTAAAAAAAAATACTAAATGCTTCGTTCTTGAGTTATAATTTTTCAAAGTAAGTAGTGTCAGGAGAAAACAAAAAAAATCCACCTGAGTTTTCCGGGAAAATTGGCGTCCCTGATTTTTTTTTCATTTTTTTTTTGTTCATGTATCCATGAGCCCTGCCTGTGGAAAAAGTTTCATGAAAATCTGAGACCCTTCGGCCCAACCCCGTACGGTAATAAAAAACAATCCCCAATACACAGATAAAAATAAAAGCGCAATCTGTTCGACACAGTCCACGAGAGGGTTGTTGACATACAACACATTAAAAACAATGCGTTCTTGTCTAGGCTTTCCGTATACAATACATGCGCAGTGTGGATGGACATCTAATTTACCCGAAAGAAGTACGGTCTGTGGAAAAGATAACCTTAGAATTTCGAGCTGAACTTGAATTTAAGTTAATCACTACACGTGTCACTACATCTTCGAGTCTTCTAGCCTGTCTATTGAGAAGGAGTCGTGAGTTCGAGTTTCAGTCCATTTCTCACTCACGTCAGTATTTGTATAGTCTAGTTAAGTAAAAATAATGAGGTTTACCTATCATGTAAACTTTATTTTAGTCATGTAAACCTCGTATTACATGTCAAGTAATCATGCTGAATCACATTACATGTAATGGAAGTTTACATGATATTCCGTGACATTTATATATGTTATGTAAATTTTGTGACGTGCCACGCTTCAATAATGCCACAGAATTGAGAACGGGGCGAATACATTAGTTCCACATTTTTAACTTATTCCTCCGGTTTCGTTTTGCTCTCAAAATGGTAGTCTTAGTAGCAAGTTCTCTCGGAACCTCAGCAAAATAACAAGATTCTATCTTGGGCAAAGTTGTTCAGAGCAACAGCCACTTTCTGGTGATGAATTCCATAATTCCGAAATTTATTCTTATTTTGCAATGCTTGTTTTTAATTCGGAATGCTTTCACGGATTTCATCATAAATACCACCATGAAGATCTGTGAGTATACATTTAGTAATTTCTTCAGGAAATCCTCCAATAATTTGTCATGGAACACTTTCAAGCATTTCTATAGGAATCCCTCCGGATATTTCAGCAGAAAATCTTTAAATAATCTTGGAAGGACTTCGCGAAAAAATTCCAGGAAGAGTTTCGGGAGCAATCCCTGCTAAATTTTGCTTACATAGTTTCCATAAATCCATAAAAAAATCTGAAAGCATCCCGGAAGAACTTTCTGAAATAACCCTGAACCCTGAATGAATTCCCGAAGAAATCCCAGAAAAAAATCGTGGACAAATTGCAAAAGGAATCCCTGGAGCGATTTGAAATGAAATCTCTGAAGTATGAAAATTCCGAAAGTATCCTTGTAGAAATTCACGAAGGAATTGCTGGACGAATAAATTCACAAAGTTGGGGAAATTCCATAGTCCCTGTAAAAAATTCCGATAGAATCTGTGGAGAAAATCCTGACGGAAGAATTAAAAAAAAAACTGGTAGAATTACTAAAAGAATCGCTGGACGGTGAATCTCCGCAGGAAAAGTCTTGAATCCTTGGAAGAATTTGTACAGAGATCCTATAAGGGATCATTAGAAGAATTCCCAAAAATCTTATAATCTTGCGAGAATCAGTATAGGAATTCCCGAAGAGATCAGTAGAGGGTTTTTGTAATTAGAATAATTGTTGTGGGAATCCTTAGTGGATTATACGATGAATTTCGGAGGGAATCTCTGAAGGATTTCTTTGAAGCAATTCCCGAAAAAAACGAATGTAACATTTTCCGATAAAGTTATTGAAGGGAAAAACTTCTGGTATTTCCAAATTAATCACTAGATGAATCCCCTTGAGGATTACCAAAGAAATCTTCAGGGGAATCTTTGGAAAAGAAATTTCCAGAATAATATAAGGAATTTCCAGAGAGATCTTTTAAAGAATTCCCGGAGGATTTTCCGAAGACATTCCACAACAAATTCCCAAAGGAGCCACTGCAGAAATGCGAGAAGAAATTCGAAAAATAAATCCCTGGAAGAATATTCGTAAAAAATCTTGTTACGGATTTTATTTTGTTCACTTGAGTTTATGTTATAAAGATGAGATATGCACTAAAATATCTTGTTTTATATGTTCTAGTAAATGTGTGTCAGTTGAGCATTTGTAGCGCTCCGGAATGAAACAGGCTCGTGAAATGTAGCAATAACTTGATTGCCTATTTTCAGGCCATTATGTTGGGCAATGATAAACTAATAGACAAACAAACCGTTCCCTAATAGATACATCATAATGTAGACGTCTTATATGAGACCTCGAATCAGGACACAATTAGGATTAGTATTTCTAGACAAAATCAAGCTATGAAAGCAGCTGCAGATTCGCGATGAATTATTTACTCTCGTTGTATTTTTTTATGGTAGTTCATCAAATATCCTCAAACATATTTGAAGACATTTTAAACCAACAAACCGTTTTAGAGTTATAATTTTTTGAAGCAGAAAATTTAGGTATTTTTCATACACTTTTTTCAAAAGTGCATGAACAAAATCTCATTCAAATTGAAAAATATCGAGTCAAAAATTGATTTTTTTTCGTGTTGTGGGCTGGAAATTGTGTTTGTTTCACCAGCAAAATTTCATGGAAATCGGTGTTATACTTTCTTGTTTTAATGCTCTATCAACAATTGTGTAATCGAAACATGCATTAGACTTAATCGTTATTTTTACACTTGAGGTAACAAATAGTAAAGCACCCATGAAAGCACGCCTTAATATTCCAAATGCTCTGTTGAAATTACTATTCAAATTATAATACAATTTAGCAGGTACATAATCAACTATCTTCTTCCAAAATTTCATTCAAATTGATAAAGGAATTCAAACGTTATGTAAAACACGAAAAATATTCCTAAATCCTCACCCACATCAACACTTTCAAATTGAGTAAATTTTGCAACAAATTATCTTTTTGAGTATTCTCACACTGTTTTAGGTTGTAGCGGATATAATTATTGGTCATCATTGTACAACATGTTTGGATGTACCTGTTTTTGTTTTCGAGCTACAGCTAACAATACTGCACTGATTTGTATGGAATAAGTGTTTTAGCCATTATTATAACCGTTTTTACCGTTCAGTTGCAAAGTTAGAGTTGTATTTCTGTATCCAAATGATTTCAGATATAGGCGCTTTATTCCCAGGGTATACACTTTTGTATTCCAGTCCATTTGATCTATTTTGTCTATTTTGTATTCAAACTTATCACTGAACACTTACTGCACAATGACTTGTCGCAATAATCCCTTTGGGCATTTAACCGTTGGACAACGGCCAGAACCAGTAGTACCGGAACAATTCCTGCAAAAGCACAAACACAATCAGTGAAGTATTCTTCATTTGTTCAGCCAACAGAACTTTCACGTACTTTTCACTAGCATCACCATTTTTATTCTAATCAGTATTCTATGTGATTCAGTTACAGCTATGTGGCGTATGTGTTACTTCACAAAAATCTTCTTCGAACAGTCCTTCAAGGAACAGGAACAAGCCCCGAGCGTTTGTCACTAGATTCAAATCTCTTCGTTCTTCTCCCAAACGCTTCTGCTGCAGGTTCCTTTTTCACTAGCACATCACTTGAGTACGACGCGTTCGCAGCTCGCGGGAGCTTTTCTTCGTCGCGCTTTCCCGGTTAAGATTACACTCAGAGCGCATCCCGGGAGGGTACCCTATTTATACGGATATTATGTGATGTCTAATTGCGCCATGTAACCTATATTTACGCACCCCCAGAAAATCGGCGCACTGACCAGTCGATTCATTTCATCCCCTAATCAGGTGCGGGCTGGAAAACGCACATCGCGCAACCCGTTTTCCCACGATTGAAGCGCCGATGATGCTTAGAGGGCTGGTTGCGGCGTGCCGTTATCATAGAGAATTCTCTACCAGAAACACTGTCAGAAAAAATGTAAAGAGCAAGATTTCCAGAGGAATTATGCGAAAGAATGACTTGTGGCAAAACTCCTGAAATATGTATGACGTAAACCTGGGTTTAAACCGTGAGGATTTAAAAAAAACCATTTCGATAAATTTGTGTTAGGCCTTTTGGAGGTATTACTAGGAAATCGTTTTCAGGAGTATCGTTTTTGTTGGAATTTCGAATTGTTGACAAAACCCCTTTGTAAAAAGAATTGTAAGTGAAACTTCTACAAACAAAACAAGACTCTTAAAATGTAGGATTTCGTAGCAGTAGTTTTAAATGAAAATGTGAAGTTTTTTTTTCTGAAAAAATGTTAAAAATATTATTTAATAAAATTTAGATACTCTGATTACACAAAAGAAATTTCTGAATTAACTTTTGGAAGAATCCTTGAACCAAGTGCGGGCACCGGTTTTGGCCAGTCTAAGGGAAATCATTTTTATAAAAATAATCAATAATCCAATGAAAACTTCCAATGTGTTAAATGAAAGGTTTAGATCTACACACTTATTTCTGAATTGCCTGTTCGGTACTTTTTTGACGAGATTATAACAGCAGTACGATCTCGGTAGTTTCGGTAATCGATTTTACTGAAATTCAGTAAAACAACTGTCAAAATCGTATGGAAAAGGTAAACAATGCATTTTTGCTGAACGAGTTCGGTGCTCAGCAGTTTAAAAAAAAAAAAAAAAATATTAGAAAAATGCAATAATCAAGCTAATACTTGATTTTTGTATTAAAAATGGCACTGGTCAAAATAGAAGCATTGCCGCAGTTTTGGCCATATTCTCAGCTTTGGTTTCTATTTTGGCCAATCACGTGTATTTCTTATGGGGGTGGCCAAATTAGAAGCAACCTGGCCAAAATAGATATATGGGAGCTGATTTTTTAAGGAAATTTTTTTTTCTTCCAGTTTTTAATCAAAATGTATGGTTTTCACAGCTGTAATCATCATATTATATTAGAACCTACAAGTAAAAAATAAATTTATGCCGATTTAGATCTTAACAGGCTAAATACCGCACTATGGCTAAAACTCCGGACTGGCCAAAACTGAAGCTTCTACCCTATTAGATTTTACCAAACACCGTTGAGTAAAAAATAGTTTTTTGAAATGTAGTAATAAGCTGTTTTTTTTTCTATGATTTTTTTTCAATGCGATTTTCTTTAAGGACAACAAATCAATTGTTCACTGCCATAAGGACAATGAATAATATTCTTATCCAAGATTTTTTGCTACTTACATCATCATAAATTTATATTTTGAAAAGATCTCCAGTTTAAAACTACCGCACGAGATGGTGCTGATGTAATTTATATCACGGATGTCGTAGTCTAAATGTAAAGCCTCCCGCAGGGACTTATCTATGAAATTAAACTATTTCCTCACTATATTCCTCCATGGATTCCTACTAGGTTTCATGTTGTAATTTCCTCGAGACTGCTGTAGATTTATTTACGTATTCTATTAAAGGATTTCTCTTATGGATTACACCTAGTATTCCATCAGTGATATCTCACGTGATTTCTTTAGGGATTTCTCACGAAATGTCTTTAAAAATGTCTTGAGGGATTCTTCCAAGGATTCCTCTAGGGATTCCGTCAGATATTATTCCCTGGGTTTCTTCAGAGATTCCTCCCAGAAGTTCTTCATTGATTTCTCCCGAAATTTTTTGATGTTTTTCTTCCGGCATTTTTTCGGGTTTTTTTAGCGATTTTCCTCGGAAGTATTTCTTGAATTCGGGAAGGATCCCCGGGTGTTATTTCTTCTGGGATTCTTTTAGGGATTCTTCCAGGAATTCCTTCCGCTATATCTCCATTGTTTCCTCCCAAGATTCCTTTGGAAATTTTTTTCAGGATTCTTTCAGAATAATTTTCCGCATTCCATCAGGGATAGCTCCCGAGATTCCTTCCAAGATTCTTTCACGGATTATTACCAAGATTGTGTCAAAGATTCCTCCAGGATTCTTTTCGGGGTGTCTCCTGGGATTCCTTTAGAGATTTCTTCTGGCCTGTTTTCATTGATTCCTTATGGGATTTTTCATTGATTTTGCCAAGGTTTCCTTTAGAGATTTCTACTGATATTCATTCAGGGATTGTTTCGTGGATTCTTTAGGGAATTCTTCCGGGATGCTTTCTGGGATTACTTCATTGCTTTCTCCAGGGATTTTTTCCCTCATTATTTTAGGCATTCCTCCCGAGATTTCACTTAGAGCTGTCGTTGGGGATTCCTCCTAGAGCCTTTAAGGGAATTCTTCAGAAATTGTTTTTTGCGATTCCATTAAAGAGTTTTCCAGGTAGCTTTTTAGAGACTTCTTTCGCGGTTTCTTCGGGCGTTCGTTTTCTCTTGGGATCCATTCCGGAATTTCTCCTGAGATTTCTTCAGAGATTCCTTCGGGGATTCCTCCGAAGATTTCTCTCGGGATTTCCACACTAATACCTCTTGGAATTCCTTCAGGGGTACATCCCTCTAGAATTGCTTAAGAGATCTCTCCCGGGATTGAATCAGGAATTCCTCCAGTATTAGATGTCCTTTCGTTTTGCTTTTGTTTTAGGGGAATCCAAGATTCCTTCAGGGATTTCTTCTGAGATTTCTGCCGGGATTCTTCCAGTGTTTTTTTAAAGATTTATTCCTGGGGTTTCTCCTGGGATTCCTTCAGGGATTTTTTTTCGAGCTTCCTTCCAGGATTTCTACATTCATCCTTCTCGGCTTTCCTTTATGAAATTCTCCCGAGACTATTCGAACCGTATTTCCAAGAAATAAAAAGAAAATCGTGTTAAGTACTGTTCCTTTAAATTCCACACTGAAGACGACCTTACAGTTGAGGTCGAAATACGTATCTGTCAAAGGATGCAAATTCTCAGTTGAATTCAAAGGAACAGTACTTAACACGATTTTCTTTTTATTTACAGATATTCCTCTAACAAGCCCAGGTACATCATCGTCATATTTTCAAGGAATCTCTCCGGGATTTCTTTATGGATTTCTGCCTGAATTCCTTCCATTCATTTCTCTTAGAATTTAATGTTTCCTGCCGGAATTATTTCCAACATTATTTTCGGATAATTCGGATAATTTATTCAGAGATTCCTTCGATCATTTTAAGTTGATCATTTCAAGGATTCCTTCACGGGCATTTCCTGAACAGTAGGAGCGAAAGAAACGATGCATTTTGAGATACATAGACAATGCACAGTGGTCCACGAACCAGATTTACGAAAGATGCATTCAACGCCTTCAAATGAGTTTTTAGGCAAATATGGTCTTCTACAAAGTTATCCCACATAATAAGGCCCTCTTTATAATGTGCATGAAAATTTGGGTGGTCCATATTTTCAAAGAAATTGGTAATCAAACTTTTTTATTTGCAAGAATAACTGTATACATTCTTCGGGAAAGTTGTAGATCTATCAATTTTGAGCAAGTTTGCTGAAGACACTTTTTATGTAGCTTCAAAATTGACCGATCTAGAGGTATTTTTCTGAATAAGCTTAAGGGGGTTCAAGAAAACCCGGTTTTCTGGCGTTAACTATTTCAGTTTCGATTTTTCATCAAAGTCACCCAAGAAACACTTGTAGAGCATTTGAAGACGCGTCGTTTCGTGCGCTGAGATGGTCGTTAGCTCTTTTGGTTCAAAAGTTACAGCCGTTTTTCTTAAAAAATCATAGTTTTTTAAAAAGAGTTTATGATGGGTTGGGGCAAACATAAAAAAAATCTTTTGCCCGCATTCAAAAGAGGAAATGTTGTTATAAAACATAGGAAAAAATTAGAGGGGTGTTATTTTTGTGACTCGGGTGAAAAATACTTGAAAAGTGCCTATTTTTTCTAGAAAATCATCAATATCTTTTGGTGGGTGGTCCTAATTTTCATGTATATTGAAAAGAGGGCCTTATTTTTAGGAACAACTTTGTAGAAGATCATATTAATCTAGAAAATCATTTGAAGGCGCTGAATGTATCTTTCCTCGTAAATCTGTTTTGTGGACTATTGTGCAATGCCAATTAGACATATTTGTAGTAAGCCGTAATGTAATCTGGCATTATTCTTTTCGAGTAGATATCATCTTTTTCACTTGATTAGAGATATGCTGATAGAACTTATCAGATGTTGAGGAACACATTGAATAGTTTTTCGGGAGCTACACCATAGACTTCCAATTTTACCGCGAAATAATAACTTTACCGCACTTTACCTTGGGCGTTAACCCTTTCCTTCCCACGAATTAGAAAATTGGCCAAATTTTTGGAAATCAACTGAAAACAGTTTAGTTGTAAATCAATAGTTTTTTGATTGTTTATCAATAGTTCCACTATTGAAACAAAAGTTGGCAGTTGGGTTTATCTGATGAGATTACAATCGTATTCTAAAAACTATTGCATCATATTCATTTAATTCCGTTTGTCACGATTTCAGCGAAAATCGATGGTGCTTCCGAGCAACCATGGGAAGTAGAGGGTTAAGGAGTTAATGAACAGGTGACCTGTGTTCTAATTTTTTCTTGAATTTCTATCTAAACAATGCGAAATCAAAAAAATATCTAAACATAGCACCGAAAATTGTTTTGGATGCTGCTTTATTTCTACCAGAAGTTTAGCCAGTAATACCACTGCAAATTTGCTCAATAGTTTTTTTTTATACAAAAACCCCTTTTTTGATATGACATGTACTATTTTGGATTGAATAATTCCCTGAAACCTGTTAAAACATGAAAAGATTAAGTAATTTATTTTTGTAAACAAATGGACACTCTGATAGACCAAATACGCCATATTGTTTTCATTAGTTGCCGACAAGCTCCAAGATTTTTCAATTCTTGAACGAATCTTTTGATTGCATAATCTTAGCTTATTTTTCTTTGGAAATTTAAAAAAAACCTTTAAGTGCTTTTACGCAATTTATGAACATGTCTCTGAAGGTTTCTGCTGGAATATATTTAAATCATATTTATCATGATGATTAACCTGGGCTTGTTAGGGGAATTTCTGTAAATAAAAAGAAAATCGTGTTAAGTACTGTTCCTTTGAATTCCACTTAGAATTTGCATCCTTTGACAGATACGTATTTCGACCTCAACTGTAAGGTCGTCTTTAGTGTCTTGTACTTGAGTCGAGTCAAGTACAAGACACTGAAGACGACCTTACTGTTGAGGTCGAAATACGTATCTATCAAAGGATGCAAATTCTTAGTGGAATTCAAAGGAACAGTACTTAACCCGATTTTCAGTACTTATCACATTTTTTTGGAGGAGTGTTTTCAGAATTTCTGACGAATCTTCCAGATTAAATTTCTTGATAAGCTGCAGGTCAAGCTTCTGAAAAACCTGGTAAATTTCTTCGTATTTACACTATTTACACAGATCTCATTTTAGGTCCCTACCACAAATTACCTAACTCAAGTACCCAAGCTCCAAAAAATATTCACAAATTTCAACAACAACTCTGGCAGATGTTTATGCTTATTTTCCAAGTAACACATGAGATTCCGCGAGAATTCAATCAAAGTAAGTTTATATATTTCACAGAATCCTCTTTCAAGAACTTGGCTATAACTGACTAGAATGATTTATACAAAGGTTCATCGAGAATTTCTTCTGTCATTTCTTCAAAAATTCGTTGGAAGGTTGGGTGACGTCGAATGCAAAGCGTCGAAAAGTGAAAGAATGTGCTTCCTTCGGAAGAATAAAGTACTTAATGTTTGCTTAGATTATTATTACAGTACGAGAAGCATCCTGGAAAATATTTGGGTTAGATTACGCCCAAATATTTTTCTTGTCAGTATTGATGCTTGTAGCATATCAAAAATATGATACAAGTATCAAAGCGGCCAGTCCTACTACGTTGTGTTCACCGCAAAGATGATGCTAGAACTGTTTAGATTTTTGTAAATAATCTTAAAAACCGAAGCAATTCTAGAATCTACAGGGATGGAAGCATGCGTGGACATACCGTACCAAACGCTCCGATTTGTTTAGTTTTATATGGTTAAGTAATATATACGAAATATAGGAATATAGAATTGTTTAGGTATGTAGGGTATGTGTGCCATTATAAATCTCATGCTCCCATATTCATTCGAAAACAAGCGATTACGGCACCGATTGATTCCGTTCTTTTTGTTTTCACGGAAAAAAGAATTGAATTCCTTTAATTACTGAACTATGCAATTGATAGCGTTAAAAATAAAAATAATAATGCTGGTTAGCTAGTACTATTTTGGCATTTTGAACAACTACCATTAGGTTATTCACAGTTACAACTAATTACCATCAAAAGTTATAACCTAATTATCATTAGTTCACAACAAACCGCCACCAGCCCTGGACTGCGAAATGGATGCCCGTCGGATGCTCAAAGCTCGTGTGCATCCAGCCTCCTGTCACGCGGCCATGTTTTTGAGGTCAGCATCAAAATCCAGGAACGATTATTGACTCTGGCTGAATCATATCAATAACAATTGTAAAATTTATGGAAACTTCATTCCCGTGGCGAAGACGAGCTGATACTATTACGACTTCATTTTTAAATAAATAATTGCGAAATTAAAAATCATGTTTTGCTTAAACTAACGATTTTAAAAGGCGAAAAAAAAATTGGTTGTGAAAAAAAGTTTCGCCGCTTTTGATTTTTGCTCCTGGAATTATGTTTGTTTACAAACTTTGCGCTGTCATGGGGAACCAAGCCGCCGAGCCGCCGCTATTATGTTCAACGAGGCGGCTGGAAGTGGGAACCAGAGATGTTGGCTCGTTATTTTCCTGTGGGGCAGTATTGCGGTGACAGGAGGCTGTGTGCATCAGCCTCCTGTCACGCGGCCATGTTTTTGAGGTCAGCATCAAAATCCAGGAACGATTATTGACTCTGGCTGAATCATATCAATAACAATTGTAAAATTTATGGAAACTTCATTCCCGTGGCGAAGACGAGCTGATACTATTACGACTTCATTTTTAAATAAATAATTGCGAAATTAAAAATCATGTTTTGCTTAAACTAACGATTTTAAAAGGCGAAAAAAAAATTGGTTGTGAAAAAAAGTTTCGCCGCTTTTGATTTTTGCTCCTGGAATTATGTTTGTTTACAAACTTTGCGCTGTCATGGGGAACCAAGCCGCCGAGCCGCCGCTATTATGTTCAACGAGGCGGCTGGAAGTGGGAACCAGAGATGTTGGCTCGTTATTTTCCTGTGGGGCAGTATTGCGGTGACAGGAGGCTGGTGTGCATCTTTATCCCAGATTCCGAATAAATTGTATCAACCGAAACGCTCAGCATTGCGTTTAGCTGACGGGTTCACTACATCATCAACAGGTGCCTTAGTTAAGTATTGTTTCGCAACGTTTGCATGCGTTTTCCCTTCAGTGCATTGGGTAGGATAGAATATACGAATTGCGCAATCCACCACAGCAGGCAGTTCCAGCCTAAGTGGATCGTGAACAGCTTTCGCGGTATCTAGTTGATAAGGATCACAAAATGATTCGCGCGGTCGTTTCGCGCCAAGTCTATAGAGAATACGGATGTTTGCTGCGTGCGACTTACGTGTGAATTGGCGGGCTGCTCTTCACAAGTCTCGTCAGTGCATCACTCAGAGTTCTAATTCTTTGATGGATAATTAAACCTAGGGAAAATATCCGGTAACATTGCGTCACATGATGCGGCGTTTGGTATGTTTTCCGAGCGATTGTACTTTAAATTATAACGCTCACGATTACCTCTCTTAATTGTTTCTAGAACATCCATACGTCAATGCAATTCGGGTTGTCGTGATGAGGCTTTTCGCATCGGAAGGAATCGTTCTCAGCGAATGGTTGTTCAGAGAATCGAAAGAATATAAAACATGTCTGCAAGTTTGTAACTTAGATTGCAGTGCATATTCATATAATCATCATTCCTCAGTACACTCCCCTCCACCTCCCTGTCAAAAGGTCACTGTTTTCTTCATGTTGATATTTTTTATGAATACCTTGGATGAATTTTAGTAAATGTCGTAAATGTAACACATTTTGACAAATCTAGTTTAATCATGTAACGTGGGTAGATCACCTTACAATGGTGCGTTGCGGGGTAAGATCTGCCATACCAAATTAAAATATTGCTACATATTTTCCTGTCTAAAGTAATCAGACAGTTATGTACCTTTCAAGAACTAAGTTTGATGTACTTTTTATGTATGTGCTACATTTGAATGTTTACTGCTTATTACCATTTTATTTCAGGAGGATTCAGGTATTTTTTTTGTATGAATGCTAACCAAATATAATCATAACCTTTTAGTTTTCAGATGAGAAAAAGGTAAGAATGTTCTATCATATAATACACAATTACACATATCATATCATATATTATATTAATATATTATTAGGAAAGAGAGGGACCATCAAGGCACCCGATTGAAACAATTTAGACAGGAGCCTGGAACTCCCTCCTCCTTGTTGGTAACATTTCGTGGATTAAGGGCGGGCTCTTCAACCCCATCTATTGGGAGTATTCTGTCAATCAAGGGCTTGATTTTGCAGTTGTTCGTGAGAACTTTCTTTTGGAAGGAGATTCTTTTCCCCTGACGCGGGTTTCGCTAAAGTGTCTCTGCTTGTGGGTCCGCAAAACCCTTTTTGATCCTTCATACAGGAGAATGCCTGATCACTAACAACAGCACAATCTTGATCAAATGCTTTTCAGATTGTTCCAGTGCTATAGGCAGATGCCTTGCAACAATAGATGGTAGAACAAAATCATCATCATCATGTAACACATTTTGACAAATCGGACGTACGATTTGATCAGCGCGTGCTTTAAATGGGGGCATACACGACTTCACAAAATTCAAACATTCTTTTCCTGCTCATAACTATTGCATTTTGAAATGATTGCATCTTATTGATGTTCATTTGGATGGTTTTTAGAAAAGTCATCGTAAAACCTTGTAGTCATAAAGGCTCAAGCCGCCTTAGTTGAACTTCGATTTGGCTAAGCTCAGGATGCTCTGTTGTCGATGTTATAGAAGACGAACATTGATGTCAGGATATTACATTTCCGGATGAACCATATGCTTTTACTTGCAGTTTCAACTTAGGTCACAAAGTCTCCAAAATAATTATTTTGCGATCTCGCAGGGCAAAGCCGGTCTTGACTGATGAACAATTGCATTGATCTAGATTTAGATTTAAATAGTTGCACATAAAAGCAGGGTGTTTACTAACTGAAAACACGAATCATCAAAGAATTTTATTTACCTTGTAATAATCATAGAACTGTTTGAATGCTCATGGAACTTTGGTACTGATGAGAACATAAAACTTCCTTGAATCTTTGCGTTCAGGGTCCTTTCGGAATGGTTCCAGAATCGTTTTAGGAAAAAACTCAGCTGTTTTAAACTCACACCGAAAAAAACCTATCAAACTTAATTATGTTGAGTATGGAGCAAAAAATGTGGATGAATTTCTATACTAGTGAAAGTATTTCTTGCAGTAGGGACTTGTTACTATTTTTATGTATTGGATTGCTGCAATTGCTTTTGCTGCATTGAGTCCAGATTTGTATTTGGAATTTCTCTCTGGAGATTTGTTACTAGGTTTCCACAAAAAAATTCTTCCGATAATGATGCAGAAGTCCATTCCGATAATCCGAAGTTTCTCAAGAAATCCCAAGATCGAATTCCTGAGTTAGTCCCTGAATGAACTTTTGAATTTGAAGCAAAGTCATTTTATTGAAGTATGGTCAACACTTACTTCGTCATGCGCTAATTTCCGTTATATCAGACGGAAAACAGCCAATAATTACATTAAATATTCCAACTTAGCTAATCGCACATCAGATAGAAGCAAAAATATGAAGACTATTAATAACCAGCGTAGCACTGAAAATCGAATTATTACGCCATAATTCACGTTTCACTTTCACTCCACTTACGAGTTGAAAATTTTTCTTGTTTTGCGTACGACAAAAGCAACCCCACCAAAGCAGCAGTTAGCCGAATTGTTCTTCATCACCGTTCAATTTTTAGTTCGTCAGATTCACTTGTTGGCACTTGGTCGCACCCCACAAAAGCTCTGTGGCACTTCGAAATTGAAATTCACTGCTGATGAATGCAGCAAAAGCTGTTTTTTTTTTTTTTTTTTTTTTATGTCTTTATTTATGAGATTTTCAGCCCGAGGCTGGTTCATCTCAGAAGCTGTTTTTAAAAATAATAAAATAAATCACTTTTTTCCCGTCGGTAAAATGTAAACAAAAATTTGTCATCGTTTCATCATTTGGTAGTTTTCTGCATACGAAACATAGTCAGTGTGTCCACTACCTGAAAAAACACGGGAATTATTAAGGAAAACTTGGACCCAAAAAAAAAACATTGGGTCGAATAAAAAGCAGCGAACTTTATTACTTGCAGGGTATGTGTGCCATCAGTAATCTCACGCTCCCATATTGATCCTATTTAAAAATGAGCGATCACGGCACCGATTGATTCCGTTATTTTTGTTTTCATGGGTGCTCACTTCCAACAAAAAATACAAAAATAAGAAACAAAACAAACAGCGCTTCAATCCTTTGTTTTTCGTAGGATGAAAATTGGAGCCACATGCTTAATAAGGGAATCAATACCCTAGATCTATTCGGAAATATAGAGTCCACAGAATTTAACTTTATGGTTGGTATGACTAAAAAAGTTTGTAGTTTAGTGTATTCTACTATAAAATCAGTCACAAGGATTTTTTTTTCTAGAAATTCCATCAAAGTTTCCTGTTGGAATTTCTTTGGGTTTTTTTACGTGGATCATCCAGAATTTCTTCCAGATGTTTTCAAGGTATTGCTCCCATGGTTCCCGTGTGTTTTTGCCAAAATGTATCCCGAGATCTCCACAAGAGTTTCTCTCAGGATATATCGCGGAATTTCTCTTGGAGTTTCTCTCGGGGATTCCTCTTGAAGATTTTCCACGATTCCTTTCAGTGTTACCGTAGACTAACTTCAAGATCTGAAAGTACCGAAGAAAAACATCGACTTTCGCGTGTCAAAACGGGGTCCCAATAATTTTCATTACCGTGTATTTTTGTCCGCGTAATTTATCATTTTTGTGAAGCTTCGTTCACAATCTGCGAGCTTGATTACCGAAAAACGCTACCATGACGCCGTTGCTACAGGAGTTATTCCTGTTATTTCTACTAGAGTTCTTTCAAAGGTTTTAAGGTTTTTTTGTTTGCAGGAATTCCTTTCAGCATTTCTTCCGATGTTTCTCCTGTATTTCTTCACGTAATTGCCAATTACTTGAGAATTTCTACTTGATTTTTTACAGAAGTTTCAGCTGGGATATTTCCTCTCGTGGGATATCTTTTGTATTTTCACCTGAGATTTCTCTTGACTCTCTCGAGATTTGAACTCCCGGAACTGCTCTCAGAAGATTACTGCAGGTGTTGGTCCTAGGATGTCACTCAGAGTTTTTCTGAATTTGCCCTGGACTTTCTCCACAGTTTTTTTTCCGGTGTGTCTTATTAGATATCTGCAGGAGCTACTGCTGGTATTTCTCAGGGATTTTTTTTCTTACGACTTTTTCCAGTTTTTGCCTCCTAATTGCTCACCGGATTTCTTACAGTGATCTACTTGATATTATGTATTATAGATTTTCTCGGGATTATTCCCAGAAATTCTAGAATAAATATCTGAAGGAATAATGATGAATATTTACCCAAAGACTTTTTGAGAAATCTTGAGAGGAACTTCTGCAGAAATCCCGAGAGAAATTGTTCGAAAACTATCCTGAAGCTACTAGGAGAAAGTCCTGGAAGAACTTTCGAAAAAAATGAAAGGAATTTGAAAGAAAAAAATCCAAGATGGCGGCCAAAATCAATTTGGCCGATCCAACTTTTTATAACTGTAAATAGTAGCTCCTATCTTTCCTCTTTTCAACAACGTTTCATTTTGAGGAGAGTTTTAGCAGAAACTTTCGAATTATAACAGTTCAAATGGACCAACATTTAACCAAAATCGAGGGGTCCTCAAAAATTGTTGTGACTTTAGCTAACGAGGGGTCCATCAATTTGAGTAACCAAATGCATTTTCCTTACTTTTTCGGCAAGGACTTTGCAGACTTTTCCACTGCACTACTTTACATTAAATACATGGCGAGGTACGAATAGAAGCGAAAGACTTTCTACCACCTGTCATCTCTATTTACTTTCACACCCAAAGCAGTCATTATCAAATCAACAGCTTTTCACTTAGGATCGTACAGCCTTGTACATTAGTACAAATCGAAGTGATTTTCAGTTAATTTCTCCGGTGGATTTGATTTGTTTCTCAGATCAACAGCTTTGTGAATTCAAAGGAAAAGAATTTCTGATCATGTTGATTTGGAGAAGAAGATTTGTTTGTTGCACTGTGATGGCGTCTTTTTATCAAATATAAAACTACACTACATACTCGTCATAAGTATAGACTCATAAAAATTATTGCTACAATATTGCTTCACCCAGACTTACTTCGATATCTCTTAAATCAGAACACCAACAAAAATTCCGCCTTCAGGTAAGTTATTGCTTTTGGGCTTCTGAATAACTTTGCTGAAGACGGCATCGTTGTGAGTCCCCGGGTTTTGGAGATATCGAGGTGAATCAATGGGATGCAATATTGTTGCAATACTTTGTCTTCAGTCTATACATATGACGGGTCGGGTAGAGTACATCCATCTCAATTTAAAGGCTTTCTGCTCAATCCTACTTTGATTTGATTTGGATTGCAAAGAATTTGATCGACTTTTCGAATAAACAACTACGGTCAAATCATAGTTTTTGACCACCGTATATACCATAGTGTCACGTAGAAGGTCCTCTCCTCTTCTTGGCGTAACGTCCTCACTGGGACAAAGCCTGCTTCTCAGCTTAGTGTTCTATGAGCACTTCCACAGTTATTAACTGAGAGCTTCCTCTGCCAATGACCATTTTGCATGCGTATATCGTGTGGCAGGCACGAAGATACTCTATGCCCAAGGAAGTCAAGGAAATTTCCTTTACGAAAAGATCCTGGACCGACCGGGAATCGAACCCGTCACCCTCAGCATGGTCATGCTGAATACCCGTGCGTTTACCGCCTCGGCTATATGGGCCGTAGAAGGTGTACCGGGAATTGAATTCAGGTTGTGCCCGAAAGAGACGTGAACAAGACGAAAACAAAATTCGAGGGACTTATTATATTATTTGAAACCAAATTGGCCATGACACATTAGCGAGGTACATAATAAATTCGATCATTATTGGTCGGCGCTTAGCTTGACGGAAATTACTGCATATGATCGCATAACTGTTCGATATGATTAGGAAATCCAGAAAATATGGGACTCATATGCGATCATAGGCAGATTCAGTGAATCAAAATTCAACCATCGCGCAACAATAACGACAATGTCGCAACCTGAAATTGTTGCGAAATTCTATCCAATGCGACATAGATTTGTCCCAACTTGAACAGAATAGGACAAAGATCGTGCACCACGAGTTTAGAGATTTTTAAGGCTTGCATTGTGATTTTCGAGCGGTAACTTCGAGTCGGTAAACACTGCAACGCTGCTGAAGATGCACCATCAAAAAGTTTCGATTTTGGGTTGGTAATAATTGATTATTCACGAGTTGAAAAATACGCAACAAATTCAGGTTCCGTTTTGTCTGCAACAAAAATTTTCGAGATCATGTCATTATTTGTTACCAGTTGGGATAAAGAGTAATCGCCGCGTCTTCTTTGTTGCTTTTTTTGTGCCTCTTTTGTCTGACAATTCTCTTCACTGGGCAGATTAGATAAAAACCCTATACTCTCAGGTAAATATATGTACAATAATTGACTTACAAAATCGATGACGGAATTAGGGAGCACGATTTGCTGTTGTACTGAAGGCACCTTCTCACAAATTACTAAATGTCGTTACTGAATTACATCATTATAGTGTCTCTATTATCATTGGCATGGTGTTCATATTTTCAACGATGCATTAAAAAGATGTCGTAATTTTAATTACATCTTTGGCCCATCAGGGTTCTGAAACCGTTTTTTTTTTCAGAACCGTGTATTTTTTTTTTTTGGTTGACAAATTTTTGAGCTGTTCCTTATACGATTTCTAAGAATTTAAGGCCTCTTGGAGGATCACTTGGTCTTTGATAAAACTAACATGAAATGTGTACATGATTTACACAGATAATAATGGCAAGGATTATATGTAATGTTAACTTCATTTTGATCATTCTTCTTCTTGGCGTAACGCGTCCTCTGGGACAAAGCCTGCTTCTCAGCATTTTCAAAGTTTTAAACTGAGAGCTTCCTCTGTCAATGATCATCTTGCTTGCGTATATCGAGTGGCAAATATATTAAGATACACTATACCCATAAGGAAGTCAGGGAAATTTCCTTTACGAAAAGTTCCTGGACCAACCGTAAATCAAACTCGTCATCCCCAGCATGGTGAACGGTCATACTGGATACCCCCATCTGTATAGCTGTGACCATATTGGCCTACGTAGTCATGTAAACTTCTAGTCATGGTGAGTTGCGTGTTGATTTGTTTACTAAACACCTTTTTTGTATTTTCCACTCAGTCCGATAAAAGGCAATTCAAAGCTGAGACCCGAAATTCTAAAATCATAGCATACACTTTAAAACCCATAGTTACATTGAAGAAATTCGTATACTTCTCGTTTTGATCCAGTTCTTTCAACAAACAACATCTGTTGAAACGCTTGTCCGAACAAATTGACTGCGCCTAAAATTTCCATATTTAGTCGCGAACACTCACGCATAAATCTTAGACAATGGTGGGAAAATGGAATCATCCACGTGTACGCGTGTGTAATTGAGCACTCGCAGTTTCCAACTAAGAAAATGTTCCAGTCTCCTAATCAGTTCGACCGGATCACGGTGCGTGCTCACGGAACATCTCGCTGATTGTTTTCTCCAGCAAACCTGGTGGTTAATCATCGGGTTTGGGCTCTAGGCGACTGCATCAGATTTCATCGACTCTGGGCTTGTAAACTAGGGTCTTGTACCATTTGGGCAGGTGTACCTATTTTGGGCACTTGCCGCTATAACTAAGTCAATTTCAAACCGTTTGATTTGAAATTTTGTCCAGAGTTAGGCACGTACAGTATCTAACTCTGTACAAAAATTCAAATCAATCGGTTTAAAATTGACTTAGTTATAGCGGCAAGTGCCCAAAATAGGTACACCTGCCCAAATAGTACAATACCCTATATTCGCTGAAATCTGAACTTTCAGCTCAGCTATCATCGGAACGGTTTGTTTGGCGTAGGCCTATCGGATCGACGACGTTGGATATCAATCATCGCTTTAACGCAAAATTTGCATGATAAAGTGAATAATCGAATACTATGCCTCCAGTGTTATTAGTCAGCTCGGACAGGGCACGTAGGCTTGTCGAACATGAACTCCGATGAAATCGCAACGCCTTCATTTAGAACGGTGCTAGTCGATATCATTAGCCAGTTCATTTTAATTCGTATTATGCTGAAAAAGGCTCGGATTGGTGACGCATCAGTAGTTTATAAACTGATCCCATGACTACGTTTCCCATGTGAAAAAAACTGTGCGAATCAACGTCATATTAGAGTTGTATAGCTTTTGTTCACAGGAAACCGGATACATGATATGTATTTGAACTCCGGCACTCATTAACACTGGCTCTGAATATGGGTTTCCTTTTTCATTACTGTTTTTCTTTTTTAGATTTTTCTTGTTTTAGATTTTTTTTTCTAGTGTTGGTAAAAACCGAAATGTCCTAATTGTTGTGTATGAGGCGAGAGAAGTCGCAATGAATTATGAGCCAATGATTGAATACTCGTTGATTGGGACAATAATACATTTACCAGTTGAAGCTTGTATTAATCCAAAAAGTGCAATTTACTAAGAAATAAACCCGACTATACTTAAACTTGTCTGTGCTAAAACTAGTTAAAACCCTTGTGGCACGCACAGATCATCGATCGTCAATGACCGATCAACTATCTTTTCTCATCGCCACAGAATTCCTCGAGAAGTCCCTGGAAAATATCCTAGAATTATTCTACGATAAATTACTGGAAAATTTCTGAGGGAATCTGTGGAGGAATTCCTGGATGAAACAAAGCAAAAATGCCTGGATGAATCGCAGGAGGGATTGCTAGAGGATTTTCAGTAGGATTTGCTTGATGAATCCCAGCAAGTAGGGTAATTGTTCCCATCGTTGTTGTAGTACCTAATGTTGCGGTAATGGCAATTGAGCACTTTTTCGACTGAAATGTTACCAAAAGGTATTTTTAATAGATGCATGCTGCTTAAATTATGAGATTGCACTATTTGTTTGCTTAAGATTTGCCCGAAAACCTATTTTTAAAAAAATATTTTCTTTAATGTGTTTGCTTCTGTGTTCCTATTGTTGCGGTAGTGTTCCTAATGTTGCGGTATCCCATATGATTTCAATGGGATACCGCAACATTAGGAACACAATGTTCTTTCAGACAAAAACGAATAAAATGCTCATAACAACATAAAAGTGGCAATATTTCGTTATTTTCCCGTAGATTAAGGATGGATTTTATTATTTTCAATTCAATCCATGTAAAAAGCTTGCTTGGGGCGATACAATTGTGGTTTAAACAAGAACCCAGCGCTTAACTCCTCCATGATCGGATCAATTACCCTAGTGTGTTGGTCCTAAAAGAATTCAAGCAGCAATGTCTGGAACAATCTCAGCAAGAATTCCTGAATCTCAAATTAACGTAAAAATGCCTACAGGGATCCCAATAATAATTACTAGAAAAATCCAGAAGGAATTCTTGTAAACATATCACGAAGACAATGTGATTTTATTGGCCGTATCAGTTTTGGAGGCACCAAAAACGAGTTTGGATCTACATTTGGCGTTTTCGGTAATTTCGAACCATAACACCCGGCCAAACTCCCCCCTCCACAGAGAACGTTACGTATTTTGTGGAAGGCGCCTAATTTTAGTTATACCTACATAAACAATTGTTGCTATTTTGTACATCCCTATAGCTTACAGATGTGCCCTTTAACTTAATCTGTACAATAATTAATTAGCTTCTTTAGCGGTGTTGAGATAATTTCATATTCTGCATCTGCATGGAAAACTGAGCCAAAATCCAAACTTTCATAAATTTTGGTGCCCAGGAGCCTATTTAAAAATCATTTTGAATTTTGTTTGAGAGTGATTTGTCCAATCACCCCTCGTCGCATTTCGCACTGGGCTGAATTGAGGAGTGTTATTCCTCTGTGATTCAGGCACTCCACTCGATTTTGTAAAGAGGGCAAATAAGACCATCTAACCAACTAGCAGGCAGTTCTTTCTCTTCCCATGTATTGGTTCCCTTTTTATGCATACCTTACCTTACCGATCAGACTAAGGCCTGGTACAAATTTCCCAAATGGAGGAGAACGTGCCTCTGGAGCCGACATACCACAAGGCCTGAGTGACCTCTGCTGTGCATCAATGATGGGAACACTCACTTGCAAAGAGTTATTACACTCACTTGCTATTTCCTCAGCTCAGAAGCATGCGGTCAAAAAAACGATGTATGGACGACTTTTGCCTTGTGGTTTTGTCTAAAACTTTGCCGAATAGAGTAGGGGTCGCACACGCATATCGAAGTCGTGAGGGAGCTGCAACGGCAACTCTCCACGAGGTGAATGTAAATTACACTCACCTCGTGGAGAATCGCTTCCACAGCTCTGTCACGGCTTTGGGATTCGTGTGCGACCTCTACTCTATTCGGCAAAGTTATAGACAAAAGCACAAGGCAAAAGTCGTCCATACATCGTTTCTTGATTGCACGCTTCTGAGCTGAGAAATTTACAAGTGAGTGTAACTCTTTGCAAGTGAGTGTTCCCATTCCTGCTGTGCATAGGAGTCGACTCAATTCTGCTCGGTCCATGGCTGCGTGTCTCCAGTTCCGCACTCTGCGAAGGGTCCGCAAATCGTCCTCCACTTGATCGACCCACCTAGCTCGCTGCGCACCACGTCTTCTTGTACCGGTCGGATGACTCTCGAGAACCATTTTAGTCGGGTTGCTATCCGATATCCGATTTTCGCGGTGTGGACGGTGCTTGGTTCTCTCAGCAGCTGATGCAGATCGTGGTCTATTCGATGCACTGATTTTGAGCATCGTGCGGCGAATAACACCCTCCTTATCGGAAACTATAGAGATATTTCACAGTTTGTGTCAAAAATAAATTAATTCAAATTCATCCACTCCGTGCAGAGATATTGAGTTTATTCACGTTTTGCACCTATTTTTTTCCCACTGTGCATTGCAACCGTTTTCCAATTTTCCACACATCCCGAAGCCCGGAGCTTTTAACCTCCCACCACCCACTTCATTCATATTCACACACCCAGCAGCACCAAGCACAAAACAGCAAACAAACGCTTGATGCTCGCCTCGCGCACGTAGACGTGCTTCAGGCGCCAAAACCTGATCGAGCTTTCACGCCATCACTGGCCGCTTACCAACACATTTCTCCAAGCGTTCTCCAAAACTCTTCCAATGTTTGAGAATGTGCCGCAAATCGGTGCCAATGTCTTCCGATGCTGCCGAACTGAGCGGGAAAATGTGGGGCTGGGGAACGTTTCGCTTCTCTGTGTATGTGCGTGTATTCGTGTCGTGATAAAGTGCATTTCGTATATGTCAAAATCATTGTTGTTTCGCCGTGTTTGATAAATGGCGTTCAATTTTGCAGGCTGAAGAAAAGTGAATATTTTGCACTGAAAAGTCGAACCAAATCGCGACCGGCCTGTAGGCGGTGGAGAAAAACGACATTCCCGTCACGATGGAGCTCGTGAAGGTAAGGGAGAGAGCGTCGATTGCGCGCAATTTTCCCGTGTAGAAAGCTTTTCACGTTGTGTGTTTTGGTTTTGGACTTGGGGGGAGATAGGAAATCTTGTTGTATTTCGTATTGGATGCTAATGGTAGCTTTTCTCCAACAGGAACGATTCTGGATGTTGATCCAGCGCGATGTTGGCCTCATTCCGGAGCACATGATGAACATATTGGACTTTTGTGGCTATTCGGCAAACTGTGCCCTGGAAGCGATTAATGACGAGAAACTGAAGATAATCGAGCGGGAAGCGAAAGGTAAGTGTCGGCCGGGCAACAACTTTACTCTTCTTTAGGGTGGGCCAAAAATTACCAGTTTGCAGATTTTGAAATTGAAATTCGGTATTAACTTTCAGTAAAGGCTCATTTAAATCGGTTTTGTCGGTCTGATTTGAGTAACTGTCACCTAATTCAATTGTAGTGTAATCACTTTACATCCTATGGTTAGTTTTTATACGAGTAAAAGAACTTTCGGTAATAAATGGGGACTGTGATCAGCTATGATCCATTGGTTTTACACGGCTATCGTAAGACCCAGAATTACATATGCTTCATTGGTGTGGTGGCCAAAACTAAGGAAAAATGTGCGATTAAAAAACTGGGAAAAATACAAAGACTCGCTGCTGTATCAACAACAGGTGCAATGCGTAGCATTCCTACAAACGCATTACATGCTATGCTAAATATTCTACCGTTACATCAATATATCCAGCTGGAAGCCGAAAAAGCCGCAATCTGGCTTAAGCGTGCCAAGGTCTTATATGATGGTGACATCAAAGGACATTTGAGTGTTCTAAAAGAAATTCAAGTCAATCCATTGGTTACAGTCAATAATGACTGGATGAAAACGCAATTCAATTTCAAACGTATGTATAATGTTATAGAGCCGGATCGTACAGTTTGGGACGGAGGAGAACCGCTAATTCGTCCAGGATCAATCGTATTTTATACTGATGGATCGAATCAAAACGACAAAGTTGGAGCTGGAGTTACTAGCCCTGGTGTTAGTTTGTCAGTATCTATAGGTATTCATCTAGATGGCCAACCTTCTTCCAGGCTGAAATACAGGCAATATTAGAATGCGCTACTATTTTCTTAAAAAGAAAATACAAACATTCAAACATGCATTTTCTCAGATAGTCAGGCAGCTTTAGCAGCTTTGAAATCGTACACATGTACTTCGAAGTTGGTATGGGAATGAGTCCTCTTGCTGCAAAAATTGTCTGCTAACAATTCCATTAACATCTACTGTTTGCCTGGTCACCATGGAATAGATGGGAATGAAAAAGCAGATGAACTTGCAAGAATGGGATCATCTAAACCTCTACTAGGGCCAGAGCCTTTTTGTGGGACCTCTCCATGTTCCATAAAAATGGAGCTCGGGAACTGGGAAAAGGTCGTGATGATAACGAACTGTAATAACACCCAAGGTGCACGACAATCCAAAAAGTTTATTAGGTACTCCAAATATTTCTGTTACACAAAAACTTCTTGCTCTGTCAAAGAAAGACCTGAGTACATACACAGGACTAATAACAGGTCACTGTTTAGTTAAATATCACCTAAGGCTTATCAAAATAGTCGAAGAGGGTGTTTGTCGTTTTTGCAATGAGGAAACTGAGACCTCTGAACATTTGCCATTTGACTGTATTGTGTTTTATACCACAAGGATAAAGTATTTTGACAAGGGCAGGGATGGCAAAAATACTTTTTTCTCTTTTCCGTTCATCGATACTGGCAGTAAAATGAAAACAAAACAACGGCAGCACCAATACCATCAGACGCCGCGCCGACGGCAGTCAAGCAGACGCTTGATGGTTTTCGCTTCCCCACGAAAATATTTATGAGCAGTCATGCTGAGGCGGGTGATTGCGAAAAATGTCAAATATTTTCAACTGCTAATAACTCATTTGTTTTAATAAATAATTTAAATCTATTTGCACAAATAGCTAGAGCACACTCCTAGCTTTGTGATGCATGTAAAGAAGTTTGTCTAGAAGCGGTTTGAAACGCAGAAAAATGCGAAAACGGGAGAGACAGAAATTTTTGTCGTCGTTGTGCTCGAGTACCGGCGCTCTTGCGCTTGGAAACCGTTTCGAGGAAGAAGGCTGCAGGAAAAAAAATGTTATGACATTTATTTTTCGAACAGTTTGAGTTTGGCTGGGCCTATGATATTCGTGTGGAAAAATGTCAAATGTACAGCCGGTAACCGTTTTTTCCAGTACATTTCTCATCCCTGGACAAGGGATTTTCACAGCCCTCTGATATATGGTCATTATCCCCTTGTAAGGTAATTCATTTTATCCGATATATTATTTCCTGCTGGGAAAATACCGATATTCATGTGCAGAGGGTCTCTACTCATAGTGACCTATCACCTTGAGATACGGTTAAACATTACAGTGGGTGGTGTATCACAATAGATCAGAGATATGGTCGCAGTGATAAGTTACCCTACAAAAAAAAATTCGGGTAGCCTTTCAAAATGAGAAAAAAATATATTTAGAAGAGTAGAACTATTGTAGACGTTTTTCATCCAAAATTGTCCGTAGTTCCTAATGAAATTAAAAACTCCAAAAAATATTATTCTTGATTTCCCTTGCTTTGGTTCATCACACAGATCACGTCGAAAAAAATGCAATACCATTTTTTATAGATAGATTAATATCTTAATATCTTTGCAGAAATCCCACAAATATTGCGCATTTCGGCCAGCGACGAAGAACAAATGAAAAAGTATTTCGGCAAATTTTATCGCAATCCACAAAACTTCCACATACTGAGCGGTGAAGCGCAGCAAATCAAAATGATTGGCGTTTATCTGCGTCAAAAGGGCATCGGTAGCTATCTGAAACTAGACGAACTGACCCGGATGCGGGAGCGACGTCGCAAGGAGGTGACCACTGCCGTGGACACAAGCGGAGGAACCCTGGAAGAGCAAGGTCGCTTGCTGGCCGAGCGCATTCATACCTTTTACTTTAATCGGTAAATGTTTGAAAAAGCCCTGTTTCGCTATGAGGTTAGTTTCAACAACCCCAATGTTTTATCCTTCTCACAGATGTGATGGATCGCCTACGAATGTGGAATTTTGCAACATGGTCAGTTCGGTGCAGGTTTCAGTCGAAATTGGGGAAGATGGTAACCTGGTTGGGTACGTCGTTTGTCCGCTGTGCCAATCGGAGAAAAAACTACGAGTTTCTCAGGATAGAACCGGTCATTGGGTGCTGGCAAACATTGTGTCGCATATGAATCGACACCTCGCAACGATGTGCAATCCTAGCCAAAACCAGTCCGAAGATTCTAACTCAGCCAAGAAGGTTAAGCTGGAACCGCTGGATTTGGACGATTCTTCCTCCTCCCAGTACGGAGCCAATCCATATGGTTTTACGATGAGTATGAGCTAAACTGAAAAGGACTGCAATTATTAGTGCGTAAGTACCACCTACGTTTACAATTCTAGTTAAACTCAGACTGCCTAGGTAGTGTGAATCAGTATTCCATTAATATAAACATATTCCATATTCAACGAAGGTGTTTCTCTGATCCGAACAGTTCCTCTATCTACGTCGCTTTGGCATAGACATGTTAGGCAACACGCTCGCTATCAAAAGCTTCAATCGTCCATCGTAGATGAGTTCTCCGAAGGTCAAGACCATTAGTGTTTCCGGAGAAAGTCAAGAAAGAATGAGCTGCAACAGAATCCCAAACTGAGCCTGCCGTCAACGTCAACGTCAAAATACTGAACTAATTCAAAGAAGTTTGTGGGAAACATCGAAATCTCGTTGAATTTGGTTGACACCTTCCCTAATCTGAGGATCACGGTTTCATTTACTTTCGTTCGACCAGCAGATAAGTTTAAAAGTGTCGTGGTTTAATCTTGAAAAGCATCCGTTGAATGTGAGTGACAGTAACGTGGTAATGTTGCATAAGTTTTTTTTGTGTTAACCAGCGTTGCAAAGCCCAAATCAGGATAATGTACGTTGGACTTGTGTGGTAAAAAATAGACCATCAGGTAATGTACCTTAGGTACACACAATAGTATTGTGCTTGTTTTGACAACCCATGCATGTGTTAATTGGATATCCCGTGTCTATCATTTATTCCAGCCAGCACCAGTATTCCGCCGTTCGAACATGGGAAAGTTACTGTCGGCAACTCGCCTCTGCACGTGGACTCAAGATCACACGTGTCTACGCACTGCCATCGCCACCATCTGCGCCCTGTACCAGGAACGCAGAAGAAACCAAGGATCATCGAAGAAACTATCACACCGTAGATACGGTAAGTCCATTCCATTACGAACCTATGTTTTGTATTAGGCAACACGTTCGCCTTCAATAGCTACAATCGTCCATCGTAGAGGAGTTCTTCAAACGTCGAGGACATTGGTAGTTCCGGAGAAAGTCAAGAAAGAATGAGCTGCAACAGAATACAAAACTGAGCCTGCCGTCAACGTAATGCGTTAAATTACCGAACTAACTCAATGAAGTTTGTGGGAACTACCGAACTCTTGCTGAACTTGGTCGACGACACCTCTCTAATCTGAGGATCACGGTTTTATTTACTTTTGTTCGACCAGCATTTAAATTTGAAAGTGTCGCGGTTTAATTTCGTAGAAATACCGTTGATTATGAGTGATAGTAACGTGTGAACGCAGAAGAAAACGCTTCGGAAATTTTGTTGGCTGACTAACTCAACAAAGTTTGTGAGAAAGGCCGAACTCTTGCTGAATTTGGTTGGCGGCCCCTTCCGTAATCTGAGGATCACAGTTTAATTTACTCGCTTGACCAGCAGATAAGTTTACAAGTGCGTGGTTTAGTTTCGTAGAAATGCCGTTGATTGTGAGTGATAGTAACGTGGTGGTTAGGTTCCATTTTTTGTTAATCTGTAAAGCCCAAATCGCAATACCATCTGCGCCACGTATCACAAACGCAGAAGAAACCGAAGGTCATCGAGGAAACTACCGCACAACTCCGTAGATACGGTAAGTCGATTCCATTACGAGCCTATTTTTTTTTTTTTCAAGTGAGGCGTCCGGTGAGAGCGCTTCGGAGATTTGTCAACCATAGCCTGCCGTCAACGTAATGTGTTAAATTACCGAACTTACTCAAAAAAGTTTGTGGAAAATAACAAACTCTCGCAGAATGTGGTCGACGGCACCTTCCCTAATCTGAGGATCATAGTTTCAACTATTCTCGTTCGACAAGCAGATAAGTTTGAAAGTGTCGTGGTTGAATTTCGTAGAAATACCGTTGATTATGAGTGACAGTAACGTGGTAATGTTCCGTTTTTTGTTAATCTGCATCGCAAAGCCCAAATCGCAGTACCATCGCCACCATCTGCGTCACGTACCACAAACGCAAAAAAACAAAGGTCATCGAAACTACCGCACAACTCCGTAGATACGGTAAGTCGATTCCATTACCAACCTATTTTTTTGTAAAGTGAGGTGTCCGGTTAGAGCGCTTCGGAGATTCTATTTGCCGACCATAGCTCGACAACAATTTAAACCCCAGTTATTGGAAGGCCCGCTCGCCGAGTTCAGTTTTAATCATTTTTGTAGACTTTGTTTAAGAAGATACTTCAGAAAATACAAACATGGCTGCCACAATGGCCGACTTCGTCCCCTACTCTGAAAACGTCAGAGCACCAATCTTGAAAATTCGTAAACAAATGCTCTCGATTTGGAAAAGCTGCCTCTTTTTGCAAGTGAGCAAAGCCAAGATAATCAAGTGCGGCTCGGTTGGATGCTTCATTCGTCAGATTTGTGCCTCTAAAGTTTGTATGGAAACTTGCAGAGGGATTTCTTGATGGCTTAAGGTGAAAAAGCATTTTGATTTTCTAAAAAAAAATCATTTAGAGGTTCCGCCATACAATATCTAAAAAACCCAACACCCTTCAAGAATGCCTAGGGGTCCACAGAAGAGTCCAAAAATAATGAAAAATATTCCTGCACCATACAGTGTAAAATTAAATGTATTGTTATGGATTGGTTCACTGAAAGTTTTGCACATTTAAGGAATCCCAAAATGGCCGACTTTGGTACCTACTCACGATTTCGAGGGCACAAATCTCTGCGTAAACAAAACCAGTGCACCTGATCTTTGTGCGTTTGAAATTCTGATGCACTGTTGAAGCGGGATTTCAAGACGTTTGTCCTTAAGGGGTCATGTATGTTGAGGTCGAGCACAAAATCATTTTTTTTTATTCTTTATCTTAAAGTATGGGTTCTTAAGAATGCTGTGTCTAATTTTCACAGAGAGTAAAGTACTTTATGCGCGCGTATTGCATATTTGAAACTTTAAACGCGATTATCTCGGAATTATGTTTTTACAATTTCTCATCGTAATAGGCTGTTTTACCTCACGCAAATCTGTCAGGAAAAGGCCTGCTTTCCCACACCAAATTAGCAGTGCTGTAATGGTTTATTACAGCACTGATTTGCGTTGCGTAATGAACCATTACAGCACTGTTTTCAGTTTTGATCAACTTCTTGATGCATTCTGGACGCAAGTTTTGAAAATTGTGACAACTGCACCACAGTATAACCTGCTATGATCAGACTTTCTTAAGAGCCAGTTCGCGAGAACCGCGACCCCCTTTCCAAAGGAAGTGGAATCGATGTGCTCCGATTGAGCTGAAATTTTCAGGGTATGGTTTTCCATATAAAAGATGATATCTGGCCGATTTTCAGATTTTTCCGTTAGGGGGAAGTGGGGTAAAATAGCCCTCAAAGATTTCATGTCTAAAAATAGGTAAAATCACTAAAATCGCAATAACTTCCGCAAAAGTTAACGGATTCAGCTAAAATTTTGGATGGACACTCTACTCCTATGGCACTTCCATTTAAGCCAAGCGTTGGATATTCTTTGATATTTAATTTGAAGAAATAGGTTATTTTCATAATTTTTTTGACGATTTTCAGGGCGCCTGTTCTCGTACCAACAGAACTAGGATGAAAAACTGAGTACTACGTTTTGAAGGATTACCCAAGAGCTTTCATTTGATATGTGACCCAGATGCGCCAACTTAAAAACTTTCGAAATTTTTTTTTTTTCTCGGGTATGCATTTTACCCCATATTTTTAGCTGTCTAAAGAAGAGTTGTCGCAAATTATGACAACGTTATATAACTGTCAAGGGTTCTTCTTCAACATTAATTCAACAGAAAAATGATGACTAAGAAATGCAATTATTAGATTTTTTCATTTGGGGAAAGTAGGGTAAAACGGACTACCTCAACCTCCTTTTGAAACAACATTGCTACGATGTTCTCCGATCGGTCTTTAATTTTCAGAGTTCTTTATTCTATTCAAGAATAGATGCTTTATCACATATTTTTTTTCTTGAGAGGATAACGGGGTAAAACAATTCTCAGAAAAAAAATGTTGAAAATAATTAAAATTTCAAAACCTACAAATGCTTTGGTAAAACTTGGCGAAATTTCATGAAATAAGAAAAAAAATTTAATTTTTATTGCTTATTCAAATAAGCAAGTCTGACAACATTTTGACGTCGAGAAAAGTCACAGATTAGCACGTGGTGTGTGATTCACCGGATTCTTTCTCGATTTTTCTTTTGACATGTATCTCCGGTTCAATTTTCTCTTTTTTTCTCGTGAAAGTTGTTGCAGTGCACAATGGTCCACGACAAAGATTTACGAGGAAAGATGCATTCAGCGCCTTCAAATGATTTTTTGGACAAATATGGTCTTCTACAAAGTTGTTCCCAAAAATCAGGCCCTCTTTTCAATGTACATAAAAATTAGGGTGGTCCATATTTTCAAAGAAATTGGGAACCAAACTTTTTTATTTGCAAGAATAACTGTATACATTCTTCGGAAAAGTTGTAGATCTATCAATTTTGAGCAAGTTTCCTGAAGACTTTATTATGTAGCTTTAAAATTGACCGATCCAGAGATATTTTTTCTGAATAAGCTTAGGGTGGTTCAAGAAAAACCGGTTTTCTGGCGTTAACTGTTTCAGTTTCGATTTTTCATCAAAGCCACCCAAGAAATACTTGTAGAGCATAGTTTTTTGAAAAGGTGTTATGACGGGTTGGGGCAATCATAAAAATTATCTTTTGCCCGCATTCAAAAGAAGAAACGTTGTTATAAAACACATCAAAAAATTAGAGGGGTGTTTTTTTGTAACTCAAGTGAAAAATACTTGATAAGTGCCTATTTTTTTTCTAGATAACCATCAATAACTTTTGAACGGAATGACGTAGCGACATTCTCAGCGAACGAAAATGCGTTTTTTTGGAAGCTGTAAAAGTGGTTCTTACGCGACTTAAACGAGAAATTTTAAACAAAAACGGTAAAGCAATAAAACGATTTGTTCTAGCGTCACCCTTTATCTTAATCTTTTTTGTTTCAAATTTCACATCAAAGTTGTCTAAGAACAATTTCAAGAACTCAAAAATAACGCACATTTTCGTGCGCTGAGAATGTTGCTTCGTCATTCCGTTCAAAATATATTGATGGTTTTCTAGAAAAAACTAGGCACTTTTCCAGTATTTTTCACACACCAATCGGTCATATCACCTTTAAAAAAAATGATTTTTTAGGAAAAACCCCTGTAACTATTGAACCAAAAGAGATAAAGACCAATTCAGCGCATGAAACCACGTGTCTTCAAATGCTCTACAAGTGTTTCTTGGGCGACTTTGATGAAAAATCGAAACTGAAAAAGTTAACGCCAGAAAATCGGTTTTTCTTGAACCACCCTAAGCTTATTCATAAAAACATCTCTAGATCGGTCAATTTCAAAGCTACATAAAAAAGTCTTCAGGAAACTTGCTCAAAATTGATAGATCTACAACTTTTCCGAAGAATGTATACAGTTATTCTTGCAAATAAAAAAGGTTGGTTCCCAATTTCTTTGAAAATATGGACCACCCTATTTTTTATGTACATTGAAAAGAGGGCCTGATTTTTGGGAACAACTTTGTAGAAGACCATATTTGTCCAAAAATGCATCTGAATGAATCACTGCAACAACTTTCACGAGAAAAAAAGAGAAAATTGAACCGGAGATACATGTCAAAAGAAAAATCGAGAAAGAATCCGGTGAATCACACACCACGTGCTAATCTGTGACTTTTCTCGACGTCAAAATGTTGTCAGACTTGCTCATTTGAATAAGCAATAAAAATTAAGAATTTTTTTCTTATTTCATGAAATTTCGCCAAGTTTTACCAAAGCATTTGTAGGTTTTGAAATTTTGATTATTTTCAACATTTTTTTCTGAGAATTGTTTAACCCCGTTATCCTCTCAAGAAAAAAAAATATGTGGTAAAGCATCTATTCTTGAATAGAATAAAGAACTCTGAAAATTAAAGACCGATCAGAGAACATCGTAGCAATGTTATTTCAAAAGGAGGTTGAGGTAGTCCGTTTTACCCTACTTTCCCCAAATGAAAAAATCTAATAATTGCATTTCTTAGTCATCATTTTTCCGTTAAATTAATATTGAAGAAAAACCCTTGAAAGTTAAATTACGTTGTCATAATTTGCGACAACACTTCTTCAGATAGCTAAAAATATGGGGTAAAATGCATACCCGAGAAAAAAAATTTTTTTTCGAAAGTTTTTAAGTTGGCGCATCTGGGTCTCATATCATATGAAAGCTCTTGGGTAATCCTTCAAAACGTAGTACTCAGTTTTTCATTCTAGTTCTGTTGGTACGAAAACAGGCGCCCTGAAAATCGTCAAAAAAATTATGAAAATAACCTATTTCTTCAAATTAAATATCAAAGAATATCCAACGCTTGGCTTAAATGGAAGTGCCATAGGAGTAGAGTGTCCATCCAAAATTTTAGCTGAATCCGTTAACTTTTGCGGAAGTTATTGCGATTTTAGTGATTTTACCTATTTTTAGACATGAAATCTTTGAGGGCTATTTTACCCCACTTCCCCCTAACGGAAAAATCTGAAAATCGGCCAGATATCATCTTTTATATGTAAAACCATACCCTGAAAATTTCAGCTCAATCGGAGTACATCGATACAAGAAGGGGTTGCGGCTCTCGCGAACTGGCTCTTAAATATGACTATATGAACATCAGAGTGCGGTTTGATGAAGTTTTGTCAAAAACTCGGCAAGCCTCGTTGGATAAATGTACGACTCGTGCTGTAAAAATCTTCATTCTGCACCTTGTTGCGTAAACTTTCCAAAAACGTGGATGCTGTCGCCTTGACTACGATTGATGATGATGATGATGATGATGATGATGATGATGATGATGATGATGATGATGATGATGATGATGATGATGATGATGATGATGATGATGATGATGATGATGATGATGATGATGATGATGATGATGATGATGATGATGATGATGATGATGATGATGATGATGATGATGATGATGATGATGATGATGATGATGATGATGATGATGATGATGATGATGATGATGATGATGATGATGATGATGATGATGATGATGATGATGATGATGATGATGATGATGATGATGATGATGATGATGATGATGATGATGATGATGATGATGATGATGATGATGATGATGATGATGATGATGATGATGATGATGATGATGATGATGATGATGATGATGATGATGATGATGATGATGATGATGATGATGATGATGATGATGATGATGATGATGATGATGATGATGATGATGATGATGATGATGATGATGATGATGATGATGATGATGATGATGATGATGATGATGATGATGATGATGATGATGATGATGATGATGATGATGATGATGATGATGATGATGATGATGATGATGATGATGATGATGATGATGATGATGATGATGATGATGATGATGATGATGATGATGATGATGATGATGATGATGATGATGATGATGATGATGATGATGATGATGATGATGATGATGATGATGATGATGATGATGATGATGATGATGATGATGATGATGATGATGATGATGATGATGATGATGATGATGATGATGATGATGATGATGATGATGATGATGATGATGATGATGATGATGATGATGATGATGATGATGATGATGATGATGATGATGATGATGATGATGATGATGATGATGATGATGATGATGATGATGATGATGATGATGATGATGATGATGATGATGATGATGATGATGATGATGATGATGATGATGATGATGATGATGATGATGATGATGATGATGATGATGATGATGATGATGATGATGATGATGATGATGATGATGATGATGATGATGATGATGATGATGATGATGATGATGATGATGATGATGATGATGATGATGATGATGATGATGATGATGATGATGATGATGATGATGATGATGATGATGATGATGATGATGATGATGATGATGATGATGATGATGATGATGATGATGATGATGATGATGATGATGATGATGATGATGATGATGATGATGATGATGATGATGATGATGATGATGATGATGATGATGATGATGATGATGATGATGATGATGATGATGATGATGATGATGATGATGATGATGATGATGATGATGATGATGATGATGATGATGATGATGATGATGATGATGATGATGATGATGATGATGATGATGATGATGATGATGATGATGATGATGATGATGATGATGATGATGATGATGATGATGATGATGATGATGATGATGATGATGATGATGATGATGATGATGATGATGATGATGATGATGATGATGATGATGATGATGATGATGATGATGATGATGATGATGATGATGATGATGATGATGATGATGATGATGATGATGATGATGATGATGATGATGATGATGATGATGATGATGATGATGATGATGATGATGATGATGATGATGATGATGATGATGATGATGATGATGATGATGATGATGATGATGATGATGATGATGATGATGATGATGATGATGATGATGATGATGATGATGATGATGATGATGATGATGATGATGATGATGATGATGATGATGATGATGATGATGATGATGATGATGATGATGATGATGATGATGATGATGATGATGATGATGATGATGATGATGATGATGATGATGATGATGATGATGATGATGATGATGATGATGATGATGATGATGATGATGATGATGATGATGATGATGATGATGATGATGATGATGATGATGATGATGATGATGATGATGATGATGATGATGATGATGATGATGATGATGATGATGATGATGATGATGATGATGATGATGATGATGATGATGATGATGATGATGATGATGATGATGATGATGATGATGATGATGATGATGATGATGATGATGATGATGATGATGATGATGATGATGATGATGATGATGATGATGATGATGATGATGATGATGATGATGATGATGATGATGATGATGATGATGATGATGATGATGATGATGATGATGATGATGATGATGATGATGATGATGATGATGATGATGATGATGATGATGATGATGATGATGATGATGATGATGATGATGATGATGATGATGATGATGATGATGATGATGATGATGATGATGATGATGATGATGATGATGATGATGATGATGATGATGATGATGATGATGATGATGATGATGATGATGATGATGATGATGATGATGATGATGATGATGATGATGATGATGATGATGATGATGATGATGATGATGATGATGATGATGATGATGATGATGATGATGATGATGATGATGATGATGATGATGATGATGATGATGATGATGATGATGATGATGATGATGATGATGATGATGATGATGATGATGATGATGATGATGATGATGATGATGATGATGATGATGATGATGATGATGATGATGATGATGATGATGATGATGATGATGATGATGATGATGATGATGATGATGATGATGATGATGATGATGATGATGATGATGATGATGATGATGATGATGATGATGATGATGATGATGATGATGATGATGATGATGATGATGATGATGATGATGATGATGATGATGATGATGATGATGATGATGATGATGATGATGATGATGATGATGATGATGATGATGATGATGATGATGATGATGATGATGATGATGATGATGATGATGATGATGATGATGATGATGATGATGATGATGATGATGATGATGATGATGATGATGATGATGATGATGATGATGATGATGATGATGATGATGATGATGATGATGATGATGATGATGATGATGATGATGATGATGATGATGATGATGATGATGATGATGATGATGATGATGATGATGATGATGATGATGATGATGATGATGATGATGATGATGATGATGATGATGATGATGATGATGATGATGATGATGATGATGATGATGATGATGATGATGATGATGATGATGATGATGATGATGATGATGATGATGATGATGATGATGATGATGATGATGATGATGATGATGATGATGATGATGATGATGATGATGATGATGATGATGATGATGATGATGATGATGATGATGATGATGATGATGATGATGATGATGATGATGATGATGATGATGATGATGATGATGATGATGATGATGATGATGATGATGATGATGATGATGATGATGATGATGATGATGATGATGATGATGATGATGATGATGATGATGATGATGATGATGATGATGATGATGATGATGATGATGATGATGATGATGATGATGATGATGATGATGATGATGATGATGATGATGATGATGATGATGATGATGATGATGATGATGATGATGATGATGATGATGATGATGATGATGATGATGATGATGATGATGATGATGATGATGATGATGATGATGATGATGATGATGATGATGATGATGATGATGATGATGATGATGATGATGATGATGATGATGATGATGATGATGATGATGATGATGATGATGATGATGATGATGATGATGATGATGATGATGATGATGATGATGATGATGATGATGATGATGATGATGATGATGATGATGATGATGATGATGATGATGATGATGATGATGATGATGATGATGATGATGATGATGATGATGATGATGATGATGATGATGATGATGATGATGATGATGATGATGATGATGATGATGATGATGATGATGATGATGATGATGATGATGATGATGATGATGATGATGATGATGATGATGATGATGATGATGATGATGATGATGATGATGATGATGATGATGATGATGATGATGATGATGATGATGATGATGATGATGATGATGATGATGATGATGATGATGATGATGATGATGATGATGATGATGATGATGATGATGATGATGATGATGATGATGATGATGATGATGATGATGATGATGATGATGATGATGATGATGATGATGATGATGATGATGATGATGATGATGATGATGATGATGATGATGATGATGATGATGATGATGATGATGATGATGATGATGATGATGATGATGATGATGATGATGATGATGATGATGATGATGATGATGATGATGATGATGATGATGATGATGATGATGATGATGATGATGATGATGATGATGATGATGATGATGATGATGATGATGATGATGATGATGATGATGATGATGATGATGATGATGATGATGATGATGATGATGATGATGATGATGATGATGATGATGATGATGATGATGATGATGATGATGATGATGATGATGATGATGATGATGATGATGATGATGATGATGATGATGATGATGATGATGATGATGATGATGATGATGATGATGATGATGATGATGATGATGATGATGATGATGATGATGATGATGATGATGATGATGATGATGATGATGATGATGATGATGATGATGATGATGATGATGATGATGATGATGATGATGATGATGATGATGATGATGATGATGATGATGATGATGATGATGATGATGATGATGATGATGATGATGATGATGATGATGATGATGATGATGATGATGATGATGATGATGATGATGATGATGATGATGATGATGATGATGATGATGATGATGATGATGATGATGATGATGATGATGATGATGATGATGATGATGATGATGATGATGATGATGATGATGATGATGATGATGATGATGATGATGATGATGATGATGATGATGATGATGATGATGATGATGATGATGATGATGATGATGATGATGATGATGATGATGATGATGATGATGATGATGATGATGATGATGATGATGATGATGATGATGATGATGATGATGATGATGATGATGATGATGATGATGATGATGATGATGATGATGATGATGATGATGATGATGATGATGATGATGATGATGATGATGATGATGATGATGATGATGATGATGATGATGATGATGATGATGATGATGATGATGATGATGATGATGATGATGATGATGATGATGATGATGATGATGATGATGATGATGATGATGATGATGATGATGATGATGATGATGATGATGATGATGATGATGATGATGATGATGATGATGATGATGATGATGATGATGATGATGATGATGATGATGATGATGATGATGATGATGATGATGATGATGATGATGATGATGATGATGATGATGATGATGATGATGATGATGATGATGATGATGATGATGATGATGATGATGATGATGATGATGATGATGATGATGATGATGATGATGATGATGATGATGATGATGATGATGATGATGATGATGATGATGATGATGATGATGATGATGATGATGATGATGATGATGATGATGATGATGATGATGATGATGATGATGATGATGATGATGATGATGATGATGATGATGATGATGATGATGATGATGATGATGATGATGATGATGATGATGATGATGATGATGATGATGATGATGATGATGATGATGATGATGATGATGATGATGATGATGATGATGATGATGATGATGATGATGATGATGATGATGATGATGATGATGATGATGATGATGATGATGATGATGATGATGATGATGATGATGATGATGATGATGATGATGATGATGATGATGATGATGATGATGATGATGATGATGATGATGATGATGATGATGATGATGATGATGATGATGATGATGATGATGATGATGATGATGATGATGATGATGATGATGATGATGATGATGATGATGATGATGATGATGATGATGATGATGATGATGATGATGATGATGATGATGATGATGATGATGATGATGATGATGATGATGATGATGATGATGATGATGATGATGATGATGATGATGATGATGATGATGATGATGATGATGATGATGATGATGATGATGATGATGATGATGATGATGATGATGATGATGATGATGATGATGATGATGATGATGATGATGATGATGATGATGATGATGATGATGATGATGATGATGATGATGATGATGATGATGATGATGATGATGATGATGATGATGATGATGATGATGATGATGATGATGATGATGATGATGATGATGATGATGATGATGATGATGATGATGATGATGATGATGATGATGATGATGATGATGATGATGATGATGATGATGATGATGATGATGATGATGATGATGATGATGATGATGATGATGATGATGATGATGATGATGATGATGATGATGATGATGATGATGATGATGATGATGATGATGATGATGATGATGATGATGATGATGATGATGATGATGATGATGATGATGATGATGATGATGATGATGATGATGATGATGATGATGATGATGATGATGATGATGATGATGATGATGATGATGATGATGATGATGATGATGATGATGATGATGATGATGATGATGATGATGATGATGATGATGATGATGATGATGATGATGATGATGATGATGATGATGATGATGATGATGATGATGATGATGATGATGATGATGATGATGATGATGATGATGATGATGATGATGATGATGATGATGATGATGATGATGATGATGATGATGATGATGATGATGATGATGATGATGATGATGATGATGATGATGATGATGATGATGATGATGATGATGATGATGATGATGATGATGATGATGATGATGATGATGATGATGATGATGATGATGATGATGATGATGATGATGATGATGATGATGATGATGATGATGATGATGATGATGATGATGATGATGATGATGATGATGATGATGATGATGATGATGATGATGATGATGATGATGATGATGATGATGATGATGATGATGATGATGATGATGATGATGATGATGATGATGATGATGATGATGATGATGATGATGATGATGATGATGATGATGATGATGATGATGATGATGATGATGATGATGATGATGATGATGATGATGATGATGATGATGATGATGATGATGATGATGATGATGATGATGATGATGATGATGATGATGATGATGATGATGATGATGATGATGATGATGATGATGATGATGATGATGATGATGATGATGATGATGATGATGATGATGATGATGATGATGATGATGATGATGATGATGATGATGATGATGATGATGATGATGATGATGATGATGATGATGATGATGACTTAACGATAGCGGGGTTTTCTTTACCTATCCGTTCGGCTGTGTTAGTTTTGAACGGACCGCAAATGTCGTTACCTGCTCGCCAGCTTCGTCTAGCTCTGGCTGCGATGGGATACAATATAGAAAAGCATAACGGACAGACGGAAAACGGTGGCTAGGAGGGCCATGTTTGTCGTAATCGCAGCACAGTGCAGCCCTCCTACGGTACCGAATCATTCTATCGTCTAGTACCTGTGCCGAGATTGCGTGTCACAGGAGAAAGTTATTTACAAACAGTGCCTAGTACGGACTAAACAACAATAGCAAACGTACATATTCATCAGCATAAATGCGTCGTCGCTCTTCATGTCCATCACACATCACAACTAACTTGACCCGTTAGTTATCATCACATCGTACAGGGGATTGTCACTGCTCATTTATTTCACATACTACCAGGGGACTGCCACTACTCCAGCACTCCAACTCCACCAGTGGAAGGAAATTCCCGTCAACTCTTTTGGGAAAGTTGTATAGTGGCCCTGAAAAGGGCCGTTTTTTAGAGCAATAAATAACGCAGAACAAATTTAAGCGCGTTCTCCACGGATGCGACGAGCCAGCTGCATGTCCTTGGGCATGATCGTGACACGCTTAGCGTGGATGACGCACAGGTTGGTATCTTCGAACAGACCGACCAGGTAGGCCTCGCTAGCTTCCTGCAGGGCCATGACGGCCGAGCTCTGGAAGCGCAGGTCAGTCTTGAAGTCCTGAGCGATTTCACGAACCAGACGCTGGAATGGGAGCTTGCGGATCAGCAGCTCAGTGGATTTCTGGTAGCGACGAATTTCACGCAGAGCGACAGTTCCTGGCCGATAACGGTGGGGCTTCTTGACTCCTCCGGTGGCTGGGGCACTCTTGCGAGCAGCCTTGGTGGCCAGCTGCTTGCGAGGAGCTTTTCCTCCGGTGGACTTACGGGCAGTTTGCTTGGTACGAGCCATCGTAGATTAGGAATCCAAACGAATACGTTGAAACGATGCGATAGAATGAGGGTCAACTTTTGGTTGTCCTCTTTTATATGCTCGCTTCATCGCAGCGAACCAATCACAAGCCCCGAAAGAATAGGAAGAGCACGAATGGCAGGAAGAAGTAACCCCTCGCGTAGGTATAAAAGCGGCAAACATCGCGGTCGAATAGCATCAGTTTCGTTGCAACCGTAGTCGAGCACAGAAGCAAACATCCAAAATGACTGGCCGTGGCAAGGGAGGTAAAGGACTCGGAAAAGGAGGCGCCAAGCGTCATCGCAAGGTCTTGCGTGATAACATCCAGGGTATCACCAAGCCTGCCATCCGTCGTCTGGCACGTCGTGGTGGAGTCAAGCGTATCTCCGGTCTCATCTACGAGGAAACTCGTGGTGTGCTGAAGGTGTTCCTGGAAAACGTCATCCGTGATGCCGTCACCTACACTGAACACGCCAAGCGCAAAACCGTTACCGCTATGGATGTTGTCTACGCTCTGAAGCGACAGGGACGCACTCTGTACGGTTTCGGAGGTTAAATCACATTCGTTTTTTTCTGCTTGTACAAAAACGGCCCTTTTCAGGGCCACCGAACGTATTCACAAAAGAGTTGAAGGGTCAATTTTCTGCCACACAAACCAGCAGCGAGAGTGCGTACACATCTGCGTTGGCGATGTTTGATTTTATGTATGCAACACGCCAGACAATGTGCACTAGTCATCTCCATTTGTAATGCCACGCTGCCATCAATCGAGCGCTGGAACGTTCCAGGCTGAACACAATAACGAAACAGATCAACGTAATCCAGTTTAGATTACGACTGAACACCATAACGAAACAAATCCAACGTAATCCAGGTTAGGTTATGATTGGTTTTACAAATTTACAAGCTTAATGTCCAGTAAAGCCGGCAAACTTTTCCAAACGAATGAAACCGTTTCAATCATGTGCATGCTTCCCTACCCGGGACTTCAATGGCGTACGAGCATCGTTCGTGGCTGTACCGCATTGGAGGCAACGTGCATCTCGATCACGGATTTCAAAGCAGCATATCAATCCGCCTCGGTGCAGCATGTATGAATCGGTCCGTACATATGGTTAAATTGGACCGCAAAAAAAAAAAAAAAAAAAAAAACAAAAAAAAAGAAGATCATATTACAATTTTAGATGACATGAATTCAAATGTTTAAAGATCAACGTACTGCCGGTGGGCTCATAAATGTCCCATGTGCAAAAACAGACAATCGGGAAAATCGCGTCCAAAGTTCGACAGCGTAAATTGCCTCAACTATGAAGTATAAGTGCCAAATCGTGTTCAAACATCAACCAAACTCGACATGTTTGATTTCGAGTTTGATTGAAGTGTGACGCTCAATATTCAATAAGTGGCAAAATATCAACATTGCCAAAAATGCACATGGGACTGCTATGCTTGTAGCGGCGTAGCGTGGGGCTACGTTTCTAGTTCGGTCCGGTAAGTTTTGACGTAGGACTACGGCTGTATTTTATACCTTGGCATCCGGTAGAATTGTATTGCGACTAGCACCATGGCGTGAAATCGAATGATTGTCTACGTTGGCGACGAAAGCGACGACTCGAATTTTTAGATCCGCGCTTACGCGTCTCTTTCCCGGCTTGGCATCTGCGGGATTTATTTTGCGAAAAAGTAATCAGACCGAGATAGATGGCCATGAATTTAAATGTGCAAGTTTTGACGTAGGACTACGCCTACTTGACGAGGACGAACAAAGGCAGTTGTATCTGTCATCCGTTAGGATATTCCGTGCAACTCTTCAGTAAAATCAAAGCTGGTAGTCCTGAAAAGGACTGATTTGATAGTGGGATACTGTTTGGCAGTATGGCGACTGGCGATACAGCGCTGTCGCTTACTTCTTGGCGGCGGTCTTCTTTGCGGCAGCTTTCTTGGCTGGGGCGGCCTTCTTCGGCTTCGGGGTCTTCGGCTTCTTGGCAGCAGTCTTGGAAGGTTTGGTGGCCTTTTGCTTCGGGGCAGCAGCCTTCTTCACACCTCCGGCCTTCTTGGCGGCCTTTGCACCAGCAGCTTTGGCTTTCTTCGCCGCAGCTGGCTTCTTGGCTTTCTTCTCGCCAGCTGGTTTCTTGGCTTTCTTTTCGCCAGCTGGTTTCTTGGCTGCCTTCTTCTTCTCTCCGGTAGCCTTCTTGGCTTTCTTCTCACCGGCCTTCTTGGGCTTTTTCTCGCCGGCGGCTTTCTTGGCCTCAGCCTTCAGCTTGAACGATCCGGATGCGCCAGTTCCTTTGGTTTGGACAAACTTGCCCTTCTCGACGCCGTTCTTCAGGGCCTTCTTGAGGAATGGGGCCAGCTTGGCGACATCGCACTTGTAGTTGGCAGCGATGTACTTCTTGATGGCCTGCAGGGACGACCCGTTGCGCTCCTTCAGGGTTTTGATAGCAGCAACAACCATATCGTTCACTGGGGGATGAGTCGACGGCTTCTTCGGCTTGCCCTGTCCCTTGGGGGCCCTTGGCTTCTTGGCCTTGGCAGGCGAGGCAGCAGGAGCTGCGGCAGCGGCTTCAGCGGCAACTTCAGACATCTCGATGGGTAGATAGAGTAACACTCACTAGATAGGGTAAACGAATGAATGAAGGTAAATCTGGCAACTGCGCGGTGTTTGATTATGATGTCTGTGTTAGGGATGCAGTCATGGTCGTCCACTAACCGAGTGTTCGCAAAATATTGTAAAATTTTTTGGTAACATGTTTCCAAAACGCCATTTTCCATCTACTGCGAAAAACAATCTAATCTAGCGTTTGGCCACTTGGCGAGTAAAGGAGTCTCGCCAGCGGCCTGTCATTGCTAAACCGGGTTAGCACTCGGAATGCCATGGCAAAAACGTGTCGTCGCAGCACCCATCGCTCATATGGTGTGGGTTCGCTTGACAAAACAATCAATAGTCGCTATTGAAACAATGCAATCGCCCTTGTCGGTAGTGAATTATAAAAGGCCAACGATTCCTCTATTCAGCGGCATCTAAATCTAGCGCAGATTCGGTTAGGAACTGCTGCAGAATGGACCACAAAGAAAGTCCTTCCAAGTGCTAAATTTCTTCCGGAAAAAGATACTTCAAACTACACCCGTAGGACAGTTCCGTGTAATAATGCATACTAAGTTCATGTCGGGTCATACGGCTACCAAGCATACGAACCGAAACCATCCAACGTAGCCCCCAGATAGTAGTTGGCCAGAGCCGAGCAATGCCTTTGCCCAAGTCATTAACGCCACAGTAATCCAAAATGAAAATAATGTAATTTGGTAACTGTAAGTTTGATTTGTGAACAAATGTGAACTGCCAGAGCCCAACCTCCCGCCAGTATCGTGTGCACACAATCACCACGAGGATATTCACCGTGGTGCGGAACTGTCCAGTCCACCATAAATA